>NC_064416.1:37385000-38585000 GCF_023375975.1 Astyanax mexicanus | reverse complement strand
TTCACCCGTCAAAAAAAAGGAAATCAATTATGCATTTACTATTATTATTTAAAAAATAACAAACCAAAATAAACCCAAAATGTTGACAAAAATATAATCTAAAGAATTTCAAAAAAATAAAACGAAATTCTCCACAGAACCAAAGAAAATTACTAAAACTTGTAATACTGAAAAAAACGGAAAAACGCATCTGGGGATGAAATTAAACAAACCAAGCCACACTCAAAAGAAATATGTATATATAAAACAAAATAATGGACAAAAACAACAATTAATGCCCGTTAAAATGGTATTAATATAACAGCTTCACCAAATGAGATTAGAGCTTAGATCGGGCCCAAAAAATCCGACCCGACCCAGCCGGAGCCCGTGCACGTTCTGCCCGAGCCCGACCAAACCCGAACCATGAACTGTCATTATGAGCCCGACCCGATCCGCCCCATAAACTGTCTGTTTTCGGGCTGATTGAATGAGCGAAATATGATCAGAATTATGTTAATTAACACTGTAACATAAAAGCATAGAACTATTATTTAATTTAAATAATTTTTAAGAACAGCTACACACAATGCTGCAAGTCAAACGCGGAGGCGTTCACGTGCGCCCAGAGCTACGTGATTACAGTTTTCATTTTTATTATAGTTTAATTTTATTTTGTTTTTATTTTTTCTGTTCAGTAAGTTTTTAGGGTGGGCTTGCTAGCGCAAGCGCTTTACACAAAAACTGAAGCACCACGAGGTGCCGCGCGCTCGGCACAACACCTCGCTGTACAACTCCGCTGTACAACAGCGCTTATAAATAAATTAAACACGAAAATGAGGGTATTCTATCAGTAATTTCAGTTCGTTTTAGTTAGTTTTATAAACACAAAATACAGTTCCAGATAGTTATGTTTTTTCCTTTTAATTACCGTTTTTATTAGATTCAGTTAACACAAATGTTTTTTCACTTTCAGTTTTCGCTATTTCGTTCGCTTTAGTGAACAGTAATAATTGGTTACTTAGCAACATTGTGATTATCACACCAGAGCTTTATATAAAATAAAAATAGGAGCCCGATTTCGGGTCGGTCCTCGGGTCAGGTCGGGTTCGGGCAGAGAATCTAAGCTCTAAAAGAGAAAGCAGCAGCACCACAAAAACGGAGCAGCTAAAAAGAGCTTCACGTCCTTAATTCGGAACTTGGCCTGTCCACGGCAATCACTGAATTCATTAGAGCAGCAAATCGTCACAATTGTGCCTCACTTCAGCACGCCAAACCACAGCACAGCGGCCAGAAGCTCAAGTTCACCGGAAACAGGAGGGGTTAACCAGGGCAAAGAAAAGTTAAAACAAAAAAAAGTTAATAGAGCGGCTAAAGTAACGTGCAGTAACGGGGTGTCGGAAATGGTAACGGCGTTATAGTTACAGTCAGAGTAATTAGTTAGATTACTCGTTACTGAAAAAAAGTAACGGCGTTAGTAACGGCGTTAGTTTTAACGCCGCTACTCCCAACACTGATATTCACTATAAACCATATACTCCCTATACTTACTATATGCTACCATATACTAACACTAACCTATACTAATCCATTCTCACTATTCTATTCTATTCTATTCTATTCAAATCTATTCTGCACTCCTTTTATTACTGTATACGACCCTGTCCTACTCTACTCTATACTCTGTACTCTCCTATGCTTCCCATAGTATCCATATACCATATAATATACTGTATTCCCAATACTCCACTCAGATTATGATAATTTCACAATAGAATAAAATGTGCGGTCAGCCTGGGATATAGGCGAGGCCTGGGCATGACGCACGGCTGGACAAATACATGCAAATTCTTTATAATAGAACCTTATATAATGCCAATGCATGAGTGCACCCCATGCTATTTTTTTCTCTCCACATGCACAAACAAGTTTACACACACACACACACACACACACAAGAACACACACACACAGAGAGTACGCCTGACGAGGCCACAGCTGTTTCTACTGCTGCCCAGCTTTGCAAATATGTCACTGTGTATATGTGTGTTTGTGCATGTGTGTGTGTGTGTGTGTGCAGGGCTCACAGGGAGTTTGTTGCTGTTTGTCCTCATGTCTCTTTCAGTTTCTGGATGAATGAGGTTAGTGGGGCGCAGACAGACACTCAAACAGCCATTTAGTGACGGTGCCAAAACACATTACCTGGACTTTTATTCGGCACAAATACCACGACAATACCAACCATACGCACAGATAGTCATGCTTAAAGGAATGCCTCCGTGTTTTCAACATAATAGCCGTTAACTGTATAAATAGTATGTGGTCAATTACCACAGTAACGAATCTCAGTTAAATAACAAAAGCTTACAAAAGAGCAAGAAAACCAAAACAAATTAATGAATTAATGCAAAATATGTGATGAATAATGCAAGTTTTTTAGAGGAGGTATAAAAGTGGGTGCCTGATGGATGGGACATTCCATTGCCTCGAATACAGTGTTAAATTTGTCAACATTCAGATAGATTTTAGAGCATTGCTCTGTTGATTCGATTGCATTCTGTCACAAGAGTGTTAGTGACGTCAGGATGTTGGTTGATCACCACGTCACCTCATAATTCTAATCAGTAGTTTATAATTAACGCCCGCAGTGTGAAAATGCTCTCCAGTGTATTCCGTGTGCCCAGTGTCGCTTTTTTTAAAAAGTCAAGCCGTGTGAATAGAGCCGACCTCAGCTTTTCACTCTGCTGAAACATATCCTAAATAAACATCACCCTTTTCATCAGTTAAGTGAACAGCAAAGTGAAGCAATATCACTTAATAATTATTATTTTCTGTTGAAAAAGATGTTGATAATGTATTGTTCTAATTCATATTATGGCAATAATTACTTAACTAAGTAAAACATATTTTGAGAAATAAGAGCCGGTCGATACAAAAATATCAAGAAATTTGAAAGGATCTTCAGGTGCAGATCATCAAAAACGTTATGATGAAACTGGCTCTCATCAGGACTGCCCCAGGAAAGGAAGACCAAGAGTTACCTCTGTTGCACAGGATAAGTATGTGGATAAGTATGTGCTATGTGGATTTGATTGCATTCTGTGACAAGAGTCTTAGTGAGGTCAGGATGTTGGGTAATCACCACGACACCTCATCATCACCAACTTCCCAATTTATCCCAAAAGTACTGGATAGAGCTTCAATATTCTAAATAGCACACTGCCCACAGGACATTTCCTGCAGGACACCGCCCATAGAACACTGCCCACAGGATGCTGCCCACAGGACACTATTAACTGGATATTTTTGGTCGGTGGACTATTCTCATTCTAGCAGTAACACCTGAGTGAGGTGTTTAAAAACTCCAGCAGCACTGCTGTATCTGATCCTCTAGTAATAGCACAACACAAACTCTAACACTAACACCTCATACATCACAAGCAAGTCACTGCAGTGCTGACAATAATGACCCACCACCCATATAACAGCTGCTCTGTGGTGGTCCTGTGGGGTCCTGACCATTGAAGAACATGCAATAAAAAAGTTTGCAGAGAAACAGATACAGGACTACAGTCTGTAATTATAGAACTACGAAATGTCCTGTATTGTCAGTGGAGCTTAAAAATAGTGGACAGCAGGGCAATGAGTGGTCCAGCGGGTGCTGCCACTATAATCAAAAGATTGCTGGTTCGAATCCTGTTTATGTAGCTTGCCATCAGCTACCAGAGCCCTGAGAGAGCACAACTGGCCTTGCTCTCTCTGGGGGGATGGGGTAGATGGCGCTCCCTCCCCAGATCACTCCAAAGGGTGATGTCGATCAGCACAAGGCGTCTGTGAGCTGATGTATCAAAGCCGATTAGTTGCGCTTTCCTCCGAGTCGAGCGCGCTGTGATGCTACTCAGCAGTGCTGCATCAGCAGCAGTTGGAAAAGAGGAGGTGGCTGACTTCACATGTGCTAGTCTTCACCCTCCTGGTGTTGGGGCATCACTAGTGGTAGGAGGAGACCTACTGTGTGGGTTGGGTGATTGGCCATGTAAATTGGAGGGAAAAAGGGCTAAAAAATTTAAATACAAAATTAAAAAAAATGGTGGACAGCATGTTTCTGAAACTGAAGCTAAACATGCCATCATCAGACCACATGCAGAGATCACATAAACTGATGAACCACACTTATTATCACTCACAGTTACTGAGGAACCTCCTATTATCAGTCCATCATCAAGTCCTTCAGATGTGAATATCTGACAGTAGGACAGAGAGTGAGTACTATAACCTAAGCAGATCAGACAGCTCTTTAAGCTTGACAGGCCACACAGCCACGGAGCTGGATGGTCACGAGGTGCTGAAAAGGAGGAACTGTCTGCGTCCACTTAACTGACGGTGACAGAGGTCGTCTGCAGCAGAGGAGAATTAATTGACAGTAATCACTTCTCCCACCCACCATTTCATGTTCAACAGCATCTCACTATCACCTCATTATGTCTTTGTGTTTTTATATGATCCTCCTCAACACAGTTAAAATAATCAGTAGTTTATAATTAACACCCGCGGTGTGAAAACGCTCTCCAGCGTCAGCTGTGTGCCCTGTGTCGCTTCTTTTAAAAAGCCAAGCCGTGCAAATAAAGCACGGGAGCAGTTGTTTGCACACCAAACAGAGCCGACCACAGTTTTTCACCATGCTGAGACAATGGTCCTGATATCAGCCTTGATTCAACATCACCTTTTACCTATTTGAATGAACAGCAGGTCAAAGCAATTTCACTTAAAGGAGAAAAATCGAAAATCGATTTTTGGTATAGTTAAACAAAATAAAAAGTACTAACCTTTGTTAAATAGCACACCTCCGTTCTTCTTCATTGGATATACTATACATTCTACACAAATGTATCTCTTGAAAACTGTTTATTTGGGTGAGTAAATCACTTCCATATATTTACAGTAAGCTTAGACAGCATTAGCATTAGCAACCATCCATTGCGCTAGTGGGATGTAAAAGCGGGAGTGTTCTGATAAGAGATGAGATATTAGCTAGCAGTTTGTTCCATGTAGCTTGTTTAAACACGATCAACATGCAGACTTCAGTCCAAATATACTCAACGCACCTAAATGGCGAAGGAGAGCTAGCAGTTAGCGGCTAATGCTAATTCTGCTCCATCAATGCTAGACAGGGTTAGCAGCAGGTTTACAGGCTGATAATACTCACCTCCATACAAAGAAGAAAGAACTAGCGCTTAGCACAGATTAGCGCATATAGCAGCTAATGCTAATGCTGCTCCAGCAATGCTAAGCAGGGTTAGCATCAGGTTTACAGGCTGATAATACTCACCTCTATACAGCAAAAGAGCTAGTGCTGAGCAAGGTTAGCTGTTAATGCTAATACTGCTCCAGTCTTGGTGCTGGAGAAACTTTACTGAAACTCCTGTATAACGCTGTACTTCAGCAGAGTGGCTTTACTGCTCCTTAAAACATGACTGGTAAAATTCATGCATAAGATGCACCTGATTATAAAGCACACTGATGAGTTTTGGGAAAATTAAAGGATTTTAAGTGCGCCTTATAGTGCGAAAAATACGTTAGTCACGATGTGGATGGGTTAAAATGTGAACACACGTAACGACTCTTACAGTTTATCGGGTCAGCTGAAGTTCTAGCCAAGAATGTCAGTGGTTCTTTGCTGTAATCTGAATTCTAACATCCATATTCAACGTATTTAAATAAAAACACCCCCCCCCCTCCCCCCGACACTGAACCCTACAGTAGGCCTGTGTGTGTGTTCATCATAGTGCTCTGTGTAAATTCAGAGCTAATCCTGGAGCAGCTGAGGCTCTTCCAGCTCTAAGCTCCCTCGGTTTCCTCCCGTTAGAAATTGAAATTAGTCGTGAGCGGAGGGCGCACTGTTGTTTTGGTGCACTTTCGAGCAGAGCAGGAAAAAAAAGTGCCCACACCTCCACCGGCGCTGCCAGCGCTGTCACTGCCGGAGGACACATTCATCTCCATGGCGATGCACATTAATTACCTGTGAGTGCATTCCACATCATGAAAAGCGGCATAAGGTGGATTACGCAACCCTGCACAAGACTGGTCCGCACTAGTCTTCCATCGGCTCATCCTCATTCTCTCTCTTTTTCCCTCCTCTCTCGGTCTCACTCTCCTCAATCCTCTTTTTCCCCTTATCTCTCTCTCTCCGTCTCTCTCTTTCCCTTGATTCATCTCTCTTTTCTTCCCTTCTCTTCATCTCACATGTGCACACTCTCTCTTTCTCTCACTCTGTCTTTCTCATTTTATTTCTTCCCTACCCTGCATTTTCTTCTATCCTCTATTTTCTTCTACCTTTGCTTTTGTTCTCTTCATCTTACATGTGCTCTCTCTCTCTCTCTTGCTCTTTCTCTCATATCACTCTTTCTTCACCCTACTCTTCATCTTCTTCTCTTCATCTTCTTCCTTTTGCTTACTTACACTGTTTTGGCCTGAGAAAAAAGACTAGTCCACACTAGTCTTTCATGAGCCTAACCTCTTTACTCCAACTCTCCTCTCTCTTTATTCATCCTTTCCTTACATTCCCTTCATCTTCTTCCCTTCTCTTCAGGTTCTTCAATGTACGTCCTCTCTTTATTCACACAAGTGATCTCTCTCTCTTCATTCATTCATCCTTTCCTTCCTTTCTTTCCCTTCCCTTTCAATCTTTCTCTTCATTTCACAAGTGCAATCTCTCTCTCTTCATTCATTCTTTTCTTTTCCATTCCTTTATTTCATCTTCTTTTCTTTACATTCTTTTATCCATCTCACAAGTGTGATCTCTCTCTCAATATTCATCCTTTCCTTTCTTTTCTTTTGCTTCCTTTCATCTTCTTCCTTTGCACCCTTCTCTTCACCTCACAAGTGTGATTTTTTTTCTCTCTTCATTTATCCTTTCCTTTCTTTCCTTCTTTTTATATCCTTGTCTTTATCTCACCAGTGTGATATCTCTCTCTTCATTAATTCTTTCATCTTCTTCCCTTTATGTCCTTTTCTTTATCTCACAAGTGCGATCTCTCTCTCTTTCTCTCTCTCATTATTCACTTTCCTTTCCTTTCTTTCATCTTCTTCCCTTTACATCCTTATCTTAATATCTCTCTCTCTCTTCTCTTCATTCATACTTTCCCAGTCTTTTCCTTCCTTTCATCTTCTTCTCTTTCCGTCCTTCCTTTCCTCTCACAAGTGCAATTTCTTTCTCTCTTCATTCATCCTTTCCTTTCTATTCCTCCCTTCCTTTCATCTTCTTCCCTTTACGTCCTTCTCTTCAGCTCACAAGTGCTCTCTTTCTCTTTATATTCTCTCTCAATTGTATGTTTCTTTCATTCCCATGATCTTCTTCCTTTTGCTTCCTCCTCTTCATCTCGCATGCTCCTTATCCTCCTCTCCCTCTAACTCACTCTGTTTTGGCCTGAGAGAAAAGAAAAAGGGAGAAAGTGCACAATAGGTTAGTGCTGGCCGTGGCTAAATGGGATGCGAAAAGCGGAAAATTCTCTTTCCGCCGACTTCCTGCAAACAATCGATGGGGAGGCTGAACAAGTGGAGTGAAGGAAGAAACGGCATTAGATGAGAGGAAGGAAACAGGACAGCACCAGGACCATTTCTGCTTGTTTTTATACATATACTACACAAAAAACTCTTGATTTTAATGGAAAATCACAATGGAATACAACCAAAGCCTCACAAAAAATACTTCAAAATATATTAAGACAGTAGGGATGTACAAATGCATCCTAAAAAAAAAAAAATAGAACATGATTGAAAAGTTACTTTATTTCAATAATTCAGGTAAGAATGTGAAAATTATATATTATGTAGATGTATTAGACACAAAATGATCTACTTTAAGTGTTTATTTCTTTTATTGTTGATGATTATGGCTTACAGCCAATAAAAAGACAAAAATCAGTGTGCAGTGTGCCAAGTCCTGCTGGAAAATAAAAGTCAGCAGTGATATATTTGTAATATAATGTTACAGCATTCCATGCTTCCCTTTGGTGGAAATAATTTTTGGAAATGCAAATTTCATTTTCCAGCAGGACTTGGTACACTGCATGTGGTAAGAGACAGTGTAGACAATTACTCCAACAAATGCAGTGTAAACTCTATAATAATACCCTTCATTTCTGTAGAACTATTGATGAATAGATGTCTGTATATTTGTATCCATATAGTGACATCTATAAACATAGAGTTCATGGGTTATACTATTATTGCTTATACGTATTTAAATACTATTACTCTCAAAATATCAGTATCAGTGTTTTTCTTCAGAATATGAAGAGTCAAACTTGGAGTTAAACTTGTGCCAAACGTTTTACAGGAAAGAGTAAAATGAAACAAAAATTTTTAAAAATATAAAGAAAACAGTACATCATTCATTCAAAGCAGAAAAATATACAGTACTGTGCAGAAGTTTAAGGCACCAAAACACATTCTATTTATTATTTTAAACTATTTTTCTTAAAAATATGTGAGGATCACATTAGAACAGACGCAGGTAAACATAAACACAGTAACAAGTAACAGGTAAATCTTGTTTTAAAAGAAGGTCTGTATTTGAAACCTAGTGAGTTAGCTTTCTAACACAATAAAAACACCTTCATATTATTATAATAGTAATTTTCTTGAAAGCTATTGGTTTTGTATTTGCTTTGCTATTTCTCTATTTATTTTTAGCTGCTTGCATGCAGTTTATATGCACTAAATGTGCTGAATTTTTGTATTGTTACATTACACAAAATCATTATTTCATACTAAATAAGGTTCTGTTAAGTTACTGATATATATATATATGTATATATATATATATACATATATATATATATACATATATATATATATATATATATGTATATATATATATGGTGATATAAAACCATTTCACTGTTTATACAAATATTATTTGTTATTTGTATTTATTCTAATATTAGTGTTTTACTGAGCAAGTAGATAAAATAATAAAATCAATTCTAATTTTCACACGTGCCTAAACCATTTGCACAGTACTGTATATGAAATAATATATTTGTGTGAAATATATTTGTGGAAACATGTTAAGATAATCCACACAATAATTCTCACAACTGCCACAAAAGAACTACCATTGTATTCCAGCATACTTTTGCTTTATTTACAAACTTAGAAAAACAAAATTCAGATTTTCCTCAGGTTCTGAAGAAAAAGCTGGCGGAGTGAAACCGAGGCCCAGAGCTTTTCTAAATACAACACTTTTGAATCTCCCCAATACACCACCGCTTCACTGCACTGACCCAAACAGCCCCACCGCCACAGACAGAGCAGAAATGAGTGCCAGACACACATTGCCGGTTGGTTGGGGGCCTGGAGGGTTATTTCAGTGCATGTTACAGCATGTCGTCTTTAAGGGATTTCAGAGATGTTCAAAATAGGGAGACGGTGTATCTGGAAAACTGATTTAAAATGAGATTTTAAGCATCATTCAGCTAAACGATGAAGTTGCACAATAGTAAAATATATTATTTGATAAGAACTTTATTTTTACACCATCATTAAGCAGCACATATCAACTACTGAGTGTGGAGCTAGCTTGAGCTCTGAAAGTCCTCTAGGTGAACGGTTGTTTCCGGCTATGAGTAACGATTGTCTGCAGCATGTTTTTGATGTGATTAATGAGAGCTGAGTGTGAAGGATTGAATAGACTGTGTAAAGCGTTCATTGTAAAGCATCCTTTGATGTCATGTTAGTCGCTATAAGTATAACTTCATTCATTCATTCATTCCTTCTTTCTTTTATTCATTAATTAAAATAAATTTGTGTGCTTTAATTTATGTGAACGAATGCACAAAAAATCAACAGTATGAATAAAACCTAAAGGACTCACTTTACACATGCATTTTCGGACAAGCTAAAAAAAACAGACTTGTCAATAAAAGTGAATGAAGCATGTGGACTGAGGCAGTAGTGTTATAAATAAAGGAATTATACAGTTTTACAGCCTGGTTGTGAGTACACTGCGCATGATTGGCTGCTGCTTCTCAGCATGTGTGTTGATTGATGAGGGCTGAGTGTGAAAGATTGTATAGATTGTGTAAAGTGTTCATTGTAAAGCATCCTTGAATGTCTTGTTAGTGGCCATAAGTGTAACTTCATTCATTCATTCATTCATTCATTCATTCTTTCTTTTATTTATTCATTAATTTATATACAGAACTGCGCAAAAGTTTCAGGCACCTAAGCAAATTACCCTAATTTATTCATCTCAACAATATGAGTGTTTTTGCCTGAAAAAAGCACAACATATGATTTAAACAGATGCAAATAAACATAAATACAGTTAAATGTAACAATTTCTCATTTTTAACTAAGAATGTTATATCCTGTGAGCCAAGCTGAAGAACAAAGTTGTGGTTCCTATAGATTTCTCCTGGATGCTTCTCAGCCAGCATGTGTATATGTTCAGTTCCGTCAGCAGCTCACCGGATTTACCAATTTACCAATTTACCAAACCAGGTGTTGATATGATGAGAACTAGAAATAACTCTATTAAACTCAGATGAGGAGAGATTAGGAGATGTTTTAGGGAAAACAGTGCTGTTAAAGCTCTGCTTTTTGTAAAATTGCTGTTTGCATTTATTGTAATGCTAAGTTAGCGTTTTACTGAGCTAATAAACACTTACTTTATACATACGAAGCTTTTTCTTTACTTAAAATTCTTAGAGGTGCCTTAAACATTTGCACAGTACTGTTTATTTGTGTACCGTATTTTTCGGGCTATAAGGCGCACTTAAAATACTTATTTTTTCCCAAAAATCGTCATTGCGCCTTATAATGCAGTGCGCCTTGTGTATGGATTTTGCTTGTGTTTACTGACCTCGATTTTTATGTGGTACACGGCGCTCTGTTGTGCAGAATTCCTCACCCACGCCAGAAAAAGATCCCCCTCTTGGGCTAGCGCGCGGTTACCTTTGACTGCCGTACTGCCTCTCGGCTGTGGCTCAGGGTAGCTAGTTTCCACTGTAGCTCCGTGGCCAGAACAAGGTGCCGGTAAACTTTCCTTTCCACCCGTTCTGGGGTAATAGCACAAACTGTTTCTTTTTAGCGCCCACTTCTAAGTAAAGTTAACCTCTTAACACGCGCTGGCCCACCGGCGGGCCAGAAATATTTAATATTTCATAACTGGCTGTGTTTCTGAATAGTTATGAACAGTTACAGGTTCAATATAGACATCCAATATACCATTTTAAAGCTTAGAATCTCTGCTTTTGAGCTATTTAGCCTATTTAGCGGAATATCCTTTCAGAAAATAAACATTTAGGGCGAAATATGCCTTGGTTATGATTTTAATAATTCATAACTCTCATATTTGCGTTTATCGTTCGTCCATATTTCATCGAATGCGGTCATGTCATACACCATTCGAACCGTCTGGCTCTCCGGATTCCAGAACTGTGCTTTTACTGTAGGATGTATGTTTCATGAATTAGAGCTGCGTCAGAGCGCATGTTTCCAGTAATAAAAGGCTCTCCTTTTGTCCTGGGGTAACCTCCGGTCACTGCCGCCACCCCCCGAACACACACCCGCGCTCAGCCACAGGTCCTACCTTCAAAACGCGTCCAGACTAAAGAGAATCCATCAATCCAGTCTCCTGTAATCCACAGTTATATCCAAACAGCGCTGGAAATCACTTCATCCAGAAATGAAACTTATCCAATCTTTATCTCTGTTTTAAAACCGTTTAATTCACCGAATTCGGCACAACACGCTATTATAGTCAGAAGCCTCGCGGAGTAATGCGGTACTTGCTGTGCTTCAACATAATATTATGGTCTGTCGGAGCGTTGCGGCTACCGTTGTCAGGAGCCTCGCGGAGTAATACGTACTTGCTGTGCTTCAACATAATATTATGGTCTGTCGGAGCGTTGCGGCTACCGTTGTCAGGAGCCTCGCGGAGTAATACGTACTTGCTGTGCTTCAACATAATATTATGGTCTGTCGGAGCGTTGCGGCTACCGTTGTCAGGAGCGTCGCGGAGTAATACGTACTTGCTGTGCTTCAACATAATATTATGGTCTGTCGGAGCGTCGCGGAGTAATACGTACTTGCTGTGCTTGTTGATTTATTGCTCAGAGATGTTGTTATTTTTCACAGATATTGTGAAGGATTTATTGCTCAGAGTTATTGTTACTGATATAAATAAAGTTTCATTTAGTGCGCCTTATAATCCAGTGCGCCTTGTGTATGGACTAACACTAAAAATAGACCGTTCACTCATCGTGCGCCTTATAATACGGTGCGCCTTATAGTCCGAAAAATACGGTAATAAAGCGCACCTCCTCACCTTAGAAAGGAGGGAAAACACTCAATGGGTAGTGTAAGGGCGAGTATGCGAGGCAGGGCATAGGCAGAACAGGCAGGCAAATATTCTTTTTCTCCTTCACTATTTATTTACAAACCAACATTACATACATATTTACTCATTTACAAGCATATGTACAAACAGAATAACAAAAACGAATAAACAAACAAAATACTCTTCAAACAGAGAAATAGAAAACCAATGACCAATGACTGCAAAGTCATTCAAGTATCACTCACACTATACCAGCAGCCAAACTAACTGGTATCCAACCTATATAGAACCTTGGTTAGTTTTACCCTTAAACACCATTAACCCCACCCCTGGGACATGCTATATATATGTCGCTGTTGGGTAAGCTAGGGTATTACCAGCAACATTATCAAAGAAAATTCTAAAGATACAAAATAAGAACAAATAAACAATAAACTTAAGGCCTATACACCATTTTAATACATGCATGTATATAACACAAAATAATATAAATATATATTCTCTTTCTTCACAGCTTTTCACCACCCCCCAACCCCCCCCCCAACTCTATCAGGATGGACTACCCCAGGTAAGTAAAAGCTCAGAGGTAAGTAATGACTCTATTGATTGCCTATTTGGGGTCAACATTATTGGACACAGGTAATACAACCTCTGGCAAAAAGTATGGAATCACCAGTCTTGGATGAGCACTCCTTCAGACATTTCATTCTGTAAAACAAACTCTGATCAAAAACATGATACAATAATAAGGTCATTCCAAAGTGCAACTTGTTGGCTTTCAGGAACACTCAAAGAAATGAAGAAAAAACATTGTGGAAGTCAGTGAATGTTACTTTTATTGACCAACCACAGGGAAAAAAATATGGAATCACTCAATTCTGAGGAAAAAAGTATGGAATCACTCAAATTGAAGGTAGAAAATAAGGACACACCCAGTCAATTTCCTTTCCCTAAATGGACACCTGCCTCAGATTAGATCTGCTCGTTAGTCTGCAGTTAAAAACACCTGCAGTCATGACACCTTGGAGGGCTGCTGGACGAATTAGAGTGGCAAGAACCATGGCTCCAACAAGAGAAATGTCTCTTGAAACAAAAGAGAGGATTGTGAAACTTCTTGAAGAAGGTAACTCTTCACGCATGGTTGCTAAAGATGTGGGCTGTTCACAGTCAGCTGTATCCAAGATATGGACCAAATACAAACAGCATGGAATGGTTGTTAAAGCCAAGCGTACTGGTAGACCGAGAAAGACATCAAAGCGTCAAGACAAGCAACTTAAGGCCATTTGTCTTGAAAACCGAAAAAGTACAACTAAACAGATGAAGCATAAATGGGAAGAAGCTGGAGCCAATGTATGTGACCGAACCGTAAGAAATCGCCTAAAGGAAATGGGATTTCAATACAGGAAAGCTAAAAGAAAACCATCATTGACACCTAAACATAAAAGAACAAGACTGCAGTGGGCTAAGGAGAGGCAATCATGGACTGTGGATGACTGGATGAAAGTTATCTTCAGTGATGAGTCAAGAATCTGCATTGGACAAGGTGATGATGCTGGAACTTTTGTTTGGTGCCGTTCCAGTGAGATTTATGAAGAGGCCTGCCTGAAGAAAACAACCAAATTTCCACAGTCCTTGATGATATGGGGCTGCATGTCAGGCAAAGGCACTGGGGAGATGACCGTGGTTAATTCTTCTATCAATGCACAAGTTCACATTGACATTTTGGACAGTTTTCTCATCCCTTCAATTGAACAGATGTTTGGAGATAATGAAATAATTTTCCAAGATGACAATGCATCGTGCCATAGGGCAAAAACAGTGAAGGCATTCCTTGGAGAAAGACACATTCAGTCATGGCCTGCAAATAGTCCAGATCTCAACCCAATTGAAAACCTGTGGTGGAAATTGAAAAAAATGGTCCACAAGAAGGCTCCGACCTGCAAAGCTGATCTGGCAACTGCTATCAAAGAGAGTTGGCACCAAATTGATGCAGAATACTGTTTGTCACTCATCAAGTCCATGCCTCAGAGACTGAAAGCCGTCATAAAAGCCAAAGGTGGTGCAACTAAATACTAGTGATGTATTTTGAATCATCTTTTGTTTATCTGTTTTTCATGATTCCATACTTTTTTCCTCAGAATTGAGTGATTCCATATTTTTTTCCCTGTGGTTGGTCAATAAAAGTAACATTCACTGACTTCCACAATGTTTTTTCTTCATTTCTTTGAGTGTTCCTGAAAGCCAACAAGTTGCACTTTGGAATGACCTTATTATTGTATCATGTTTTTGATCAGAGTTTGTTTTACAGAATGAAATGTCTGAAGGAGTGCTCATCCAAGACTGGTGATTCCATACTTTTTGCCAGAGGTTGTACATACAGCATATAGTAATGGTTATAGGTAGAGATATAGTTACAATTACAATTTGTGTGCATTAAGTTATGTGACCTCATGCACAAAAAAGAAAGAATCAACAGCTACAAAACGTGATGTTTTGCAGCTTAGTTGTCACATATAGACTTGCGAATGGTACGTTTGAATCTGTGGCAGTGATTTTCCTCGATGTAGTCTCTTTAATAAAAGCTTTTTCCTTTCTTCTACTGAGCTGTTGTGCCATTTGAGGATTCCCTTCCATTCTTGGCTGTTGCCTTAATGCTCAGAGGAATTTCCAGTTGTTTGTTTAATTCTTAAACACTTCCCTTCCTCCCTGCGAGTGTGAAAGTTGCCCGGATCCAGCTGAGCCGCCTGGCAGGCTTTCAAACAGGCCAGCGGTGGAGAGGAGAGCCTGCTGTCAGGGCCGAGCATTACGGGCGGGAGACGGGCAGTCTGTGAGGGCGGGTGGACGGACGGATTTATGTGACAGGCTGCCCAAAGGTGTTAGTGTCGGAGCGAGAGGGGTCACGTCCAAGTGCCTCACGCCGCCACGTGACCGGCATCACACACGCCCCCTGCTCTCTTCCTGTGTTTGCTGATCTCCCAACATACAACACTGCCGCCAGCATGGAGACCACAATGTGACAGAGCGCGCCGGTTATGCAAGCGCAGCTCGGGCCGAGGAGGACACAAGTGTAGGACTCAAGTGTATGCTTTGGTTTGCATCAGAGAAAGAAACGGTGATAATCTGTAGCTTTGGGCAAGTTGCAAACTCAATATATACTGTATGCAATGCTCAGGTTTTACATACTAAATGCAGATTCAGAATCCAAGATCAGCTTCCAGCAGCGTCATTTTCTACATTCTCCAGAAGTCTGATCACACTGTTCATTGAGAACAGCACTAACACAGTCAGAACCACTGATTCCAGGCTTGTCTCGACAACTAGAGCGCTTTGCTGCCTGCTGCCCAAATAGGCAGCTGTCTAATAGGCAGCATTTTACCCAAAATGATACCTTATGAAACAGCTTATTGAGACACTCTAGTTAGACTGTGCTTGCGTCATCAATCATTCCTGCCCGTTTAAAGAGACTGGCGTTTTGTTCACTGTAGTGGCAAAGTCAAAGTCAAAGCTTCCACTTAGTTTAGAAGTTTAGAAGAGTTAATGTTTTGAAAAAAATAAAAAATAAATAAAAAACCCTAAAGGACACGCTTTACACATGCTTTTTTGGACAAGCTGAAAACAAATACTGATTTGTCAAAAAAAAAAAAAATGAATGAAGCATGTGGGCTGAGGCAGTAGTGTTCTAAATGATAGAATTATACATGATTTGTACACAAATATGACATGCAGCACAATGCAGCATAATACAGTTCTTGAAAGCCTTCTACCGCCTGCTGTTGCATACTGCAGTTAGCAGCATGTAGCAATTATTGAGCTGTTAATTATAGATGCTATTCCATTCTTTACGCTATTACAAATGATTCAAGCATAATAATAATAATTATTAATTGTAATGTTATTATGTTATTAATGTTATTAATTGATGTAATTATTAATAGGTAAACATGTTGAATAGGGCTGCTTTAAGGCAATTTTGGCTCAGCTGAGTCAATGGAAAATGTAATGTGGGACAAAAACAGGCCCAAAAGTATCAGCACATGTGAAGTTTTTTTCAATGCATTTGAACTGTGTTTCTGTATTTCTCCCCTATGACTAACAGCTAAATGTACTATAATATAAAATAAAATAAATAAGTGAGTCTTTCACATCTCTGTGGAGTAGTTTTGGCCCATTCTTCTTTGCAGAATTATTTTAATTTCACCAAATTGGATGATATTTGAGCATCTCAATCAGATTTTGACTAGGTCACTCCAAAACCTTCATTCATTTTTTTTTTGCCATTCTGAGGTGGACCTGCTGGTGTGCTTCAGATCACTGTCCTGCTGCAGAATCCAAGTACATTAAACTTAAGAAAAAAACTTTTCAAAACCTTTTTTCAGATTAGATAAGATTTCTTTTCCTATCCATGTTTTTTTTCCCTAAAAAAACTGTGTTTATATTTACTCGAGTTATCTTTGTCTGATATTAAAGTTTGTTTGATCATCTAAAAAATGTAAGTATGATAAAAAAGCAAAAACAAAAAAAATCTTTAAGGGGGAAAAAACTTTTTCATGGCACTGTGTTGAACAGACAGCTGTGCAAGTTACAGTCTGCTCCACACTGTGCTGTATAGTTCCCTTGAGGAAGCTGCTACAGCCTGTAGGGAATTAAGCAGGAAAATGTAAACGTTAGCAGGTTTGATGAGTTTCTACACATACATTACAGTGTATAAAAACGTTTGGGCATCCCTGATCATGTTCAGGATTTTCATTTATAGATTATTGGTTGTTTGGGTCAGTATTTAGTTAGATCAGTTAAATATATCATATAGCAGATGAACACAGTGATATTTACAGAAAGAAAATTATGCAGGTACATCAATTTGGGCACCCCAACAGAAAAATTACATCAATATTTAGTAGATCCTCCTTTTGAAGAAATAACAGCCTCTAAACTCTTCCTATAGCTTCCAATGAGAGTCTGGCTTCTGGTTGAAGGTATTTCGGATCATTCTTCTTTAAAAACATCTCCAGTTCAGTGAGGTTTGATGGTTTCTGAACATGAACAGTCCACTTTAAATCACACCACAGATTTTCAGTAATATTCAGGTCTGGGGACTGAGATCATCATTCCAGAATTTTGTACTTGTTCATCTGCATGAATGCTTTAGTAGATTTTGAGCAGTGTTTAGTGTTTAGGGTCGTTGTCTTGTTGAAGTATCCAGCCCCGGAACTTTAACTTCAACTACATCACTGATTCTTGAACATTGTTCTGAGGAATCTGCTGATATTGACTGGAATCCATGCGACCCTCAACTATAACAAGATTCCCAGTACCTGCACAGATCACACAGCCCCACAGCATGATGAACAAAAAGGATACAAAAAGCTCAAATCTCAGAGATTTCAGCTCTCAGTGTCCACTGTGGGGAACTACAGGCACAGTTCTAGTCTGGCATAAAGTGACAGACCAAGAAAAATCTCAGATAATCAGAGAATAAGGATGGTGAGAACAGTCATAGTCAACCCACAGACGTCCAGAGCTCCAAATCACCTACATAATCATCTTACTGCAGATGGAGTCACTGTGCATCATTCAGCTATTCACACACTTTACACAAGGAGAGGCTGCATGGGAGAGAAATTAATGCAGAAGAAGCCTTTTCTGAGCACACGCATGCATGTTTGGAGCTCTGGACGTCTGTGTGTTGACTATGACTGTTCTCACCATCCTTATTCTCTGATTATCTGAGATTCTGAAGTACTTTCAGCAAAGTACAAATTTGTACCATTTAACCAGACAAAAGGTACATTCAATATTCTATATAACTTTACCAATAAACAATATATATTTTATTTGCATTTTTTTATTTGAAAGCAGACAATTATGGATAATGAAGTTCTTTATCGAATGAAGTTGTTTAGTTGATGATAACGTTTATGATCTTTATAATCTGGCACAAAAACATGGGTGCAAAAAAGGACTTTCACTGAAAGGTACTTTTTTGTACCTCAGTATAAGTTACAGCCCCAGCGACAAGCTTTATACTCTTTTAAGTACAAATCTGTACTTACTTTTCTTAGTGTGCACTGTCTCTTCTTTTTTTCTCTTTTCCACCTCCGTCTCTGGATGCCTTTTCCAGGCCATGTCTAAACACAGGTGTCTGCCAAACTTGAGATTGAGGGATAATAGAACAGACCACTGGGAGGTGGTGGAGGGGTTCACCTTAGGGAGACTGGAGAGAAGGCCACACAGGAGATTCATGGTTCATTTCTAGAGCAAATAACAAATATATTATACTGATTTTTCACGAGACTGATTTGTTTTTGGGGCATTTGATGCCCTAAGCACAGCGCAGTGCATGATCTGTGTGGGTGGAGTGCCAGCAATGACTGTGGAATATGTAGTAGTGAGGACATTTCACGACTGGACTTCAGAGCAACCCGTTCTTTCACTAATGTTTGTAGAAGCAGTCTGCATGATGAGCTGTTTGGTTTTATTGCTCCACCTGTGGCCATGGAATTGATTGGAACCTAAGTTTATATATTACACATTATGGGAGGGTTTCCATCAGACACAATAGCTTTATTTAATTCTCACCACTGTGACGATTATGCTCTCTCTCTCTGACAGGAACTCGTTTTACCTGGATTACCTCACGCACTGGTGTAACAGTGGAATACACAGGTATTATTTCATTGTAGGGCTGCTGGAATGTAGCAATAGCCGTTGGTGATGGGCTGTCACTGTGTGTGTGGCCTTGGGATGTATTCCAACACCACAGTGGCAGCTGCAGTCTCAAGGATGGAGGTGACTGACAGCTTTCAGGACCAATCTTGTCACTTCTTGCTCATACCTTCCCCCCACCCTCCTTCTACTGGGCTTTCCATCACGGGAAGAGCCTGTCTGCTGAACAAAGTGTGCAGTGCTGCTTATTTTTCAGTCAGCAGCTCATACAGAAAGCCAGCCACATTCACCACTTACACACAGATACGTGCACATTCTGAGAACACAGCAGTGTTATACTGCCTGGCTAATATTATTAATAGCCAATCTATCTATAGCAGACCATATAAGAAACAATCACCACGTCCCTGGAAATCACCTGTGTGATATAGATGTAAGAGAGAGACTAAAAAATAAAGACGAGAGATAAGGAAATATAAGAGAAAACAAGAAAAAGAAAAAGAATTAAAGCAAGAGAAATGCTTTTCCCAGTTCTGTTCATTTCTCTGGCTCCTGGTAGCTCTGACTCAAATGGCCAGCAGGGTCAGCCACTCTGAGGTCATCGTCTACAGACGACCCACATCAAGTTCAGACAGAGCCCACGAGAAATGAGACAAACACACACACACACTGTTTTATGCCTTGTTAGGATGTAAAAATAGCATGTCCTTCTTGAGTTGAGAATGAAACATAAATACACTAAATGTGACTTGTTTTTGTATGTAATATTAATCCGTATCAAAAAAAGGTAAAAACCAGCAGCAATTGTTAACTGGAGAATTTCTGATTTATTAGCAATACAAGAATAACCAATGCGTTTCAGCACTCAGGCCTTCATTAGGGTTAAAAGACAAAAGTTAATACCGTTCCAGCTTTTAAAACACACATGATTACAAAACAACCAATGAAAACATTCCAAATACTAAAGCTCACATGATCAGCCAATGAGATGCTGGCAGCTCAATTCCACAGAGGAACCAGTTCCACCCAAAACTTCCTAAAAGTCCTTCTGAAATTCATAAACACAATTAATCATCCATTTTAGGGAAAAGACTTTGCTCAAGAAAACACACACAGAGAAAAAACAACCAAACTGATGATACAGACACATTTCCCTAAATTACCTAAAGAAACTATTTTATTGTAAAATCCCCATTCATACTTTTAGTAAATAGACTTTTAAGATAAAAAATCCAAAAGGCTTACCTCTTTTTTCTTTTTTGCTCTGTATTACCTCCTCTTTGTGTAGTTTGTATTTGTTCAATACCCAAAAAAGAAAAAGAAGAAATAGAATGGCCTTTTTCTTTAAAGTGTCTTGCTACAGGGTTAGTTTAATCATTCCTTGTAATCGAAGGAATTATTTAACTAACCCTGTAGTAATTTAGGGAAATGTGTCTGTATCATCAGTTTGGTTGTTTTTCCTCTGTGTGTGTTTTCTTGAGCAAAAGTCTTTTTTCCTAAAATGGATGATTAACTGTATTTATGAATTTCAGAAGGACTTTTAAGAAGTTTTGGGTGGAAGTGGTTCCTCTGTGGAATTGAGCTGCCAGATGTATGTTCAATATATGTTTCATGTGCAACTGATATGCTGTATGCAATATATATGTCACGCTCTTGCTCTGTTTCCCTGTGTTTCTCCGTTTCCCAGTGTGTTCCCCAGTAATTTTCCAGTCACGTGTGCGTAATTTGTAGCTCCGCCCCTCGTTACCTGTTTCCCTAGGTGTGTTCTTTGTTTAAATAGTCCCCTTATGTCTGTGTTTATTGGTCGGTCTTTGCACCTTCACCTGTTGTTTGTCGTTCCACGTTTATCTTGTTTATTGCCCTAGTTTCTAGTTCTTGGTTATTTGTGTTTATCCTTGTTTATATCTCGTTTAATTCCTTGTTTATTTCCCTAGTCTTGTTTAGTTATTATCTGTCTAGTTTGGTTCCTTGTTGTTTTCCTAGTTTGTTTCTGTTAGCCTCCCTGTTTGTTTATGTTATTATTATCTCTGGTTTGTTTTGGTTTGTTACTTTGTTTATTTGTTTATTTATATATTAAAGTCAGTCTTACCCGCTTTTACGTCCGCCTCCCGTCTGCGATCCGTTACAATATCCACCATAAGAAAAGTAGCAGTCTACATTGTACATTAATCACAGCCATGAAAGTCATGAAAGTCATCCAAACAATGAAAAAACATAGGTTTTATTTAGTAAACCAAAAATATATATAAAAAAGAAAAACATATTTTATATTTTAGATTCTAAAAGTAGCATCTCTTGCTTAGCACCTTTGGCACATCTTGGCTGGATTTTCTTAGTCAGGCTTTCAGTTAACAGCTGTGCTGAACTCGTCAAGAGTTAATGACTTGAATTTCTTGCCTCTTAATTTGTTGTGAAGGGGTAGAGTTGGTATACAGTGAATGTCACTATTTGAGTAATGTTCTAATCCATATTATGGCAAGAAATACTCAACTAAGTAAAGTAAAAATACTACTTTTTTTTTTTCTTTTATACATTTCTGATTCTTTTCCCATTTACCCCAAATTTGGCTATCCAATAGTCCCACTCCTTTGTGTGTCCTCATCTCCAGTGGCACCTGTGACACCTGTAAATCTAAAACTACTTTAAGAAATTAAGTAAATCCCAAAAAAATTAGGACCAGCAAAAACATTATGATGGAACTGGCTCTAATCAGGACCACTAAAGGAAAGTAAGAGCAAACGTTTTCTCTGTTGCACAGGATAATTTCATCGGAGTTACCAGCCTCAGAAACCGCAAGTTAACAGAACTCCACATAAGAACTCAGCTATTTTGGTTTGTTTAACACTTTTAATTTACTACATGATTCATTATGTGTTCCTTCATAGTCTTCACTGTCTTTAGTCTTGATTTATAACAGGGGTTTCTAACCTGGGGGTCGTGAAATACTTCCAGGGGGGTCAGGTTTTCTCAGTTAAACTTGAGATTTGGGCACCAACCTTTTGTTTTTCTTTACTAAATCAAACTGACTCATTCTCAGGATTCAGGATTCAGGGAACCGCATGCTTTAAAATCGGTCGCTTTTTTATAAAGTATCTTTTCGCTGATTTAAACTCATAGACTCATTCGCCGCTTTACTCGACTCTTTGATCTCAATCTTGATTCAGGTTCACACATATGCGCGCCACGGCTCTGCAAGTCCAGGCTGGATTAAAATGGAGCGTTTTTTTAGAAGGTTGAGCTTCCAGAAACAATACGATAAAAAGTACTGAAGCAGAGGATGCACGACTGCAGTGTGGGATATGTGGTGAAGAACGCTCTCTGCCTGATTTCTGGATTTACTGTTAGCAGAGTTCCCAGCACTAAGTTCAATGGCACTGAAAAAAATCCTTTCCTTTGGATCAACATTTCTCTGTAAATCTGGACTTTCTGCACGATCTAAAAAACAGATACAGAGCCCGTCTCAACGTGAAAGACGATTTGTGCCTGTTCCTGCGAACTACTAAGCCATGCATCTAAAATATTTGTGCCTCAATGCAGGCCCAACCATTTTATTTGTGCTGCCAATAATGGGGGGGGTTCGCGAAATTTTCTGGAGAATACAAGGGATAAAAATAAAACATTGAATGCGAATTGAATTTTTGATGAGTACTGTATCAAAAAGCAGTGAACATATAGTATGTTTTTTATATTTTATATCATAATAAAAAGAATAAAAATAATGCTCCAAAATATATTTTTGCAGTGATTTTCACTGAAAGATTAGAACCTTTTTTTTCTTTCTCTTCTAAAATTGCCATTTTGAGGTTATTGTGTGATGCACAGTGTCCACACAAACCCCACTATCAAACACAGCAGCCCATATAGCCTTACAATATAGGCTGTCAGAGCACGTGATGAGCCTTTATTAGCCCCGCGGCACACACAAACAGCGGCTCAGATCATGATCGCCGCTCTCACAAACATGCTCAGCTCCAGCTGCACGGCTTTTAGCAAACGCCATCAGCCGCCTGCTTAGGAGGGTGAACTGTTCATAGTTATTTTTACACAGAAACTGAGAAATAATCTATTTTTCTAAGCATTTTCCTTTATCACTGAGTATTTCTATGTGAATAGTGGCCACAGGAAGGATAGTTGAGGCAGCTCAGCCTTTCTGACGGTGATGCTTGACGACAGGTTGGGGAGAAACATATATGTGATATGATAAACTGTGTGTGGTGACATAATAAAAACACTGTAGAGGCAGAAAGTCATCACGTTTTGAAGGTTAGATGACAGAAAAGCAATGAATTGGTCTCTTGGATGAAGATAAGGTAACCTGGTGTATGAACTAATATGTACTAGTGCATCTGAAAAAATTGAGAATATCATTGAAAAGTTACTTTCTTTCAGTAATTCAGCTCAAAATGTGAAACTCATATATATTATAGATGTATTACACCCACAGATTGATCTATTATAAGCGTTAATTTCTTTTATTGTTGATGATTATGGCTTACAGCCAATGAAAACCCAAACATCAGTGTCTCAGACACTTAGAATATTATATAAGACCAATTGGTACTTTTACCAATTAGTGTGGGCAGTGTGCCAAGTCCTGCTGGAAAATGAAATAGATTATTATTAGGCTAGAGGGATGTAAGTGTTTGGAGCCATCAAATTGAGGGCTATGAGAATCACTGTGAAGATGGGGCAGAAGCGACCAAAGAAACCCATAATTGTAAGTATTTTTTCTTGTATGTGTAGTTTAAATGTTTACTTCATAGCTAGCATAAAAAATCACTAGTAATCTGTGATATAACATAAACTGTTCTTTAGTGGAGCATGTTGTTAAATGACAGAGGGAATTATTTTTTTAAATAATTATTACTCAAAAATAGCGTGAAAAATTATCCCTTAATCTGATTTTAGGTTAAACTGAAGCCAAAAATCAATATCTGTCCAAACCAGGAGAGGTCAGGGACTTCCTTGTTGAAAATCCTCATTCTTTGGCTTGGAGCAGTACTTTGATGTACTAAACAGTATTTTTTTAAGCTGCTTCAGTTTTAGCACCTGCCCGTTGGCTTTGAGTCAGTCGTTTTCGGTTCTTTTACCAAGTACAGAGAGATGTGTCAAAACTCTAGTCTGTGGGAAATGACCATATGCTGTATGCACAGCAGATGGACAGCAAGCTGAAAACTCTTAAATATTATTCTTTAGATGTTACTCAGCTAAACTGAGAAATATCACTGTGTAAAAAAATCCCACAGAGCTGTTAGATGACCCAATGACCAGACACCAGCCTCATCATTTGTATTTCTAAGAGCAGAGAATACGTGTAGTCTAAAGGTTTAAAATGGAAAAACCTTCACCCACGTCAAAAACATGATGGATGCCAACTAGCAGCCAAGAAAATAGCACATACTGTTCAGACGTGTGGCTCACATCCCAAGGTCAGTGAAGTTTCCTCAGTCTGACTGAGCCAATTAGCTTCATAAATAGAAAGAAACGCTCAGATAAGCCGGCGTTATTTCTCACCACTCTTTTACCTGCTTCTGAAACCTCTGCAGAATGTGCTGTCAACCCAATATAGCTGAACAAACAGACATATTACAGAACGCAGCGAGTGTTACGCAACTCAGAATTAATGAACGTTTGCCATCTGTTTTGTGAAACTCTGAGACAACATATGGGAAGCCAAAGTTAGTGTACAAGTCCCTGCAGAGTCTCTCCAGTAAGCACGCCAGAATACTGACCTCCGAGCCGTACGTGCAGTGGTCTACTGTAGCACACAGTGGAACCACGCCATGCCACGGATGCTCAGATGCTCAGACCTTTCAGCCAGAAGCTGGAGGGATGTTCAGATCAGCTAATGCTTTAAATATACTATACTGACCGTTAGGGGTGTGACGAGACACTAATATCACGAGACGAGACAAGACACGATACTGGGTTCACGAGAACGAGACGAGACGAGATTTAAAAATAAAATTTTAAAGAAAACGTCAAAAAGGAAAAATAAAAACTAGAATTTTATTTGACAAAATCATATAACGCAAACTTAACAGACTGGTTTCTTTCACACACTGATTCTATAAGAAATAAAAATAAGTATAAGAATAAAAAATAAAAATAAAACTTTTCTAACTTTCTAATTTCTTATATAGTGCAAACAATAAGTGAAAACCACACTTTTATTAAGCCTATGGTTTGTGTTTTTTTCTCCTAAATCTCTTGTAATTTAACTATGCATAACCATAACCAGTCATACTAAGACTATGCTTGAAATGCAAACAGAGACAGAACATGTTTTTAAATACAGTACAGAGCTAAGAGATTAGTACAGCTGCCTATGAAACAGTCACGTGTAGGATTTACTTACAGTATTTATATATGGTTTGTGTGTTGTTGGTCACTCTGTTACCGTTTATTGTTTCCACTGGAGCCAAAATGCAGCCAGACATACAACTTAAAAGTAGCAGAAGCAGCGTATTCTATGCAAAGCCCGAATTTTCCTCTTCTGCTGAGAGCTGCTCTCACTGCTCAGCCACCACACCACGCTGCTATCGCTACTGTGTTGCCAGATCCCTCTTAAAAAGTCCACGCTAAACTGTTTTTTTCCCCGCAAGACAAGTTTAAGCTTGACAAAAAATATCATCACGTTTTAATATCGCGAGATCTCGTGCCACGTCATAGATCTCGTCATACCCCTACTGAACTTATATACTGTATTTCATGGACTATACAGCACATCGTATTGTAAGGCGCACTATCAATGAATGTCTATTTCAGCGCTAGTCGCAGTTAGCAGCGCTTATCACTCATAGAGGTCACCCCAAAGAGCTACACTGAGTGTTCCGATAACCCAGGGCGCTATCAGCTAGCGGTTTGTCCCACATAGCTTGTTTTAACATGATAACCACGCAGATTACAGTCCGACATACACCACTCTGAGTGGCGAAAGAGCTAGCGCTGCAGTTAGCAGCTAATGCTAATACTGTTTCAGCCTCAGTGCTGGAGAAACTTTACTGAAACTCCTTTATAATGCTGCACTACCGCAAATTGGCTTTACTGCTCCTTAATACCTGACTGGTAGAATTCATACATAAGGAGCACTGTCAATTTTTGAGAAAATCCTAAGATTTTAAGTGCACTTTATAGTGTGAAACATACAGTAAATTATACTCACCTAGTGTGTCTTATTTATTTGAAACAGCTACCAAGCACGTCCAATCATTGGCCACTCTATTAGAGCTTCATAGGCTTGAGCATCCAGTCACTGGCCACTATTAAACCCTAAAACACTTAAAAAAAACCTTCATACTCTCCAGTTACTTCAATAGAAACATCTACATTGTGCTAAAACACTCTGGTCATTTTTATCATAAACACATACCTAGAGTGTCAACTCACTGGCCACTTTATTAGAAACATTTTTCTATTAGCTTCATTTGTTTTTGCCTCATTATTAGAAAAACCTACAGTACTAAGTATGCCCACTGCCTGGACACTTTATCAGAAACACCTAACAACTTCTGTCTCTGGCCACATTATTGGAAACATCTAGTTTGTCCTTTCTGGTCAGCAACTTTATTAGAAACACTTACAGTCGCTTACACAAATATGCATACCTCTTGAACTTTTTCACACCTTGTCACCTTACGTCCATAAACTTAATTTTTTTTTTGAGATTTTAAGTGAAAAACCAACACAAAGTAACACATAATTGTGAATTGGAATGAAAACGAATTCTAATCTAATAAAAATCTAAAAAGTGTGACATTCATCCCGTTATATTAATACTACTGCAATTACAGCTCCAAGCCTTTTGAATATTTATCTACCAGCTTTGTTATGTGAATATTATGTAAGAAACATTCTAATAACGTTGTGATGCAAGCCATTATTATGTCTGTCACGCGTTCCTGGAACATTGTTTTTGTAACATTACAGTCTAACTTTTCTGCAACCTTTTCAAAACTTTGCTAAACATTCTTGCATAGCACTTTGCATTTAGGCCAAAAAATTTCAACTTCTTATCTCAACACAGTAACGTTTTCCAAATTGTTTGCTGTGTCCCTACATAGCTTGTGGCAAACTGCAAATAAAACTTCTTACGTCTTTCTTTCAACAATAATTTTCTTCTTGCCAATATTCCATAAAGGCCAGATTTGTGGAGTGCATGACTTATAGTTGTCCTGTGGACACATTCTTCTACCTGACTTGTGGATTTCTGCAGCTCCTCCAGAGTGACCATGGGCCTCTTGACTGCCTCTCTGGCCAGAGCTCTCCTTGCTCATTAGTCAGTTTGGGTAGACTTTAAAGTTATAATAAATTGATTCAACTGAAATGTCTTAGTTTGAATATACTGTATACAGTCATATGAAAAAGTTTGGGCACCCCTGTTAATCTTAATCATTTTTAGTTCTAAATATTTGGGTGTTTGCAACAGCCTTTTCAGTTTGATATATCTAATAACTGATGGACACAGTAATATTTCAGGATTTAAATGAGGTTTATTGTACTAACAGAAAATGTGCAATATGCATTCAACCAAAATTTGACCGGGGCACCTTTTTTTTGCTGCAGATGGTGTCACTGTGCATCGGTCAACAATACAGCGCACTTTGTACAAGGAGAAGCTGTATGGGAGAGTGATGCGAAAGAAGCCATTTCTGCAAGCAAGCCACAAACAGAGTCGCCTGAGGTATGCAAAAGCAAAAGCACACCTCAGGTGACTCTGTTTGTGGCGTGCTTGCAGAAATGGCTTCTTTCGCATCACTCTCCCATACAGCTTCTCCTTGTGCAAAGTGCGCTGTATTGTTGACCGATGCACAGTGACACCATCTGCAGCAAGATGATGCTGCAGCTCTGTGGAGGTGGTCTGTGGATTGTCCTTGATTGTCCCTGTGGTCTTCCATTTCCTTACTATGTTCCTCACAGTGGAAACTGATAGGTTAAATCTCTGAGACAACTTTTTGTATCCTTCCCCTGAACAACTATGTTGAACAATCTTTGTTTTTAGATCATTTGAGAGTTGTTTTGATGAGCCCATGATGCCACTCTTCAGAGGAGATTCAAATAGGAGAACAACTTGCAATTGGCCACCTTAAATACCTTTTCTCATGATTGGATACACCTGGCTATGAAGTTCAAAGCTCAATGAGGTTACCAAACCAATTTTGTGCTTCAGTAAGTCAGTAAACAGTAGTTAGGAGTATTCAAATCAATAAAATGATAAGGGTGCCCATACTTTTGCACCGGTCAAATTTTGGTTTAATGCATATTGCACATTTCCTGTTATAAATAATAAATAAACCTCATTTCAATACTGAAATATTACTGTGTCCATCAGTTATTAGATATATCCAACTGAAATGGCTGTTGCAAACACCCAAATATTTAGAACTAAAAATTATTAAGATTAATAGGGGTGCCCAAACTTTTTCATATGACTGTATGTGCCCACAAATGTTCTTCATCTGATTTAAAATAGTTGAGTAATGTTTGCAAGTCTCCTATTTTAAATAAAACAGACCTAATTAGTTTGAGTTCAAACATAAGAGTGGATTCACAGTGTAGAGGCCCTCTGTTCAAAAACTGACCACAGAAAAAAGCAATGCTGGATCTCTAAAACACTGTGTAAGGGATGTTCAGCAGTGAAGCAGCAGTGAAGTGGAGCTACAAGCAGAAGGTTTCTAACACAGCGGCCAGTGAGTGTAAGGTCACTCTGACATTAGAGCAGTGCTGCTATTTCCCTGCCTCACATAATGATCCCAAAACATTTGGACTGCTGCTTCAGATCTCTCTGCCACTTCAGGCTGGCATCGCTACAGTGCTGACCTTTCTTGTCCTGTGCCACTTTTCAAGCTGGACCAATCGGGTTTCACTGCCAAACTGCAGCGACAGCTCTGCTGATAATGACAAGAAAAAATAAATAAATAAAAAAAAACAGTGGTGGGCTGATGATGTGAGATTTGATAGCATTTGTGCTTAGGGTTCATTAGCAACGCCTACATGGCTAAATGCTTAGAGTGCCAGAATGAAACTGAGCGAATTAATCTGAGATTGGTCTTAATTATTTCCATCTAGAAACAAGTAACTGAATAGAGGAGAGCTCCTACAATTAGATATCTTATTAGAATAGTTTTATATAATTTAATCACGAATTCAACCGACAGAAAAGAGCATTCCCTGAAAGAAAGGATCCAGGAAGGTTATCCTGTAATGTTACAGAAATAAGGTTCCAGGAATGTTCTTGTGTTCTCCAGGAACTTGTGACATAGTAATAATTTGCATAATAGCATTATTAGAACGTTTCTCACATAGGGTTTCCCAGCTACTTGAATACTAACACTGTGGAAATGTTAAAAGTATGTTTAAAAGTGTTTTAAAAAGTTTAAAAGCGCTAAAAGGTCTAAAAACATCTAGAAATCTTAAACATTCTAAGTTAACTGTACACAATTGTTAGCTGGGTTGATGTTATGGTATTACTAGGTAGTCACTATGGTGCGAAAGGCTTCCAAGATAGTTGCTATGGTGCTGATAATGCCAGTCATTGTGCTGTTCACACTACACGACTGCTTGTGCTGTAATCATGAGTCCTTCAGTTGTTGAGACTTTCTTACTACATGACTGATCAGCGAAACAGGGTCACAAATGACACGGTTTCTCAGAACAAGTAGTTCATAAATATTTTTGATTCAAAGTTTTTAGCTTTTAGATCCATTCACCCCATTCATTGAGGACTCACACAGAGGCTACATCTAGAGTCATTTACTGATATAACAGGGGAATGGTAGGGTGGTCAGACTCATAAACATACACAGCCATAAACAGCCATTGGCTGTATGTAGCCGCTGCTCCTGACTCCTAGTCACCAACTGAGTCAGATATTAAACATGTTGAATATTTGCTGGGCGTCTGCAACTCGTCGGCTTTTAGTAGTTCACATTTCACAACATTGCGAGCGCCAAGTGTTCTCAGATTTCCCTGTCGGCGACTGAAAAACTGGCCCATAATCATGCAGTGTGAACCTGGCATAAGAAGTTTTAGATGATTTAGTATGGTGTTGCTAGGGGACTGCTTTGGTGTTGCTGAGGGGTTGTTATTGAGTTGCCAGAAAAGAGGCTTAAAAATTTCTAGTAAATGCTTAGTGTATGATTTGTGGTTGCCATAGGGTTGCAAGGTACTTGCTGTGGTATCGCAGGTGGATTATATGGTATTGCTAAGTGTTTACTACTGCAGGTGGTTGCTATGGTATCTAAATTGGTTGCTGATGGGTGATGGTCCTTAGTGGTAGCTATTACTGTATATCTCAGGTCGTTGCAATGGTATTTTGTTGATGCTTGATGGCTGTCGATGCAGTGCGGCAGGAAGGTTGCTACTATTTCAGTTGCTATGCGGAAACCAAACGTCCAATCAAAAAATCTTTCTCTCAGAGCAGCAAAGCAAATGGAGAGTAATGGGGCCAATGGCTGGGGTGATTTTTGTTTTTTTACAGTGAGGGTGTAAGAGCAGGGGAGGGCTTCACATTGTTTTTGGGGGGCCCCGGGCACCCTCACCCTGCTCAGAGAGAAATCACTGTTGGCATTGTGGCATTGTGAGGACCCCCAAGGCTGGCACTCCAGCAGCAAGGGGTGGGGGAAGGGGGGCAGGGTGCAGAAGGGTGAAATGTCAGCAGGGAAAATGCAAATCAGCCTTGACAACTGGTGCAGAAAGCATGTTCTCCCTGACTGCAGGACCCCTGATATTTCACAAAGTCAAACGGAACATGGCAGCCATCGCCTCGGGGGAGTGTTTGGATTAGGTTATTTAAAGAGGTCTGGGATAAACACACAAATACACACACACACACAAATACAAATTACAGTGCCTTGCTGTTACATCATCGGACAAACTAGTGACAAGGATTTCTTGACATGGCACTTTGAATTGGGCTATATGAGTACATGCTATTATTAATACTAAAACGATAAATGACTCACTATATTTCTCTCAAGACTTCAATCAGTTCTGTATCACAACATAACAATGGCAACATGATAAATCATTAAACATTGAGACATCACTTCATGTAGCAAACATACACTACTTGAAGTCTTTGCTGATCAACTGTATCTGAGATTATTATATTATATACATTTTTTACACAAGTTAGAATAGGTCTATGGGCTTTACAAAACATGTTCACATTTAACTTCTTGGCAGAAATTCACTCTTATATAAAGAGTTTCAAAACCTTTCAGAATGAGCCCAGAAGGGCCCTGTCACTTTCAGGCAAATAAGCTGTTGCTGGCCACACGATGTATACACTGAGCGTTTCTTACATCTCCCTCATCTGTTGACTTGCCACGGACAGTAGGTACAGATCCCTCCCTCAGACAAAGTCTGCCAGTTAATATTGCTGTGTACTGTCTGAGGTTCTCAAACAAAATGTTGCTTATTCAACTGATCTAGTTGCTGGAACTCTGTTGGGGGTTGATGGACGGGTGAAAGGTGGTGCAGAAGCATATGATTCCTCACACCAAACTCTTTCAACTGATTCACAGTTGCAGTTGAAGTGCTAATAGGGGCAGTCGAGACCCAAGTGGAAATACAAAAGCACAAAAAAAGAGAGTTTTGCACAATATGTCCCCTTTAATACATTATGGTTACTGGACAAACTGGGTATCCATGGTCAAAATCTGCTTTGCTTCTGAGCTATAAGCTCAATGAAGGTGGTCTGAGACACACTTGGTCTGGAAGAAATCAGTAGCCCAATTAAGCTCCATCTCTGGTATCTACAACACAGACGTTGGTTGCAATTGGTTACAATATGGCTATATGACAATATTTTGGATATAAAACAGTGTCTGTGTTTCCTACAGTAATGAGGTAATTTAATTTTTGCCAAACTACTCCTTTTGTTAAAAGTGAAATATATATATTTTTTCAAGTTATATAGTGGACAAGAAATTTGGTGGATCCTCTGAGATCAATGTTTCTTGAATATCTTTGCTATAATACAGTGTAACTGAGGTTCTACCAATAAAATACCAATTGCCATATTTTTTAAAAGTGTACTCTACTGACAGCCCCCTGTGCTTCCATGCTGTATCCAGAAAACACTGAAATTCCCGACCCCAGGACGCTCGTCATGACTGTCTTTCAGTTTACAGCAGATCTTGGTGGGTGTTCTTGATGTGCAGTGTTCAGTGCCCATCAGAAGTGCTCCAAGGAAGGACAACCCATGGACGGGTGACAGGGTCATGGGTGCTCAAGGCTCATTGAGCACTTGGGGAGCGAAGGAAGGCTAGCCCATCTGGTCTAATCCTACAGAAGAGCTACCACAGCACAAACTGGTGGAAAGGTTAATGCTGGTGATGTCTTGTGGAGTCCATGCTGTGAAAGACATGAGGGAGGCTAGAGAAGGAAAGACTCTTTGGCTACGTATCAGTATTGGACGATCTGAGTGAATCATGCCAATTTTACCAAAGTGTAAGTCTAACATGTCTTGTGGAGGACGCGAAAGAAAAGACTTTTAATCACACTAACTGGATACCCCTTGAGAGTAATTCTTTCAGCCCATACAGTGCTAATAACTACAGCAAACAGTTTCAGAGCATATTTTAGAGCACAGCAGCTACAATCAGAAATCTAAATGGAATCATAGTCAGTATAATAAGGTTTTTAGCGCTGGATAAGCCATTCTTTTTGGTTCTATTTCCAGTTTAAATGCCACAGTACAGCTCTGTAGCTGTAGAGTTTCACAGTGCTTTTAATGTGGCTCCCTCAAAAAGTAGGGTAATTTTTGGTTGATTGGAACATAAGGTCAAATCACACAGTTTAGTCATACAAGGTTTATTTTCTTGCCTGAATTCAACAGATTACCAATAAACACAACTGAACCTTTAGCTGAATTTAGCTGAATGATTGTCTATGAAATATAACCATAACCTTAGTCATGAATCAACCCTAAAACCTAACCTTAACCATAATATTAAATTAAACCTTAAATCTAACATTAAATCTAACTATTAAAGGGTATAGTTAGGGTTAGGATTTAGGGTTTGGGTTATAATTTATTTTCAGCTTAGAGTTTGGTTGCAGTAATATACACTTATCTTAATGTTAGTTAAATGTCTATGAAAAATGAATATGAGTAGTTCTAGGGAGTAGGAGGAAATATTGGCTAAGCTACATTGAGCAGTAAATTTGTGTTAAAAAATAAAAACTAATAAAGCACCTAGGTAAAATAATTCATTTAATTAAAGACTTTTAATTATACTGAAAAAAAAGCTTGTTTTCATTTTTGATTGATGACGATGAAAAAGTAAGGCTGCATCATGTAACAAACCTCAATTTAACCTTGACCCTCGACCTCCACTCGTGTGTTTCTAATGGAACAAGCTCCCTGCAGAACATAAGCAATTTAACTTCATATGAAATGTGTTCTCTGGGAGACCTGCTGCAGGGCCTATATCAGTAATCATGGTAACAGGAGAGAGAGAGGGATTGTGGGTAAAAAAAAATGGCAAATACTGTGGCGAGTTGCTCGCTCTGGTCGCCACTATGACATTGCTTCCACTTTGTGGAGTTTCTCTGTGTGTGTATGTGTGTGTGTTGTGCTGGACTCCTGGCGCTGTTCTGCTGTTTGACTGCAGATGGCTAATTCTCTTTTCTCAGCAGGAGGTGGTCAGAGATGTGTGAACCAGGAAGGAGGCGAGGGATGCCGAACTTTTGGGAAAGTTGGTCAATAAGAAGCTGATATAACATCCTGCTACTTTTAAACATGTATTCCATTCAATTTTCAGCTCTATCATACTACATTTACTGTACCCTTCCAGGCAAACTTGGTAATGCGGCATCATGCAGATCATCATCAAACAAGATGAAATGCAGGGTGAATTAATGGTTATTAGGAGAGATTTTAAGCTTTTAGGAAGAAAGTAGCCAAACAAATGATCAATTTCTGTTATACTGAAGGTGTTCATTTTTTATTTTGTTGTTTTACAGCAAGGGCTCAGCAAAAACTTTAATAATACTTTACTTGCATGGTCCATTGTAGATGCAGACAAGCACGTGTCTTCTCTGATACATGTGAAGCTAGCCTTTACCTCTTTTCCAACTATAGCCAATACAGCATTACTATTCGAACAATGCACCCAGAGGAAAGTGTCGGATTCTCAGCTCTGACACATCATCCAACAGAAACCTGTGCTGGTCAGTTTCACAATGGGAGTGATGGGAGTGATGAGGGAGCACCATCTCCTCACCTATAGAGAGCGTGGCAAATTATCCTCTCTCAGACTCCTGCTGCTAATGACGAAGCAGCATGACCCATGATTCAAATGTGCAATTATTTTCCTATCTTTGTATACTGTGAATAAACTGTGGAGACTTAGAAATTTGGATTAAGAGTCATCCATGAAGTAATGCAGACTATAATGAAACACATTAGGAATCATGTAGCAAGTTAGAAGTGTTAAACAAACCAAAATACATTTAGGTGGGCCATTATCTGGGGAGCTGTTAACTTGTGGTTTCTGAGGCTGGTAACTCTGATGAACTTATCCTGTGCAACAGAGGTAACTCTTGGTCTTCCTTTCTTGAGGTTGTTATGAAGAGAGCCAGTTTCATCATAATGCTTTTAATTGTCTTTGTGACTGACCTTAATTTCTTAAAGTATTTTTTTCTTTACTAGTGGAGTAGTTCTTGCCATAATACAGATTGGGACATTACTCAAGTAATTACTCATAATTACTCATACCTTTTCACAACACAACTGATGCTCTGAAACACATTAAGTGAGAAAGAAGTTCAGATATTTAACTCTTGACAAGCCATTCCAGGTGACTACCTTATAAAGCTGACTGAGAAAATGACAAGATGTGCAAAACTGTCATCTAATTTAAAGAATCTAACATCTTAAACAAGTTTATTTGTCTTCCATAGCTTAAAGGACTTTAGTATTAATCTACAATGCAGTAATTTGGGTGACCTACTACTTCATATTTCAGCTGTTGTTGCTCCAATATGCTTACATTAATTTAAACTAATGCAGCAGTGGCAGATCTACCAGGTCAGACCTTAGGAGACAGTGATATTCTATAAAAACCCTACATTTATAGCCCCATTCTACTGCTGGTGTTATTTTAGATCAGGGGTCATCTTGACCGTTAATGGCTGATGTGAGGCTGCAGAGATTTTCATTCCCAACAAACATCACTCAACAACACCTCATATTACATTACTAATGTACTGCTGTTATTCAACACCTCAACTCAATAACTGTAGGTTTTTTTTCACATACTCAGGACTATAAAGTGCATTTAAAGGTTAAAGCAAAGACGGTTCTCTGACTTTATTACAATATTGGATCATCAAGGTTCGAACGATCTATATAGAACCATTTACCACCATTTTTTGAACTGTTTAACCTCTTGAGACCCTGTGTCCTCATATGGAGACATTACATTTCTGCTTCTCTGCAACATAAAACTTAATTTTTTTTAAAGCATATACCCTTTGTCTTCAAATGAAGACACTGCCTGAATCATCTAATGATCACATCTAATGATCACATTACACTCAATTGATTGAAAACAAGATGGTGGGAATCCCAGTCAAAGGTTTTTACAGCCAATCCAACAGAAACATGAGCCAGGTACAAATTCTTATCGAATGTTGTGTTTGAAACTAATTACTTACTACTAATTTAGTTTACTTCTAAAATTTAGTTTCTAAAATTTAGTTTTTGGACTAATTTTTGGACTTTCTGATCCCAAATGTCAAGGGTAATTTTAAATGTTAAAACTAACTACTGTAGGACATTGTTTTTTTGCCAAAACAACTTCCTATACTTCCAAACAGCTCTGAGAAATAAAAAATCTGGGTCTTAGTGAAACGTCTGTGTTTTAGGAGATTAAACAGGCAGAGAACCACTTAATTATCCAAAAGGTTCTTAAAGGATGTTTTGTTTTTAAAATCAAATTCTTTGTATTTAGCCAAGTACTTTCTAGCATTTACAGTCAGTATTCAATGCATCTGTGCTATCTCCTGATTTCTGTGTTGTTGTCAATAATTTGTTCCAACTCTGAGAAACCCGTCTGTTAGCATTGTGGCTAATCCTATCCGACCCAGCCAAGCCTCAGCTGATGTATCTGTTAGCATTGCAGCACCAGCCTTGCCAATCCTGGCTGTTAGAATCATGGCTAATCCACTTCAACCCTGAGTGAGCCTGACTGATGTGTTTGTTAGCATCCATCGCAGACAAACCAAGTCTCTGAAGCTGCGGGAGTTTCCCGCATTTCGGCAGTGGCTCCCTGATATATATATGTCACATATAATCTCCCGGAATTCAGAACGAGTGCTCCAAACGCGCACACAGGCGACAGACTTTTTTTCTCTAATCGCGTGTGGGAAGGAGAGAGAGAAAGCAGAGAGGGTTCTGATTGGCCTGTTCTCTGCAAAGAGTCTGTTGGACAGCCAATCAGCTTTTAATGTGGGTGGGCAGTGTTTTTCCCCCCTCCCGGACGGGATTTGTTCAGTGAGTGAGAGAAAGCAGATCATGGCTGAGGCAATATTAATAATTATTGTAATATGATATGAAATGTTTTTGAAGTTGTGCAATTTTTGTAATTGTAATTGTAACTGTCAATTTTTGTCAAATAAAGGCTTTTTTTTCCAAAAAAAACTCCCTGAAATTAACTTTTGCAACTTGGGATGTCTGCCATCGTGACTCCATTGTTAACAGCCTGGCTGTTAGCATTACAGCTAACATCATTACAACAACTCCTACCCTAAATATCCTGATTGCTTTCCTTTGTAGCAGCTTGATTAAATCTCTGTTGAGCCTGCTGACACTCTGTTCTCTGCTCAGGATGCCTTTACTTCACCTACTCCATCTTAACATACAGTTAGTTGATTGTGGTTATATTAATAATACTGTTTTCTACATGCATCATAAACGTGCATCAATATTATTACTAATCCTGTTAATCAAACACGTGGTTCAAATGCAGTAGATAAAGATTGGAGAAAAAACAGTAAGGGAATTCCATTCTCTCTTTTATACAACAAACTCTGACCCCTGACCCCAGCTGACAGTAAATAAGGAACCCCTGCAGTATATACTGTAATTCCAGTATTCAGAGCTCTGGATTTGGCTGCAGTTATTTAATCTGTGTTCTGGCCATGTCTGAGTGTTTAAGCGTTTGTGTGTTTAAGCATGCGGTGCTTCTGTGCAGATGAAGCAGTTATTTGGTGTAATCTTCTGCTCGTGTGTGTTTTCTGCTTGAGCTCCAGCTCGCTGTGAGGGTGGTCCGGAGTTGAGTTGGGGGGCTGTGCTGATGTTAGAATAATTATGCCTGGGGTCCTGTTTTCTCCCTCTGCCTGACTCTCCGCTCTAAACTACACACACACACACACACACACACACACACACACACACTGACCTCTATCTGTCTCATTTTCTTTTTTTACTCTAGCTTTCTCTCAGGATCCCTTCTCTTGTTTTCTCTCATTCTCTCTCTCTGTCTGAGAAAAGGTTCTGCCCTCTCTGTTTCCTGTTTTTTGTTCTTTCTGCCCCCTCAGCCTTTCTCTCTTGTTTCTCTTTCTCTCTATATTGGTCTCTCTCACTTTTGCTTTGACCTCTCTCTCTCTCTCCCATTCCAATGCACTCGTTTTGTGTATCTCTCTCTCACACTCCCATGCCTTCCTTTTCTCCCTTTCTCTCTCTCTTCTTCTCATTCCCATGCACTCATTTTGTGTCTCTCTCTCTCACTCCCATGCTCTCGTTTTGTCTCTCTCACTCCCATGCTCTCGTTTTGTCTCTCTCTCTCTCTCCCATGCCTTAATTTTCTCCCTCTTTCTCTCTTCTTCTCATTCCTATGCACTCGTTTTGTGTGTGTCTCTCTCTCTCACGCCTTTGTTTTCTCCCTCTCTCTTTTACTCCTATGCACTCGTTTTGTGTGTGTGTCTCTCTCTCACTCCCATGCCTTAATTTTCTCCCTCTCTCTCTCTCTCCTTCTCATTCCCATGCACTCATTTTGTGTGTGTCTCTCTCTCTCTCACTCCCATGCCTTTGTTTTCTTTCTCTCTCTCTCTCTTTTACTCCTATGCATTTGTTTTGTGTCTCTCTCTCTTTCTCTCTTTCACTCACATGCACTCGTTTTGTCTCTCTTTTACTCCTTTGCACTCGTTTTGTCTCTTACTCTCACTCGTTTGCACAAATTTTGTTTCCCTCTCTCTCACTCCTACGCACTCGTTCTGTCTCCCTCTTTCACTCCTATGCACTCGTTCTGTCTCTCTCTCTCTTTCACTCCTATGCACTCGTTTTGTTTCCATTTTTCCCAGTCCCTAATTCTGTCACTCTTGCTCTCTCTCTCTTTTCCTCTCTATTTTGCTTTCTCATTCATTCAGCCTCTTTCTCAGTCTCCCGATCTGATGCTCTCCTCCTTTTTAAAAAAAAACAATTGTAATAAATTATGGTTTGTTATTTTATTGGGAATATATTATGCAAAACCATTCGTTTTCTGTGAGTCAGTTGAAAGAGTTTGGTGTCAAGAATTATATGCTTCTATGAGCTATTTCAATGGCTCCTCACTCAGCAGTTGCGATTTGTGTTTATTGTAAAAACCTTAATATCAAAAGCAATATCTAGTGTTGCACTGATTAGGATATTAGCGCATACACATAGTATCAGTATATCTGCAATGGAGAGCACCAATTCCATGAAGCAGTTACTGATGCACATGTGCACCACTAGTCTGGTGCCAGGAGCCAACTTTTCAAATTTTTAAATGTTCAAATATGCCGTTACTTAAGAACTGAATGCTAATATTTAAGCTTATTACAGTATATCATACTATATTTGGACAACAGAACAATTCCATTATCTAAATAAAGCCTATAAAAATGAAACAGTATAAATAACATGTCTTAGATATGATTTTACAAGATTGTATCAGTATCACAACACAACATACTTGAAAATCTAGTATCAGTATCAGAAGGGAAAATAAGTATTGGTGCATGCCTAATATGATACAAATATGATTTATCTTTCAGCTCTGCTCTCTAGCTTTGCCATACTCTCTCTCACACTCTCTCTTTCTCTCTGTCAGTCTCATATACTCATATACTCTTTTGCTTTCTCATTTATTCCATCTCTCTATCTCTCTCTGTCTCTCTCTCTCGCTCTCTGTCTCTCAGGCAGTAGATGGCAGTGGACTCTTCACCCCGTGCTTTGTTGAGTTGAGTGTCATTGGCTTATGTAAGGCTGTTGTGGTCTGTCCTTGCTTGCTTTAAGAGCAGACAGCTAATTTCCTCTCTCTCTCTCTCTTTCTCTCTGAGCCAAAAACAGGGGGATGTCCGTGTTCTCCTCTAAACACACTGATACACATGTTCTGTTCTGTTCTGTTTTAATGGACCCTTTTCTCTTCATACTAACGATGCGTTTCCTTCATACATTCATTCAGCACACGTTCCTGAAGGTGCCTCACAGAACATCTGTATGAAATGTTCAGAAGAACAGAACAGAAGGTTTATTACACCCGTTCTACCGTCACATCGTTCTACAGCGCAGCGTTCTCCATCACTGAAGAGAGAGTGATGGGTGTAGGGTATCACTCAGCATGCGTGCTCCAATTTCACTTCTATACGTGTTTGTTTGTGGAGCGATTGACCTTGGAGACGATGCCGCTCATCCCTCTAGGGACTACAAACACAACACAGACACACACACACACACAGCCTCCCAGCCCATCCCCTGACAGCCCGTATCTCTCTCCCCACTGACGTCAACCCCCGCCCGCCCGCCCGCCGGGGTGCGTTACTCTCGGACGTCACATACTGATAGATATACGCCACACAAAGTTTGAGTCACTAAATGCTCAGCTTGCGTCACGTCACGCTTTAAAGGAGCTATGGATTTATGGAGTTTTTTTTTCTCATAAAGGATTAAGAAAAGCTTGGAGTCACATAACTCCATTTTGACCACTGAATCAAATAATTACTGGAGAATGCTCTGAACTAGCAGGAACTGGTACTGGAAACGGCTTCATCAACCTTTAAACACACACACACACATACAGTGGCGTAAAAAAGAATTTACACTCTTACAGATTTCTATTCTTTTTACGTTTTTGTCATACTGATATTTTTCCAATTATCAAACAAACGTTAATATCAGACAAATATAACCTGAATAAATATAAATAGCCCTTTTTAAATGATGATTTCATTTCTTAATGAAAAAAAAAGCTACACAAACCAATCTAGCCCTTAAAAAAGTGAAAAAGTGTCCTATCATGGTACCATGCTGGAATTCACTGAGCTCCTGAGAGAAAAAAAACATTGTTGTAAGGGATTAGAACACCTAACAGGGTTCATACAGTCATAAAAAAAAAAACCTGGAAAAGTCATGGAATTTCAAAAAAGCAATTTCCATGCCTGGATAAGTTTTGGAAAAATAAAAATACCCAGAAAGTTTTGAAAAAGTCATGGAAATTTGCTGGACAAATGTAAATCAAATTAATTTAGGCCTATTATTGAAATTGATTTTAGTTTATTATTGTTTGTCCATGTCTGCACTGGTGTTTTAAAGATCATGTGGTCATGAAAATTTGCCTTGAGGCCATGGAAAAGTCATGAAATTTTATTTATTTATTTTTTTAACCCTGACCTAAATTTAATGATTATGATGGATGAGTGAATACTTAGGGGTTTAGGAAACTGATGCATTTTTCCTCTGTTTTTTGGATAGAATACAGTTTTCCATTCTGGGTCAATTTAACCACAGATATAATAGAGCACAGTTATTGAATAGTAAAAGCTTATGCAAAACACTTGTTTTTTTTGTTTTTTTTGAACATTAATGAACTCTTCAGCCAGAAATGGCTTCAGCGCCTGCCTACTGATGACTATTAGAAGTGGTTGTCAGGCAGATCATTGTCTGTGGTTAATAACTGCTCTAATCAACTATTGTTACTGATGGACCAGAATTCTGTATTTCTCGAAAAATAATGTTAAATGTTAAAAAAAATGTTAAAAAATAAAAGAAAACAAAAAAAAAACATTCAGTTAACAAAACAAAAATGTTGGTATTTTAGAAATTTCATTTCCTTTGCATTAACAGTGAAAAAGCTTCTTAAAAAATAGATTTTATGAACTTTTTGTGTAAAAAGATGGTTAAAATAAATTGACAGACCCAGTATATTGTGGCGTGGAAGAGGAAGGAAGACCCCTGAGACTCCTGCTGAATGCTCAACAGCTCCTTTATTGAACAGGCTTGCCACTCACTTACAGTCTTTAACAAGACTAGGAGAGCTAAAACCATTCCCCCACAGAGCTCAAACAGCCCAAAGGCCACCAACCCAGCTGTGTGTCTCCCAGATGGCAGATCCAGAGTGGTGCCCACCCTCTCTGCATAACCCCTCCCAAGGGAGATGCCCCACCCCTGTCATCCTCGCACACAGGAGAACAGAAACATGCCTGCAGGCAGCCACACACACAACCCAGAGCCGCCACATAGCCCCCCTCCCAAGGGTCAGCCGTCCCGGCGACCCCACCAACCCAACACAAACCCCGTGTACAACAAAACATTTTTTTTTACAATCAGTCGCAAACAAAGTCATTAAGGCGGGCGGGCGGCCTCTGTGCCCGCGGCAGCCTGAAGGAGCCGGGCACGGCACCGCCTGCCAGCGGCTCCAAAGAGCCAGAGTTCAGATCAGGCACGAGTGCAAGGCCGGCAGGTTCCGCACCACCGTCCACAGTGTCCGACAGTCTCGGCCTATAGGGGGCCAGCCTATCACGGTGCACAATCATAGTGCGTCTGCCCCACCGGATCTTATACACCACCTCCCCCAGCCTGGACAGCACCAAGCACGGACCCACCCAGGCCGACTGGAGCTTCGGGCACAGTCCCTTCTTCCGCTGAGGGTTATATAGCCAAACCCTCGCCCCCACCGCCAACGGGTCCCCAAAGCAGCGCGTGTCGTACGCACGCTTCTGCTTCTGCCCGGCAGCAGACTGGTTGGAGCGCGCTAGACGGTGCGCTAATTCCAGCGAAGACATAAGGTCCGAGACGAAAGTGGGCGTGTCCGAAGCGTACCCGCCCCCGTCAAGAGGCGCCCCAAAAGCCAGGGAGACCGGCGTCCTCAGCTCGCGCCCGAACATAAGCAGAGCCGGCGTGAATCCCGTCGACAGCGCCAGTAACAACCCCGGAGATTGCAGCGCAGCGTGCAGTCTCAGCAGATTTCTCCTCAGCACGAGCACAATGTCTGCAGTCGGCGGCCAGTCACGGACCGCCTCCGTCTTTTTGGGATCGGTTTCCACGCCAGCACCGCTCACTACGTGGCCCAGGAAGCTCACGCGCTGCCTTAGCAGATTACACTTTGCCGGATTGAGCTTCAGGTAGCCGCCTGAAATGCGCCGAGCACCATTTCATGGTGAGACAGTGCGGAGTCGAAGTCGGTTCCGTGCACCAAGACATCATCCAAATAAACGACGCAGCACGACCGCGGAACCCCGCATAAAACACGCTCCATAAGACGCTCAAAAGTAGCCGGCGAGTTACACAATCCGAACGGAAGCACCGTGAAATGCCATAGGGCTGAGCCGAGCGAGAAAGCGTTTTTCTCCCTATCCCCCGCCGCGAGGGGCACCTGCCAATATCCGCTCTTCAGGTCTAACGAGCTGAACCAGGCTGAGCCAGACAGCTGGTCCAGCGTATTGTCGATCCTGGGGAGCGGGTAGGAGTCAAGCTTCGTGACAGCGTTAAGTCGCCGATAATCCACGCAAAAGCGCCAATTTCCATCCTTCTTTTTCGCAAGGACCACCGGGGCCTACCACGGGCTGCTTGAAGGCTCAATAATGCCCGTACTCGCCATCTCACGGACTAACTGCTCCGCCGCTACGGCCTCAGCGCTTTGCTAACGCCAGACGGTGCGGCCTCAGCCTGATGGGCTGGGCGTCACCCGTGTTTATCGAATGAACCGCAAGGCTAGTTTTAGTACACTCGCGCTCAGACACAGCGAAACTCGTGCGAAAACGGCCGATCAGTTCGCGCAAACGGAGTTGTTGGGGACCAGATAAACTAACACAACTGCGCTCCAGCATCTCCTCTATCGGATCTACACTCAACCCCGCATCCAGCGGACCCTCTACCGTATCACGCACCGAATCACACACATTCCCTCCCACCAGTTCACTTACCCCTAACTCGTCGCGTATCTCTACGGGGAGTCCAGTCACCAGCACCGAGCCCCGTGCACAGTCAATGATAGCTCTGACGCGTGAGAGCAGGTCCTTGCCCAGAATGCACGGGTCGTTGATGCGTCCTACCCAGAACTGTTGTTGAAAGGGCCCCTTGCCGACATCAATCGTAAACTCCGTTAATCCTAGGAGACCTATAGGATCCCCGGTGACTGAAGAGAGAGCGATGCGCTGGCTGTTGTCAGTCACAAACTCGGCCGCTACCTCCGTCGCTAGCTCGGGCCGTATCAGTGAGACTGACGAGCCCGTGTCCACCAGCGCGTTCACCGTCACTCCATTCAATGTGCATTTCAGGAAATAGCCGCTGAGGCCGGCAGTTCCGGAATCAGATCCCGAGGGTAAGCATAGCGTTCCTGGGGCCACCGTAACCCTCACTGGGTGGTCCCGGCTCCGTTTCCCGGCCGGCTGCAGTGCGCTCGCTTGTGGCCACGCCCCCCGCAGCGCCAGCACTCCAGTTGGGCATCAGACCGGCTCCGACCCCACCTCTGCGAATCACGGGCAACCGGCGACGCCCCTCACGGTCCAGGATGGCTTGAGAGGATGAGTTCGGACCGCTCCGCCACCTCCACCGCGGACTCCAGGGTCTGCGGGTCGGCCAGCCTCACGTGTTTGCGCAGCTCGCTCGGCTCGAGGGCGTGCAGAAAGTGATCCAACGCGAGCCTCCACTGGGCCGCTCGCGGAAACGTTGGGTAAGCTTGGCGGGTTAGCAGGGCCATCTCCGATGCCAGCACGCCCAGTGTCTCTCCCTGCTGTCGGCGTCTGTCCGCCACTAGCATTTTGGCGGCCGCCTCCGACGGTTGGCAGCTGAAACGTGTTCTCAGCGCCCGCGTCAGTTCAGGCAGCTCGCAGCGGCACTCGGCGGGGAGCTCAATCAGTACCCTCAGCGCGTCGCCCCGCAGCGCCAGGCAGAGGTTGGCTGCCGTCTCGGCGTCCGTCCAGCCCGCACCGCCCGCCACGATCTCAAGCTGAGCTTCGAAGGCTGTCCAGTCAGCGCTGCCGTCGTAGGGGGTAAGGCGGGGTTGAGCCGTCAAGCCCACCATCCCGGAGGAAGACCCGTGAAACTCATGCTGAATGCTCAACAGCTCCTTTATTGAACAGGCTTGCCACTCACTTACAGTCTTTAACAAGACTAGGAGAGCTAAAACCATTCCCCCACAGAGCTCAAACAGCCCAAAGGCCACCAACCCAGCTGTGTGTCTCCCAGATGGCAGATCCAGAGTGGTGCCCACCCTCTCTGCATAACCCCTCCCAAGGGAGATGCCCCACCCCTGTCATCCTCGCACACAGGAGAACAGAACCATGCCTACAGGCAGCCACACACACAACCCAGAGCCGCCACAATATTATGAAAAAGCAACAAATAAACAATTGCAAGAGCAATTTAAAACTCTACATATGATTTTTTTATACATATGTAAATACGAACCATAGACTGTGTATAGCTGGACAGAGCACCGTCTCTCAAAAGTGAAGCCACCACAGGTCGGGCGCCCCCTGCTGTTCGGTTTCAGAAAGCTGTGTAACCCCACCCATCCCCATAGGTTTCAATGGCAAAACAGACAACTTTCAATCACGTTTTTTTATAATGTACTGTAATTCTACCTCCTTTATTTAAATGCAACAGCTAGTGTAACCTCTGCTTATATCGTCACATTTTTATATCCCCACAGAAACATTTTTTAAAACGTTATTCAGCTCTATTTAAAAAAGTGTGGTGTGGCTATTGTAAAACGACTGGTTATGGGCGGGACCAATAACAGACCATCAGCTCCGCTCTGCAGCCTGTGACCACGAGGCAGCCCTCAGGGGCGGGGTTATTTAAATGAGTAGGCTGTCTCTCCACAGTCTGTCTCCCTCCTCTGGTCTCTACTGTGCAGACTCGGGTATCAGGATCACCAACATGATGGAAGATTTTGGCTTCATTTTCATTGAATGAATGGGAACGGCGACACGACGTCCATCTTTTTTTACAGTCTCTGATACGAACAAACAATCTTGAAATGAATAAAAAATACCATTTATTTGGTGATATTTTAGAAGCAAATGTTTGTTGGTTAATTTAGACATGTGATCCTGGCTATGTGTTAAAGTAGAACTCCAGTGTAAAATGGACTTTTGGTGTAGTAAAACATGATAAAAAGTACCTACCTTTGATGAACAGCACCCCTACGTTCTCCCAAAGCGTTCCCAGATCCAGAAATTTTAACAGTTTGTCCAGTTAGAGATTTGGAGCTACTTTATAATGGATAACATTATAAAGGATAACAGTGGAAAAGCGATTTATCGGGGTAAATTATGCCCGTGTCACCCAGTCTGAAGTGTGTTTGGACAAACTGGATCATTCTGGATCTGGGAACGCTGTGGGAGAATGGATGTGCTATATTCATCAAAAATAAGTACTTTTTATCATGTTTTACCAGAACAAAAGATTTTATCATGTTTTTCTACACCACAGTTCTCCGTTAATGAATTAAATAGTTGTAAAAAATGAAAAATATTTGAGAAAACGTATTTTCTACTAGATTATGTTAACATGGACAGTAATTGTATTAAACATGGATTTTATTCTAAAGAACTAGTTGCATGAGGCAGATCCTACATATCGTCATTCGCTGTCTAATGAAAAACATGTATCTTTAAAACAGCAACTTTACAGGAATTTACTCTCATTGGACAGAGACAATATGGTCTGATTCAGTTAAGGCTGTCAATCATTTCTAAGAATAATCTCTATGTTTCTAAACTATAGCAGAATATAGATAGAGAGACAGTTTAGAGGGGCAAAATTAGATTACATTGTCTATTTTCTATTTGAACATACAGTGTCTTGCAAAAGTATTCATACCCCTTAAACCTTTTCAGTTGATGTGAATAAACCATGCAGCATTTTTGTTCCACTTTACAATTATGTGCTTCTTTGTGTTTTGTGTGTTTATGTGTGTATCACATAAAATCTCAATACAACACATTTAAGATCAAGAGTGGTTGTAACGTGTAACACACTTTTGCAAGCCACTGAACATCCTGACTTCTGGCTTGCTATTGTAGGAATGAGGTTGAGAAGAGCTGGAGTGTTCTTTAGACTCAACACTGCTAATGCGAATGTAAATCACATTTGGAGAGAAATGGCCGTTAGAAGCAGGAGGCTGGAGATGATGCGTTTAGGCCTGACGTCCATGTCGGAAATGCAAATTCGACTGTCTGCACGCGCGGCCCTGAACGCATGATAATTGTGGAGGCATCAGCTGAAACGCTGGCTTATTTTTAGGGCTGCTTACTGAAGTGTGAGCTCTGTGTGCACGCGTGCCAGAGTGTGTGTGTGTGTGTGTGTGTGTGTGTGTACGGGGTGGGAGGGGAGAGGCACGTGTGTCTGTCAAGCAGGAGGAGCGGTGGGGTGTTGTGTGGATGTGTGTATTAGAGAGAGAGAGAGGGAGAAGGAGATGAAGGGGGTGGGGATGGAGGTGGGCTAGGAGAGATTTGTTCATGGCGAGGGGAGAGGAGAGGAGTCCACCTGAGGCAGCTACACATCACCACGACAGCGCCTCTTCTTCAGCGCCGCTCGGCTCCCGAGGATTGAATAAATAAGCAAAAGTGACTAAACCGAGAAAGCGGGAGATTTGCTCAGCCCTCGACAGTCTCAGGGTTTAGAGTCAGGGCAGTGCACACACTTCTACGAGGGAACAGGGGGCACAGGAGGTGGCCTTACTTAGACAAACATAAAAACAACATTTATTTGATGTTAATAGATGTGTTTAGATGTGTTTTATTGGTCAGTATGGAGTGATAAGTGAAATGGCCATGTGATAATAATTAAAATGAATACTGTATAAAAGAAACCGTTTTGTCTTATATAAATGAGTGTAAAACTCAGATCAGAGGCCGTGCACACACTTCAACATGGGAAAAGGGGGCAATGGAGGTGGGCTGATTTAAAAAAAAAAAACAGCATCTACTAGTGCATCTCAAAAAACATAGAATATCACTGAAAAGTTTCTTTATTTCAGTAATTTAGATCAAAATGTGAAATTCATAGATTATATATTTGTATTACACCCAGAGTGATCTATTTTAAGCGGTTATGTATTTTATTGTTAATGATTATGGCTCACAGCCAATAAAAACCCAAAAATCAGTGTCTCAGAAATTTTTTTTTTATATATAAGACCAATTGGTACTTTTGTCATTGTGTTCAGTGTGCCAAGTCCTGCTGGAAAATGAAATCCGCATCTCCATAAAAATGAGCAGCAGAGGGAAGCATGAAGTGCTGCTAAATTTTCTGGGAAAACTGAGCTGAACTGACTGTAGACTTGATAATAAAACACAGTGGATCAACACCAGCAGCTGACATGTCTCTCCAAACAAACCATCACTTATTATCAATAAATTTTACATTTTATTTGTAAATTAAGGGATCAGAGTCTGGAGGAAGAGTGGAGAGACACACAGTCCAAACTGCTTGAGGTCTAGTGTGAAGTTTCCACAATCCGTGATGGTTTGGAGAGACATGTCATCAGCTGGTGTTGCTCTTGCTCTTCCTTTCCTGGGACGGTCCTGATGAGAGCCAGTTTCATCATAACATTTGATAGTCTTTTTTGCAACTGCATTTGAGGATACTTTTTAAAGTTCTTGAAATTTAAAAAAACTTGACAATTGACTGACCTTCATTTCTTAAAGTATTATTTTCAAAGTAGTTCTTATCATAATATGGATTAGAACATGAATCAAATAGGGCTATTCACTGTACACCAACTGATAAGTTCAGCACAGCTGTTAACTGAAAGCCTGAATTCTAGGTGACTCTTTCTCATAAAGCTGACTGAGAAAATCCAGCTAAAACAAGCAAAGCTATCATCTAAGCAAGAGGGGCTACTTTGAAGAATCTAAAATATAAAACATTCTGGTGTGTTTAACACTTTTTTCTTTACTAAATAATTAAATAAATAATTCTAAATGTTATTTCTTCATCCTTTGGATGACTTCACTATTAATTTGCAATGTAGAACATTTTATAATAATTCAAAAACATTAAATTCAAAGTGTGTTCAAACACTGTATATGCCAATGTATGGGAAATACAGTGCAAGATTGGCTACCCATAAACAGATGCCCCAAAATGTATTTTTTAAGACATACCTACAAACACTGCATAACTTAAAATACACCAACACTGACACCAGCTGGATTACACAGATCAGGGTTATTTGCACGTGGGCCATCAAACGTCAAGTAGTGGGAGTTCTGACCCAAGGTCAGAATTTACCCTTTCAGGTCCTAAAAAACACCCGCAATCTCTCACATTCAGCTGATCCTGAATCAGCGTTTTCCCGCCGATTCGTGTTTGACACATACGGGCACTCAGATCCACAAATAGTTCAAAGCTGATTAGAAGCAGCTGCTCAAGTTAATGAAGATTTAGGTGGCTGTCAGGATTATACGCTCGTATAAGACAGTTTTACGTAAATCCACTTAAAAAAAGAGGAAAAAACAGGAACACTTGTTTTCTCCGACAGCGTGAATCTGTACTGGATCTCTGGAACTGCTGGTGTCCGAACCCAGGCTGTCCGTTCCTCTCCGACCCTTCTGACAGCAGCTTCCAGAATCTTGGATTAAGCAACAGGATACCACAGCATATATCTCAGCATCCAGCCAATCAAAGCAGTGTGGTGCCTTTTTCCTCCTGGATCCAATCCATCATCCCCTGTGATGAGCAAGGATTCCCTTTAAGTAATCTTCACAGCTGTGGAGGACGGAGGATGATGGTGCCTTGAGGGAACTTCAATGGGCTGATCCAACCAAAGTGGCTGTAGAGGCCTGGCCCAGTCCCATCTCTTTGAGGAAGCTTCCTCCCATTGGTCAGTTGCTCTATTTCAGGTTGTCTCAGGCGTTGGGAGTTGCTGACCATAACGATCTCGCTTGCTCTTGCTGATGATGTCTGGTGTTTCCTGCAGTGGGCAAAGAGTCGATCCAGGTCAGGGCGGGAGAGGACACTACTCAGGAACATTGGAACGGACATCAGAGATGCCACAAGACTGCAACCTGAAGGAAGACTGCATGAATCTGACTTGGAAAGAGATAAAAGACATGATGTATCTATCAGCCAGAACCTTCATGCAGCAAGGTACCAACCTCTGGCCAAAGGAATACCTTCTTTAAGAAGGGTTGATTGATCTTGTCCAAAGTACACCACAGATTTTCAGTAATCTTCAGGTCTGGGGACTGAGATGATCATTCCAGAACGTTGTTCTCGTTCCTCTGCATGAATAATTTAGTAGATTTTGAGCAGTGTTTAGTGTTTAGGGTCGTTGTCTTGTTGAAGTATCCAGCCACTGAAATCCATGTGACCCTCAACTTTAACAAAATTCCCAGTACCTGCACTGATCACACAGCCCCCCAGCATGATAAAACCACCACCAAATTTTACTGTGGGGAGAAGTAAAAAGTTTGTTTTAGAATGCTGTGTTCTTTTTCCACCATGCATAAATAATCGCCCTCCAAATAACTTAATTTTAGCTTCATCAGTCCATAGAACCTTATTCCAAATCGAAGAGGGCTCATTCAAATGTGCTTTAGCTTTAGCATACCTCAAGCGACTCTGTTTGTGGAGCGTTCGCAGAAAAGGCTTCTTCTGCATTACTCTCCCATATGCATTACACAGCAGAATGAGCGCAACATATTAGCCCTTGGATTCCTTTTCATTTCTGTTTATAAATAAGGGTTAATCTACAGTTACAGTAGATATGGAAATTACAAATGTTAGCAGTCAGATTTTGGCACAGCGTCGATTTTTGTTCTTTTGTTTTGTTTAAACTTGGCCTTGAACGATGGTCTGCCTCAAATTTTTATTCTTGTAGTTGATCTAAATGTCCGAACCTAGGCTACAATAGTTTTGAATTTTTATTATAGTTAATTTTATTCCTGTTTGACCTTTTTCCTCCCAATTCAGTTTAAATTAATTATTAGAGTGGATTTGCTAGTTTTTATTCGTTTTTATTTTTTGATTAATGCTTAGTTTTAGTTTTTTTTTCATACATTGGGTTATTTGTAAAGTGCAGAATTCAAAAATGTGTTGTGTAATAAAAACTCAACAAAATAAACCATAAAAAAATATTCAGTTACAGTCCACAAGATAGCAGCCTTAAGCCCAAAATGCATGTAATTCTGCTACTTAAAATAGCCAATAGAAATCGAAGCATATTCTACCTATAATTTCAGTTAGTTTTAGTTAGTTTTATAAACACTCAATACAGTTCCAGTTAGTTGCTGTTTTTTTTTCTTCTTTTAATGATCATTTTTATTAGTTTCAGTTATCATTCATTTTCATTTCCTATAATAACCTTGGTCTGAACCATACGCCAAAGTGCTTTTATACTGCAGGTAAACTGGATCATGGCTGAGTAGGTCCAAATCAAGACCACCTCTTTTGATTGGACAGAATTTTGGTCCTTGGGTTTGAATTGTGGTTTGCTGCATCATTCACACCTGCTCTTTTGGTTCAGACCAAACAAAAAAATTCTGAACATTTGGACATACTGTAAATGGCAGGTGTTTTACAGGTGTTTTACTACATCATAAAAAAGTGCTTTCCTACTGCAGATGAACTGGTTCATGGTTGAGTACATCCAGATCAACACCACCTCTTTTGATTGGACCAAATTTTTGTCCTTTGGTCCAAATATTGATTCAGAACAACTGAAAAGTCAGAAAGTTCGGACACACACGGTAGGTGTAAAAGTACCCTGAGTCTCACCTGCTATTGGTGGATATTCCTTCAGCGAAGGAATGAATACATGTAGATAGTAGGAGAGAACTCTACTCAAGAACCTCATTGGAACAGACATTACGATTGCCACAAGCCATTGCATTTCCAGATCAGACTGCATGAATGAATCAGAAATGGAGAGACGGTGGTGGTGGGGGGGGGAATGCGGAAAAAATCTGTGCAATCGAGACTCTACATCCGCTGCAAAGCATAAATACCTTCATTAGGAAAGGGTCATTGCCGCAATGATTTCACCAATGGCGGGAACAAAATGATTGGCCAAAATTAAGCCAAAATGAAGGTCTGATTGGCAGAAGTAATGCAGAAGCGGAGAGCACTAGGGTCACACTGGGATTCGTAGTCTCCCGTGTGCATGGTCAATGAAGCCATGCCGGATACAGGCTCGTTGGGCACGGCCTGCCTGAATGACTAAGCCCCAGCCTGGGTGAAAGCCTGTCGGCTGTGCTGCCTCTCTTACGTAACCGTGCCTTTGTTAGCAGCGTGCCATGGTCGTTACCGTCCTCGTGAGCAAATAACCGAACATGACCACGGACAACTGTCTGCGACTCGTAACAAGGAACAAAAGAGAAGACTGACGACTCTAAATTCTGCAGCAAGCAGGAAAAGAGCCAAAAAAAGAGGAGATAATTAAGACAAATAAGTCTTTAAGATCAGGAGGAGGTCCCTGAAGCCAAATACGCTCCTGTACTGCCTAGTCGTGCTCTCTCGCTCGCTCTCTCTCTCTCTCAAGCACAGTGAGTCATCCTTTCCGTGTCAATCTTCTGCGAAGCAAAAGCAGCCCAAACATTACAAAGAAGGAAACAGGAGACAGCGCTGAAAAAGGGTTTTCTTAAAACCAACAAGAACTTGATTTGCATACAACCAGTCTATTAGTAGTGTTGCAAAAACATTAAATTATACACATTTTCCAATAAAAACCCAGAAACATCTGTCCAGACAGTCGGGCACTGAATGCCCTGGTTTACTGGTTCCACAAAAGCTGTTCCAGTTCATCAGCTCACAAAGCTTAAAAAAGAGAAGAAAGTAAACTGTACAAAGCTGTGGACTTTCCAGTCTCTAGAGATTCAAAACTGGAGCTTTAAACCACTCGAGGTGCATAAGGAAAGTCCCTGGAGTCAGATTTTGCAGAGCAGTCAGTCTGCAACAGTGGAGGTTTCAGAAATCTCCAATTCTGAGGTGGATTCTGGCAGGATTTATTCTGTTTTTGGGGTAATTTTTTGCATTTTTGAACTTGTAAAGTGCACAGGTAGTTCATTAAAAACACTGCTAATACACACAGTACCTTCAAGTAGTTCTCCACGTCTAATCAACAGATATACACCAGAAAGACAGACTACCTATATGTAGAACACTGTAACATTTTGGAAATGCAGACATTTCTCTTATTAAAAATAAAACACACGTTTTCGGGCCACATCCGCTTATATTATACGTATTATGTTATGTACAGACCATAAATAGAAACAATTTCCATAGTATTATTTCAAACTGTACATTTCAAATGATATTACTGTAAGAATTTGTTATTGGATGGCAAAATTAGAAAAATAAATGCCAATTTGGAGAATTTGGTGTTCTATAAAACCAGAAAATCAAACTGTTATCAAACAACACCATTCAATTGTTCAAGAAGCCTTTAAATACTATTAATGATACAAGTATGAAGTAGTATTACTGCAGCAATTTTAAATAATGGAAGGTCAAATATAGAAAAAAATGTACATTTGGTTTAACATAAACCAAAATTTGGAGTTTTATAAAACAAGCAAATAAAGCAAATAAACAAGCAAAAAAACTTTGATCAAATGACACTATTCAGTTCTTAGAGAAGATGCTATAAGTATGAAATGATATTATGGTAGAATTTTGAAGTAATAGGACCTCAAACCTAAGAAAAATACCTATATAGGTTTGCACAAACCAGAATTTGACATACTGAATTGTTGTTGGGGGGGGAGGGGGGGGGCACCACAAAGCATTTGCACTTAGGGAATACAAATGGCTATGCCAGGCCCTAAATTCACTGTATAGGTTAGCACGTTCGCATCCCAGAACTGGGGTCTTGGGTTCAAGTCCCTATCTGGGTGGAGTTTCCATGTACTTCCCGTGTCTGCATGGGTTTCCTCTGGGGACTCCGGTTTCCTCCCACAGTCCAAAAACATGGAGAGCAGGTAAATTGAATACTCTGAATTGTCCAGAAAATTAATGTGTGTGACTGTGTGCCCTATATGGATTGGCATATATGGATTGTGCTGGGTCAACTTTTCAGGGCCCAATGCAGTCCTCCAGATGGGTGAATATTTCCGGTTGAGAGTACGCTGTGCACGATTGGCTGTCGCTTCTCACTGGTGTACATTAAGTATGTGTGAAATGCAATTGCAAGCATCCTTGAGTGCCTTGAGTGGCAGGAAGGTGCTATATAAGTAGTAATTGTAAGTAAGTAAGTAAATAGTACATTCCAGAGCAAGAGTAAACAAGCACATCTTGGCTGTTCAATCTTGTTTACAGAACTACAAATTTATCCCCGTACAGAATCCAGATACCTAGCACTCCTGAGCGGCTCTTCAGTTGATTCTCCTGGAGGTTACAGAGAATCGCAGGCCTGAGGAAGCAAATTCTCACTCCCAGCTCGGCTTATTTGAGTTCTCAGCGGCTGCTTGGCACCTCCGCTATAATAGTGTATCACATCGCACTTTCATCACACCTCGCACAAGGAAATCAAGCACAGCACGAGGAACCGTTTGGCGCAAAGTCCCAGAAATAACCCGCCGCCAGACGAGACACGGGCTCTGCACCTGTCATCCACTCCCAAAGCTTCTCACTTCCAGAGAGCTCCAACAGTCTGTGAGGGGGTTGAGATGATGGGAGAGGCATCTCCTGCCTTAAATCCCCGAGAAACTTATCCCCATGAAAGTAATTCACTTTGGAACAGACAGGGGGGGAACCTGATTGGCTGTAATAAATTCTAATATTAGGAAAGTGGTTCTGATTGACAGCCCAGCGCCCCAGCGCCCTGGTTTCGGGTCGGCGGAAGACGAGAGACAGGCTTCAAACGACGACGTCTCGACTCCAGGAAAGGTGAATCATGTCAAGGCGACAAAGCGAGACTATGAAAGGGAGGTGAGAGAGTGAAAATGAGGGCAGGTGAGAACAGGTGTAAAGGGGTGAGTCGGTGAAGGAAGTGGGAAAGTTTGGCTGGGTTTGGCTTTGCTTCTTTTTCTTATTCCTTTTGAGCCCTTTTGAGTCAGGCACAATTATTAATTACTATTAATTAATTATACAGTGGTGTGAAAAAGTATCTATCTTCTACAGACTTCCTTTGTTTTTGCTATTTTATCATACTTAATTGTTCAGATTAACAAACACATTTTAATATCAGACAAATATAACTTGAATAAATATAAAAAGCACTTTCTAAAAGGTAAATTTGTTTATCAAGGGAAAAAAATCTATCCAAACCATTCTAGCCCAGTGTGAAAAAGTGTTTGCCCCCTGAACCTAACAACTTGATTGTGCCACCTTTGGCAGCAACAACTGCAATCAAGATTTACCGATAACTGGCAATAAATCTTTCACATCTCTGTGGGGGAATTTTGGCCCACTCTTTCTTACAGAATTGTTTTAATTCATACACATTGTAGGGTCTTCGAGCATCAACGGCCTATGTAATTATCAACACTGACCTTAACTGAGGCAACTGGGACCAGCGGTTCTTTAAATGTTGTTCTAGGTTCTGTTGTGATCTCTTGGATGAGTTGTCTATGCACTTTTGGAGTAATTTTAGTATGCCTGTCACTCCTGAGAAGGTTCACCAGTATTCCATCTGATTAGTATCTACATTTGTGAATAATAGCTCTTGCTGTGCTCTGCTGAAATCCTAAAGCTTTAGCAATTACGTTTTTACATATGGTCAGATTTGTTTGGATAGCTTTTTCCCTTAATATATACATGAAATCAAAATTTAAAAACTGCTTTTTATATTTACTCAGGTTATCTTTATCTAATATTAAAATGTGTTTGATAATGTTAAAATATAAGTATGACAAAAATAGCAAAAAACAAAAGACATCTGTAGGGGGGAAACACTTACATACTAATTTTTCTGCCCAAATCTTAAAAAAGAGCATTATATTAAGGCTCATCTGAGTTTTCCCAGATGGTTTGTTAACAATTTAAGCATCAGTAGATAAGCTTAAGGGTACATAATAAAGCATGACCTAATTTTTATCAATCATCTGTTTTTAGCAGAAAGACAGAAAACTTACAGACGCATGCCAACTGCCTGCTGCTTCCCTGCCACCTCCTACTGCCACTCAAACACTCACTTCCCACATCCAGCCAACCATCCAGTCCTTAATTAGAACAGAAATAACAGCTCTGATTATTTCTCCGAAAGAAAAATAGTGATAATCATTAGTTTAAAAAAATGGATATTGCTGCAATTTAATACATTTAAAACATAAACTTCAGACATTCTGTAAGTAATCAGTAAACCTGCTCTCTGTCAACCACCTACGACTACCAGATTGCTCACAGAAGGCCTGACAGGAGGGAGGAGAAGTTCTGGAGATGACTGGAGTGTTGACAGCATTGTTCATAACCGCAAATGACTGACTATGATGCAATGGCTGAAGCACTAATAGTGCTTTCTACTTACCACGGGAGACGGATGTCAAAGCTGGGACACTCAGATAATTATATACTATTTCAAAACGTTTCCCAAAAACATTCTCGAAAGACATTGGAGATATTGTATATCTTAACCGGTTTGTTAATTATTTACACTTGTTGGCTCTCTTTGGCAGTGTTTAGTGTAGTTCTGCAGGTCAGTAGCACAGGGTTGGGACATGAGGTATATGTAAAACCCACAACCCACGCCTGTGTTCGCCTCCGTTAAGGTGCTTACAAACTGAACGTGGTGCGGTGCGGTGTGGCACGCTGACCTCTTATAGGATTCAGTTGTTTCCCCGCCCATAACCGTGCCTCTACCGCGGTCAGCTTCACGCTTTGCTCGCCGCTCTGCTGGTCGCTGGTCAGGTGTGTTTGCGTTGTGCTGCTGCTGACGCGGAGCGTCTCCTGCTGATAATATGAGGGTTTTTCTAAAACTCGTCACCTCTATGACCGGTGTTTTGTAGTTTTGAGTCTCTACAGCCTGTTTATTCCTGTATCTGTCCTGTATCACCCTCAGAATTAAGCTCTGATTCTGCTCTGTTATCTCTATATGAGTGTATATGATGTTCGCTAATCATTAATATCAGTCACTCGCGCATGTTTATTGTTGCTTTGACTACAGTTTCTCTCTGGTCGCGTGAAGAGGCTTAAAGGTGCTTAAACACTGCACGCGGTAGGTGCGGCACAGTACGCTGACACCCATAGGCTTCAATTGTTTCTAGAGCGGTAGAGCGGTGCGTCGCTGCCGGAGCAGAGCGTTTCCACGCCCATCTAACGCGCTGCCGCTCACCGCGGTCAAAGTTCAACATAATTCAACTTTGACCTCGCGGCAGAAAACGCAAGACGTGACCTCACGCGCCCAGGTAAAATCTGTAGTCAACAACAATAAACACAAAGGAGTGACTAAGAATAGCGATTAGTGAACATCCTCAGCTGTACATCACTTTCCTACACTCATATAGAGAGAAAAAGAGGAAGAGCAGAATCAGAGCTTTATTCTGAGGCTGAGAGACAGATACAGATCTACAGATGCTGTAGCCACTCTAAACTACAAAACACCGGTCGGGAGATGACGAGTTTTAGAAAACCCCTATTATCAGCAGGATACGCTCGCCGTCAGCGGCAGTAAAACACAACCAAAAGTGACCAGAGGAACACGGCGGGGTGTTTTGTACTTTTGAGTCTCTACAGCCTCTGTAGATCTGTATCTGTTTCTCTCAGTGTCAGAATAAAGCTCTGATTCTGCTCTGTTATCTCTATATGAGTGTATATAATGTTTGCTAATCAATAATATCAGTCACTTGCGCGTGCTTACTGTTGCTTGGACTACAGTTACGCCCTGGTCGCGTGAAGGAGCTTAAGGTGCTTACACACTAAACGCGGTATCCCGCGCTGCATTCCCCCTGTGCTGCCGATCTGCTGGTCGCTGGTCAGTTGTGTTTGCATTGTGTTGCCGCTGCGCGTCTCCTGCGTTTTTCTCTGGTCGCGTGAGTCACGTCATGCGTTTTCTGCCGCGGTACCGCTTGCCGCAAGGTCAAAGTTGAACCTGGTTGAACTTTGGCCGCGGTGAGCGGTATAGGCAGCCCCGCCGCAGAGCGCACTGACGCTAGAGAAACAACTTAATCTTATGGGGGTCAGCATACCGCAGCGCGCCTACCGCGTTCAGTGTGTAAACACCTTTACCCTGCGTTTGCCCGCATTACCCTCGATATTAAAAGTAAGGTATATTTCATGTTCAGAAATGATGCAAAGCCCATTGCAGCCCCCAGAACCAAACAAATTCTATTTTTAAGTCTTGGACATTAATCTCCACACATATCTCTTCTGAAAACCGTCAGGTGAGTGAAGTCCTTCTGTTCATTTGAGGTCAGATATATCTAGTGTCTGTTTAAGGCAAGGGTCGGCAATTAGTTTTGGCTGCGGAACAGATATTTTCCCAGATGTTTTTGGAAAATGAAGCAGTTTAACCCAAGAAGAAAGGAAACTAAAGTCACTCCGAGCGACAGAGAGACAGGGGAGGCGTGTAAACTAAAGTTTGCCAGAGAAGGATTTTATTTTTAACTTTTTAAATTATCATTCATTATAGTTCAAACAACCTCACGGGCCAGATGTTTCATGCTTGCGGGCCACCTGTTGCCGACCCCTGGTTTAGAGGTTGGCAAAATTAGATAAAATTACCAAATATACTCAGAAAAGTTAATGTGGCATACGGCTCATCTCCAATTTAAAGTGTACTACCGAGGTACATTTATTATTAAAATTGTGTTACTGTAGTAGATTTTTCGGAGTATAACAGCACTGCTAAAGTAAATTTATGATTAGAATAGCACTGCTGAAGTAAATTCACCATTAGAACAGTATTATTTAGTGTTTAGCCTTCGGCCAAATGTTTCATTTAGTTCGGTTTCAGGCGAAGTTTTCGTGTTCACCCCTGAACACCACGGTGGGCGGAGCCAGGTTACTCCAACCATGACCTGCAATTCTGAATATAGATTTCATTTGTGCAACACACACATCAAACAACTGTCAAACACACCCCAATCTGACATTAAGCAAGTCCATCAACGAGAGCAATGTGTCATGCCTCAACTGCTGACATTTAAATAAGGTCAGTCGCTGAGTGTGACGCTTACCATCCAACCACAGCACACCCCCCCCTCACCCAACACACACACACACATGCGATCCGTTCTGATGGAATGATTTATTCGTAATCATGGTAGTATAATAAAACAATGAACATTGAAAGCACTGACAAGTTAACCCAAGGCCTCTCTCTCTCTCTCTCGCGCACTCTCTCACTCGAGCATTGCATGCAGTACCGCCCTTCCCCCCGATTGCTCCACGTCCAAGTACTTCAGTTAAGTAAATCTCCTTTGTGTTCTTCTCATCGTATGTTTTTTTTTTTTTTTCTTCTTTTCTTGTTTTTTTTTGTTTAGTTTTTTTGGAGTCCTTAAAATATATTTTAATATAAAACAGAGTCCATCCATCCCTCCAGAAGGGTCAGCGGGCAAAACATGTCCGATTTTGGCTGGCGAGGTTGAGCCCGGCTGGGAAGTGCTCACATAGACGTAGATGTGTGTGCATGTCAGGAATTGTGTGTGTGTGTGTGTGTGTGTGTGCGTGTTTGAATATTAAGAAAGTGAGCATCCTCCCAGCTCTTCACTCTTGTCCCGCTCGGTCTGATGTTGTCGGACATGTTTATTTAGACCCATTATGGATGTAGACAGCAAATAAGCAAACAGACAAATCAACAACAACCAAAAAAGACGACTGTTAAAAAAAATGATAAAAAAGAGAATAAAAACAAACAAAAACAAACAAACAAACAAAACAAAACAAAAAATCAGTGTGGCAGCGGAAGGGAAACGAGACGCATCAGCCCTGCCATCTGGAGGCACTTTGGCACAGAGCGAACGCCTCTCTCTCTCTCTCTCTCTCTCTCTCTCACACACACACACTCTTACATACACTCAATCACAGGATAAGCATGTAGCTAGAACCTAGAACCCGTGCCACACAACACAAGAGAAATCTGAGGTACAGACAGAAGCCACAGTGAGACAGAGAGAAAATGCTTGAGTAAGAGCAAAAGAGAGAGTGTGAAAGAGAATGAGAGGGTGTGAGAGACAGAATGCAAGAGAAAATAATGACAGTAGAGGGAAAAGCGCAAAAAAGTGAGATACAACGAGAGACAAAAGCTTCGTCCACACAGCAGGAATATCATCATGTGTGGCACAGATCTGTGTGGCAGTGTGAACAGCATAAACACACTGAAACGGAATTCCAGTCAGAGCCACTTTTATATTACACGGCACCAAAATGCGACTCGGACTAAACAGCCAGAGCTGAAGTCAGTTAATATTTTTACATCAAGGAGAAAAGAAAATAGATGTCAGCAATGAGTGAGGGGTTCAGTGTTGGGATAATGACCTCAAAACTGGTAATAGTCCTGGGTGTAGTCTTACTTAATTAGAAGACTTAGGGAATTAGGATCGCAACCACTGTATGTTCCTAATAAAATGGCCATTTCCTTTAACCTTAATGTGTCCTTTTTACAGCAAGCCCTTCTATTACTTACTGGAACTCAAACTATGGTATTTGATAGCGCTTAAGTGATGCTGGAAAAGATGAAACTGAAACTTTACACGAAGCATTTCTTCTTTTGCGATTTGGTGAGAAAAATCAGATTTGGGCCACTTTAACCTGCTGTGTGAATGTAGCCTGAGAGTTTGAGAGAGCGTGTATGTGCAAAAAAGAGTAAGAGACAGAGAGATAGGGAAGAGAAGGAAGGAGAAAGAGAGAGAGAGACAGAGAGAGAGAGAGAAAGCTAGCATGTCACTGAGACAGATAAAGAAAAGCACCTGACACAACAACGGAGAAAAGGCCAGCCTTCCTCCCATTAATGTCATGCTGAAAAAAAAAAACGAGTGAGAGAAAAGGAAAGACAAGAGTGAAAGGGAAGGAGAGTGTGTGGGAGGAAGGAGAGAGACAGGAAGGGGGGAGAGAGGGAGGGACTGTGTGTGTAAGAGAGAGAGAGAGAGAGAGAGAGAGAGAGAGAGAGAAAGAGAGAGGCAACACTATGATATTGGCATGGAAAAATGACAAACAAAAAAAAGGCTGAAGAAACAGATATCATCAGGACGCTTTAACACACACCCACACACATTCATTCTCTCTTACACACTCTCTCTCTCACACACACACACACACACACACACAAAAGGAGGTCTAGTAAGGTCCTCCTCTGTCTACAGAAACACATCGCGAGTGCGTCCAGATCAACAGTCCAATAAAAGTCCGAAAGAGAACGAAAGCAAAAACCCAGAGCCTCTTCTCAAGCTTCGCTGCTCGTTGGTGACGGACACATCCTGGACCTTTCTGGACGTTCTGCTTCCAGGAGGCCGCCGCCGCTGCTGCTCCACCCGACTCCTAACCTCCCTACTACAACCTCTCCTCCTGGGTGAAGCCCCCTCCCTGGCGCTGGGCTCACAGATAGAGTTCTTTAGCTCTGATGTGCTGCAGCTTCTCGCGCAGCATCCGGAACGATGGCCTCATCACGGAGTCCAGGGTCCAACACTGCTTCATCAGGTCGTACACCACGGCCGGGCAGCCGTCCGGCGCGTCCATCTTATAGCCCTTCTCCACCCGCGGCACCACCTCCTTAAGCGGCTGTGGAGAACAGAGAGAGGTGTGAAGCGCAGGCGTCAAGTGCAAAATACAGAACAATGGATCGCACTGGCTCACACAGCTCACAGGGAAACTGAGGTGAAAAAGGAAATTTACACAATGTTCTCGTCATGCTCAGACATGTCTGCTTCTTTAGATTTAGCACTGAAGCTGTAAGGGCTAACATCTTAGATACCCACATTTAACAATAATATGAAGTCGATATCATGGAGCACTTTAAAGTTTAAAAGTACTGTATTTTTTGCACTATAAGGTGCACTTAAAATTTTATTGAATTTAATTTTCCCCAAAATCTTTAGTGCGCCTTATGTATGAATTGTGTATGAAGAATTTTCAGTTTGGTTCTCTAGCACAGAGACTCAAGACTTGAGCAATATAAGCATTAGCCACTTACCACGCTAAGTGCTAGCTCTTTTGCTGTTAAGAGGTGAGTATTATCAGCCTGTAGCCTGCTGCTGACCCCGGATAGCACTACTGGAGCAGCATTAGCATTCTACTTCTATTTCAGCAGGTCTTGCTGCTGGGTGGCAGGCAGTAGGAGGTAGATAAATAAGTAAAGCTAAGCTAAGCTAAGTAACAAAACTATAATAAAAAAAAAAGACTTTCTGTTAAAAGTCAAACGAGAGCTGGATGTTAATCTACACAGATTTCTCTCCTGAAAACTGTTTATTTGAGTTAAAGCACTTCCACAGCACTTTAGGGGCAGGCTACAGGCTCACGTCTAAACAGCGAAAGATCCAACGCGGTTAGCGGGTAATGGTAATGCTGCTCCAGCAGTGCTAGCCGGGGTTAGCCGCAGGCTGCAGGCCGATAATACTCACCTCTAAATGGGGAAATAGCGGTTAGCGGCTAATGCTAGTGCTACTCCAGCCTCGGTGCTGAAGAACTAAACAAAAACTCTTGTATAAAGCTGTACCTTACTTTACTGCTCCTTACAACCTGACTGGATTAGTTAAAATACACTGATAAGTTTTTCAGCAATGTTATGTTAGAACTGTAATGCAAGTAAAAAAATAACTTTTTACAGCTTTATTAGCTTGATTATTTTTTATTTTCTGAAATCTGTCTTAAAACTGTGTGGGGGTGTTCAGTAATCTCTAATCGACTTGTTTACATAGTGTGCGACACTATATGAGTCATTGTTAAAAATAAACATTGGACAAAGCTAAAAACAGCTGTAGCAGCTATTGTGAAGCAAGGATGTGGAAATAGTGCATCATACAGTAAGAGTTTAGCATTAAGACATATCTGTTTAACTGTCTGTAAGACAAGCAAATTGTCTTAGTGCCTTTTGTCTGCATGTGATAAAATAATACATAGCACACATTGTGAAAATGTCTATAAATATCATGACAATATGTTTTGCTGTTTTTTTTGTACACTATATGGAAAAAAGATACATAATGGGATGCCATGGATCAGACTCTCTAAATCAGAGATATTTACTGAATACACATCAGTGTGAACAAAACAGACATGAGATCATAAAGCTTTGACTGCCCTCTAGTGGACAATGCAAGAACAGCATAACTAAAATATATATAATGATATAATGTGAATATGGCAATTTCATGATCAATTGACCAATAGAAACGATCCAAACAGGCTTGTTGAGTTTGATTAAAAGTTCATGCAAGCTTTTGATTTATGGGGTGAAATATTTAAAATCAACTATTCATACACATAGGAAAAGTGGCTTACAATTCTTGGGTAAGGTACACGTCCAAAAGAGTAGATTTCCCAAAGCAAGACTCCGTAACTCCACACGTCAGACTTTGTGGAAAACCTCTGTGAAAAGAAAAATTAAAACAAAGAACTATGAATAAACAAATACATGTTTATTTCTTTAAAGTCAGTTTCTTTATCACAGAGCCACTGCATGCTGAGACCGGGATTTAGCTATATATTCCTCTCCTAAAGTTTCCTAAACCTTCCCCAGCTGATCCCAGCGCTCAAACACAGGGGTAGCCATTCCTGCTGCTGGAGATAACACACCTGGACTCTAAAAGCAGCTGACTTCAACTGAGTTCGGAAGTAAAAGCAGCATGCTGTAGATCTCCTGCAGTAGAAACGGGCACTCTGAGGTGAAATATAAGCTTAGGAAATGTAATAAACATCTGGTATCAGTCTGTTTGTTTTAAAGATAAATCATGAATCATCTGACAGCACATCCCTGAGTTCATGTCACCTTTTTTTCCCCAGACTATATGGCGTACTATAAATAAACATCTATTTTCTGGTCTCTTTTATTTATGGTATATTTATTTTTTTTGCATGACTGGACTTTAATATAAGTTTGTCTCTTAATGTCCTGTAAGTAGTGCATATAATATAAAACATTATGGCTTTGATTGAAAGCTTTTATTAGTATTTGGTTTACTTTGTACCACAAAATTCAACAATATATAAAGAAATCAAGACTTTCTAACAGAAAAACAGCGGAAAAATGCAAACAATAGACCTTATAAAAAGAGATACGCCGACAAATGTAACACTGCTTCTTTTACAAAAACTAAATATTTTAAATAGATTTATAAACACTATAAATAGACCTAAAATACTCAAAATATAAGTATTCAAAATATATTTCTCAAAAGTTTTATTGCACAAATAAGACAAGTTTAATATCAGCTTAAACATGTTATTCTTGAAGCCATTAGAGGCATTAAAGTATTAAAATAATCCATAACTCCCTTCTTTCTTGAGTTAACAAATAAATTCAGTTCAGTGTGCATTAATATTATACTTCAAGCTACAGTATTAATATATTTAAACAGAGCTATAGTTACTGCTCTTGAAGTTTATTTGCACCTCGTATCCAGTGTTTTATCACTTGTGCTGAGTAATGATTCTGTTCCCTGCTCCCCGATTCTGGGCTTGTCCGGGAAACTTTTTTTGAGCTGTGGTTAATTCCATTCCTCTCTTATTCTTAAGAGTGCATAGTTGCGAAAGCTTTGTTTTTTTTTTTTTTTTTTTATATCTTGGATAAAACACTCATACGATGGAGAACAGCAGCAGAAGCTCCTCAGATAAAGTGTTCTTCTCATATCACATAATATTTCTCCAGGTGGGACAGAGTGTGACAAGTGTTTGACTTCACAAAGCTGAGCTACTGTCACTCCAGAGCATAGACTGTGTATAGCTGGACAGAGCATCGTCTCTCAAAAGTGAAGCCACCACAGGTCGGGCGCCCCCTGCTGTTCGGTTGCAGAAAGCTGTGTCTACCTCCATTATTTAAATGTAACAGCTAGTGTAACCTCTGTTTATATTGTCAAATTTTTATATCCCCACCGAATTAGTTTTTTAAAACGTTATTCAGCTCTATTCAAAAAGGTGTGGTTATTGTAAAAGGGCTGGGTTACATCTAGCCGGGGTGGGACCAATGACTGTATGGGTGGGACCATAGACTGTGTGAGCTCTGTGGAGGCAGCCCTCAGGGGCGGGGTTATTTAAATGAGTAGGAGCTCTCCACAGTCTTTCTCCCTCCTCTGGTCTCTACTGCGCTCTACAGACTCGGGTTTCGGGATCGCCAACATGGCGGAAGATTTTGGCTTCATTTTCATTGAATGAATGGAAACAACGACACGGCGTCCATCTTTTTTACAGTCTTTGCTCCAGAGTGTTAGCTTGTTAGGCTAACTGGCTAGCATTAGCTAGCGAGCTGTACCAGTGTGCTTCTTATGCGGTGCTATTCTACACAGCACTCCACAGCGCCTCTAGTGGTATGTGAAAAATGCATAGCGATATTAATTTCCCCTCCAATATACCCCCTAGCACCAGTAGTAATATTAGAATAACTGGATATAACCTTCTCTCTGAGTGCCTCCGGTGACGTCCATTTAACAGGCAGCTTGGCCGTGTCCTGGGTGGACGAAGCTTCCTTGGTCAGACCGAAGTCGCTGACTTTAGCGATGTTGTCTTCGGAAACCAGAACGTTCCGAGCTGCGAGATCCCTGTGCACGAAGTTATTCACCTCGAGGTACTCCATAGCTTCACACACATCACTGAAGAAAAAGAAAGAAAAGAAAGGAAAAAGTGAAAAAGAGGGAGAGAGATGCGTGGGGCATCCATGAGAGAAAGAGAGATTAAAAGGAAGGAAGAAAAAGAGAGAGACGGAATAAATACATGATGTATCAATCAGTGGATTAGGAGGAACATGCCTTTAAAGGCTTTTAAATTGCTCCAGACAGCAGAATCACAAGTTCACAGAATAAAGATGAGAAGTCACCATCAAAGCTGCTGTTTGAAGGCAGCGGAACTCACAGTGAAAATTTGAGCAGGCAATCTCCTCCCAGCACGGTGCGTCCTCGTGAGCGCAGGTAATCCACTAGACTGCCCTGTTTTCAATCCACACACACACACACACACACACACACACACACACACACACACACACACACACACACACACACACAGAAAAACATATAGAAATGCTGTTTAGTTTTGTGCTATATATTACAAATGCCAAATTGCACTTGAGGCATTTAATGCGTAACAGTTTACCATAAATTTCATTTAATAAAATTCACTATTTTCTACTTACCACCATAAGAGCTGACCAGCTAAGATGTGATATTCTAAGTCTGCTAAATCTAGAGTGGGTTCAGCTGGATGTAAATTCATTATAAACTATTACCTCAGGTAGTGCTGGGCGATTTTTACGATTAATTCGGTTAATTCAAACAACAGTTTCAATGCGATTTTTAAAATGAAATAATCGCAATTTTACTAACAAAAAAAATGATCTTTTTAATCTGAAATATCCAAAAACGTTACTTATTTTTGAAGTGTTTATCAGTCTTACCTTGGTTACTGGCTCCTCCCACAGACTAACATGCGCATATTTTCTAAACATACCGAAAAAAGATCTAGCACTGTGACATAAACACCCGGTGGGATAAAGAATATATAATATTTAGCTAGAAATAAATTTGACAATATCGAAAAACTGCAGCATCATCGCTCTCTAAAATAATAATAATCTCTCTTCAAGGTTTCTTCTGTAACTGTAACTGCAATTTAGTGAATTATTTCTCAATTTGATTATGAACGCATGGGCTTAAAAAAAAACAATGCTTTGAATTATTGATCCACTCAGTTTTATTTTTTACAGGTAGTTTTGAACCATTTCTTTGTCATGTTTAGTTTGATTTTTAATAGTGGGGAAAAAAAATAGATTAAAATCAAAAATCTGATTTTTTGTAAAAAAAAAAAAAAAAAAAAAAAAAAAAAAATCCTAAGATTTTTTTTAGGATATAATCGTCCAGCACAAAACTCAGGAGGTGGCTTGGGAACACCAACATCTACCAGTCAGACAGTACCAGTCTGAAGTTTGGACACACATTCTCATTTATATTTGTATTATTTATCTAACTGTAGATTAATATTAAAGTGTTTAAAACTATTAAGGAACACATATGCAGAAGAAAAATCAGCTCAGTACACTAGCTAAGTACCTCTAGAACCACTTTAAAAAATGTGATTAATTAATAAATAATTGCATATATGCTTCTTCATAGCTTTGATATGTTTAATATTAATCTACAATTTTAATATATTAATATACTAATGTAAAGAATAAAACAAAAAAAAAAACTAAGAAAAAACAATAAATGAGAAGGGATAGGTGTCTAAACCTTGGACTGGTCCTGTATATAAGCTGTGAGGTGTTATCTTGTCAAGACATGTTTTCTGTGTATCTGGAATATTTTAGAAAAGGCATTACCAACCCAGAGTGGACAGTGGAGTGAGTGAGAATGATCATGACAGACGGTGTCTGGCTAGAATTGTCAGCGCATTGCCATACATTGAAATGCTATAATATTAGATTTAGATTAAAACAAACCTAAAGTAAAAAGCAATTATTGTAAACCAAACATTTTGGATAATGAAAAGAATCTGAGCTGATTGGAAAACTAAGGAAATTCTACACAGAGAATAGAATGAAAATGCATAAGTCCCTATTTATCACTTTAGTTAATACAGATATTGACTGTAAATCAGCTAATGATAATAAACAGACCTTGGCCATGTATTCAGTGACGATGAAGAGACTTCCTCTCTCCTCTACAATCACTCCCAACAGCTGCACCAGGTTATTGTGCCTCAGCTGCCTGCAAAGAGACCAGCATACAGACCAGGTGTCAGATGGCAAGACAGGAAAAGGTCAGCAATATGGTGTAGAACTGTTAAAAACTGATGGAGGAGATGATTAAATGTAAGGAAAGGCAGGAAAAGCAAAAGAAATACACGAGAGGGAATAAAGTAAGATAAAAGAGTTTAGGAAGAGGGCTCTGAGTGGTCCAGTGGATGATGAGCTACCACTGTGATCTGAGGATCTGCAGTTTGAATCCTGATCATGCTGCTTGCCATCAGCAGCTGGAGTCCGAGAGAACACAATTGGCAATGATCTCTCTGGGTCTCACAACTGGCACTGCCCTCTTCATTCAATCCTACATCACTCCTGAAGGTAATATCGGTCAGCACAGGCTTCTGTTAGCTAATATACCAGAGCAGAGTCGCTGCGCTTTCCTCCGAGGTACATCAGTGGCAGTTCGAACACTAGGCTGTGGAAGGCTTTACATGTACCTAGAGAGGCATGCACTAGTCTTCACTCTCCTGGAGCATTATCAGTGTAATAGAGTCCTAATGAGTGGATTGGCTAATAAGTATAGTAAAAAAAATTGGGATAGAAATGGAATAGAAATTTTAAAAAATTATAAAATAAAATAAAAAAGTGTGGAAATATCAGAGGGTAGTGTAAAGATTAAAGGACAGGTAAAAGGCTGAGGATGGAGGGACTCACGTCATAACTGAGGCCTCAGCGATGAAGGCTTGTGCCGTGGCGTCGTGTTTGATACATTTCACTGCCACTTTGGTCCCTCTGTAGTCTCCCACCATTACATCTGAGAGGAGAGAAATACAGAAATTGTGCTTAAGGTGTGATTCTCTGATTACATTACTGACTAGTGTGATTATTACTGCAGAATTCAATTTAAACTGATCAAAATCAAAAGCTTTTTATTTTATTAATTTTTTTTTAATTTTTTTTTATTTTTCTTATGTGTTTGGTATACCAAAAAAAAGTTCCCTCTACAATAAACCCTAATAGCAGCATCTGGTACCAAGTTGTTGGGCACTTCAGCAAGGTCCTTAAAACACACCCCTCTTATGCCAAGCTCAGACTACACTACATTTTTGTCCCTCACGATGTTCACTATGTCAGATTAAGCAGTTATTTTGGTATCGTCCGCGTCCTTGCGTGAGTTCATAAGTCATCGCGAGGGAGAAGCATAGAATCTGACAATCACGGCTACAGAAGCCCTTTGCGTGATGGAAGCGCTTTTGTGCTCAGAAAAACAAAAAAAAAAAGAGGGAAAAGCGACGGTGTACTCCAGAGAGAACTTGAGGTAAGTTATAGTAAAGACGTAGCTACTTAGGTTTCAGTGCCTGTAAACAGAATATCTCATGGATGAAGTAGATTATTAGATGATTATTAGATTATTCTTCTGTTTCTCTGGTCCAGTGAACTGCAGGAGCAGTTTTCTTTTCTCATGTTTACATCTGTGCACCACAGAACGCTCTGTCTTCCTATTGGTCAGCGTCAGGAAGAACGTCGTGGAGCATGTCAAAAGCGGCGATAAAATACAAAAAATTCTAACATGCTAGTCTTTCCGTCGTACGCTCCGACGGCATCACTTATGTCAAATTACTAGGGGTGTGACGAGACACCAATATCACGAGACGAGACGAGACACGATAATGGGTTCACGAGAACGAGACGAGATTTTTAAATAAAATTTTAAAGAAAACGTCAAAAATGAAAAATAGCTTGAAAACTAGAGTTTTATTTGACAAAATCATATAACGCAAACTTAACAGGTTTCTCTCACACATTGATTCTATAAGAAATAGAAATAAGAATAAGATAAAAAATAAAAAAACAACTTTTCTAGGTCTTATATAGTGCAAACAATAAGTGCAAACCACAACCAGTCATATTAAGACTATGGTTTGTGTTTTTCTCTCCTAAATCTCTCTCTATGCATTTAACTATGCATAACCAAAACCAGTCATATTAAAACTATGCTTACAGTGCAAAAAGAGACAGAACATACAGTACAGAGCTAAGGGATTAGTACAACTGCCTATGAAACAGTCACATTGTTAGTATTTACAAGGGCTGTGAATCTTTGGGACAGTAAGAGCACTGTCACGCAAGCTTTTTTCCTGTACCGCGGAGCTTTTTAACTGTACTGCGGAGCTTTTTTCCTGTACTGCGGCGCTTTTTAACTGTACTGCGGAGCTTTTTACCTGTACCGCGGAGCTTTTTAACTGTACCGCGGAGCTTTTTAACTGTACTGCGGAGCTTTTTACCTGTACCGCGGAGCTTTTTAACTGTACTGCGGAGCTTTTTTCCTTTACTGCGGCGCTTTTTAACTGTACTGCGGAGCTTTTTACCTGTACCGCGGAGCTTTTTAACTGTACCGCGGAGCTTTTTAACTGTACTGCGGAGCTTTTTACCTGTACCGCGGAGCTTTTTAACTGTACTGCGGAGCTTTTTTCCTGTACTGCGGCGCTTTTTAACTGTACTGCGGAGCTTTTTACCTGTACCGCGGAGCTTTTTAACTGTACCGCGGAGCTTTTTAACTGTACTGCGGAGCTTTTTTCCTGTACTGCGGTGCTTTTTAACTGTACTGCGGAGCTTTTTTCCTGTACCGCGGCGCTTTTTAACTGTACTGCGGAGCTTTTTAACTGTACCGTGGAGCTTTTTAACTGTACTGCGGAGCTTTTTTCCTGTACCGCGGCGCTTTTTAACTGTACTGCGGAGCTTTTTTCCTGTACTGCGGTGCTTTTTAACTGTACCGCGGAGCTTTTTAACTGTACTGCGGCGCTTTTTAACTGTACTGCGGAGCTTTTTTTCCTGTACTGCGGCGCTTTTTAACTGTACTGCGTAGCTTTTTTCCTGTACTGCGGCGCTTTTTAACTGTACTGCGTAGCTTTTTTCCTGTACTGCGGCGCTTTTTAACTGTACTGCGGCGCTTTTTAACTGTACTGCGTAGCTTTTTAACTGTACTGCGGAGCTTTTTTCCTGTACCGCGGTGCTTTTTAACTGTACTGCGGAGCTTTTTAACTCTACCGTGGAGCTTTTTAACTGTACCGTGGAGCTCACCTACTGTTTTTTCCCCGCCGAGACAGGTTTAAGCTTGACGAGAAATATCGTCACGTTTTAATCTCGCGAGATCTCGTGCCACGAGAACTCGTCACACCCCTACAAATTACTGCTCTTTGACTGTGTCACACTACTTATCCGACACATGCAATTCGTCAGCGCCGACAAAATTGGGCTTAAATCGTTTAGTCTGATCCGGGCATTAGTAATCTAAGGCTATTCTGTCCATAAGAAGCAGAGATAATGATCATAAAACCTTTCTTGTGAAAAGTAGTCTATTATTGTTCACACTACACTGGATGGCTGTCATAGACTTTGGTGCTGACACCTTGTTGTAGGTTCCTCTGCCGATCACTTTAGGAAAGGCATTTAGGACAGAGTCAGGTCTTTTTTTTTTTTTTTGCTCAGTCTCCTACATTTCACATGTTGTCTAAGAGAACCAGCCGGTTCATGGTCATAATGTGTTTGGATTATCACACGTATTCACACACACACACGTATTCCACATGTACCTCCAAACTCTCCTTTGCCGATGGTCTGTATAAGCTTCAGGTCCTTCCTGCTTAGAGCCCAGCCACCTGCACAGATCAGACAAGAAGGTCAGAAATCCCTTCAGAAAAAGCAAATTGTTGTGCTTCATTCTAAAACACCTGAACTATAATTGAAATTATACCACAGTTCCGACCCTGCAATGTGATTGGCGATAACGCACTGTAACCGAAGCTCTTCGTGTATTACTCTGCCACATACAGGTAACCTAGCAACGATGCAGCGCTTCCAAACCAAATGCGATTTAGAAATATGCATTATTACACAACAATATCAGGTTAAGAGTTGTAAAGCGCTTCTGTTCATTTACAGTACGCTTAGATTTGCACAATTTGACTGAATTGTTTATAACCAAACAGATCATACTTTCTCGTCCTGTTTTACTCAAAATCTTTCAATAAACAGCAGTAATGGAACTGTGGTATAACCGCAATAATACACTCAAGGTTCGTGCTATAAAGTGTAATATTGGCACTGCTGTGAGGCAGTCGTAGGCCAGAGGCTGAAGGCCTCGAGTGTATTATTGCTTAAATATGTATTAACATTTTTGTCAGCTGAAAATGTACATTAAGCATGGAAACTTAGTACATTAAATATAAAATATTAAATCATTTTAAAAAAGCCTACTTACTTCTGGAGAACTCATCCTGGGCTGCTACCGTCCCCTCCATCAACTTTGGCTTGATCAGTCGAGTACAAAGTCCGTCTGCATCTTTGGTGTAATGCTGAAAAATATATAAAACGAGAGGTTTAGTAATCGTATTGGTAAGGAGAAAATGGCACTTTCCAGGTTGTGTGGTATAAGTGATTTGTAATGTATCGATCACACTTCTTGTGAATCAAATCCTTATAGCTATAGTTTGGTAGCCATGATAAATATAAAAGTAGCCCAAAAAAATCCCTCACACACACCTAAATTTTTACCTACAATTAACAAAAAAGGTCTAGTTTAGCAGGAAAACTGCAAACATGGCAACTCAGGTTACAAAGGCAATTCAAGAGCTCAATGTAAAGGAAATATTAATTCTAAAGTTAATGATGATAAATAAATGAATAATACAGGAATAATACATTGACTTAATGGCAATTTACATGATTTAAATACATCCATTTAAAAAACATCCTTACAGTACAAGAGAGGGATTACATTTTTGACCAAACACGGTCAAATTCAAAGTGATATTTTCTGTTAATACTTACATTTCTACTGAAGACATTTAGGTAGAATTTCCTGAAAATTACAACACCCTGCATGTGAGAACGTCACTTTTTTATAAGCTTTGTCATTTTATATAGGTATATTAGATAGCTAAATGTGTAGGGCCCTAAAAGTTTAGCTTTCAACATGCAGTAAAACATGCATTGGATCGAAAGCCTCACCAATAGAAAATACAAATGGAGGGAATTAAAAAAAATTGTACCTAATGGACTAATCGAAAAAACAATTGTCAGATTAGTCAACTACTAATATAGTCATTAGTTGCAGCTCTAAACTCTAGCATTTAGTATTAAAGGATTTTGAGGTGAAAGCAATCGAGGAAACATCAGTCCTTTACTCTTGTCCTAAACTTCTCTAACTGCTGAGGCAAATCTAGCAAGTTAACAGTATAGACGTAACATTAAAGCACTAAACTCTCCTGTTCCTGTACCTGCAGGGGGCAGCAGTGAACCAGAGCTCAGGGGCTGATCTGCACATGCATGCTTACACATGCGTTACAACATTCCAGTCAAGCTTTCCTCGTGCAGGGTTAAGAGAAGACGTGCTTTCAGAGCACATACTTCATGTAGAAATATCTGCAGGGGAAATCTGTGCTGAAAGATCTAGAAACTACAAAATGATACAAAACGTCTGGATAAACAGCTGAATATCTCTTTAACAGACAGCTCCATCACACACACACTCACTATTGCTGATTCACAGTGTTTACTGTGATAGCAATTAGGAGAGCATGAAAACGGCCTGACAGCACAGCGGAAGTGGGGGGCAGAAATGACAAGAAACGGGGAAGAAAAAACAAAAAAGAATATGTGGAATTTTGTTCTCGACTGAAATGCAGAAAGGGCAAGTCACTCACGCACACACGTCTCACACACACACACTCATTCTCAGGGGAGATGGACGAAGAACAGTGTAGACAGCATTCTGAGACAACGAGAGGCGAGCATAGGCGCACAGCATTTCTCAGCAGGGGAAGATCAGAAAAAAAACTAATATATGCTTATAAAGCGTATATATTCATCCTGGCACAAAGTATCTCAGAGAAACCTGACCCATATAAACTTCCGGCTGTGGCCAATAACAGTGATTACACTGAGGCAAAAAACTTATTTAGTCAGATACTGATTGTACAAATTCTCCTACTAAGAAAAAAAAAAGAAGTCTGTAATTTTTACAATAGAGAAAAATGAGAAATAATAATCCAGGAAATCACATTGTAGGACTTTTAAAGAATTTATTTGTAACCAAAGGTCAAAGGTTTCCTGTAGGTCTTCACCAGGTTAGCGCAGACACTGTAGCTGGTATTTTGGCCCATTCCTGCATGCAGATCTCCTTTACAGCTGTGATGTTTTGGGGTTGTCGCTGGGCAACACAGACTTTCATCTCCCTCCACAATTTTTCTATGGGGATGAGGTCTGGAGACTAGGCTAGGCCACTCGAGAACCTTGAAAATCTTTTTAAGGAGCCACTCTTTCGTTGTCCGAGCGGCGTGTTTGGGATCATCGTCATGCTGGAAGACCCAGCCATGTTCCAGCTTCAATTCTCTAACTGATGGAAAGAGGTTTTTGTTTAAAATCTCACTATACATTAGCCCATTCATTCAAATGTCTTCCTTAAAGGTCACCTTCCGTCGTTTTTTCTTTCATTTTAAAATGTCTAGTTGTGGTCTCTAGTATGAATGAATGACATGTGAGCCGTTTTTGTAAAAAAAAGTGCTCAGGTGTCTCTGTATAGCTCTTTTTTAATGGACTGTTTTAGGGGTGTGTCCAAAATGACCGGATTCCAGCTTTGCTCATGAATATTCATACATGCAAACAGCATGCAAATATCTCTCCTCTGATTGGCTAGGAGCACTGCGACGCCCCTCCACCGCTCTGCCGCTCACTGCCTCCCACCTCCTAACTGATGAGCGGTGATGTTGTGTCGCTTCAGCTCCGCCTCTGGGAGTTTCTCGAGCCAAGGTGGGCTGGTCTGTGAGTTTCTGCCTACGTAGGCAGAAAGATAATTCAAAATTCACCCGTTTTTCGGAGGGGGGGAGGGGGGATTTCTTTGCTTAGCTCCTGCAGACAATGGGGGCTGCAAAACAGTTTAATGTGCAGGTGTACACATTCAACTCGGAGAGACCTACTGTATTCCACAAAAAACAAGAAAAATCGGATTTTCGCGGAAGGTGAGCTTTAATACAGATCAGTCGTCCCAGTCATCCTGTCCCCTTTGCAGATTAAACAGCCCCAAAGCATGATGCTACCACCCTCATGCTTCACGGTAGGTATGGTGTTAAAACCTCAAAACAGGACGAGTTACGTTTTTTTTTTTTTTTTTTTTACAAAAAAGTTCTATTTTAATTTCAGCTGACTACAAGATGTTCTCTCAATCTTCTTCTCGATCATCAATATGCTCTCATATACATGTACTTGCTTAAGCAGAGGGACACGTCTGACACTGTATGATTTGAGTCCCTCTCAGCGTAGTGTGTTACTGATGGGCGTTATTGTTACTATGGTCTCAGCTCTCTGCAAGTCATTCATCAGGTCCCTGCATGTAGTTCTGGGATTTTTGCTCATCGTTCTCACCCTATGATCATTTTAACCCCGTGGCATAAGATCTTGCGTGGAGTCCCAGATCAAGAGAGGTTGGTTACCAATGGTCTTATGATTTTTACATGTTCAAGGCAAAATTTCTGAGCATAAGATCTTTAAAACATCAGTGCAGAAATGGACAATAAAACCAAAAATCTACTAAATGTTAAAAAAACATTTATTTAAGCAATGTTGACACAATCTTTAATAATAATAAAATGTGTGTCAGATCCTGAGAGCTAACTCTGAGCTGATGTATTTTTTTTTTAGCTCAAAATAGCTTTTCTCAGTCGATAAATGGAAACACATTTGTAGATTGCAAATTCCCATAACTTTACCAAAACTTTCCGGGTATTTATATTTTTCCAAAACTTATCCAAGCCTCGAAATTGCCATTTTTAAATTTTTTGTGAATGTACGAACCCTGTATTGAGGAATCACTCCTCCCAGCCTGGTGCAGGTCTACAATTTTCTTACTGGTGTCCTTCGACAGCTTTTTGGTCTTGGCCACGGTTGAGTTTGGAGTCTAGGCTTTGGACAGGTGTCTTTTATATAGATAACAAGGTCAAACAGGTGCAGTTAATACAGGTAATGAGTGGAGGACAGAGAAGCCTCTTTAAGAAGTTGTTACAGGTCTTTGAGAGCCAGAAATATTGCTTGTTTGGGGATGACCACATAATTATTTTCCACCATAATTTATAAAGAAATTACTTTAAAAATCCTATAGATTTCCTGTTTTATCTTTATGACGAAAATTACAGACATATCTCATATTTCTTAGTAGGAGAACTTGCACAATCAGTGGCTGACTAAATACTTTTTTTTTGCCCCACAGTATAATTTCTCAAGATTGTTAACAAGCTAAAATGGTGCAACTTAAAAAACTATATAGAAAAACTTTCATAGCAGCTTACATTTAGTACCAGTCAAAAGTTTGGATACACCTCTTCTCATTTCAATGCGTTTTCTTTCTTTTTATATATGTATATATATTTTTTTACATTGTAAATGTATTATTCAAGACATCAAAGCTATACAGGAACATGTGGAATTTTGGTATCGTATATTGATAGTGTCAGATTGTTGACTGTTGTGTTTTTAAAATTCCGACCATTTAGATAGCAGTGTTGTATTCCCTCATTAGATCCCACTGTTCTGATTGGATAAAAAAAAGTGAACTTTCCTTTTTTACTCAGATTTTTTTAAATATGATAATTTATATACTATGACTGTATAGTATTGTATTATATTGTGATGTATTGAATCGAAACCCCTATTTCATGATACATATATATATAGTATATAGTCACATACAAGACACATCGCCCTAGTATTTAGTAGAGGTAACCCTGTCAGGCTGGACTCACGCTCGGGTGCTCCTCACCTCCACCAGCTGCATGAGGTTCTCGAAGAACTCCTCCTCGTCGATGGAGAGTTTGCCGTTGTGGTAGATGATGCGATAGTGCTCCACCTTCCCCTCGCAGCTCACACACAGCGTGTAGTCGCCAGGGTAGTTGGTGCTCTCCCGCACCAGATACAGACCCGTCTCCGGCGGGTACAGCAGCCGCTCCGCCTGGTCCCGCGTGATCTTACCATGAAACCATCTACAGAGAGAAAGAAAGAAAAACAGAGACGGAAAGATGTGGTTAGAAAGAACATTGTAGCTTGTTTGCAGTTTGCTAAAGAACATGTGTGGCTACTGGAATGTTTTGTGTAGGCCTGTCAAAATAATTGCAATATCGATAATCGTGATATCGTCTATTGTATTTACTTGTACATTTGCTCACACATATAATAGTGAACAGTATTTTAGCCAGTCATGCTTCAGTAACTGTGACTCATACACACAGTGTGGAATAAAGCAGGTAAAGATATAAGTATACAATTTCCAAACTAATTATAATAAATGATTATTAAAATTTTTGCTGTCTTTAAAAAAGTGTATAATTACTTGTTATGCTATTCTGTTATCATTATTTCAGTGGCATTTAATAGTCTTAAAATTACAAAAATATGTTGTATCGCAATCATTTCTGCGACAATATATCGCCCACAAAAATTCTTATCGTGACAGGCCTTGGGGGGATTTGGGTTTGGGTGCTCACACCAAATACTAAAAGCAAAGGTTCACAAATATGTAATATTTGTAAAACTTGGTTCCTTTTATCTACTTAGGACTTCTGATGATAAAATCTGATGATGTTTTAGGTCAATTTATGCAAAATAAAAATAAATTATTAGGGGGTTCACAAACTTTCAAGCACCACTGTATATAACATCCGTATACTGAACATCTAAATCTGATTCTGGGTCAGGTACACCCCTAATGTTAACATTTTTTGAGCTGGATTACTCGCAGGCAGTTCATGACAGTTGATGATGACTGCATTGTACTGGTTAGCCAGGACAAATCTTGGTGTTTGATATGATGTGTATGATGTCTGTACCTTATTGTTATAAACAATAAACAGAATGATAAATTGTCAATGTCTGTTTTTTCCCACTTACACAATAAAAAGTTTTTTTTTTTTTTTTTTTTTGCCATTTTGGCCAAATAATATCGAAAACCCTGTGCATCCGTACTAAAGGCATGTAGGCATGTTTTTAGAGCTAGACTCTGTACATTAGCACTCTGTACAGCATTATTATGAAAGTGGGTAAATTACCTCTGTGGTTTGACCATGTCTACAGCCGGCACTGCTCATAGTGTTCACTAATCTAAAAGAGAGGTAGCTAAAACTGGACAATGACTCACTATCAACTTTCTGTTTAACCACAGCTTCAATAGAAAAAGCTAAAGAAACAAGTGTCTACGCACTGCCTTATATAAACACACAGTAGCAATGTTTCAACCTCTCGAGTTTATATTAGACAAAAAAGTGAAAAAAAACTGAAAGAAAAGCAGCTTTATATTGGGGGCCGGTTGTGACATCACAATCCCAATTTATCTGAACCACAAATGTATAACCAAAAAATGTCTACATATACAATAATAAATTATACACTGAAAAAATTCAATAAACTATAAAGGAAATGTATGGCTATTAAATAAAAAAAATTAACATAAAGAGACGGAGTCTGAAGAACCGTGGATCGAATGTAAAATTACTTGGGTTTAATGAGCCATCGAAGAAATAGGGCTGAACAACAATTCAGTATCAAAGTATAAAAACTGTATGATTTTAAAGGTGAAGTTTATAGGTGCTCATTTTTGGTAGTCAGGCTTATATTCAACTTTGGAAAAATAATCAAGAATAATTAGGAAAAGTTATTTTTTTCTTCTTTATTTATAAGAGTGCACTGTAAGATGTTGTGGGTCTATATCAGTGATGTCAGTAACGCATTACTCTAATCTGATCGCTATCTTCTTAGTATGAAGTAATGTAACGTGTTACTATTTCAAATGCAGTAATCAGATTATAGTTACTTAACCAAGTCACTGTGCTTTCCTTTTTTGTTATTGTCCTTATTAAAAAGATATTGTAGCATTTTGCTGGATTGGATGGATGGATTGGATGGATGGATTGGATGGATGGATAGATAATTATTTATACCACCAGCTCAAACAAGGCAAAATGTGAGGGGTAGTTTGAGAGAGGCACTGGGTGATGTATGGGTTTAGAGGCAGGGCAGGAGGGAGAGCTGATTGGCTGAGCGACAGCAGCAGCAGTATAGCGGTGAGGACGCAGATAATTGGACGTCAGCAGGTGGGCAGTATTATTGATTGACTGATCTGCACATGCGTACCAAAGTATATGGACACATCATCCACACCTATAGCAGACTTGAAACTGAGAGGGAGAGATGACTAGAACAAAAGCATTTTTTAAGGGTTAGGAAATGTTTCTAAAATTTTCATGTGTTAATAACTTAAAAGGAACACATTTCAGCTATTAATGGAAAAAATATGGTTTAGGGTTTAGTGACTCTTTAAACATGCAGTTGTTTGAGTAACAGTAAAATGTAATCACAATATACAAATAATATGCAGGATAATACACCTTTTAAATAATAGGCAAGCAACACATTCTGGACTGCAGAGAGTAAATGTGGTCTAGAAGTCAGGAAACAGGTCCTAAATGTTCACAATGGCTAAAAGAGGTTAGAATGAGCATATCGTCTGCTGTCAGATTTAGCTAGTTGTGGTTTTTTGGGTCAGTCAGAACAAGCTGGTGCCCTAAAACAACAGGAAGCAGTACTTCTTCTCACCCATCTACACCCTCGCACCCACACACTCCACTGAGAAGAGCTAGCTGCTTATAATATTGGCAGGGAAACCTAGATCAGGGGTTTGGTTCAAAACTCTCAGGAGCTTTGGATGACATAATTGTCCTCTCCACTTATATTCTGCTCTAGAAACTCCAGGGCTGAGTGAATTGAAACGACAGGCTTTCAGATGCAACATACGAGGCATGTGTTTGCTATAAAGAGGTCTTCAGCAAAAATGGAAACGTTAGCATCACTTCAAAGCATCAAACACACACTTATCTCTTTTTTTCTCCCAGTCCTGCTCATCTTCTCTCTGATCAGGAATTAAATGGAACACGGCAGAACCTCAAAAGCAGTTCACACTGCAAAGCATCAGGATATATATATCCTGACGCTTTTATATATATATTTACACTGTTGATTCCTACAGCAGAGATGTATTAAATATATAACAAACATTTTTTTAAAAAACATCACATTTTCGTAAATGTTATTATTTGTGGTGTCAATTGATTTAAAAAATTATCAGATTTATCACTAAAATATTCTGTGATTAACTGTCATTAATCGCACTTGAATGAATGTAAGACATGTAAAATGCTATTATATTTATATTAGTAGTGTCAATTAAAATACTATAGTATATACTTACGTATGTTTAAGGGGAGATAAACTCAACATGGGGCGCTAAAATACAGCATTATAAATTGTATAGAGAAACCTTTTTTTTTTACTTTATTATAAACATCTCAGCTTGGTTGTAAGGATTTCTGAATTAGAGCTTAATTTGCTTTTAATTTGTATTTAAGGTTGTTTTTTACTCCTGTAGTTGTTTCTATGGTCCAGATCAGTTGATTAGTTTGTTTATGTGAAAAGTTTCTCCCTCTGTTTGGTTTGGTTTCAAACAGGTATAAACTTAAACACACTGATAAACCAGGTGAGCACATTGTCTCCTCTGATTGGCCAGAGCTATCTGGTGTGGAAGTAAAAAAAAAAGTAAATATAGTGAAGAGTTTTTTTTTTTTTCAGTGTGTATATCTGTACAGTGCGAAGCTGCTTTAACAAAGAACGCTAAAAAAAATGCAGCTGAGCTTTCAAACACAGTGTTTTTTTTAATGGGACTTGCAGTGCAGATGTGAGCAGTGAACGCCGCACATTCTGCATGTGTAAATAGCATGGAGCAGCAGAGACAGTGTTTGATCATAGCAGTATACTATCTGATTTATATAAGATTAAACTGCGTGTTTAGAACTGTGCGTTCTCACCACAAGCGAACCAATACAGAAAAAATATTGCACATTGGGAGGGGCAGATTCCAACGGGGAGAAGGGGGGTAAACAACGCACTTAACCTGCCCCTTTGAGCCCTTAGTCAGCACCCTTGGGCTCAACAGTACATTCCATGCATCACTTTTCGGCATGTAGGACTGCCGAAAAGTAGCTTTGGCCATTGGCAGATTTTTATCATTGCCAGCTTGAATACAGACTTTTACATGGTGAAAAACAGATCTTGCTTTTGGGATTCAGCTTTTCACTCTGCAGGAGCGCCTCCAAACCAGCAGCCAGCCTGAAACGAGTGTTCATCACCACTCACTCCACAAAGCTGAGTTCATTACAGTACCCTCGCTCCAGTCCGATCAAAGTGTGGGGTTATTATGATATACTGATGGAAAGGAACGGTAACGAGATAAGTTGAAACTTCATGTTACAAAAGTGACCATACACGCAGCACTGGGAGTGGATAGCTTCCACAGCAGAGTCCGTTTGAAGCTAGCCAAAGTCAGCTGCAGCGCTCAGCAGACACCCCTTCTAATCAACGCATTCAGCTACATTAGGTTTTACCAATTGGTGGTACAAACGCTTAAATGCACAGATGCTGCTCGTCTAGTTCCTACAGAGAAACAAATGAAGCCAAACGAATAGGAGCCTCCAGAGTAGATAATAAATGTAAATGCCCAATGTCAGGCCTGGGTATAAAGGTATAAAAAGGGGTATAAAGTCCCCCAAAAGTGGTGTACTCTGTTCCTGAACAGTGGAAAGGACAGTGATGATGCAGAAGCACAGAAGAAGGTTCTGTAGGACACCAGTAGAAATGTTTGGACGTTGTGGAATAAACAGAAGCTGTGGCTTTAGAATGCAGAGGTCAGAATGACCCCTTATTCAGTTACAATGCTGTGCAGTGTAAGGTAATTAAAGCTGGAGATGGACTGTGCGTGGAGTGTGTGTGTGTTTGTGTGTGTGTGTGTATGTGTGTGTGTCTCCTCCGGGAGCTGCTCAGACACTGGGTGCTCTGTGGAAAAGCTGCTTACTGCAAGCTCGAGTTGATTAGATCAGTGTGGCTGCAGTTCCTAAAGTCCCACTAATCTCCCAGCCAGAGCCATCCGAGAACCATAACACACACAAACAGAGAGAGAGAGAGAGAGAGAGAGAGAGAGAGAGAGAGAGAGAGAGAGAGAGAAGTGAGAGAGAGAGAAGAGGAGAAGGCAAGAGAGCATGCAAGACAGAGTGAGAGGATAACAAGAGACAGAAAGCAGAAAGGTAGAGCCAGAGAAAGTGCGTGTAAGAGGGTGAGAGACCGAAGGAGAGTGAGGAAGAGTGAACTGATAAAGATGGGGGAACACAGATAGGCATAAAAAAAAGAAGAGAAAGCAAATACAAAACAGAGAAAGAGAGGAAATGCAAGAGATAGCAAGAAAGGGAGAGCTTTATAGAGAAAAATGATGAGATATTTTAAGAAGAACAAGAGTCTAAGATAGAAGAGTGGGAGAGAGAAAGGGGGAGAGGGAGAAAGAAAAAAGACAGAGTGAAAAGAGAAGAGAGAGAGGGAGAAAGAGAGATGATTGAGAAAGACAGACAATGAATGAGAAATAGGGATAGGGAAAGAGAAGAGGAACAAGCAAGCCAGGGAGATTGAGAGAGTAGGATAACAGAAGAGACAGAAAGCAGAAAAGGAAGAGTAAGGGAGAGTGAGTGTAAGAGGAAGAATATATGAGAATGAGAGAGAGAGAGGGAGGGAGAGGGAGAAAGAGATGATTGAGAAAGTCAGACAATGAATGAGAAAGAGGGATAGGGAAAGAGAAGAGGAACAAGCAAGCCAGGGAGATTGAGAGAGTAGGATAACAGAAGAGACAGAAAGCAGAAAAGGAAGAGCGAGGAAGAGTAAGGGAGAGTGAGTGTAAGAGGAAGAATATGAGAGAGAGAGAGAGAGAGAAAGAGAGAGAGAGAGAGAGAGAGAGAGAGTGCAAAGGAGCCAGAAAGAGATAGAACGATGTAGAGACAACTGAAGAAGACAAAGAAGAGTGAATGTGTGAGAGGATGAAAGATAGTAAGAAAAGTAGAGTCTGATAAGGAGGGATGGAGATAAAAATAATGAGACATTTCAAGGTGAACAAGAGTCAAAGACAAGAGAGAAAGAAAAAAGGAGAGTAAATAGAAAGAAGAGATCAGAAAGCTGAGAGTGAGAGACGATTAAGAAAGACAATGAATGAGAAAAAGGGATAGAGAAAGAGAAAAGAAGAGAAAGCAAGAGAGCAAGCAAGGGAGTTTGAGAGAGTAGGATAAGAGAAGAGAGAAATCACGAGAGTAAGAGCAAGGTAGAGTGAGTGAAAGAGTAAGAGAGAGAGAGAGAGAGAGAGCGCAATAGGGAGGATAGCAAGAGACAGAACAATTAAGAGACAATTAAAGAAGACAAAGAAGAGTGAATAATATGCGAGAGGATAGAGAGAAACAAAAAAAAGAGGAGAGCAAGCAGAGAGGAGGATAGAAAATGCAAGAAACAGCAAAAAGGGGAGAGTCTGATAGGGAAAGATGGAGAGAAAAATGATGAGACATTTCTTGGAGAGCAAGAGTCAAAGAAAGGAGAGCAGGAGAAAGAAAGAAGATAGAGAATGAATAAAGAGGAGAAAGAGAGAGAGCCAGAGAGAGTGAGTGAGAGCATTTGAGAGAGGGATAAAGAACGACAGAGGAAAGAAAGAGGAAGTGAGAAAGCAAGAGAGAGCAAGTGAAAGAGAGCGAGCAAGAAACTGACAGCAATACAGGAAGAGAGGGATAAATGATGAGATGTTTTAACGGTAATGAGAGTCTGTGACGAGAAAGAGACGAGAAGAGAAGAGAAAAGAAGACTGATAACACACTGAGGTAAGGCTCTCAGTTGTCCAGCAGGGGGTGCAGCTCTGCTGAGGTGCACTTTTAGGATAAGATCCATGATCAGTAATCCATATTATGGCAAGAAATACTCAAATAAAAAATGAAAAAAAATCACTTTAAAAATGAAGGTAAGTTAATTTGAAACAGTCAGTTAATTCCTCAAGTGCAATCACAAAAACTATTAAAGATGTTACGATCAAACTGGAACTCATTAGGACTGCCCCAGGAAAGGAAGAGCAGGAGTTGTCTCTGTTGCACAGGATAAGTTCATCAGAGTTACCAGAAACTGCAAATAATTCATCCTTATGTTTACTGGATGACTTTAGTATTCTTGTACAATGACATTGCGGAAGTTTGGGAAGGTGTCCAAACTTTTGACTGGTACTGTATATATAAACTTAATAATCTGCACTTTGCATTACATTATCTTAATGTAATTAACTGTTTTACCCACACATTTGGTTTCTTCTGCAAGTTTGAAACATTTATTTCAAATAAATATTTTACATTTTGTTACAGTAGTATGTTTTTAAAAGTAATAAAATATTTTTCAATGTTCTGTAGTACTGCCAAGAATATGGTTATCGCAAAAATAAAGTACAACATTGTGATATTATTTTAGACTCATACTGCTCACCCCTACCGGGAACCACTTAAGAATCATTATCTATTCGTTTTCATTTTAGTGGAAGCATTACAAATATTTGTAAATAAACCAGCATTTTATTGTACAATTTACAATGTAAAGGCAAAAAAAAAAAAAAAAAGAGAAGCATAAGAATGAGAAAGTGTGTCCAAACTTTTGACTGGAATACAAACTAAATATTCTGAAATTATTTTGCATTATATTACTTTAATGTCAATTATTGTTTTAAAAAATACATACATTTTTGATTTCTACTGTAAGTTTGAAATATTTATATAAAAAAAAAACATTTATGATGTTATAGCAGTATGTTCTTAAAAGTAATTAAATATTTTTGCGTGTTCTGTAATATTGCCAAGAATATGGTTATCGCAAAAATAAAATATGACATTGTGATGTTATTTTGTATCACATACTGCTCACACCTACCGGGAACCACTTAAAAATCATTATCTATCAGAGTTTTTGTTTTATTTATTACTAAATTATCTGCACTTTTTTACATTACATTATCTAAATGTAATTACATTACATTTATTTCTAATAAAACCTTAAATAATAAAACCTCACCAACCGGGAACCACTTAACAATCTTTGTCTACAAGAGTTTGAATTTTATTAAACGCAAAAAAATAAAAAATCCTATTTTCAAAAAGCTGGTTTATTAATTAAACCAGCTAATTAAAAACAAAAGCAAATAATAACAGTAAAATAATCAGATTGATTTGTGGTGTAATTTAAGATTTTCATTTCCTCTCTCTTGTTTCTCCGGCTCTAGCGCTCGTCTCGGGTCATGAGGAGTTTGATAGAGGAGAGGAATAACCTGCGTTAGAGAAGAATCAGCCCTGGAAGGTTTGGGACGAGAGGTCAGAGAGCAGGATTTAGAGCGAGAGGCTTTAAATGAGTGTCCTTCACATGAATTAGTGATATGCTGAAGTCACGCTGCTTCAAGATCACTGGCCATGTTCTCAGCTTGCCTGCCAGAAACTCATTCCACAGCCCGGCTAAGAGTGGGGTATTATCTCAGCAGGGCTCCCTGCTTTACGGCTGCATCATCGCCAGCCACGTCCTTCAGCTCTCCTCTCGGTATGTGTCAAGCCCACTCACACCACGGCCTCACCAACCCCTGCAGCGGGTTAGCCGTGAGTGAAGCTGACCAAGGACAAAAGAGATCAGAACATCTGTATGAAGGCTGTGAAAATGCTTCCTCATAATCAAGTGTGATTAATCTGACTTTTTTTTTCTATTAGATTGGATGAGTTGCAGAACCAGTTCCACATTATAAAAACTGTAATTGAGTTCATTAGTGCTCTATTTGTGGTAGTTTACCATCATCATCAACAGAAAAGACCACATTTCATAGCCTCCCCTAAGCAGCTGCATTGCACTCAAGAAAGGAAATGAATAATAGATGCTCACAGAGCAGGATGGTTGTTTGCAATGATTCTTGTTAGGAAGCGCCAGACATAACAGACTAAAACAGACTGTATTAATAATATTAAACTGAGCATGCACTCATTTTTTTAAACTGCAGTTGAAATGGTCAATATATCAAACTGCATGGCTCCGAGTCAATCAGGCTAAGCGCTGCCACTATCATCAGGAGATCACCAGTTCGAATCCTGTTTATGTAGCTTGCCAGCTTGGCTACCAGAGCCCTGAAAGAGCACAATTGGCCTTGCTCTCTCTGGGTGGGTACAGCAGGTGCTTTCTCCCCTCATCACTCCAAAAGGGTGATGTTTGCAGCACAAGGCGTCTGTGAGCTGATGTATCAGAACTGAGTCGCTGCGCTTTCCTCCGAATAGCGCACTGTGATGCTACTCAGCAATGCTGCATCAGAAGCAGTTTGAAAAAAAAAAAAAAAAAGCGGTGGCTGACTTCAAATGTATCAGAAGAGGCATGTGTTAGTCTTCACCCTCCTGGTGTGTTGGGGCATCACTAGTGATAAAGGGAGTCTTAATGAGTATGTTGGGTAATTGGCCTTGTAAATCGGGGATCAAACTGCAGGACAAATTCACCAACAATAATCTGCCTGAAACAGATATAAAAACGGAAGATAAAGGATTTATCTGTGGTTGTTAACAAGTGAAAATCACCATGCTGGTTAGATAGAAGACATTAAGGCTGGGTGATATGGATAAAAATTCTCAATCTTTTTCTTCTCTGAATGGTGATATCATAGACTGTATATAAAGATGGACGCCGTGTCGCCGTTCCCATTCATTCAATGAAAATGAAGCCAAAATCTTCCGCCATTTTGGCGATTCAGAGACCAGAGTCTGCGCAGTAGAGACCAGAGGAGGGAGAAAGGCTGTGGAGAGACCGCCTACTCATTTAAATAACCCCGCCCCTGAGGGCTGCCTCGCGGTCACAGACTGCAGAGCGGGGCGGAGCGGAGCTGACGGTCTGTTATTGGTCCCGCCCATAAGCAGCCCTTTTACCATAACCACACCTTTTTTGAATAGAGCCGAATAAAGTTTTAAAAACCGAATTCTGTGGGGATATAAAAATTTGACAATATAAGCAGAGGTTACACTAGCTGTTGCATTTAAATAATGGACTTAGAATTACAGTATATTAGAAAAAAACGTGATTTAATGTTGTCTGTTTTGCCATTGAAACCTATGGGGATGGGTGGAGTTACAGAGCTTTCTGCAGCCGAACAGCAGGGGGTGCCCGACCTGTGGTGGCTTCACTTTTAAGAGACGATGCTCTGTCCAGCTATATACAGTCTATGGGTGATATACTGGTGCTGCTCAAAAAAAAAACGTAAATTGTAATAATTCAGTTAAAAATGTGAATCTTATATATTATATAGATGTATAATACACACAGAGTGATCTATTTTAAATGTTTATTGTTGATGATTAAGGCTTACAGCCAATGAAAACCCAAAAATATGAGCCTTAGAAAATCAGAATATTATATAAGAGCAATTAGTACTTTTGTGACTGTGGGCAGTGTGCGTAGTGCTGCTGGAAAATGAAATTCGGATCTTCATAAAAGTTGTCAGCAGAGAGAAGCAGGAAGTGCTGTAAGATTTTCAGCGAAACACTGCACTGACATTGGACTTGATATAACACAGTTATATGCCTGGCAACCTATGACCGAATCTCATTGCGTTGTCTGTGTGTTTCCACGATTCTGTATTGCTCTGCAATTTAATGAATTTGAATTACATCAAGTGTTAAATTCAGCAGACACAGAGAGGTGCGTGTGTGCATGTGAGTTTAAATCTCATGAGATCTCACGGCACAAGATGAGTATATAGTACAAAGTAATGCAAATTGCTGATTTTAGTTTAGTTAACATATTTTGGGGACTGAGGTACAATCAGTTTTCTCTCTCTCTGACATTTTCTCTGCTGGTTTCTTCATTTGAGTTGATGTATTTGAGGTTTAGGCGATATTCTCTGTTCAACCAGTAACACCAGTCATCAGATTTTTTTTTTTACATTTCAATACCATGTTATACTGTAAAACTGGGGACCACTACGACCTTACTCTAAAGTGTTCAGTTTATACAGTGCTATTTTATGACTTTTAGCATGCCACTATAGAATATAGTATTGCTATGCAAACTACAATAAATGTATTATTGCAGCTCCATCTGATGGTATACAGGTGTGTTTGAGTTTAGCGGTGTTATTACTGTGAGCACTGCGGGGGTCCGTGCCTGTGGAACTGATTCTGGGGCCGGAGCACGCCAGCCTGATTTGCCTTTTAGAATAAAACGGCCACCTGCGCACTGGCAGCCCTGGGTGGTGTGGGACTGGGATGGGCTGATGTGTGATAGGAGAGCCTCCCTCTCTTTCTCTTCATATGAGAGAGTGTGTGTGTGTGTGTGTGTGTGAGTGAGAGAGAGAGAGAGAGGGAGCATTTGCATAATGCACTTGCTTCTCACCCCCCCTCCCATCCTCCTGACACAGCCAAACCATCACTCACACCGAGAGAAAATCAGAAAGAGAAAGAGAGAAAGAGAGAGAGAGAGAGAGAGAGAGAGAGAGAGGAGGGAAATAAATAAATAATAAATAAAAGAGGTTGATTAAACAGGAACGTTTGAAGGAGAGTGAAAATAAATCTGTATTATTTTCCACTTAGGAGGTCATTAATAAGGACATTATGCAAAAAGCCTGTGGAATGATGAGATGACCTTTTCCTGCCTCGACCAATCAGAAAATCAAACCAATCGAACACGTAAATCAGCCTATTACAGTGAAATCACCACACGAAAACCAAAGATATTTAAATGCAAGTGCTGCACATACAGAAGAGACAGAGAGAGAGAGAGAGAGAGAGAGAGAGAGAGAGAGAGAGAGAAAGAGAGAGAGAGATTATAAACTAGTACTAGTGCTTTTCAAAAAATTGGATAATCATTGAAAAGTTACTTCATCTCAGTAATTGAGTTCAAAATGTGAAACTCACATTATATATATTTATAAGACCAATTGGTATTTTTGGCAGTGTTTTGGCAGCCAAGTCCTGCTGGAAAATGAAATGTAACACAGTGGATCAACACCAGCAGATGACATGTCTCTTCAAACCATCACTGATCATCAGTAAATTTTACATTTCATTTGTAAATTAAGGGATCAGAGTCTGGAGGAAGAGTGGAGAGATGCACAATCCAAGCTGCTTGAGGTCTAGTGTGAAGTTTCCACCAATCAGTGATGGTTTGGAAAGACATGTCATCTGCTGGTGTTGGTTCACTGTGTTATATCAGTGATTTACATATGATTTTTCATCTGGATGGATGGATGGATGGATAGAGAGAGAAAGAGAGAGAGAGAGAGAGAGACAGAAACTCTGTACTTACGGCATTAAGCTCAGTTTGCCTCCTGATTTCACTCCTTCTCGTTTCTGGACGTAGTTTGCTGGAATCGTTCCCTCCCTGCCTACTGTGTTCTTGGCTTTGTACCAGTTTGGGTCCTGCAGAAACAAGGTAAGAATTAAAACAATGTAATAAAGTCAAGCAACCAATGAAGCAACAGATTACTCAGTTAATTAATCAGTCAATTCATTTATTCATTGACTATTTAGGTCAGGAAAAAGTATATATCTGTCATTGTGAACAGTAGAAGAACTGAGCAGAAGATGAATGTATATAGAAGCACTATAAGTAGTTTTAAGGGACAAGATAACAGCCATACTCACTGTATATCATCTCATTATACAATTAAACATATTTAAATAAAAAATAATATCCAGCATGTGTGCATGTCTCATAATTAGTGTGACTGCAGTATGCAATCGCACGGAAGCCCTTCTCTGTATTGCTCTCTGTTACACAGCAGAGGATCAATAATTTTTAAAACCATTTTGACACTCCTACACCAGTGATACCATACCTTGGTGACTCCAATGATGGTGAGAACGTCTCCTTTGCAGAAGGGCAGGTCCTGCTCCGTTGTGCCCTGGAAGTTATACTTAGCCACACACTCTGTGCCTTGCGGCCATGCTGTCTATAGAGACAAAAGGAGAAAAGCAGAACCAATATTATTAAGTATTCATTTCACTTCTAATGATTCTAGTGATCTTTCAAGCTAAGGTGGACTAGATTACGCATTCTGGACCAGTGGAGAATTTGCTCTCCACTGACCTCTACATGTTCTGACCACTAGGGGTACAGGGCTATGTATTCGTAAAGAACTTGGTGAAATGATAGGTGTAACAATACAGAGGTTACGATACAATATATTGCAATAGCCTGCGATACTGTTAAACAGGGAAACTTTCAATTCTTTATATCAAATTTAAGAAAAAACAAGCATAACAAACACATTATTGGATTTCTAAAATCTGACTAAAGGAAAAGTTTGATTGTTATCCAATCACAACAGTGGGATCTGAAGACAGAGTACAACACTGCTAGCTAGTAGGCGGGGTTTAAACCAACACAAAATGAACCACAGTCTCCCACCAATCTTTAAATATAAATAAAAAAATCGAAACTGTGTTTCTAGAAATTTCTACAGTATTTCAAAACTGCATGATAGTTCAACATATCAATATTTTATTATACCCTTATAAGGGTGTGCCATATTGTATCATATGCAATAATATCGCCAACATTTTTGATGATCTTGAAAGCGGCCTATTTTTTATTTGTTTTAATATTTCGGTTTTTAATGTTTGGCTGCAGTGTATATGAATGAACTAGTTTTGTGGTAGATTTTTGTTGTTACGTTATTTATGTTACATTTTTGATTTTATGATACTATTATTTTATACAAAACTCAGGGTTTTGGTACGTTACTTTTTTTACTAAATAGACAAATGTTTATCTTTTCTTTGTTTTTACTGAAGGTATAATACTATACTTATTAAACAAATTTATATTTATTTTGTTGCATTAGTGTATTCTTCAAATTAATTGTAAAAAAAAAAAAAAATGTTTTGTCATAAAGCCAAGAATACATTTTTCATGTCATACTTCACCTGTATCCATTTTCACTAACTATACTGTTCTTCTAAGTTTTTTAGGGTAGGGTGGGAGGCACTTACCAACAAAGAGGGTCTTTAACAACAACGTTTGAGAACCACAGCTGTAAAATGCAACATAGCTAAATCGGCGCTAATGTTACTATATGTTAGCTAGCTCGCCCCTAACCTCAGTCCTGTGCCCGGTAACGTTAGCTAGCTCTCCGCTAACCTTATTTCTCTCCCCGGTAAAGTTAGCTAGCTCGCCGCTAATCTCAGTTCTGCCCCCGGTAACGTTAGCTAGCTCGCTGCTAATGATAGCTAGCTCTCCCCCAACCTTATTTCTCTCCCCGGTAAAGTTAGCTAACTCGCCGCTAAAGTTAGTATGTGCTTTCCCACTGGCATTAAACACACCGTCTGAAAATGTAATACCTACAGCAAACTTACAGTAATTTTTAGACAATTCGTGGCCTGAATTATTCAGATTTTAGTTTTTAAGACATTTTAAGACTTTTTAAGGACCCGTGCGAACATTGATATACAGTACCCGTCAAATGTTTGGAAATACCACTACTCATTTAACGTTTTTTTTTTTTTTTATTCTCTACATTGTTGATTAATACTGAAGACATTAAAACTATGAAGGTTCACTTATTAAGTAAACAGAAAAAAGTGTTAAACAAGTCAAGATATGTTTTATACTTTAGATTCTTCGAAGTGGCACATTTTGCTTTAATGCCAACTTTGCCCACTTTTAGCATTATTCTCTTACTTGGCTTCATGTGGTAGAACCAGGAATAGTTCTCCAGCTGTCTTAAAGGAGTTCAAGACATGCTGAGCTGTTGTTAACTGCTGGTTCTTCTCTCTGTACTCCTGGGTTGGGTTTATATGCAAACATGCTTAAAAAGCCAGATGTGGGTTAGAAGAGTATAAAGCCCCCAGCATACTGAATATTGTATTAGGGGGTGGGCGATATGGCTCTAAAATAATATCACGATATTTCAGGGTATTTTTGCGATAACCATATACTTGGCGATATAGGAAAACTAAAATAATTCATTCATTTCAGGAATATAGTATAATAGTATAACGGAATAATCATAATGTGGCAAAATAAATAATCTAGCATAAAATAATATAATGCAGCAAATAATATTGCAGAATATTTAGTGCATGCATATAAACTGCAAACTAAAACAATTATACAATAAATAAACCTAAAGCTTCACAGTAAATAATAGACTACTTTTAAGACAGAACAGCTCTATCATCACGATATGGATTTTAAATATCATGATATTTCTGTGCCATGATATATTTTATACGATATAATATTGCCCACTCCTATATTGTATGTACTGAGATGGTGATAATTATAATAGTGATAAAAATAGATGGTGATAAACATAATGAATGCTCTTGTGACTGAATGCAATCAAACCCTCATGGTAATGCCTCAAAATCTATTAAAATCTCTGCTAAACACAGCAGAGACCGTGTGAGTCTCTCTCAATACTCTTGATTTCAGAAGAAATAAAGACAATCATGAGAGTTTTCAGTTTTGTACAGTGTTTGATTAAAAGATAACTGTCACTATAAAACACGAACAAAACTTTAAAAGCACTTGAAAGCCTTTCTTGAGAGCAGCGAAGGGCAGTTTCCTGCGGATGAGAGAAAGAGCTCCTGTTGAGATGCACCACAAGATGAAACAGATGAAAGGGAAGAGCCTGGGTACCGATTCCTCTTTCAGGTGTAGAGGATGTGAGGATGACTGGGTTCATGCATGCCTGCTGAAGCGTGCAAGGCTCTTCCTAAGCAAGTAAGGTGTGAAAATGTGTGTGTGTGGGTGTGCTTACCTGTAGACCAGACATTCTGAGTGTGGGAAGGGAAGGGGGCGGGGCTGCGATTTCCTCTGACAGGTGTTACAGAGTAACAGGTAGCATCAGAGCTCTGAAGAGAGAAACACACACATAGGTTTGCTGATTAGCTGACAGTTTTGACAGAAAAACTAAAAAAAAAAATAAAAAATAAAATAAAAAATGAAGTGCCTGACCCTTTACTGCCCATGCCCCCCCCAGTGCATTATGGGAACAAAGCAGCGTGACTTTGAAAATATAGGAAGTGAAAGTCAGAGAGTGAAGTAAACCCCAGAGAAGGCTCAGAAGAAGCTGACGCAGATTTTCCATCCCCAGAGTGACGAGTAGGTGGAGTGTGTGAGAGTGTGTGTGGGTGTGTGTGTGTGAGAGCTATGGCCGGTTTCAGATCACATAATCAATGCCCCCGCAACACAAAGAAGACCCAAAACGATGGCATGATAAAGTGTGATATATATCTGGCACCCTAACCATGGCAACTCAAGTTCACAGAGAGATGAGAGATGAAAGACAAGATAACGAATGATAAATGACTGCAAATGACAGTATGGGTGGGAATCTCCTGGTATCTTATGACTTTCAGATGTCTGCAATGCGATTCTAAAACAATCTTTTATTCTATACAGGATTTATTTTTCTTCATTTTTAATGATCCATGATCAATCAATCAATCAATATATATATATATATATATATATATATATATATATATATATATATATATATATATATATATATATATATATATATATATTATAGGTCATCCTGAGTTGTATATGATGCTGCAAATTAAACCGATTCTTGGCCTCCACTGTCTGCAGTAAAAAAGAAAAATCCTCAGAAATACGAGTTGATTAGAGAGACATTAGACATCTACGTCAACCAGTGAGTTCATGGCCTCGCCCACCTCGGCTCAGAACCGCCCACAGGCAGCACTGAAGCTAGGTTGGAGCAGAAGGAGCTTATAGGTTTAAATCGGATCTCCGGTTGATTCCGCTTTTTTACGAGACCTCAAATAAACTGTAGGAAAGCACGGTTTGACAAGGTAGCATAGCTCGACAGAACACAGTTCTGGATTTTATAATGTAGAGCGGACTCAGCGGTTTCGACAGGGTGAAACTGCCCAAGCACCAAATCTCCAAGTCTAAGATAAGAGCCTTAGTTTAGCTGAAAAATACGGTATCAAATCCACGAGGAGAGCAGTGTCACGGGCACGCAGATTTCTTGCGGCCTCGTGATGCTGAGAGTCTGAAGTTATGTGAAGTTTAAGTGTTAACTTTACTTAGCACTCAGTGCTTTGTCTTTATAACTAAGGCTGTATCTCTGAAAACATTTTGTCCTTTGAGTCTTAGAGCTGTAAAATTGACTGTGGGGAGAATGCAGGTAGGCATTCTCTGCTGCAGTGCAGTGTTGCAGTTAGTCAATCAGAGGCGATATGTTTGCATGTATGAATATTCATGAGCAGGAGCCAAAACCTGTCTTTCTGTCTTCAGAGACCACTAATTCAGTGATCTAAAGCAGGGGTATACAGAAACACCCAAGCACTTTTTTAAAATAAAATACAGCTCACATGACATTCATTTATACTAGAGGCCACAACTAGATATTTAAAAAAAAAAAAAAAAATAAAAAACGATAGAATGAGACCTTTATCGACTTTTTTATGGTATTGCATACTAATGCTTTAGTCTTGGAGGCAGTCTTGAATGACTTAAAAACAGAAGAAGAAAGGGGCTCACTCCTGGACTAATGGAAAAGAAAGTGGGGGTGGAGCAGAAAAAACAGCGCTTTCTCCTCCCTCAACATTCACAGCTGAAGTGCCCTTGAGCAAGGCACCCAACCACCAATTGTCCCTAAGTGTGTGTTAGATAATATAAAACACTTGTAGATAATGTGCTGTATCCCTGCTTTACAGTTAAAAATAACTAAGTATGTCCAGTCAGACACTTATATGGATAAAATGTAAAGAGTTTAATTGCTTAATCTTTCTTTTTTTAGGAACACTTAATCACTTTAATGTAGGGGAAGATGACATGGCATGGCATCAATATGCAGTAAGTTACACTCTTCATGACAAAAAAATTATTGAAAACAAGTGTATAAAAAAAAGGCTCTTAGAGGCTACTCTTAGGTAGTGTACCTCCTGGTGAGAGATCACTAACTGATAGATATGCCTCTACGATGCACTCAAAGACATTTTGCTATTTTGGCAGAACCTGAGAGATAGCTCTGAGAAACAGTATGATTGTTTTAATGAATTCTCTCCACTCTAGGCCATCCTTTAGCGAGCCACGACCGCCTTCAGCCTTCATTTACAGAGCTGTAGTGAAGGAGAATCCTGGACTTGAATGTATGGTATGTAAACTTACCATTTTTAATGAATGATTCAGGTTCTGTTTGGAATCCATCAATGGTTGGCCTAGAGCAGATGTGGCCTACAGGCATGAAACATCAGGCTCGTAGGGTTGTTTGAACTATAATGAACGATAGAGGAAAAAAAAAATAAATAAAATGCTTCTCTGGCGAACTTTTGCTCTCTGTCGCGCTCGACGTGACTTTAGTTTCTGCCCGTTCTTGTTTTTCCGCCGGTTCTTGGGCTCCCTATCTCTTTATAAGGCCGTTTTTTTTTTTCCCCTGCCGTGTCCCAATTCACTAGCCGGGGACGCGGTAGTGTTTTGGACCGTGACCCTGACAACTTGGGGTTGATCCCGCGTGAGGAATGGTGTGTTTATTTTCTTATTTTTTCCTTTCTTCTTGGGTTTACCTGTGTTGAGATCAACTGTTCTGCAGTTGGGTTCAACAACCCTCTGGGCTGGAGAGCTACTAGTCTGTAAAACTCCATTTCATTACACTTCATTTTCCAAAACAGAATTTTTATATTTTTAGTAACAGCTTGGAAAATATCAAATTTAATTGCTGACCCCTGAATAAGAATACGCAAAGCCTTGTTTGTTGTAAGCATTTCAACCCATTTAATGGTGGAATTATCTTGGGAGCTGCTGCACAGGAAAATCGGTCACCCCTAGTAGTGATACAAGGGGCATTAGCAGTTTAGCAATACTGTCTTCTTCTTGCGTTGTTCTTTTTTTTAATTAACAATTAAATATATTATAATATAATATCTGGCAACTGATCGGAACTGCTGACAATGTCCAGATACTCTCAGAATAGCATACTGTGACATATATAACATATAGGTCATTTATCAGGATAATGATGACTTACGTTTAGTTACACTGCCCTGCACTATTGGACAGCCCTATTAGGCAGCAGGATGGCAAATATCACAGGACAAGATAATGGTTATATAATCATAAACAGCCCACCATCTCCCACAGCACATGTATATATAACACTCTAATGACATATCAGGCACACACAAAAGCAGCAAACGAGGGCGGGAGTGTGTGAGGGTGTGAGTGTGTGTGTCCCTGCTGTTCAGTGGCATCCGGCGCCGAAACAGGAAGTGTTCTAATTGCAGACTGCTGCAAACGGACAGAAGCCAAATATAGAGCAGAGCCCTCACCAGCAAGTGTGTGTGTGTGTATCGTCATGGCAAAGTACTCTTATTCAAAGTGGCTATGGCTTCTGCACTGGCTGGGAAAATCTGGTTGGCACAGACAAGGCGAGGCTGATTGCTGCCACAATTAAATTAATCATAATGAAAAAATATATATATTTATAAAAAAATAACATTATTTCAGACTGTTTAAACTGTATATTTTTTCCTCAAAGATACTATGGATGTAACAGTGGTTCAAACTTTAATACTGTATACTACTGTATACTCTGTCACAATAAAACATTTTGGGATGTCACAATTATGGATGCACAATGATTGATTAAATTATATTGGTATCAAGATTTGGCCAATAATTCAAACCGATACCTGCCGATTAATTTATTGTATGCTGGTAAAGAACCAAGTGTGTTGGCTGCACTACTTCAATTGCCTGACACTGCCAGTGCGCTAGTACACTAGTAGCCGGTGTGTTTATGCTAGCTGGCTAAATGTGAATTCAGGACAGGACAGAGAGATCAGACATTTATTTCATTAGTTATTTATCTCACAGTTATTACGAGATGCTTGCTGTCATGATTTAAGTGAAAAAAGAAAAATTAACGAGTGTAATGAGTCAGTCCATTGTGGAGCTGTATGGCGCAATTCTATTAAACTTTTATATACAGTCTATGGGAAACCATACAGCTCTGGAAGCCCTACTCAGGTTATGTATGATGCAAGCACCCTATGATTACTATGATGATTCCTGAAAGAACCCATAGAGATTACACTGCAAGGCCTGCAAGAGCAGTATTAGCCTTAGCCGCTAATCACAGCGCTAGGTCTTTCACCGTCCAGAGGTGAGTATATTGGACTGTAGTCTGCGTGTTTTTCAGTGTTAAAACAAGCTACGTGGGAGGAACCGTTGGATGATAGCACCGTGGCTTACTGGAACACTCAGGGTTCCTCAGTGTAGCGCTGTTGGGCAGCATTTACTAACGCTAATCGCTGCTAACTGCAACTAGCGCTGCTGCTGCTAACCACGACTAGCGCTGCTGCTAACCATGGCTAGCCCCTTATTTATGAAAATAGACCAGTAAATAGACTTTCATGATAGTGCATCTTAAAATACGGTGCACCTTTGAGTCCATTAAATACGGTACCCCAAAAGAGGCGTTATTGTTGGGAATGCAACTAGTCAATGATTGGTCTATGATACTCAGGGGCAGAACTGGCTGTATAGAACAGACACAGCTAGTGTAAAGTGCTAGAAACCTAATGAAACCAATTTTAAAAGTAAAACAGCAATTCTGTAATTCTGTAAGCTAAAGAAATTACCTTAAAAATAATGGAGGTTTTACAAATGAATAAGCAACTCTTTTTTTTTTTACGTTAATTTTGAACTGTGTGGGCTTTACAGTGTGGTTCTGTATAGGAAACAAGCCATTGTGTAAAAGTAAAGAATATTTTATCTTTAGAAACAACAAATACATGATACAGAATATTAAAGCCCTGCATAATCATACATTACCAATGTTCCTCTCCTTGGAGGATACACCAAAAATGCTTAGCAACGTAGAATTTTTACTGATACTGTAAACAGAGCATACTCTAACACTTTAAATAAAGTGAGTTTTGGCTAAATTTCCAGTCGATTTTTTCATTTACAGCTGAAATGCCAGCACAAAACTAAATGGACTTTTTGGTGCTGATGTTATCTATTAAAATAAGCACAAGTACGTAAGATCAGTCTGGGTCTGATGAAGGAAAGAAGATGCAAGATCTTCTCCCTCGCTCTCTCTCTCTCTCTCTCTCTCTCTCTTGAACAGAACGCCTTCCCCCATCCCACCACAGCACAGTCATCATCAGCAACTCGCCAGCCCGCCTGCCGCTGATGCCATGGCAACAGTTGGGATGAAATCACACACCCATCTCCTCTTCTTGCCATTCAGCCTTTCCAAATGACAGTCATTACAACCTCCTCCTCGCCTTCCACACACACACACACACACACACACACACAGACAGTCAGAAAACTAAGTGTAAAAATGTTTCCACACATCATAACGCATCAGTCTGAAGGTAGAAAGTCAAACTGTACAATAAATTACACTATATTACGTTAATCTATAAAAAAAAAACACTCTATTCGGAAATTTCTAAATATCTCAACCAACATGTGACATAATCTGAGATGCCATGAGAAACTGAATAATAACGGCAAAGAAACTGAGACTGTGTTTAGATTTCTGTCCTTGTTTTTACACAGAGACATAAACTCATAAGGCTATAATGGTATAGCAGTTAACATGGGAAAAACATGGGTTTCTACAAGACAAAACATTAGAATTATTTGCTTTAATATTTTTGTAAAGATACAAAGATGTTATACACTTTCAAAGATTTACCGTAAGCAACAAACTGCGCAGTTAGGCCTGTCACGATAATTGCAATATCGATTTATCGTACAATAAATGAACATGGCCTCAATAACTTTTGATAATCGTGATATCGTCTTTTGTGCTTATTTGTATGTTTGTTCACATAAATAACAGTGAACAGTGCTTTAGCCAGTCATACTTCAATAACAGTCACTCCATAAACACAAATCTGATAAAATTCTTGTATTTTTTAATATCTCAGTAAGGGGCATGCCATATCATATCGTATGCAATAATAAAACTTTTCACGTTTTTATTTTGTTGCAGTAGTGTATTCTTGATTTTTTTTAAATGTATTTAATTCAGTGTTGTCATATCGCCAAGATGCCATGAAATATCACAATATTATTTTAGGGCCATATCGTCCACCCCTAGATGTAAGGTCCCTCTGCTCACACCAGCACACATCCAGACCCGTTTAAAATTCGTCAGTGACCACTTGGATGATTCAGGAAAGGCATGGGAGAAGGTCATGTGGTCAGATGAGAATAGAGTTTTTTTGGCTTCAACTGTATTCCTCACCTACTCGCCATGTTTAGAGAAAGAAAGAGGAGTACAACCGTCTTAACTGTGAAGCATGGGGGTGGAAACCTTATACTTCTGGGTTACTTTTCTGCAAAGGGGACAACCAGACTGTATCATAATAATTGAAGGATGGATGGGGTCATGCATCACAAGATTTTGACTAACAAGTTTCTTTCCTCAGTAAGAGCATTAAAGAGGGGTAGTGTCTGGGTCTTCCAGCATGACAATGACCCAAAACAAACAGCCAGGGCTACGATTGAGTGGCTCTGTCTCTAGTCTCTAGACCTGAACCCAATTGAGTTTCAGTTCCTTCCAAAGATTCTCTATGTTGCCCAATGACTGCTCCAGAACCTGAAAGAGCTGAATCCCTGCTTGTTCAAGAACGACAGGAGCTATCTGACCTCTATAAATTGCAAACAAATGTTTCATTATCAAATATTAGGTTCTGTTTGAGAAATGAGAAATGAAGCAATTTGCTCATCAATTAAAACCAAGAAAAATAAACTGAATATCTAGATTTATTTTTCCTGCCTGGTGAGCATCTCTTCTGCTGAATCAGAGTGAACTGCAGTGATTTCTCCAGTCTCAGATATTCAGCACACACATTAATACTTAATAATAACTGCAACTATTCTGAGCAATGCTTTGACTGTGGGTTATTAAACGTCATTAATGGTGAGTGACTGCTGCTTGCTCTTTCACAATCAGTGCGCAGTGCTCTCCAAGGCAACGTCAAGGACCTGTCAGGCCATGTCAACTCCACAAGAGATCAGTCAGCGCCTATCCTTCCAGTTAGCACTGCTGTGATTGGTCAGAAGGTCTATTTGATGAGTAAGAGCCGGTCAGGGCCTGATTCTCATGTAATTGCAGACTTTGGTGATGAAAAGGAACAATTATGTGTACTTGAACGTAAGTGAGGTTGGGGAAGTGTTAATGTAAATAATTAAGTGGTGGAGTAATAATGTCCATGTGGTGTGACTGAGTTAAACTCAGTCAGTAGCAGCATCCCGTCCCCGATGGGAGGAGTTAAAGAGTCTGATGGCTCTCGGAATGAAGGATTTTCTGAGTCTGTCTGTTGTGCAGCTCTGTGACAGCAGTCTGCCGCTGAACACACTCCTCTGCTTTATGATGGTGGTGTGAAGTGGGTGACCATCATTGTTCATGATAGAAAGCAGTTTATCCAAAGTCCTTCTCTCAGCTATTGTAACCAGAGAGTCCAGCTCCATTCCAACCACTGCCCCGGCCCTCCTGACCAGCTTGTCCAGCCGTGATGCATCTCTCCTCCTCATGTTGCCTCCCCAGTACACCACAGGGTAGAAGAGAATGCTGGCCACGATTGATTGGTAGAACATCTGCAGAAGCTTCTTACAGATGTTAAAGGACCGCAGTCTCCTCAAGAAATAGAGCCGGCTCTGTCCCTTCCTGTACAGGGTGTCTGTATTTGTTGACCAGTCCAGTTTGTTGTCCAGCTGCAGACCAAGGTACTTGTAGGTCTTTACTGTCTCCACATCAACCCCCTCGATGGAGACTGGCTGCAAGGGTAGTCCAGACCTACGGAAGTCAACCACCATCTCCTTGGTCTTGGATATGTTTAACTGCAGTTGGTTCAGTCGGCACCAAGCAACAAAGTCATCCACCTGTCTCCTGTACTCCTCTTCCTGACCACCCTTCACACACCCAACGATGGCAGTGTCATCCGAGAATTTCTGCAGATGGCACATCTCAGAGTTGTACTGGAAGTCTGATGTGTAGAGAGTGAAGAGGAAGGGGGAGAGCACAGTCCCCTGTGGTGCTCCAGTGCTACTGACCACAGTCTCTGATGTGCCGTCAGTGAGCCTCACATACTGTGGCCTGCAGGTGAGGTAGTCTGTGATCCAGGACACCAGGTGAGGATCCACATTCATCTTCACCAGCTTGTCTCTGAGAAGTGGAGGCTGGATGGTGTTAAAAGCACTGGAGAAATCAAAAAACATGATTCTCACAGCACTACTGCCCTTGTCCAGATGAGAGTAGGTTCGGTGGAGGAGCATCCTCAACACCAATCTTCTTGCAATATGCAAACTGGAGGGTCCAGTGCATGCTGTACCTGGGGTCTGAGGAGTGGGAGAAGCAGTCGTTCCATGGTCTTCATAATGTGGGAGGTCAAAGCTACTGGCCTGAAGTCATTGAGCTCACTGGGACGAGGTTTCTTGGGAACAGGGACCAGGCATGAGGTTTTCCACAGCGTTGGAACCCAGCGTTGGAGAGCGCAGCTCGGCGCATTTTGCATGATTTCTCTTGATTAAATATCAATAAATATGTGAATTTCCTGTATGTGAGGCTCCCTGTTCCTAAATTTCCGTCGGGATAAATAAAGTATCTATCTATCTATCTATCTATCTATCTATCTATCTATCTATCTATCTATCTATCTATCTATCTATCTAATACCTCTTAATACCATATATTTTACTTCACTTGATAGGACCTTATTTATTAAAACGTTTTTTCTTTTTAAATCGCAATGCTGCGCGCGCTTTCCTTATGACAGACGCTAAACTATTTGATCCAGCTGTTATATTATATTATGTTATATTAATACCATTTTAACCTTTCTCGTTTCTATGTTTTGAAATTCGTTAGATTATATTTTTGTCAACACTTTGGGTCTATTTTCGTTTGTTATTTTTCTAATAATAATAGAAATTACATAATTTATTTTTTAAGGGGCGAGTAACAAAAGTATGTGCATGTTTCTGGAAAAACAAAAAAGTGGGCGTGGCATCGCGATGGTTACCATCCATCGCAATGTTGGGTCATAACCCTATCATCTGATATACAAATCAGTGCTGTTTAATTACTGTGCAGCTTTTATCTACATGGATATGACATTTTTTGTTTTCTTAACAGTCTGGTGTCAGGTTTACTGTTATATAAGGAACATGAACACATGTTCACTATTATTAAACTTAATTTCTTAAGTGTATTCATTTTTAGGAATTATTATTTGTAATCCTCAGCCGTTGTCAATAGCTATATATAACAACTAATGCAAAATAATTAATACATCTAATATAACAAAATAAATTCAAATTAACAGTAATTATGTCAAGTATCTGTTTATCACACTGTTTGTTTTGTCAAAATAGCAATTATGTGCACATCAGCATATATCCACTTACTACAATTTACTAAAGAATCAAACAACAATACATCTTCAAAACTCACACCTTCAAGCTTTAGTAAAGTCTGACTATTTGGAGAAGTACTTTAAGGTCAGATGATGAAAACTACAAAAACTGAGTTCTCTAGCTGCAAAACCCAATGCAAGGTGAGGTGAATGCAACCCAAAGAACCAACTGTTAAGCATGGTGGTGGTAGCATTACACTTAGAACCAAAGTTAAGAAACACTGATACAGAAGCTGTTTAACACATGCTGTTGAGTCCAAGTTAGGTGCATAATTTCATTTAAACTGAAAAGTGAAAGTGAGAAGTATGTTCCAACTGTATATTTTATGTTTGATTAACAATTTATTTTAAAAATAAATTAAGAAACATAATGAAATATGAGAACATATTTTACTTGTTGAGTGTAATTCAATATGTAATATTGAAATAGGTCTTGTCATGTCACTGAATTTATAGAACAGGTGCTGTATTTACATGCAGCTCAGAAAAAAAGAGATCACTTAAAAAGGATGAGTTTCTTTGATTTGCCTAATTGAAAACCTCTGGAATATAATCAAGGGAAGATGGATGATCACAAGCCTCAAACCAAGCTGAACTGCTTGAACTTTTGCACCAGGAGTAAAGGCATAAAGTTATCCAAAAGCAGTGTGTAAGACTGGTGGAGGAGAACATGCCAAGATAATAAAAAAACAGGGTTTTTCTGTCAAATATTGATTTCTAAACCCCTTTAAAAACGTTATATGAACTTGTTTATTTGAGGTCTGAAAGCTCTGCATTTTTGTTGTTATTTCAGCCATTTCTCATTTTCTGCAAATAAATGCTCTAAATGACAATAATTTTATTTGGAATTTGTGTCCACAGTAAGTATGAACATTTCTAAACACAGTTCAGTCTGAAACCAGCTCTTTTTCAAACATGTGCCTCAAGCAGAACCCCAGCAGAGCTAAGCAGAGCTCCAAGATCATGACCTCACTTCCTTCCTGTGTGGAGTGGAAAACGAGCCTCAGCTTCTTGCAGAAAATACCCGTTTATTCTCATCTGTCAATCACAGTCCACTCTACACCACTGCGAGGAAAATGAGTAGAGATCATTTTTGGACACAATACAGCTAAATCACTATTATTGCTAGTAAATAGCTCTATTCTGTGATTGTAATACAGCACATTTCTTCTGATTATAGAAATTTCTTGATTACCCACACAAACACAGGCCTTTATTACACATGAAAACCAATTATAATAGCAGTAGAGCAAAGGCCAGTCAGAAGACAGCAATTAATAAATGGCATTTTCACACCTGTAGTGTAGTTTCTCTGGTCTGAATCAGTTGATGAGTTTGTTTACTTGAAGCACTTTTTCACTCGGTTTGGTTTGTTTTCACACAGGCACACAATGCATCCCTTTGATTGGTTTAGAGCTGTCTAAGAACAACAAGAAGGTTCTGTGTTTCAGACCAGTGCCTATAGTTTTGCAGTGTAAAGCTGCTTTACACAGAACGTGGAAAATTTGCTGCTGTGCTGCCAAACAGTGTGTTCAATGCAGAGACAGCATTTGTTTATAGTTATTGTAATTATCTGGCTAATACCGTATTTTTCACACTATAAAGCACACTGAAAATCCTTTAATTTTCCCACAAATAGTCAGCACGCCTTGTAATCCGGTGCGTCTTATGTATAAATATTACCTGTCAGGTTTTAAGGAGCAGTAAAGCTACTCTGCCTAATTGTAGTGTTTAATTATGAGTTTAGTTTAGTTCTCCAGCACTGGGGCTGGAGTAGCATTAGCATTAGCCTCTAACCATTATTTCCCTGTGTGCAGAGGGGAGTATTATCGGCCTGTAGCCTACTGCTAACTCTGCCTAGCACTGCTGGAGCAGCAATAGCATTCTCTGCTAACCGTGCTCGCTATTTCCCTGTTCAGAGGGGAGTATTATCGGCCTGTAGCCTGCTTATAACCCCGGCAAGCTCTGATGGAACGGTTAGCCACTAATGCTAATGCTCCAGCCTTAGTGCTGCAGAAATTTTACTGTAAATAAACGGAAGTGCTTTACTGACCCACATCTAGAGAGAAATCTGTGTAGATTAGCATTGAGCACTCGTTTGACTTCAAAAGAAAGTGGCTTTTTTATTACAGTTTTGTTTACTTAGCTTAGCTACCCCCCACCACCCAAGACCTGATGAATTTGAAGTTCCTGTTAGTGTCTCTTAAAATGCGGTTTATAATCCGGTGATATTTTTATGTATAAAAATAGACCAGAAAATAGACGTTCATTGAGTGTGTGCCTTATAATCTGGTGCGCCTTATAGTGCGAAAAATAGGGCACATCAGGTTAATCTGCAATCTGCACCTGAACAGCAGTGTAGATTAAATAGGAAGAGTATATTTGAAAGATGGGTCGGATCGAGAAGGGATCACGTTCTCACCACAAGCTTATCACTCTATAGTTTACCTGCACCCGGATGCAACTACTGATTTTACACCTGCTCATTTTAACTGGTGTAAAAACTCCCTAAGAAATGATAAAACATATTTGTTCCAAACTGCCCAAACCTGCCCTGAACAGGGCATGGGATTACACAGCATTTTGAAAGGAGTAAAGGAGGAATGTTGTGAGAAACTTGACAACTTAAGTGAGTAAACTTCGACAATCCTTAAAAGTCCATCATAAAAAGCGACACACAGAGTTACCACTGTGGAGTTTACAGTCTCCACTTAAAAAAAGAGAAAATGCTGGCAAAAATATGGAAATGTGACCTTAATGACTATGCAAATCCAGACGGGAAGTGTGGAGAAGCTAGCACTGCAGTTCAGGCTATATTTACTGCCTGCAGGGAAAGAGGCCAAACTGAACCATGAGAAGAGGGAGCATGAGCCCAGTTGTTCATGGTCCAGTAATCAGTGGTCAGTATAAATGAGTAATCGATTATTTGGTTTGTGCCGACAATCAAAGCAGGCAGTTTAATCACAGAAAATGATTAACTCTGACTTTCTGACAGCTGCTTTAATACGCAAATATTATGCACAGAGGGAAGTTGTTTTGAACTTAACAATTTTTTTTTTTTTGCCAACTTAATCTGCAGTTTGCACATTTATTTGGTTTGGATTGATGGAAAACGCTTTATGGGCAGTTCTAGAGAAAATCATTCACTATTTAATACTGCAACAGTTTCTTAATAATACTACAATCCTAAAAACATCACTATACTTTGTAATTAACACAATTAACACAGTCAAACATGTAATAACCCCAGTAAAAAAATAAAAAATGGTCTTAAGTTATTGGTAAAAAAATATATATATTGTATTATCTTGTATTATTATCTTGTAGTTGTGAGAGTAGTATATTTATTTTAACAAGTATACAAAATTAATGCAATACTGGTGTTTTCACTTCTACAATATTTAGCTTCTTGGCTCCACATTTTTGGCATAAAAAATAGGAAAATATGAATGAAATATCTTTGTCATGCCAAAATGTGGTGACTTTAAAGAAGAATGAAAAAAACAAAAAAACAAAACAAACAAAAAAACAAAGGTGAGGCATCTAACCTCACCTTTAGATGAGAACCTCACCAGAACACTGTACCAACTGTTAAGCATGGTGGTGGTAGCATTATGCTCTGAGGCTATTTTGCTGCAAAGTGTAACAATGAAAGAAGAAGGAAGATTAAGTCCTTCAGAAAAAAAGAACTTTTCAGAAAAAACATACATTAAAGTGCACTACTTAGAACATGAAATACTGTGTTTTTGTGCACTATACTCCGACAACATACTACAATAATTTTTGCATAAATTTTTAGTTCCCCAATTTTTGACAGAAAAAAGATGAAAGAAATATCCTCATAATTAAGCTAAATTTTCACATATGGTGACTTCAGAGAAGAATAAATAAATAATTATAATTAAAAAAAAAAAAAAAGTAAAGGTGAGGTACTCAACCCAAAGAACACTGTACCAACTGTTAAGCATGGTGGTGGTAGCATTATGCTCTGAGTTTATTTTGCTGCAAGTGAAACTGGTACACTGCACAATGTGTAACAATGAAAGAAGAAGGAAGACTAAGTCATTTAAAATAAAAAAGGAGAGGCATTTAGGGAAGCATTTCTAGCCGTCTATTTATTGTGAAACAAAATCCTTTACATTATGTCTAAAAGTAAAAAAAAAAAAAAAAAAAATCTTCCTACTATCCACAGTTCTGAGCTTATGTCTCTGCTTTGATGATGTAGTTGTGCTCAGGTCAATAGCATTCAAAAAGTCAAAAAAAAAAAAAAAAATCATGTGAGCCCAATTTTGAAAAATATGTATTTTGTAAATGTGTAGTGTGTAGTGTAAAAAAACTGAAATGTGTCTGAAGAATATATTAGAAGTTTTTAGAATATATTAGAAGATTATTAAAAGTTTCCTTTCATCTCTCGCTCAACAGGACTGGACAGCGCACTGCAGGACACACTCCATCACACACACACACACACACACAAACACACACACACACACACACACACACACCAACAAAGTCTGAACAGTTTAAGCAGTATGTCTACATCAGCAGTATATTTGTGTAAGAGAAAGTTCTGCAGTGAAACTGGTCTGAACTGTTCTTCACAGCAGCACACTGCAGTCAGTTCCATCTCATCACGCCTCTCTGGGTATCTGATTTGGCGGAGTTGCTTGGCAAGGCAAGTATGCTGACCAACTGACCAACATTTCACTACAAAAACCATAATTAGATCTGCTTACATGGACGCACAAATCCACTATAGTTATGTGAAGAAACTTGTACTCAGATGTACTGATAAATACTGTATTCCACAGCACTACATCAAAGTACTGTACACTCTCTACCTCAGTATCCGCTGTGCTCATATGTGTTATAAGCAGACATTGTGTAAACCTATATACTGTTATTTACAGTGAGGAAAATAAGTATTTGATACACTGCCAAATTTTTGCCACCTATAAAAAAGGTCTGTATTTTATTTCATAGGTACACTTCAACTGTGAGAGAGAGAGAGAGGGAGAGAGAGAGAATAAAAAAAAAATACAAGAATTGGCATATTTACCACTCTATAACGCACTTAAAATACCTACATTTTCTTTGTGTATGAATTCTTTGTGCTTTCTGTAGGAATTTGACCAGTCAGGTTGTAATGAGCAGTAAAGCCACTCTGCTAAAGTACAGCATTATACAGGAGTTTCAGTGAAGGTTCTCCAGCAGTGTTAGCATTACCTGCTAAGTGCTAGCTTTGCTGTCCGTTCAGAGGTGAATTTTATCAGCCTGAAGTCTGCTGCTAACCTTGGCTAGCACTGCTGAAGCAGTATTAGCATTAGCTGATAAGCGCTAGCTTTTTTGTCCGTTCAGAGGTGAATTTTATCAGCCTGTAGTCTGCTGCTAACCCTGGCTAGCACTGCTGAAGCAGTATTAGCATTAGCTGATAAGCGCTAGCTTTTTTGTCCGTTCAGAGGTGAATTTTATCAGCCTGTAGTCTGCTGCTAACCCTGGCTAGCACTGCTGAAGCAGTATTAGCATTAGCTGATAAGCGCTAGCTTTTTTGTCCGCTCAGAGGTGAATATTATCAGCCTGTAGCCTACTGCTAACCCTGGCTTGCACTGCTGAAGCAGTATTAGCATTAGCTGATAAGCGCTAGCTTTTTTGTCCGTTCAGAGGTGAATATTATCAGCCTGTAGTCTGCTGCTAACCCTGGCTAGCACTGCTGAAGCAGTATTAGCATTAGCTGATAAGCGCTAGCTTTTTTGTCCGCTCAGAGGTGAATATTATCAGCCTGTAGCCTACTGCTAACCCTGGCTAGCACTGCTGAAGCAGTATTAGCATTAGCTGATAAGCGCTAGCTTTTTTGGCCGTTCAAAAGGTTTTTTTTTCAGCCTGTAGTCTGCTGCTAACCCTGGCTAGCACTGCTGAAGCAGTATTAGCATTAGCTGATAAGCGCTAGCTTTTTTGGCCGTTCAGAGGTAAATATTATCAGCCTGTAGTCTGCTGCTAACCCTGGCTAGCACTGCTGAAGCAGTATTAGCATTAGCTGATAAGCGCTAGCTTTTTTGTCCGTTCAGAGGGGAATATTATCAGCCTGTAGTCTGCTGCTAACCCTGGCTAGCACTGCTGAAGCAGTATTAACATTAGCTGATAAGCGCTAGGTTTTTTGGCCGTTCAGAGGTGAATATTATCAGCCTGTAGTCTGCTGCTAACCTTGGCTAGTACTGCTGAAGCAGTATTAGCATTAGCTGATAAGCGCTAGCTTTTTTGTCCGTTCAGAGGTGAATATTATCAGCCTGTAGTCTGCTGCTAACCCCGACTATCTCTGCTGAAGCAGTACTAGCATTACCCGCTAACCGTGCTAGCTTTTTGGCGAGAGGTGAGTATATCGGACTGTAGTCTGCGCATTTACCATGATAAAACAAGTTAAATGGGACAAACCGCTAGGTAATATCACCCTGGTTTACTGGAACACTCAACGTCCCTCAGTGTTGCACTGTCAGGTGTCAGTTAGGCAGTATTAGGGGCTAGCCGCTAATGCTAATTCTCCAGCTTTAGTGGAAATCTGAAAACCTAATCTTACTGTAAATAAACAGAAGCGCTTTACTCACCCAAATAGAAAGAAATCTGTGTAGATTAACATACAGAGCTAGTTTAACTTGTCCGACGTGTCTGAAATGTTTTTGTATGCAGGTGCTGTGGTCTCTGGGGTGGGATGAAGAAGAGAAATGCCTTCCCCAAAAACAAGATGCCTGTCTGAGCCATCTGCTACACGCCTGCTCTTTTTATCTGTTTAGCTGAGCACTCGTTCTCCCCGATCTGTCCCTTCTTCACTGTCCCTCTGAAAGAACCCAAACCATCTGCTCTTCTGCTCTACAACACTACAGAGAGAGAGAGAGAGAGAGAGAGATCCCAACCAAGTACAGGATCAGTGATGCTATAGTAAAGAGCAGTTTAAGAAAGTTCAGAAAGAGCAGAGTGTGTGGTCAGTGTAAGAGAGTAAGAGAGAGCGAGAGGAGAGTGTCTGGTCAGTGTGAAAGAGAGAGAGAAAAGCGAGTGTGTGGTCAGTGTGAGAGAGAGAAAGAGAGAGAGCTGATTGTGTAGTCAGTGTGAGAGAGAGAGAGGGAGAGAGAGAGAGAGAGAGGAGAGTGTGTGGTCAGTGTGAAAGAGAGAAAGAGAGAGAGCAGAGTGTGTAGTCAGTGTGAGAGAGAGAGAGGAGAGTGTGTGGTCAGTGTAAGAGAGTAAGAGAGAGCGAGAGGAGAGTGTCTGGTCAGTGTGAAAGAGAGAAAGAGAGGGAGAAAAGCAAGTGTGTGGTCAGTGTGTGAGAGAGAGAGTGTCTGGTCAGTGTGAAAGAGAGAAAGAGAGGGAAAAAGCGAGTGTGTGGTCAGTGTGAGAAAGAGAAAGAGAGAGAGCAGAGTGTGTGGTCAGTGAGAGAGAAAGAGAGAGAGAGAGAGAGAGAGACGTGAGTGTCTGGTCAGTGTAAGAGAGAAAAAGAGAGAGAGAGGCGAGTGTGTGGTCACAGAGAGAGAAAGGCAAGTGTGTGGTCAGTGTGAGTGTGAGAGAGCGAGAGGAGAGTGTGTGATCAGTGTGAGAGAGAGAAAAGTGAGTGTGTGGTCAGTGTGAGAGAGAGAGAAGTGTGTGATCAGTGTGAGAGAGAGAAAAGCAAGTGTGTGGTCAGTGTGAGAGAGAGAGAACACCCCCAGCACACCTGATTAATAATCTGAGCTAATTAATAATCAGCTCATTAATAAGTCCTGTCAGAGTAGCAGGGCAGGAGGGGTGATGGAAAAAGGATTTATAATTAGTAATATGAAATTAGTTTGACTAACACTTGATATTGACAATTCACAATTTGCACAAAGTTTCTCAATAAAATGAGAAATATATCAGAATATGAAGTGGCCTTTATTGGGATAAGTATGATTGGTCATCTAAAGCGCAGCCACTATGATTAGAAACTGGTTTGAATCCCGGTCATGCAGCTCGCCATTCAGCTTTATTGGGATAAGTATTTGTGGTCTTCTAAAGCGCTGCCACTGTATTCGGGAGATTGCTGGTTTGAATCCTGGTTATGCAGCTCGCCATTCAGCTGATGGAGCCCCGAAAAAACACAATTGGCCTTGCTCTCTCTTGGTGAGTAGATGGTGCTCTATTCCCTCACCACTCCTAGGGTGAAGTCAATCAGTACAAGGCACCTGTGAGCTGATGTATCGGAACAGAGTCATTGCACTTTATACACTACCGTTCAAAAGTTTGGGGTCACTCAAACATTTTTGTGTTTTCCATGAAAAGTCACACTTATTCACCACCATACGTTGTGAAATGAATAGAAAATAGAGTCAAGACATTAACAAGGTTAGAAATAATGATTTGTATTTGAAATAACATTGTTTTTACATCAAACTTTGCTTTCATCAAAGAATCCTCCATTTGCAGCAATTACAGCATTGCACACCTTTGGCATTGTAGCTGTTAATTTGTTGAGGTAAGCTGGAGAAATTGCACCCCACACTTCTAGAAGCAGCTCCCACAAGTTGGATTGGTTGGATGGGCACTTCTGGCGTACCATACGGTCAAGCTGCTCCCACAACAGCTCAATGGGGTTCAGATCTGGTGACTGCGCTGGCCACTCCATTACCAATAGAATACCAGCTGCCTGCTTCTGCTGTAAATAGTTCTTGCACAATTTGGAGGTGTGTTTAGGGTCATTGTCCTGTTGTAGGACGAAATTGGCTCCGATCAGGCGCTGTCCACTGGGTATGGCATGGCGTTGCAAAATGGAGTGATAGCCTTCCTTATTCAGAATCCCTTTTACCCTGTACAAATCTCCCACCTTACCAGCACCAAAGCAACCTCAGACCATCACATTACCTCCACCATGCTTAACAGATGGCGTCAGTCATTCTTCCAGCATCTTTTCATTTGTTCTGCGTCTCACAAACGTTCTTCTTTGTGATCCAAACACCTCAAACTTGGATTCATCAGTCCACAACACTTTTTTCCAGTCTTCCTCTGTCCAATGTCTGTGTTCTTTTGCCCATCTTAATCTTTTTCTTTTATTAGCCAGTCTCAGATATGGCTTTTTCTTTGCCACTCTGCCCTGAAGCCCAAAATCCCGCAGCCGCCTCTTCACTGTAGATGTTGACACTGGTGTTTTGCGGGTACTATTTAATGAAGATGCCAGTTGGGGACCTGTGAGGCGTCTGTTTCTCAAACTAGAGACTCTAATGTACTTATCTTCTTGCTTAGTTGTGCGACGCAGCCTCCCACTTCTTTTTCTACTCTGGTTAGAGCCTGTTTGTGCTGTCCTCTGAAGGGAGTAGTACACACCGTTGTAGGAAATCTTCAATTTCTTAGCAATTTCTCGCATGGAATAGCCTTCATTTCTAAGAACAAGAATAGACTGTCGAGTTTCAGATGAAAGTTCTCTTTTTCTGGCTATTTTGAGCGTTTAATTGACCCCACAAATGTGATGCTCCAGAAACTCAATCTGCTCAAAGGAAGGTCAGTTTTGTAGCTTCTGTAATGAGCTAGACTGTTTTCAGGTGTGTGAACATGATTGCACAAGGGTTTTCTAATCATCAATTAGCCTTCTGAGCCAATGAGCAAACACGTTGTACCATTAGAACACTGGAGTGATAGTTGCTATAAATGGGCCTCTATACACCTATGTAGATATTGCACCAAAACCAGACATTTGCAGCTAGAATAGTCATTTACCACATTAGCAATGTACAGAGTGTATTTGTTTAAAGTTAGGACTAGTTTAAAGTTATCTTCATTGAAAAGTACAGTGCTTTTCCTTCAAAAATAAGGACGTTTCAATGTGACCCCAAACTTTTGAACGGTAGTATATATGCTTGTTAAAATAAACACTGTCCAAATAAAAAAAACTGTTCTCAATAGTTTATTGGTTATGGGTCCAGACACATGCTGGGGTCCACCTAGTACTGATCTCTACAGTAGATCCAGACTGGGTTAGAAACTGCTTAAGTATGCATTAAACATATTAATTGTATTCCTAACAAGCTCAGTATCGTACTCTTTTATTTTCATCTCTCTCTTTTTCTTTCTTTTCACACACTTCCACACTCGCACTCCAGTGTTGCGCGTGGCCATTCACTCCCTCAAATCTCTTTTCACAGCTCACTCTCTATTTACGGAGCTTCTTCGTCACACACACTTTTTCCCCTTCACTCCAGCATTCCTCTGTTCTCTTTTGACAGATTGCATTCTTTCATTTTTTTTTCTCTCCACTCCGGCCACAGCTCTCGGACTGTCCGTCCCTCTTTTCTTCTCAGTAAGAATTTCCGTTGTAGTGTCTGTGTGGTTGTCCCTCTCTCTCTCTCTCGCTCTCTCGCTCTCTCTCTCTCGCTCTCTCGCTCTCTCTCTCTCGCTCTCTCTCTCTCTTGCACCCTCACCATTCTCCCTACAGTCAACTCTCCACAGACAACCTGCACACACAAAAGGATCAGTAATGTATGCCAGCATGAAAATGAATGCTTGTGTGGACGTGTATGGAATATCCTCATGTGTGAACATCCAGAGGATATAAATAGAAGAGGATGAGCTGCCTGCTGCCGGTGCTGAGACAGCCCAGCTTTGTGTGCGGTCGGTTGGGTTTGTTGGGATGTGCTGAATCTGCTGTGGTACTGAATTGTGATTACTGTGCCCTGTATTATTATTCTTATAGGCACTGCAGTCTCTCCTTCTTCTCTTTCTCCTTTTGCTTCACCTTCTCCTTCTCTACAAGGTGATGCCCTCATCACACATGGTATATATGTGTGTGTGTCTTACAGAGGAGAAAACTAAACACACAGGATCTCTACCAGACTCCTGTGTTGGCAGCCAAAAAAATACTGTATATGTGTATGAAAAACAAAAACTTGCATTAGTATGAACTCATTCAATAGTATAACCAATAAAATAATCCATAACAACATTAGAAGCACTGAAAGGTGTGATAGGGTGGAATCTCCCTTAGATTAGGCAGCAAGTAAACAGCCAATCCTTGAAGACGTTGTGTTAAAAGCAAGAAAAATGACCATATGAACCAGTTTATCTAGCCAGCTAGACAACTCTTAGAACCTCTCCAAAACATCATGCAGGTCCTGTGGGGTGTGTCTGGTATGCAGTGGTCAGTATCTACCAAAAGTGCTCAAAAGGAAGGACAACCAAGGAAAGGCATATAAATCTCACTAAAGCAATCATTAGAGATGCAACCTCCCAACTTACAGGACGACTTACAGAATTTGCAGTAAAATCTTGGTAGCAGATACATCAGAACACCTTCACGTGTCTTGCTTCAATAAGTCCGAGCTGTTGCAGCAGCACAAATGGTATATAATACTCAGTATTAGACAGTTGGCCGATTGGATTGATTTTTGGCTTGTCTAAAATGAAGCCGGAATTTTGTTATTTATGGTTTTTAAAAATGTGATGCGATGTGCTGTGAAGCAGAAGAGCCCACACTTTGAAGAGAGACATGGTTTTGTTGTAGAATATTCAGAATTTAAGCTTGAATAACTTTTGAACAGATCAGTGCAGGAAGTTAGTAAATTATTCCTCTTCGCAACCAATCATGAGGAAATCAGAATAAACCAACTCTGGGTTCCTTTGGGGGAAGAGCTCATTATCGTTGGTTTGTTTTCACACACAAGAACTTTTGAGCTATCCTAAAAATAGCCTTTTCTATTAAGCCTTCAGCTGGTGACTGCTTTTTATTATTTTTATTGGAGTCCACAAGTTCCACAGTAAAGCTCCTTCACACCAGCAGCCGTTCGCATTTGAAAAGATTAGGCTATTCATCAGCCAATTCATCAGTCAATTCCCTTCTTTCTCCAGTTAACAATCAATTCAATTCTCTGTGCATTAATATTATGCTTCAAGCTACAGTATTAATATATTTAAAAGAGCTATAGATACTGCTCTTGAAAGTTTTTTTTTTTACCTCATATCCAGAGTTTTCGGGAGTTTTATCGCTTATGCTGAATAAATGATTCTGTACCCAAGACTGTTGCTGGGCTCGTCTGGGGGATGAGAGGGACTTTTCTCCAAGCTGTGGAGGTTGTGTAATTCCATTTCTCTTTTTTTAAGCGAATAATTGTCGTTTGCTGCTGTTTTTCTATTTTACTCAGATAAAAAAAAAAACTAATATTGCAAGAAACAGGAGCTCCTCAGATAAATAACTTATCAATTTTTCTCCACTCAGGACAGCACTAGATGAGTGTTTGACTCCACAGGGATGCCCTAACAACACTCCACTGTATTAGCTTTTCATGCTAATTTAAAGTGGGTCATGGCATGTCTCCTGCTATATGCAACATGTGTGAAAGGCTAGCACCAGGTAATCTCTGGACCTGACTCTCAGAACATTTTTCTCTTTTTCTAAAGAAGACTTTTGTCTACCTTCTCATTTATTTGCACCAGAATGCTTGATCCCAAAATTATGAACATTCCAGTCTCTAAACCCTCAGAGTATTGTTTTCTAAACTTGATCACCTTATTCATGGTAGTAAAATTCCTGAAAAATGTCTGCTGCTGATATAAGTGCTGATATTCTGGTCTCATTTAGCTTGTTGCTTGTGAAGAAGCAGGGGGAGCTTCGGCAAAGCGTTCTCTATTCAAAGGCAGAAAAAGCACATTAGTCATTAATAGGACTGTCAGTGAGAGGCTGGAGAACATGCACACAAAGGAGAGGAACACAAAGGAAAGGCTCAGCCTGGCTTAGGTAAAACAATAGAGCTTGATGGTGCTGATTAATTTAATATGAAGCAGTTAGATAATCTTACATTATAGAGAAGAAGAATGATGTTCCAAAGCCAAAGCCTATTTATAGGGGTTAAAGAAGGGTGAATGGCTTTTAGGGACCAATAAGACAACAGTATTTAAATCTCTTTTTATGTAAATGGATTATTTTCTGATTTTTCTATTGCCATAATGATGATTTTTAAAAATGTTTTAACATATTCACAGAGACCCACATTATGTCAGTAACTACAAGTACAAGTTCGGACCTTCATAAATAAAGACATGAGGAACATACACGCATTTTGTGTGAATAAACTACATCACACTATAAAATCTAGGGTTCCATCTAGGGTTGTCTAGAGATATCCCCATGAACAGTAAAGTAGGTATAAATGTGATTTGATCCATACAGTAGTAGCTCCAACTCTAGGGTGTGCATTTTCAACATGAAACAATGAATAGACAGTACTTTGTCCATACTATGCATATGGGCCATTCTACCAATTGGGTGCCATTTGCTTGTTGTAACTCTTCCAAATTAACCATTTTTTTCAACTTTGAATCTACAAACATATACTTAACTATTATTCATCATGTACTGGGCAAACTCAGAAACCTTATAAAAAAGTAAATCTACCTAAGCCAAAGATGGTTATAAAACTCCTGTGACATTTAAAAAGCATGTTTAAAAGCAAATCCACTAATTCCTTTGGTTTTCCCTCAAGAAAGTCTTAATTTTAAAGAAATGGCTGACTGCATGTTCAAATAATAAAAATGTATGACCACAAAACAATCACTTCTGTTACTGGCATTCATTCCTGTTACTTTTTATGTTTTGAGTAAAAGGAATGAAAGTAACCGTAATGAGTTCTTAGAAAAAAAGCTAAATGGTGGCTAATAGCATGAGGACACTGAACAGTTTCTAGTGATTTTCCCCAAAATGTGTATTTTAAAAATAAACAAATAAGATCTAGAAATTAATTTAGGTAACAGGAATGAGTGTCGAGATTGAGCTCCTCAGTCTTATTTACTGTAAGATACAAAGAATTTACAGAAAAAACAAATGAGGGAACTTAATTTTGGTCTTCCCATGATCTTCAAAAGAACCAACTGATGTCACTTCCTGTTGTAGGAATGACTTGTAGAACGTTCCAGATTATGTTTTACAGTAACAGGAATAAGTGAAACCCAGGGACACAACTAAAATGTGTATTTAAACTAAAAAAATATGGATTTATTATGTAAAAAATATTTTTAAAGAATAGATGGGATTTGGAGTCAAAAGAACGCCTATTTTCTGCTATTTTTCCATACATAGGGCGCATCACATTATAAGGCGCGTTAAGTGACACTAGAAAGGGTGCCTATATCAAAGTGAACAGGGGTGGCGCCATGTTTCCCTTCCCCCACCGGGGGTGGTCGCTTGCCGGTGGAGCGTCTCAGTATACAAATCTAACGTTAGCTCTTTCAAAGTCAAACGAGTGCTGGATATTAATCTACACAGATTCCTCTCCTGAGTAACGTGCTTCAGTTTATTTACAGTAAGCTTAGATTTCCAGATGTCCACTAAGGCTTGCTGCACCAGCGTTAGCATAGCTATCCGCTAGCACGCTAGCTAGTCACCTAAACTAGTAAAGTTAACCCAAACTTAAACGACAGCGTTACACTGAGTAATCCTGCGTGTTCTGGTAAGACAGTGAGATATTAGCTAGCGATTCGTCCCCCGTAGCTTGTTTTAACACGGTAAACAAGCAGATTACAGGCTGATAAAACTCACCTCTGAGAGAGTTAGCGCTTAGCATCTAGCTAATGCTAGCCAGGCAAAGCAGCACAGACTTACAGGCCGATAACTCACCTCTGAACGGTGAACGCTTAGCGATTAGCATCTAACTCTAATAATACTGCTCCAGCAGTATTAAAAGTGCTAAATTTAGAAAATACTGATCTCTGAACAGTGAAAAAGCTAGCTAGCTAAGCGGTTAGCATCTAGCTAATGCTATTGCTGCTCCAGCCTCGGAGCGGCACGGCTCTGCACGGAGTGTGTGTTTACTGCTCCTTACACCTGACGGGTAAAATTTAGATAATACTGATCTCTGAACAGTGAATAAGCTAGCTAATGCTATTTGCTGCTCCAGCCTCGGAGCTGCACGGCTCTGGACTCTGTATAGCACTGAAACTCTCTATAACGCTGCACGGAGTGTGTGTTTACTGCTCCTTACAACCTGACGAGTAAAATTTAGATAATACTGATCTCAGTGAATAAGCTAGCTAGCTTAGCGGTTAGCATCTAGCTAATGCTATTGCTGCTCCAGCCTCGGAGCTGCACGGCTCTGGACTCTGTATAGCACTGAAACTCTCTATAACGCTGCACGGAGTGTGTGTTTACTGCTCCTTACAACCTGACGAGTAAAATCCATACAAAAGGCGCACCGTATTATAAGACGCACTGTCAATTTTTGTGAAAATTAAAAGTTTTTAAGTGCGCCTTATAGTCCGAAAAATACGGTACTTGAGAATAGAGATTCTACAGGAAGTTTCAGTAGCAGTGTTTGGCTCCGTGCAGAAGGGCACTGTCCTGCGAGCAGAAAGATGACAGGCTGCTGTGTGCTGAGCTACAGCGTGTAAAGAGATGTTTTGGCAACAGAGGAGGCGAGAGCGGCCTTCAGCAGAGCTTACCAGAGGATCAGTCATTAGACAGGGAAAGTGCCAGCTGCACTGCAGCCAGAGAGAAAGACCAAGAAACAGCGACAGCAAAGAGGTCAAAGTCCCCGTTAACACTCCCCGACTTCAGCAGAAGCGCTAGAGGAGCAGGTGCCAACACTTCTGGACATATACTGTCTCTCTATACATTCACTCAACACTCAGCTGCCAGCTCAGACCACTGTGACAGCAGGCATGAATTATAGAGCTGCCATCCCTGCAGCACACTTCCCCCAAGTGCTAGAACATGTGAATAATTAACAAAGCTACAACAATCTTCCATTACAGATTTGCACCGCGTTTCTATAAACGCAGCCCAAATGATGTAGATCATCCACTTCTCATCGTTCTCTATTAATGATAAATCTAACACCCGGCGTGTCCTTGCCTTTATCCTCAGTTTGGGAAGAGAGGGGGTTTAAAGATTTAATGAGAATGGACTTGTGGTGCATTGTGCTTTAAATGTTGCATTTAGAGATATAACAATACAAGATCACTGTCACGCTAAAATGTGGGCATATTATAGGTTTCACCAGAACGTCATGGGCCCATTTATTTACAACATATTTGCTTATTTATGTATGAAAAACTGTTTTATATCAATTCACTAGACCATTTAAAATGATGAGTTTCTTTGATTTTCCCAAATTGAAAACCTCTGGAATATAATTAAGAGGAAGATGAATAATCACAAGCCATCAAACCAAGCTGAACTGCTTGAATGTTTGCATCAGGAGTAAAGGCATAAAGTTATCCAAAAGCAGTGTGTAAGACTGGTGGAGGAGAACATGCCAAGATGCATGACAAGGTTATTCCACCAAATATTGATTTCTGATATATTGAATTATGAATATAAACTTGTTTTCTTTGCATTGTTTGAGTTCTAAAAGCTCTGCATCTTTTTGTTATTTCAGCCATTTCCCATTTTGTGCAAATAAATGCTCTAAATTAAATTTCTTTGGGGTGGGGGGCGGTTGGGAGAAATGTCTGTAGTTTCTAGAATAAAACAACAATGTACATATAACTAAATCAAAATCAGAGAAGCAGATTTAGAAACTAAAGTGGTCTCAATTTTTTTCAGAGCTGTATATATTTATGTAGACAAAATATGCGATCGGCAGATATTTCTCTAATTAGCCAGTCGAGAGTCAATCGGATTGGGATATTCAGGACTTGAGGTTTACAGCAGCGCTGAGTGATTAAGAGACCATAGAAAGCTGCAGTTCCTCACTCAACCGCTCATCAGCAGCAGGGCTACAAGCTAAGCTCAGCCAGTCAGAAGTAGTTTTTTCACAGTTTCTGCAGATTTGTGCAGTGTGTAAAACTTGTACGGAGAAGAGACAGTAAAATATATTTAACTCCACTAACTGGATACTCCCACTCTCGACAGAGCAGCCATCATCTCACACAGTGAGTAGCAGAGCTAACAAACACCACTAACCACACAAAACAGCAACTGATTTAGCCCTGGACAAGCAGCACTTTCCGACTGTGTTTCTGCTTTAAGCTTCACACAGTGTTGCATCTACAAGGGATTCACAGTCTCTCTCATAGACAAGCAAGAACTAGCTGTTTATTTAACTTCCTACATCACACTCACTAATCACTAATTTAAACAAGTGAGGCATATGTGGATTTTCAATAACAGAGATCTTTTATTACACTAACACTATTCACTAACAAGTCCCACGTCAGGCTTATGAGGGGTTTCTTAATACTGACACAAGTGCAGCTCACAGTGATGCTGTGGAATCTTTTAAGTGTGCAATAACCTGCAGTATGCAAATAAAGAAATAACAGCATTTTTGAATGTAGCTTTGGTGGTTTCCTGTTGCTTTCAATGCCAGCTTGTTCTCAAACATCATGTGCTATATAAAAAAAAAAAAAAAAAAAAAGAAATTAAAGAGTGGCACGGTGCTTCAATTCTGGCCCTGGATGTTTAGGCTGAATCCCATTTCAATCCTTGCAGCTTCAATTTATTTAATTTATTTTGTGTGTTAGGGCTTTACGGCCCTTTAAAAACTGAGATTTTTCCAGGCCTGCCAAACGTGTAAGAATTTTAAGTACAAATCCCCCCACTCAACGTCCGCAAAAAAAAAAAAAAAAAGATTATTTTACATAATTCAAAAATGTGTTTGTGAAAGTCTTATATTGTACTAGCCTACACTTCTTAATGGACAATAAATGGTTACGGAATATGTTAACAGAAACAATAAATTTGACATTTTTTATTTACTTTAACAAAATTTTTAAATAACCAGTGCAAATATTAAACCATGTAAAGATTAACAAAAATAAATTATATTTATATTAGTGGTGTCAAGCACTAAAAATGAACTCTATTAATAACAATATTCTGTTATTCTTATTGTATTATAATATCTTAGGCCAGTTTAATTTTTTTTTTTTTTACATAACATTTTATATTGTAATGTGCCAAGTCACTACGTTTAACTGAGAGCTTTGATAGAGGAAATAAATGATAGTGTTGCTCCATATTCCACTGTAAAAACCTGCAAGAGTGTGAGTGTGTGTGAGTGTGTGTGACAGAGAGAGAGAGAGAGAGAGAGAGAGAGAGTGTGAAAGACAGAGAGAACAGCAACAATGCATCAGCAATTTGAAGGAAAATGAAGCGTGGATGAAAGTAGCGGATTGATTGCTATCATTGCATATCATTAGCATCATTGCTAACCAGTAATGCGATAAACAGCGCAACAGAGCCAGCGGTCTGAAGTGCGAAGGTAGGCGGGCAGTGCTTAAAAATTATGCTCTCTGGTTGGCTGAAACCGCTCTGATAAAATCATGGCAAAATCAACTTCAGTGACAACTTGACTGAAACTGGAAAAAAGTTTAAACAATATGCGTACTTTAGGACATGGAATTGTACAAGTGGACTAAGAGATCAAAATGCTTGTTGTGTTCGTTATGCAAAATTTTACCTGTTGGCAGGTCTGTTTTTCTGAAGCATACTCCAAACGAAGGGTTACGAGATCGTCTTAACCATTACAATAAACACTTTTTTAATGTAGTTTCAATGTATTTTGGGCCACTACATGCTGACAAATAGCTAAACTCCACCGCAGGAATCAGGGGGGTGGACAGCCTACAGAATTCTGATGTGATATATGTAATATATGTTAAATATTTACCTTATCACAGACACTTCTAGCTCTTATTCCAATAAATTGAAAGTCTCAGTGATGCTTCCCCGCGTGTCTCTGGCTTTTATCCTCGTGCGCACTCACACACGGAAACACACAGAGGAAACTGAAGAGCCTGCCATTATCACAAATAAATGGAGGCGACGACTAAATAATAAAACATAAATGGATGCAATCAAAGAGAGGGAGGAAATGACAGAGTATGCGCACACGAGAGAGAGAGACATTCTCTGCTGGAAAGCATAAACATTAGTCATTAATAGGACTGTCAGTGAGAGCCTGTGAAGCATCTGCAACAAGAGAGCGAAGCACAAAAGAAGGGCTTAGCATGGCTAATACAAAACAGTACTGCTCATTTATTTAATACAAACCAGTTTAATTAAATCATTACACAGATCTAATGAATATCTAAAAAAACCTTTTAGCAAATTGAACATGTTATTTTCTTCTTTCACTTCTGCAACCTCTAAAATGAAGCTTAATGATATTTTATTATTTTTAATAGACGACAACATGAGAATATACTAAGATGTCTTTTACTGAAGTTTTACTTAGGGGCCTGTATATAGGCTGTGAGGTGTAATCTTGTGCACTTAATCCTCAATCCAGTGTCACATGTTCACCAATAATGTGTCATAGAAGCCATTATCACCCACAGTGGACAGCACAGTGGGTGGTACTGATCATGACCGGTGGTGTCTGACTAGAATTGCCCATAGGACGCAACTATATCCACATGCAATACAGAAGACCCCCCACACATGTTCTTTATCTTTAATGGGACATGACAGTAGCTCCTGTATCTGTACTGTAACTGTAGATTAACCAATTATAAGTTGCAACTAAAATTAAAAATCAGTGCGCCTTTTAATCTGGTGCGCCTAATATATGAATTCTACCAGTAAGGTTGTAAGGAGCAGTAAAGCCACTCCACTCAATTCTGAGTCTGGAGCAGTATAAGTATTACCTGCTAACCATGCTAAGTGCTAGCCCTTTTGCCATTCAAAAGTGCAAACAAGTTTATCGAACTAACCTGCATGTTTACCATGTTAAAACAAGCGAAAACATGGGACAACCTGCAAGCTAAAATCGCCATGGCTTACTGGAACACTCAGGGCTCCTCAGAGTAGTGCTGTCCGGCAACATTTACTAACGCTAACCAAAGGTAGCACTAGCGGTTAGCCGCTAATGCTGCTGCAGCCAGCCTTAGGGCAAATTTGGAAATCTAATCTTACTGTAAATGAACAGAAGCGCTAAACATACCCAAATAAACAGTTTTCAAGAGAGAAATCTGTGTAGATTTCATTGGCTTTAAAAGATTTTTGTTTTTATTACAGTTTTGTTTACTTAGCTTAGCCACCATCCAGCGGCGAGACCTGCTGAATTAGTGGGAAAACATGGCAACATCCCTGTTCCTTACTAGTGTCGCATAGTGCGCCTTATAATCCGGTGCACTTTATAGGGTGAAAAATACTGTAAACTAATTTTTAAGTTCATTCTGCTGTGTGACACGTGCACTCAAAGGGAGTGGGATTCTGCTAGGGAGGCACAATTTGGCACAACACCTCTAAAGGCCAAACACTCAAATGATAACATGGCACCGTTAAATGCACACCTTTCCACCAACCAATTAATGTCTAGTATAAGGAAAACGGAGCAATACCATAGGACCCACCTAGCAACTCCATAATAGCCACCTGGGATAGCAAGCAGCTAGAAAGATAATAGAATCACATTTGTTTTAACAGCATAATGCGACAAATTTGGTACTAAAAAGCATTAGAGCTTAGAGCTGTTTTTTTAGCAGATTTTATGAATCTAGCAGCTCAGCTCTATCAGTTCCTTTAATCTGCTTCATTTGTGCTGCAGCTCTGCTGCCTCAGTCACATCAAACCTATTTCAAACTTATCAAGCTACTACCACTGTTAGAAAGAGCCTCAGGCAACACAGCCCTGATGAATTAATGTCATCAGCATGAACTCATCGGAGATACAGCGCTATTCAGAGCGAAAGAGCGAGACGGAATGAGAGTGAGAATGTGCGAGAGAGAATTCTCGATTTCTTCTTTGTAAGGCAGTGTGGATTCTCTGCAAAGCTGGTGCAGAAGCAGATCTGCAGCTTTGCAGGTTTATCGGCGGCTGCGGTTCACAACAGAAATCAAGAGATTAAAACAAAAAAAGGAAGGAAGGAAGAGAAAAAGGAGCACAGACACAAGAGAAAGAAAGAAAAAAAGAAAGAGTAAAAAAGTGAAGGAGTGTAAATCAGGACACAACTGCCTAAGCTTAAAATTAACCTGCAGTTTAAAATAGATGGACATTTTAGGACACCAGTAGCGCTGGGCGATAAAACGATAACGATAGTTATCGAGGAAAATATATATCGCGATAACTATAATAAGCCGGACGATAGGATTCGATAAACTTTATTTTCTATTTCCCGTTTAAGCAGCGCTGCGAACAGGCGCAGCACGCAATCAGGCAGCACGCTGAACTGCCTGCTCAGCCACACGCCCATACTGTACTGCTGTAGACGTGGATCATTTCAGAAACTTGACTTTATTCCTCCCACCTCCATTACAGGTCACTTGCTTTAAAATATTTAAATGTTAGCATAATTTAAATGCAACAAAACTAAAAGGCTATTATTTTTATTAAACATTAGCAGTAAGTAATCTCAAAATAACAAATAGAAAAACAGTAAAACATATGTAATACATACTTTTTATATGACCAAAATTTAATCTAAATTTAAATTTAATCTAAAACTAGATTAAAATGTGACTAAAACTAATAATATCCAATAGACTAAAATGTAACAAACTATTATACATTTTAGTCAAAAGGCTAAGACAAAACTGTATCAAAATCACCTGTCAAAATGAACACTGTGATATACTATTGTATTTTGCTTTATGTAGTTGCCTGCGGACATGTGTGGATGTATAATGACTTTTTAAAATTTAAAAGCTGTCCGAGCACCTTGTGCCCACCTGTCAAGATGTGAACATCCTAGAGTTTGTCCAAAAGGCTCTGAGCTGCTATTGAGCTTGGTCATAACTTTCTTATTCTGTCACTTATGAGTAAAAGAAACCTTTAAGTGTAGCAGAAAGTGATTAGATTTATATCATGATACATATCGATATCGGCTGATATGGAAAACTATATTGTGATAAGATTTTTTTCCATATCGCCCAGCCCTAGACATCAGAAAACCACAGCATTACTAACAGCACAGTAAGATTACATTACTACATATTGCGAATATTAAGATAAATGTCTGGCAATATAAGGCATTTAAATGTCTAGATGTTGTTTAAACATGGTAAGTACTGATATTTAGCGAGTAAATATGTAATCTGTTGTGTTTGGGCACTTTTTGAGACAGATTAAGTTGAGTGTGAACTGTGTAAGTGAGCCATTTACCCATCTCCCATTGCACTGTTGTCCCCAGAACTTTGAGGAAAGTGGTACTGTTACAAATAAACGATTAGCTGACAATTAAATTTGTAGTCGATAAATTTAAATAATTAACATTGTCGATTATATCGACTAATCATTGATTTTCTCACTATATTTTAAAAATATATGAAGAACAATAATTTAAATACTTAAGGTTTCCTGAAGTGTAAACAAGGTAAAGAAAATAGGGATGTAACAACACATTCTGCTCACAATTCTGGATCACACTTAGAAACACATTTTGAATACAAACATTTTTTTTTATATTTCTTACCTGTAAAAACAACGCCAAATGCTCCTTATATAAATGCTTCATGTATAAATATTTGTATAAGTTCTATTTATCATTAAATGTTATAAATACTTTTTTAAGCTTAAACAAACTATTGTGCTGTTTAATTTCTTAATTAATCACATATTTTAGGTGATCTAGAATCAAAGCATTATTGTATAAGATGTCTAAACTGAACAATGGTGAACAGTAAGGAAGCAAATGTAAATACTCTACTATGGAAGTATTTCCATTAAAATATCTTATTTTTTAAACCAATAATTATCCTCAATCTATTGATAATTTTGGCTTTTGAAGTTTGCGTAACTAAAGTCAAAACTGCTTTGTGCTCCACCCTCTCTTGCCTGACGCTGACAGCTAACTCTGGCTGTTGATTGGCTTAGAAAAAAGTGACATCCATTAAAACTGGTTGTGTGATCAGCACACCAGTGATCGAGCATGCACTTAGCAACACCATAGCAACCACCTAGCAACTCCATAATAACATTTAGGATAGCAAGAAGCTAGGCAAGATCGTAGAAGTGACCAAACAGCAAGAGCCTAACAGGTAGAGCTGTGCAACTCTGTGCTACTTTACTACATTAACTCAGGCATGTCAGATACTTTATAAGCTCAAAAGCTTGATTATTCTATTAAAAAAAGGAAAAGCACAATCAGTAGAGATGCACGGTGAGATTCCCACACACATCCAGTGGAATAAAGCCCAGCAGTGCAGCCGTTTCATACTCGCTCCAAGGTTAATGTTGTAAAAAGAGCCGCTCAAAGCCCCCGAGGCCCGCAGAGCGCTGCAGAGAAGAGAGGATTTTCTGCTTAATACAGCCAGAGAAGATCCCCAGCAGCACAAAGAAGCAGCTCTTCATCATCCTCCTCACACTCATCCACTGATCATTATCAGCTTAGTTCTGACTAATTACAGCTGCTACTATTTAGCACTAATATTCACCAAATGTTAACAATTAAAAAGGTAAGATAACAAAGCCTTAATGTATTTTTACAAGTAGATAACCACAATTTATTAATATTTATAGAACAGAGATATACCAGCAATGGACGATATGATTTCAAATAAATGAGTCACTGCCCTGCATACATTATTCAGCCTTTTCACTTAGACAGAAAATGGGAAAAGTAAGCACAATGTATAACAATCTAGTTTTTCAAGTGCAGAGAAGTGCAGAGAAGTGCAACCCCCCCCCCCCCCATTACCCAACCCATTCATTAGAACTCCCACCATCACTAGTGATGCCCCAACACCAGGAGGGTGAAGACTAGTACATGCCTCCTCCAACACATGTGAACTCATTCAGCATTGCCGAGTTGCATCACAGCACGCTCAACTCAGAGTAAAGCACAGTGACTTGGATCTGATACATCAGCTCACAGACGCCCTGTGCTGATCGACATCACCCTTTGGAGTAAAGTTGGGAGAGAGCATCATCTGCAAGACAGCAATAGCATAAATCGCAAAGTTGATATCTCACTCGTGCAGTCCCTCTCTCTCTATCTCTCTCTCTCTCTCTCTCTCTTCTTAAAAAAATGTAATACAGTAAAAAAAAGCTCTAATCTATCTGACCTAAACCACACTACACTATTATTACTGCTACCCTTTGAAAAGTACAGAGAATTAAGAGAATTAAAATAGAAAAATGAATATAATTATTTTTTTAAGTAATGGACACCACTAATGTAATACATTTTTGTCAATGTAATGCTAATATTTTTTTTTAACTGAAATGCGTAAAGCAATATGTGTAGAAAAATATTTGTAGTTTAAGCATAAGTAATATATTTTGTTCTTTATAAAGCGGCACCAACATGCACACTGTTCCAACTGTTCCAACAAGATCCAGAAAGCCATGGTGACAGTATAAGAATGAGATTACTTATGTAGGCAGTTAAAATAAATATGCTGTGTGAGGGGAAAAAAAAAAAAAAAAAAATATATATATATATATATATATATATATATATTTTTTTTTTTTTTTTTTTTTGGGTTACAATTTAAACAAAAAAAAGTATTGTTTTGGTATCAGTACTGAATTCAAAGTATTGTATTGATACTAGTATTAGGAATTTTAAAATGATACCCAGTCCTATTTGGGACGTAATCCTACTAAACAAGTTCACTCCTCTGCACTTAGGGTTGCAGCGGTAACCGGTTTCACGGTATACCATGGTATTAAAATGCACGGTTATCATACCGTGTGTGTTTGCTTATTACCGGTAAAACGCAAGCCAGCGGAGAAACTCACCCGCGCATGCGCAACTCTGCTCCGCTTCAGCTACTCAGCACACAGCGGTGAGAACAGCAGAAAGTGCATCAGACTAAACAAATCTCCGTCCGCCTAAAAAAAGGCTAAACTAAAATCAGCAGTGTGGGACTATTTCGGAGACCCGCCGAACGCACCCGAAGATGGTTATCCGATTTGTAATAAGGTAAAGGTGGACATACGTCAAACCTGTTCTCCCATCTCCGAGAACACCACCCCGCTGCGCAGCGCAAAGTATGTGTTTAGTTTATAATTTAAATCTGAACCTAAATAAAACCTCTTTGTAGTCGTGCACAGCCTATGCGGTAAGCGCCCGCAAAAGCGCTGAGTTATCCGAAATTTGGGCACGCAGGTACAGGCGTGAAGTGCGTGCTACGATGGATTCACGTGTCCGTGTAAAGGTCCTGGCCGGACTGGATGTGAAAGACGCCATTCATTTACATGCGTTCATTTTCAAATTCTGACGTGCCTGTTTTTCATATGTTAAAACCAGACTCGGTGTGAAAGCCTTAAAATAGAAATCTCTATTGTGAGGATCATGTCAGAAATAAAATCCCCTCTTTCTGCAGTATCTGGTTATATACCAACTTGGCAGTAAAACGGACGTTGATCAGACACTGTTGTTGATCAGACACTGAGCCAGGCTCAGTTTATCAGATATTAAATAATTTAAACTTAAATAATGTAATTGAATATTTTAAATACAGGATCTTTACTTCTTAGAGGACATGTAATGTGTGTAACGTGTGTGTGTGTGTGTATATATATATATATATATATATATATATATATATATATATATATATACACACACAATATTTATGCCCTTAAGAGCAGTGGAAAAACTGGTTTCCTTCACCTGATGGTGTACAGCTTATTTTTTTAAAGGAGAACTTAAAATTATAGTTTTTTTCCAGGTTTCTACAATAAATAGTTAATTGAACAAAAAAACTTTGTTGTAATTTCTATAAGGGTCAGTTTAATAATATATGTAACAAACTGTGATACCGTGATAACCGTGATACTGCTGTATTTTCTGAGAAGGTTATCATACCGTGAAAATCTCATACCGTTGCAACCCTATCTGCACTGCAGCTCTGTACATCAGAAGCTTGAACACGCAACAGAAAACACAAGTATTTGTGTGGCTTCTACAGTGCCAAGAGTGTGTTTCCTTTAATGACTTTTGAGGGTTTCAGTGCAGCTTGAGCTTTGGCTTGCTGTGATATAAATGGAGGGACACGGTTTGCTTTGCTTTTCTTATTTCCATTTTATTGATTTATGCTGTTTGAGCCTCTTCTCTTCAGAGGCCGTTTGATGTTGAATGAACAAAACAAGCTCAAGCGGTCTTAATTCAAATCCAACAAGAACAAGGCAAATTTCCCATTCAAATGAAGCGTCCTGTGTGAAAACTGCACAGAGCAACCTTGCTGAGCTTCTCTCTAGTATTCATTTTACTAGGCCTCTCACTGTAACTGCAACCCTTTTAAACTGTAACAGTTTCTTATTGGACGATAAATTGTCATTTTAAGTCACTGCTATAATGAAAAGACAATAGTATAATAATGCAATTACTTTTAATTAGTAAGAATATTCAGATATTGAAACTAACATTATTTTAAATGACTATTAATTTCATCATTTTTATGCTTCATGAACTGTTTTTGGTGAGACAGTGCTCTGATGTTCCTGTTTCAGGCTGTTTTAGTTGGAGGAGAGGACGTGGGAGCGGCAAGAACGACAGCATTTCAGTTTTTTTGTAATAATATTCTAATATTCATGAGATGCAAATGTATCGCCTCTGATAGGCTTACTGCATTCATGATATTCATTGTCTGTAACTATTTGTATTATTTGTTCTGTTACACATAAGCCTGGAAAACAGGGATGCAAAACTAAGCTTTACAAATAGGGAAATAGTGATGCAAATAATCCAAAAATAAACCGCATAACAAAAGAAAATCTAAAAATAAACCTGGAAAACTGACAACCCTAAGTTTAAAGGGAGGCTTCTGTATGTCTGTAGTCTCAAAGTTTTCAAAGTAGGGTTTAGAGATTCTCATACAGCCAAGGGGACCCAAATTTTAATTTTAATTTTGGCCCCAACCAAAAGAAACAAGGGGCTGTCTAAGCACTATTGGTACTATTGTATCCCAGGTGGTTACTAGGGATTGTTAGGTAATCTCTGTGGTATGCTATATGGTGGCAGGTATGGTAATGGTGTATTTGCAAGAGGAGTACACAAATTTTTGGCCATTATTTTACATTATTCATTCCTATGGGAGAACTTTTTTTTTTTTCCAGAAAGTTTACAATTCAATCACTGACTATCTTTTGTCAAACGTTCTCACAATACAATAAAATAATAACATTTTGCTCAAACTTTACCTGCATTATGTTTGGCTATAATATTCGATAGTTCTTATTTAACATGCACGCATTGTTTCATCTAGTATAAAATCCTCTGTCTGTGCAGGTCACTGTATTCATCAGTCCATTTACTGCAGCATATCTGAAGCCAGTCTGTCAGAAAAAGGAAACACAGCCCACTACATGCCATTGGTGAAAGAACTTATCTAGAACTTACTCATTCAAATGAAGCGTTTCAGAAATGGAACCAAACATTTGAATACCACGCCCTGTCCTGAACACACTGCTCTACTAACCTTAAAATACCTCAGCAAATAAAGCTAAAAGGGAGAAATCAACAGCCACAGTAGTCCAGCAGCACTTAGTTATAAGAATAATGGTTTTATTCGTTATCTGAGATGATAGGAAGTCACTGTACAGTTTGATATCAAAATAACAAAATAACCTGATTGAGTTTGACAGTACAGGTATAGGACTGCCTCTATAGAATACAAACAGCAACAGTTGGAAAGATGAAGGTGTTAATGTGTCTCATCTCCAATCAAAAGTTCAAAAGAAAAGGTTTACAGAAGGCTAACACGATGATTAGAGCTGGGCGATTAATTGATTTTATCCATTAATTCGAATTTACAATTAAGGACGATGTGTCTTCATGAAAATCGTACCCCCCGCCCCTCCCTCCCGCGCGGGAAAACAAATTAAATAAGAACTAGTTTTTAACCATTTCTTTATCATCATCTTTAGTTAGAAAATCTGATTTTTTTTGGGCCATATTGCCCAGCTCTAACGATGATGCATTACCACATTTGCACTTTCAACTCTCCATTGAATAGGATTTATAGGATGTGTTCAGGCTTAAATGCTGGTGGACTCAATCAATTAATCAGTATAAATGTCAGGATTTACAGGCAAATACTGAGCAGTAAAATCTTAGATTTGGTAATAGCATTAGTACTAGATTTTGGCAGAAATTGAGGATCAGGTATCAGTACCAAAAAGGACAAGAAATCTCAGTGCATCCCTTGTTTAAATAAAACAAATAACAAAAAAAAACCACTGTTTATATAACGCAATTAAACAACAAGCTTTATAGCGTTTTTACATTTTTTGCTCTTCCTCTAATTTTGTGTACAGGTGCAGGGTGTATGGGTTGCTTCCACTTCCCTTTTACACTATAGACCAGTTTCTGACAGCCCTGCATTGTAATAAAGGCACTTTTCTCATTGGCTCTGGAGGAGCAGAACAGGAAACAGATAAAACACACCCCAGAAATAAAGCTTCCCTGACCACAGCTCCAAAATGACGTGGCAAAGTACTTTAAAAGGTCACTGAAGTACCACAAACACACACACACACAAACTTACAGTGTCAGTCAAAAGTTTGAACACACCTTACATTAAAGTGTTTTTTTCATTTCCATATTATTTAAAAATGTTCTGCCTTGTAGATTAATACTAAAATCACCACAAAATTAAAAAAAAAAAAACATTGAATTATTTAGTAAATAAAAATGTGTTAAACAAACCAGAATATGTTTTATATTTTAGATTCTTCAAAGCAGCACCTCCTGTTTAGACAGCTTGTCATTTTCTCAGTTTCTCAGGAATTCAGGCTTTCAGTTAACAGCTGTGTTGAACTTATCAAGAGTTAATTACTTGAATTTCTTGCCTCTTATTGTGTTTGAGAGCATCAGTTGTAAAGTTGTGAAGAGGTAGAGTTACAGGTATACAGTGAATAGTGAATATTTAGGTAATTTTCTAATTCAAATTATGGTAAGGACTACTCAACTTAGTAAAGAAAAAAAATACATTAAGACATGAAGGTCAGTCAATCAAAAAAAAAATAATCAAGAATTTTGAAAGTATCCTTAAATGCAGTCACTAAGACCATCAAAAACATTATGATTAAATAGGCACTCATCATTATACAATCATCTTAAATTTACGGATTTGTAAGTGCTTTGAGGAGGGCAATACGATTATGTCCTCACAATCACCACAATAAAAAACAAGAAGTAACACAAAATAATTTCACACTTAAATATATAAATTCTCTCAAATTGGTTTTCCTGTTTTTTTTTTTTTTTGCAGATCTGCAAACAATATGGGAAAACTGCTATTATTATATTATTGCTCTTACTTTGTATATCCTTGAATTTAAATTCAGAGAAAAAAATTTTATTTATATTTTATATTAGGAGGAAAATGAATTAAACTAGTAATTTTTCATGTCTTAAGCTTTAAATCAGCAAATGCAGAAAACGAACTCAAGCTACATTTAAAAGCTAAGAGTTACATAAGATTAGAGATTGTTACCGAGTATTAATAATAAAAAAATGAGTCCAAAGTGTGTGTTAGCAGTGTTATCCAGCATTAAGGGTGGGACAAATGATCAATATTGCCATATATAGTGTTATTTTATTTGTAATACATTATCAATACGTGGAATCAAATTCTGTGAATCTGACCCCAATAAATCCATAATTTCTGCTGTTTGCCAAGTTAGGAGTATTTTAACCTCTTCAGTAACACAGATGCCGCAAAGTATTATAGAACGTAGTCTTGTGATTTTTCAAGTATCACAGAATCACAGTATTGTGATCTCATTATCATAAGAATATGGTATCATGTACTGTGATTCACACCACGACCCAGCAGCACCCACTGTACACTAAAGAAGCAGACTTCAGAAATCAGAAATCAAATTAAACACGTCATGTTGCAATGTTTTGATTCTTGACAAAAGAAGTAGATACACAGCACTGTCTCTGTGTCTGTGTGAGTGACAGGCTGCTGCTGCCTGAGAAGCTTGAGGGGGGGCAGGAGTGAATATGATTTAACCGCATGGCCTCCATCCACATGGTTGGGCGTGTGCTTGTACACATATGTTTCAAAAGCTGTGCAGCTCAGTCAAGCACAGTTTTGCACAGATATTTCCAGTTACAGCTGAATTTGCGCTTTTAATCCCAGAAAAATGCTCTTATTTACCTTTTAAAAAGCCATTTAAATGCCTGATTAAAGGCACAATTACTGTTGTTTTGATGTTTTCCTCGGGTTACGAGTGCTCGGTGCTGACTCAGCTCTTGATTGGTCCGGACGTGAGACGGTGCACGGTGTTAAAGTTTTCCAATATCGTGCAGCCCTATCACCCGCCCTCCAGCAGCGCGTGTTCCCACATGACGGAAGAACAGAACACTCGAGTGGCAGTATGGCAGGCCAGGCGCTGGCCAGATGGAGGCATCCGTTGGATTTCTTGCCCCCACCATTAACTACAATACCCCCATTCTGCTGGACACACAGTCACACACACTCACAGACATGCACTCTGGCTATGGTGGGTTCGCACGCACACACAGTTACAAACAGCAGCAGCAGCAGCAGCAGCACACACATAGAGAAAGAGCAGGAAGAACGGGTTATGGCTCTCAGCCACTGCCGGACTCACTGGGGACAGAACGCTGTTGTCCTAATACAATGATCATATGCATCTAAAACAGACACTAGCGGATTCATGCTAACGGCCTCAGAGCTTTACAGCAGGAGTGGGAGATGTAGCTCAAATCCTCCATGATGATATAACGCACATGTTACATTAGGGTAATGGTCCTCATCATGACATGCAGTCAGTGCACATATATAGAAACTCTGAATGCTGATATATCCCAGGGTTTTCAGTGCCTATCATAGAGAATGTAACAAAGTGTCATCGCATGATGCATCGCAAGTGAACAATTTAACAATGTGCATCGAGGGAACATACAAGTCTATGTTCTGTTTATTAAATGTTATACAGTTGCATTGTTTGAACACAAGAGGTCGCAATCCCACCAGTGCAGGTCAAAGAACCAGTGGGCGTAAGCAAAGGGCAGAGGATATCATGTCTGTCATTTTTGACTGAAGCCAATCACACAAGCACTTTATTTCTACTATGTTGGGCTATTCAGCTCTCGATTCAGCTTTCACATGCCAAAAGAAACGACAGACCACAGATTTCCAATAATGTAGTGGAGTGAAAAGTAAGCCTTGTCTGGTGCTTTCGATGAATGCCTAGACCCAAAAACAAAAGAGCTTTTTTGGTACAAATATGTTTTGTAACAGTAAATTATGGAAAACTAAATGCACAATGGTTATCAACCTAACTCAAATACCTGCGAAAATAGTTTTTAAACATCTTTATTTTAAGCGCAGGGAGAGCACCATCTGTGAATTCAAGAGAATGAGAACTTTGCACCAAAAAAAAAAAAAAAAACACAAAGAAATACCCCTGGTTTATATTAACAATTTAATTATGTAATTATGTAAAATGTTATAGATGTATAAAATGTATAGATATTTTAAAACGTTTTGGTGAAAAATGTTATATATGCTGTGTTCTTCTGAATATGATGTAAATGAATGATGCAATTTCTGTAATGTATATATATATTTTTTTGTTTTTTGTTTGTTTTAAAAAGGCAAAAAAGGAAGATGTTTCAATTTTATATGCAGACAAATTAAAGTAAAAAAAAAAAAAAAAAAAAAAATATTTTCACTCTATGTTTTCTATAAAAGTTGCATTTTTAATTTTTTATACACTTAAGAAATAAAAGGCAGGAAAAAAAGTCTCAGAATTTGTTCCAAATATTGTGAGAAAACTTCAGAATCAAATCTAATAGTTTAACTGTCCGGCCCTGGGCTGACCGCTCTTTGGCTTTGAGTTTACAATGAATGTTTTTATGACTGTAAGCTGAAATCTGTGTGCAATCCTTTTTTCTATGGTTCAAATGCTAAAATTTCTCAATTGTAAAACAGGAATAATTAAGTCTCTAACAGTAAAATGTGAATTAGACACATTAGTATTTCAGTATTTTTAGGGACAGTGTTTCAGCCCTTAGTTTAGCACTGCACTTCCACTAGAAGTCTTTCAGTGGAATATTTTGTCTGTAAAGGCATGCCCACCTCAGTCTGTCAACCTGCTTAACTCACATCCAGCTCTTCTTTAAAATGCTGCAGACTCATCAATCAGGTTTAGGACTCAGCTGATGTTCACTCATCAACTATAAACATCAACAAATCTTCATAATGCTTACAACAGCACAAGTTCTGCTCATGAAGAACAACTGAAGAAGCAGAATTTAGACACCAGACAGATCTTGGCTACGAGGCAAACTATAAATTAAGACTTTTAACTGAATCAGTCTTTTACTAAAGAAGACACACGTACTGTATATCCACACCTACTGCAAACAGTCTCTCGCACGAACAGCCAAATAAATGTGCTGAACTTGGCCATTTATTCACCAGCTTATTAGAATTTTACATTCCACCTAAAGTGCTGGCTGTGGTACTGGGCAGGTTTTGTGCTGTGTGGACAGATCCCATTTATTTGGCTACACTGAACTTCTGCAGAGTCGCAACAACCATGCTGAATGCCCTTACTGACGGAGCTGTGCATGAGAGTTGTGTGTGTAATGCTAGGTTCACACTAGATGACTTCTTGAGTCGTAAGATATTAATCACAAGTCCTTCAGTTGTTGTGGCTTTCACACTACATGACTGATCGCACCACAGGGTGACCAATTACAAGATTTTTCACCGTGGGAAATCTACGACTCACCTGGCTGCTCTGATGCCATGTCAGAGAATCTCTAAAGAAGAGAATACGCACTTGAGCGAGCCTAAAATGTGCAATATATATGAAGCAATTGAGCAAAATCACAGTTTATAGATGTCCGAATTTTTATACTGAAATATACAACATCAGGTGTTAAACTTAAACAGTTATAAGCCTTTTAACTGCACTCTAGTTGTAACTCCACCATCAGCTCACCAACCAATCAGCTCATAGTAGCAAAGATGCTCGAGTCTCCATTACTTTAAAAGGTTTTTTTTTTTTTTTTTTAGTTCCATTCACCCCTATTCAAATACAACTCGTATGTGAGCTCCCTCTAGAGTTTAACAGTGATGTAACAAGGAAAACTGAAAGTGGTCAGACGCTCTATAAACGGCTCTGGTCACGCAGAAGACGTGTTTTGGACCTGTGGTTCTATCTTTCTACATGATCCCATTGGCTGTAGGTAGTTAACTGCTGCTCTTGACTCCTGGTCGCCGACTGGATCAGATATTTAGCATGCTGAATATTTGCTAGGCACATCAATAATCACTCAGCAATGGCTTGATTGGCGCCTTTTCAATCTTCCTCCGGGCAAAGGTTTTTGTCATTGGTCTAAGAAAAACTATTGCCGATTAGAAAACTGGGCTAAAATCATGTAGTGTGAACCTGGTATAAGCAAAATTAGAGGTGTGTCAAAAATCTGTCAACCCATGCTTACAAGGACTAACCTAGAACCTTAGAGCGCAATCTCCCAGACACCAATTAAATCTAGCGTTGGACTACTGAAAGGTCTAAACACTGAAAGTTTAAAAAAAAAAAAAAAAAAAAAAAAAAAAATCTGTGCCTATTTTTTTTAATACTTTGTATGAAACAAGCCAAATGCAGAGAATGAGCAGTGTGGTAAAAACAACCGGAGCGGCACCCTGATGCGAAGAAACGCGGATCTTTCGCATTGTCGATGCTATGCGACTGTGTTGAAATCTCTCTCTCTCTCTCTCACTTGCTTTATCTCGCTTACTCGTGCAGTGCCCCCCTTAGATATTATAATACAGTAAAAAAAAAGGATATGGTATACCAGAAGTAAACCACATCACCATTATTACTGTCACCTTCCCACAAATACAGGGAAGTACCAGCATTAAAAAAAACAAAACAATCATGATTCAAATAAATTACAATTTTTTTTAGGTGACTGACACTACTAACACCACTACAGCTTTTTTTAGCTTACTATTCAGAAAAAGTATTGTTAGGGTATCAACAAAATTTAAAACGATACCAAGCACTACTAATGAAGAGACAGACTTATCCCCGACGACTTAATCGCTGAAGTCTGAATTATGTATATATTCATAGGGAGATGGTACAAGCGAGAAAATAAGAGACAGCAAGAGAAAGAGAGCAAATGAGAGAAATAAACGAGAGAGCATTAGAGAGAGAACCCAATGCTCTAAACCCAAGCAGCTCAGCAAACCATACTTAACATAACAACATTTATGAAGTAAACCCTGTGAAAAGCCGTGGAGCTTTGGCGGGACTCGTGGTTTTCCTTCGCCCCACCACTAAGACCATCACCACTTCAATGGTGCCCCAGACACCGTGCTCAGCTCACCAGGGTCTGCTGAACCCTGACTGGAACTTAGTCCCTTACTACACTCCTATTTATTTCTTGATCCCCACACGAATATGTTTACACGAGCATGCGAAATATATAGTCTACAATAATACCTTAATTTGCTGTGATAATGATCCTACTCACTGGGGGAAAAACAAGTCGCTGATGTCATCCCAAGTTTGTCTGTTATGGGCAGTTGGCACAGACACTAATTTAGCAAGCTACTTCTGAAGCCACCCCTGACTTATCCTCCACGCTTCATTTTCCTCCAAATTGTCACCACTCTTTTTTACACACCTAAGAAAGCATGGGCGCATACACACAGATTTCAATATTTGTTTCTAAATACATAAAAACGGCATTAAATGTATTGTTTCCATTAACATATTTAGAAAGCCAATAATATTGTCCTTTAAAAAACACAGACGGACAATATAAAACTTTTACAAATACGTTTTTGAATAATGCAAATTATCATGTATTATACAGGTGCTGGTCAACGAATTAGAATAATTTGAAATAGTGCAATCGTGAAATTCTTTGAATGCATTTTTTGTGCAGAAAGCAAATCAGGTGTTCACCACACCTGTCCTACTCGTTAGACTAATCACAGAACTCGTTACCTGGAAAAAAATTTGCTCAGCTGAGCTTTCCAAAAGGCCCATTTAGGCCATTTAACTGTGACACTGTTGTTTTATTGAATTAGAATAATGGAGAAACCGTTTCATTGAATTAGAATAATTTTTATTATAATTACAATCATCACTTTCTCAGTATTTTGTGGCTGCCCCCTTGGCTTGTATGACTGCCTGAAGTCTCTGCGGCATCGATTTGACCAGCTTGTCGCAAGTTTCCGCACTCACAGCTTCCCAGGCAGTGGCGATGTTCTGCTTCAGTTGGTCCAGCATAGTAGGCTTTCTGTCGCAAATTTTCCGCTTGACGATGGCCCAAAGGTTTTCAATGACATTGAGGTCAGGCGAGTTGGCCGGCCATGCCAAAACTTCAAGCTGTTTTTTAGTGAACCAATCTTTGGTCGACTTTGCCGCATGAGCCGGTGCAAGATCCTGTTGAAATATGAAGTCTTCTTCGCCGAACTGTTCCTCAACAGTCGGAATCAGGAACGTTTCCAGAACATCTTGATATACGGCAGCATTGACAGTCTTCTTGAGGAAGCAGAGTTTCCCTACACCTCGAGCGGACATGCATCCCCAGACCATAACGCTCTGGGGAAACTTGACAGATCTTTTCACGCACTCGTGGTTGTAGGTTTCGCCACCACGACGCCAGACACGAGGACCTTGGTCACCGAAGGAGATGCAGAAGCGTGATTAGTCACTGAAGACCACTTTCTGCCAGTCTTCAGCAGTCCACTCGCCGTGTTCTTTGGCCCACTTCAGCCGTTTCTCCATTTGTTTCTTGTTCAGCATCGGTTTTACTGCTGGAACGCGAGATTTGAAGCCGAGTTCGCGCAGACGACGGTAAGTGGTTGATCTGGAGACGTCAGCGCCGGCCTGCTTGTTCCACAAGTCGGTGAGCTCGGAAGTGGACTTGAACCGGTTGCTGACTGCGATCTTTCTCAGCTGCTTGTTGTCGCGAGCAGAAGTTTTTCGGACGCCGGAACAGTTGGTGCGCTTGCTGCAGTTTTTCTTGAGAGCTTTGCAGACGGAAGACTGGCTGATGCCGAGCTGCTCAGCAATTTTAGTTTGGGTCAAGCCTTGTTGGCGAAGGGCTTGAATTTGAGCCACTATTCCGGTTGAGAGGTCGCGCTGCTTACCCATGATTGATTTTACAACTTAGAAATTCTACTCAACCCTGACTTTATACTGCACAGTGAACACTCTTCACAGAAAACAAAAATTCGAGCATTTATTCTAATTCAATGAAACGGTTTCTCCATTATTCTAATTCAATAAAACAACAGTGTCACAGTTAAATGGCCTAAATGGGCCTTTTGGAAAGCTCATCTGAGCAAATTTTTTTCCAGGTAACGAGTTCTGTGATTAGTCTAACGAGTAGGACAGGTGCGGTGAACACCTGATTTGCTTTCTGCACAAAAAATGCATTCAAAGAATTTCATGATTGCACTATTTCAAATTATTCTAATTCGTTGACCAGCACCTGTAGTTATCATCAAAATTACAGATACTAGCAATATATATATTTTTTTGTCACACACACACATAAGCACACAGCTCAGCTCAGCCAATTTCCCCAGCCATGTGTTTTTGAAAGATGAGAGAAAGCCAGTATACATGAAAGAAAGCAATGGAAACACTGGGAGAACACACCTATGCCAAAACACAGCGGAGGACCTGCCCTCCAGGAGCGGATATGAAGCATGCCCGCTCTAGGCTGTTTCAGTAGTGCCCACCTGGGCTGCCTAAAGCACAGCTAGTGCAGAAGTTACAGCGTGGGCTCGGAACAAAGTTTCCTAACAGCCAAAAGCAGAGGAAATCATGTAATCATTCACACCTAGAGCAGATCCAGCATCTAAGACCACTTATATAAAACTCACTGCGCTTAAAATAAAGCTCAGCCCCCAGGTAAACTTCACACAGCAACACTCGAGCTGATCCAACAACAAACACTAAATGTACAGAAAATGACAGATCCAGAGCTCAGGTGAGGAGGCTTGTGGGATGTTCTGAAGGGTTCAACATTTACTGAGCACAAACACAAAACTTCTGACATCAGTGTTATACAGCACAGAAAAAAGAATAAGCTAAACAATTGCTAAGATTCTAATTTTAACTAATTTTACATGGGATGAGCCAATGACATGACTCAAACCATGACCAAACCATCACTGATCATCAGTAAATTTAGCATTTCATTTGGAAATCAAAGAACCAGAGTCTGGAGGAAGGTCTTGAGGTCTAGTGTGAAGTTTCTACAATCAGTGATGGTTTGGAGAGACATGTCATCTGCTGGTGTTGGTCCACTGTGTTTTATTATCAAGTAAAGTATCTAAGTCAGTACAGTCTTTTCCCAGAAAATCTTACAGTGCTTCCCTCTGCTTAACACTTTTATGGAGATGCGGATTTCATTTTTCAGCAGCACTTCAAACACTGACCTCACTGCCAAAAGTACTAATTGCTCTATAATCTAATTTTCTGAGACACTGATTTTTGCGTTTTCAATGGCTGTAATCCATAATCATCAACAATAAAATAAATACACACGTAAAAAAGATCACTCTATATAATATGCGAGTTTCACATTCTGAACTGAATTACTGAAATAAAGTAACTTTCCAATGAAATTCTCGTTTTTTGAGATGGAGTAGTAAATCCCCTACGCAAGATCAGCCTCCCTATCTGTATGAATGGGGAAAAACTATAGTACTCAAAACTGAAGGTCTAGTTACCATTTAAACAACATATTTTATATCACTGATCAAATCTGAGAAAACCACATGAACTGTTTGTAGCGTTTGGCTCAAAAATGCACAAACATGATTTTTTTGGCTTGTTATGTCTACTTCGCTTGCGCACATCTCCACAGCCAGGGGAGCTTCCTTAACAGAACGCTGACGCACCTCCGCTCTCCACCCTTAGTGTAAGAGGCAAGTTGATTGGCTCTTTTTGTTGAAAGGCGGGACTTTATTCATAAACGGGCACAGTTGTTACAGAATCCTCTAAAGCACGTCTTACAAAGATACACATCAAATCCATAATAATAATAAAATAGACGCATAGTTGGGCATTCTGTGCTTTGTTTTATCTAACAGTGTAATAAACTGCTGTACATTTACTGTGGATTTAAAACAGTAGTGTGCTGTATTTTATAACACCTGTACATATGACAACAAAACACTCGGATCTAATATTTCTTATTTATTCCTAATGAATTATTCCTTATATAACAAATACAATCTAGCATATATGGAGGTACATAAACATGGACCAATTATCCAGGTAATTATCCAGCTTAATTCAGTATGCTTTATAATAGAGCTACTGTACAACAACAGTGATATGCTGGCACACTGTAAAGTTACTAGAGAATATAACTGTAATTTAGTCTTTTTCATTTCTGATGCTGCTCACAGGGCGTGAGGTGTTTCTGTGGTAGAGGTCACTTGCTGCTTCTGAACGCTCCTGACATTTAAGGAGATGTGAAGTACTGCAAAACGATACCAGCAGTCACCCGTTCTGAATCAATACTGGAGCCTACAGACTACATATAGGATTCTGTGTCCTACAGTGACAGCACCATGTAATTTAAAATACATCCGGAAGCCTTTTTTGAGCTGCACTAAAAAGAAAAGAATGGCTAAAGCTGGCTGAAGCTGGGCACAGAGTGTATTGGATGATGTGGTTAGTCCAGTTTTAGCCATAAAGTCGACTGAAGTCCACCAAAAAGCCAAGACTATTTCCAGTCTACAGAACACATGCAATTCCTCCAACCCCCCACATTAAAGACGCATGAATAACAAAGTCCCAGCAGGCCTGCAGAATAACACGCATATAGGGATATTGCTAGGCTAACACTATGATATATTCAGATTTACTGACATATATTGACAGATATTGACAGTTATTGAGTTCTTCAGTAGCACAAGGGTTCCTGTCATAGGAAGGTCACAAGTTTGCATTCCAACCAAAAAAAGGTGATCAACAACAATATTTCTAGCAATAATATTAAATATTAAAATATTAAAACCACAGTGTTGCAGTACTCTTCGTTGCAAAGGAGAAAGGTCTTAAAGGAGAAATCTGGTATGAAATGGGTTTTGGGTGTAGTGAAACACAATAATGAGTACGAACTACTGTCGACTCGCCCACCTCCATTCTGCCCCAGCATTCCAAACTACATCGCTTTTAGCTGATGCTCCAAACAGTCTTTCAATGCTACAATGCCAACGATAAGGGCATAGATCTGCCCATGGAAAGAAATGACCATTTAACACCATTAACTAGCTCAAAGCAGCTCCACACTTCATTGGTAGAATTCTGAGGGCCTTGATATTGAAAACGAGACACTGTAACTTAAGAGCACAGGTAGTTTATTAAAAAAAAACACTGTTTATACACATAGTACCTTGAGGTTGTTCTCTGGTTGCCATGTATTGTCTGATGTATGCATTCCAGCTGTAGCTGACAATCTCTATATAATATTTATGCATTTCCTAACTTTGTTTGTGCTTGTCAGTCAAATTTTTGTGATTTAATTTCAAGATGGCGGTGCCCGGAGAACTAAATCAAGTGCACTTTCAACGTTGTCAGTGCCCTGTTTTAAATCAATAGATATTTTAGATTTTTTGAAAGTGAGTGTACTCTCCTACAGGAAGAAACTGAGGTGGGACAAAACCATTTCTTACATATTTTATCAGAGGACCCTAACCCAAAAAATCGTCAGTTCGCATTTTAATCCAGTGCACCTTATCTATGAATTTTACCAGTCAGGTTGTAAGGAGAAGTAAAGCCACTGTGCAGAAGTGCAGCGTTATACAAGAGTTTAAGTGGCGTTCCTCCAGCAGTATTAGCACTAGCCTCTAACTACACTATGCGCTAGCTCATTGACCATCCAGAGGTGAATATAATCGGCCTGTAGCCTGCTGCTAACCCTAGCTAGTACTGCTGGAACAGCATTAGCATTACCCGCTGTCCTCACTAAGCGCTAGCTTTTTGGCCGTTCAGAGGTGAGTATTATCAGCCTGTAGCCTGCCGCTAACCCCGGATAGCACTGTTGCAGAAGCATTAGCATTAGCTGCTAAGCACTACTACTCGCCCTGGCCCTGACTTACCGGAACACTCATGGTTCCTCAGTGTAGTGCTGTTGGGTGGCATTTAGTGGTTAGATGCTAAAGTTTAAGGCTGCTGCACTCAGCCTTAGTGGAAATCTGGAAATCTAAGCTTACTGTAAATAATCGGAAGCACTTTACTCACCAAAAATAAACAGTTTTCAGGAGAGAAATCTGTGTAGATTAACATCCAGCACTCGTTTGACTTGACCTGCTGAATTAGAAGGAAAACATGGCGACACCAGTGTTCCCTACTAGAGTCACATAAAATGCGCCTTATAATTCGGTGTGACTTATGTATCAAAATAGACCTGAATATAGACGTTTACTGATTGTGCTCCTTATAATCTGGTGCGCCCTATAGTATGAAAAAAACACATAATATTTTTTTTTATTAAAAACTAGCAGGCCAAAAATAAACTATTTAATTATTATAGTCAGACCATGCTAACTATCATAGCCTCCACATAAAAAAGTTTCAGCAGAGCAGTAAAAAAAGTAGTCAATGTAAAGCTATGTTAATGACTGGAGGGCTTAGACATGATGAGCCCTCCCGAGGCCTCGAGCCTGGACTTCCTTATCCACACGTCCCTCAGACAGCCCACATAGCCTGAATATTGACAGCAGGCCGAAGCTTCTGCAGGGCGTGCAGCAGTCAGGAGCTATAAGTAGAACACATTTGCATGAATAAGTCACTCATGCAGAGTTTCTTAGATGACCTTTTGTCACGGTGGCATATTTTATTACTGCAGAAAGCAATAATAAAAAAAATAAATAAATAAATAAAAAAAATGGGGCCGACATCAGGGCTGATTGTAATTACTGCCATACACAGCAACCACAATAAAAAACAGCAATACTGCAGCTCAAATACTGCAGTAAACAAACTGTACAAACTTAAACTCAAGCACCAGTAATAAATGTTACAGACAGCCAGACGGTAATACAAGTTTACAGTCTATAGTTTTGAACTACTACAATCACATGGGGAAATACACTCCTGCCACACTGTTACTCATGAAGTATGGCTGAAACTATATATTATGCAATATATAAAGGCTATAACAAGAAACTATTGCAGAAACTCTCCATTCTAAAGAAATTTAAACAAAGGGACTTTACTGCAGCGTTATTCATCTGCAGAACAGTTTAAATCTAGGAACAACTCAGACCAGCACAGTGTTTCCTTTAGGAGTGTTGCACTGCTATATAGAATGCTGGCAGAGAGTTTATGAAAACTGCAAGTTCAAGTTCCTTTTTTAATTAACCCTGCGTTTACACTGGCAGGCGAAAAGTCATTTTCCCCCCATTTGACCCCAAATAAATATAAAAATAAAAATATAAATACTATGGAGAATAAAATAATCTGTTCATTAATTTTATCCTTATCCTGTAAAGGCTTCCTGCAGAATGAACCACCCGCTGAATTGTCAACACGCCAACGTCAGACGCATGTCCTTCAGCGTCAAGTTAAGAAAAACGCATCAATGCGTAAGTGATGATGAAAGGATGTAGGAGTATCACACAAAGGTCTTTCGAGCACTCCTTAAACTGCAATGTGAAAATAAAAATATACGGACCAAATATATACAATGTAGCAAACACATGAACCTTGGTTCGGACCACGGTCCGGACTTTCAGGTGTGAAAGCACCCTCAGTTCACAAACTCAACACAAAATGTTGCTGTATAGGGCTAGGAAAGTAATGTTAGCTGAGGCAACCTAGCTATAGCATTTGTTAGTTTACGGAAATTTGTAAAACTTCATGTTACATGTGATCTATAGTGGCTTAGGTGGTAGTGTAAGTTAATGCACAGTGTCAGAGAGTCCATTATCAATAACGACTTTGAATTTGAGAAATGGGATTTAGGTAATGCTGGGAATTTTCAACTGTAAAACTAAAGCCCTATCTGGATGTGATTAGTTTTAGCTACCCATAATACTTTGTCCTCTCCCTGCCTTCTTTATTTCTCTCTTCTTCTTCTCCTTCTAGTTTGGGTATCATCACGCTTCCTCTTCCAACCATTTATTATTTCAATACTACTAGTATTACTACTTACTGCGCTTTTGCTTCAAAGTTGTTCCTTTTTGCAATATGCCCATTTTGAGAAGTATGATTTGCATGCTATGTTTGTTGGCTAACTGTTTAACACACATAAAAAAAAATCTATGTGGCCTTCACCTTTCTGTTTACTCCATCTCATAAACCTGACATAAAATCATTATTAAAATGATTCCAAACATAATCTTCACATCTACAAATGTGAAAACATGTACACAAGCATAGGAACCACTCAACCTGATCCATGGCTGGGCCTAGTCTACACGCACCAGGTGGGGCCAGGGGGCTTGGCATAAGGACACGCCGGCTCAGACACAACATACGGACCCTTCACATGTTGCTGTCTGGCTCCTCCGAATCCTCCGGGGATTCCAGCATGCCAAAATCCAAATCTGAATCCCTCTCAGTCCACACAGGGCCAAATCTACACCTCTCTCGCTTCATTTCCCAATGCCGCCCATGTAAAACACCACCTGACGGACCTCCATATATTTTGGAGCTGCCTTGAGCATATACAACAAAATCTAAACCAAGTATGCCAAAATGTGCTGACATACAGAGGTGTCAAGAGGGGATTCTGACCTGGAAAAGGGGTCAAAACTAAGCTTAGCTGTGACTTTTCTGTGCAGACAGACTATGCACTGAGTCAATGCGCCCGTTTAATGCAATAAATGCAATAATAAAAGCTAAATCAAATGCACTGCACAGCAGGTAAATTATGTGGCGATGCAGGTAAAACATGGCTTATAGTTTAGATACGTTAATGTGGTTCTGCACTGATCAGTTTAGAGCTGCCAGGATTCCAGCCACACCTTGGCCTGTCCAAAACTAATGTCATTATTGTGATGGGCCTAGACATGATTCTAAAGTCTCATATTCAAAATCTCTGCAATTTGGTGATTAATAGTAATAGAAACTTTCATTTTAGATTCAATTTGAACTACACTTTTTAGGAACAATAATCCGATCTACAGTTCTATACAAACATTTTGACTAGACGTAGAAGTTACCAGGACAATTCTGACTAGTAAAAATTCCAGGTCCATATATCCATAAATAAACCCATTCAAAAGAAAATTCACAATATAATTTAGTTTAGAATAGTAACAGACATGTGCACACAACACACATGCCAGTGTTAAATAAGCACTGTTGGTGTTAAATTCTCACACATACAGTGCTAACTTAACACTAAAGGTGTTGATTTAACACTGGCAGATTTACAGTACAGTTTCAAAAATCTACCGGTACAATCTGACAATCTGAGTTTTGACTAGTAACTAGCTGCAAGTAAAGATCATTTAGATTTTCAAAATTACAGTAGTCAGCAATGGCTTCTTGTGGGCATGATTTCTGTTTTGATCGCTTCAAAATGATAAAAACATTGATATTTTGTAAGAAAATGTGTAATCTGTTGTGTCCGTCACTTTTGGTGACCAAGCTGAGTGTGCCCTAACATAGCATTTTTGTCCCCAGCAAAAACTATTATGTTGACTAACTGTTGCAGTCCTACAAATTGTAACAACAACAACAGCAACAACAACATGTTGCTTTGCCAAACCCCTGCCCCTAGACAGTTGCTAACATATTTCAGCTGATTGCTAAGATGTTGTTAAATTGTTGCTATAATATCTGTGATGATTGCTAAGATGTTTCTAGGCATTTGCAAAGGTATTACAGCTGGTTGCTAAGGTGTTGCTAACTGGTTGCTAGGCAGACTATGGCTGATAGAAATGCGCCCAGAAACGCCTAGCTAAACGTTTTGGCCAAATGGTGGAATGCCAATCATTTTGGCTGATAAAAGTATTGTCCAAAGATTTCTGGCTATCTAAGCTGTGTCTAAACACTTTTGGTTAAATATGGGTGAGAAAGTCATTGGTGTGAGAGATGTAATGTTTGGCCCCCATTCATTTCTACGGGGAGGAGATGAACGTTAAGTTTATGAAAACAGTATTAGTTTGAGCAGCATATCATTTGAAATGTCTCTGGTGGTTCATTGTCTAACTAAGATGTGTCCAAAAATTTTTGGTTAAATATGGGTGAGAAAGCTATGGCTTAAAAGCTGGTTTACCAAACAGCTCCTCCATACACAGACATGCACAGAAGGACAGTAAGTTGGTTTTTCCAAGTCAACTTAACTAGAGGTTTTACTAGTCAGAATTACATTGTAAATATCTAAAATGTTTACTAAAAAAAAAAGAGTATGTAATGTTTGAGTTATGTAAGAACTCAAAATGTAAATCATATGCGAGAATCACTCATATTTTTGAAGAAAATCAAGAATATTTTTTAAATATTACTCAGCCCTATTACATTGTTTATATTAACTAAATCATTGAAGCCCTTTTAGTTAATACAGTAATAATTAAAAAAGTTACTAGTCAGAAGTACACTGTACATATCTGATTTTTTTGCTAGCACTAGTGTAGGCTAGTTATGGATAAGAGTGTACAATCTCATGATAATCAAAGGATCATATGACTTCTTATGACAACTGCAAAAAAAGATCTGTGGACATAACTAGACAAAGCTAGCTAGGTAAGATTGCCTTTATTGATCTAATCTGTTATCTGATATGATGTATGATATTATTCTATGTTACACACAGGCACACAAAAATCACTGCTATCTAATCTATGTCTGAAATGAGAGTTTCAGCTAGTAGCTAAGAAGAACGTTACAGGGAGCTGTAAACTGAGTTTCTAACAGTAAGGCTGTTAAATGTAAGCTATCTAAAGCTATATACATGTCTGCTGTATGTGATTTTAGATTGAAGTGCTCAGTTAGCTCTATAGGTTATACCGTACAGCAGCCTCCCTATCTGTCAGACAGATACGCTGGTTGGGAAGCGGGGGGGAAGTGTTTAGCTAGCTCTAGCAGGCTAATAAAACACAACACAGCTTTTATTTCAGGCTAAAATCTTCCTCTATTAAAACAATAAGCGCTAATCAGTAGCAGGCGTGTGACAGGAGGGGAATAAACACAGAAAAATGCTGAATCCTGAAGCAGTGCTGATTTCTGGGTCAGTAAACTGCCGCATACTGAAGCTCCAGCATACTGAAGCTCCAGCAGCTCCAGCAGCAGCAGCTCCACACTGAGCCGTTACCGCCACCCACAGCAAACGCGGACCCGCAACCCGGCTACAGCTACTCACCGCCGAATATCTCTTCAGGAACGCAGGCTGGAGAGATTCTGAGCGCGGAGTCCTGTACCAGGGCTCGGTCACGGTAACATCCACAGCCTGAGAAGCCAGAAAAGCCGCCGACTCCGCCGCCCAGGCCCGCGCAGGAGGAAATGGTCTCCGTTCCGCTCAGGCGCCCAACGCGCATGCGCACAGCCTCAACATGCCAGAGCCCGGTGTCAGTGGCGTCCCTGTCACGCATGCGCACAACCTCAACATGCTATAACGTGCTGTCTGTCAGAGGCGTTTACTGTGCTGTTTATATATAGAGAAAAAGTGTTTTAAAAGTGTGATAAAGATTATTATGATACAGTGCACTAAATATTACACTGTAGCCACAACAATGATCAATGTACAAAAAAATACTATTTTTTAACTTAAATATGAACTTAGTCGAGTTTTACCTTTTATTTATGTTGTCCTCTATTTTTTTTCTGTTTAATCTTTTGCCATACTGCCTTTATTTTAGATATTACGTAATTTTGTTTATTTTATTTTATTATTAAAGTTTTTCATTCACCTTTTTATTTACTTTATTTTTCATTCCATTTATTGCATTTTCTGTTTTACCTTTTTATTTTATTTGTTTGTTATTTTTTATTATTCTGATTATCTATCTCTTTATTTCATTGCTTTATGTTTTAACGTATCCAATTATACTTTTATCCTGAATTATTTTATTTCTTCCTTATTAAATCTAAATAGTTTTTTATGCTTTTGCCAGTGTTTTGTTTTGTGTATGAAGTTCCTTATCGTAATTAAATATAATTAAACACGATAAATGGATTTTTAAAATATATATATAATTTTATCAGTTGAAGGTGAGGGTTACCCTCACGTAAAAATAAAGGCTGATTGATTGATTTAATTTATTACATCTCAAGTATTAAAATTAAAACACATTAAATAAGCATTGCATGTTTGTTAGGGATGGGCGATATGGCTATAAATAATATCTAAATATTTCTGGGTATTTGTGCAATAAAGGTATTCTTGGTGATATGAAAAAAACATTGAATTAAAAAACATATTTCAAGAATACCCTACTGCAATGAATCTATTATTAGAGTAGATTGTTAGATGTTCAGTTAAAATCATGTGCTGCACGTTTCTGTAGAGATGAATTCAGCACTGAAGGTCCTCCTCCTGTATCAGTGTAAATAAGCGCCATCTGTTGGTTGGTACACTCAGATACAATAAGAGAAGATTTAGTGGCGAGCGCCCCCAAGTGGATTTAATTGTATAATACACATTACTACATATGGAGAAGTTTCTCAGACAGGGATTAATATTTACCTAAACCCAATCCCATTTCTCTTTCTTCCACTCCACCTTAAACGCTACAGCCTCTGCCGTCTGTTGCGCCATTTAAGGTGGAACGGGAAAGTTAGCTAGCTACTGTTAATATTTTAAACTGATATACAGTACTTAAACTGACAAAACTGACAACCGTGTATATCAACTCTCTTACATCCTCTGAAGACGTCTCTCTCTCTCTCTCTCTCTCTCTCTGACTGTACATAACCTGAAATCGGATTCTTCCGCCCTGAAAAAAGACCGCATCACACCCGCCATTTAAAACGTTTCTTCCGCATGCTCTGTGGAATTACCCATTCTCACCAGAGACGGCCCTAAATCCCCCAAATCCCAAAATATACGGACATCAGCTTTAACAAGGAAAATACTTAAAGTGGGTCTCTTGAGCTCCCATCTTGCCCGTGATTCTCAGCCCTCTGTTTCGAGTGTGTTGTTTATGAACAACCGTTATCTGAAAGTCATTTCAAATACAGTTCCAGTCAAAAGTTTGGACGGATCTTAATCTTTTTTTCCTTATTTCAACATATTCTGCATTTATACTACAATAATATGAACTATGAAGAAAAACATTTAGAATGATTTAGTAAATAAACCAGAATATGTTATGTTTTAGATTCTTCAAAGTAGCTCCTCTTGCTTAGATGACAGTTTTACTTATTTTACTGTTACTTGTTTGAGGAGGGGACTTTTATTTCTTTTTTAGGACCAGTGTGTAAAACCAGACAAACAAGCGGCAGCGGCAGGTGAGATGGGCTGGCGGGGTTGCCAGGTCCAACAAAATATCCAGCTCAAAGTCAGTCTAAAACCCACCCTTCAGAAGCTTAAACTAGCCCAGAATATGTCTGCCTGACGTTTGAAGCAAATGTCAAAACAAGAAGTGTACAACTTAGTATTTAGTTTATAAGGGATTTATTATCAGAATTGCTATTTATTTTTAAGACATTAATACCATTGTAACTTTAGTGTTTTATTAGTTCTTTATATCAAGAACATTTCATAATAACAATTAAAAAATTGATTCCATTACTCATTTTTGTTCTTGCCCCTCCTTTTCATTTTCTTCATCACCTGGTGATTTCTGGTAATTTTTGGTTCTACTCTCTCTCGCAACTTTTTTTGTTTTTTTTGGCGGCCGCGGTATTTTTTAAAAGTACCCCAAAAAACACTCCCCGCCACCCCTGAATCTTTACCCGCGACTGGATATATACACAAACCTACCATTGTTTTTGGGCAGGAACAGGCAACAGGCTTAGGAAGCTGCACTGCTGGCAAAAGCGGGGCTTTTAGATAATCAAATTAAATGAACCAAGTGATTAAATTCAATTTTACTTATGTAGTACCTTTTACAACAGAAGTTGTCACAAAACAGCTTTCCAGAGAAAACAGGCCCTCCTGTACGAGGAATAGTGAGAAGGGCAACAGTAAGAGAGAAATGACAGAAGTTGCGATGAGACATTATTAAAAAAGCTTGAGCAAATAGAAATGTTTTAAGTCTAGATTTAAAGGTTGAGAGTCTGAATCCTGTATATAAATAGGGAGGTTTTTCCACAGTTGAGAAGCTTTATAAAAGAAAGCTCTTCCTCCAGCATATTTTTTTTATTTAATACGCAGGACTAACAACAGGCCAGCGTCTTGGGAGCGGAGCGTAAGTGGTGAGAAATAAAAATTTGATTTTTTTGAGACGTCCGACACTTCATCCACCACAGTGACATCTGGTGGACAATCAGGTACTGCATCTGTTTGTCTTTAAGTTCAGAATTATCCCAAACACCAGACCTAGGTCTAGTAAAAACTATTATAACCAGTGATGGTATAGTTACTTTGAAAAAGTAATCCGATGACTGATTACTCCTTTAAAAAGTAACTTAGTTACTTTATGGATTACTTGATTTTAAAAGTAACTAAGTTACTTTACAAGTTACTTTATTAGTTACTTTAAGCAGCTGCACACACCACGTCCCGCCGCCTTAACATAAAAATTATAACCAGTTTTGCCAATACTCCCTTTATTGGAAAAAGCATTTTTAACAGCATCAATGTATCTCTAGACATTTAAAGTTGAACTATTTATTTTTATAAAAATAAAAGACCATTTCTCTTGAATTAACTTAACATAAATAATTTTTTTATAAAAAATAAAATATGGTCTTTCTTGATTTCACTTAACATAAATACTTGTTTTTATAAAAAATATATAAAATAAAGAAAGTCTTTCTTGAACTGACATATTTAATTAATTGTAAAGTGCTACTGATGCATCTGAGGCCAAATATCTTAAAGCAGGATTCCTCTACTGTAATTGTATATTTTGGTTTGTGGTAGACAGATTTACCTCAAACCAAAAGGATAGGTATGTGGTTTTAGCAGGTGTCCATTTCTGTCATAATCAAGTGATCACCATGAATTTATTTTGAAAGTTAAATTTTTTGTAGCTTGTATTTTTTTCCTTTTCAAATTTCATATTGTTTTTACAGACCATTTTTACTGAAAGATGTTACTGATCTCTATGTATCACATGCAGAGGGGGAACAAAAAAAAAGTTTTAGATTTGATTTGCTCATTTGGCATTTTTTGAAAGGCAAAATAATGTAGTAATATCCTTGGAGCTGACATGACCTTATCAACCTTATCATATTTGGGAATATGAGACACATGGGATAATCAGCTTTTAACTTCAGAACATCTCTGTTCATTACATTAATAATAAATCAATAATTTCTGATTTATTCTTTCAGTGTTTAGTTGAAGTGTTAAAAAGTGGTTGAATGTGGGCATCAAATCCACATTTAATAAAATATTAAAATTAATTTTTTTCCATAAACACATTTCAAGAAACTTAGCGATAGTGTGATCAAATAAACAGACAAAAGTGACAGCAATAAAAAAACATTTATTGACAAAGTTAAGAAACAAACAAAATTAAGAACAGTTAAAAAGAAAAAAAAAAGTGTCCAAACCTCTTTTGAGTAAGCACAAAGGAGACAGCGGCAAAGAAAATTCTCTCAGAAAGAGAGATAGAAACCTTGAGAGGAACCCATACTCCTTGGGTCAATACACAAATTAAAAATGTAAAAATCTGAAAAAGACAAAAAGCATAAACATTAAATGAAACAAAAATATATACAATGCAAATATAAAATCCTGTATAAAGACATACAATTAATAAACCCGCCTTTAATTTTATAAAAAAATAAATAAAAAATAATGTATAATTAAGTACAGAAAGATTAATAGTAAAATAGTAAAAGGTAAGTACAATATTAATTGATTAAAGCACTAAAAGACAAACGTTAAAATGTTTTTAATGAATATAAGCCCAAAATAAGACTAAAACACCAATACAATAACCATTAATACAGCAAGTAACTAAGCAATAAAAGAAATATATACAAAAAGTGTATGGATTAAAACACTAACAGTATACTACATAAAGATAAATACAGTTAAGTAATTAATAAACATCAAAAGATAAACAATATCAAGATAAAAGGATTAAAGCCTTAAGTACATGAACACAAATACAAAACAGGAAGTAATTAAAAGCATACAATACACAAAACGATTAAAACATTTATATAGTTAAAGAAAATCATTACCTTTTTAAAAGTATGGAATCAATAGCTTTATTAATACCTGCTATTTTCCTTAGGTGTGTTTTATAAAAAAACCCTCTAAACTAGAGTATAGAGCTGGGCGATATGGCCGAAAAAAAAAATCTTAGATTTTTTTTTTTAAATCCAATTTTCGATTTAAATCAATTTTTCCCCCTACTAAAAATCAAACTAAAGATGATAAAGAAATGGTTAAAAACTAGTTCTTATTTAATTTGTTTTCACTTAAAATGTTCCATTTGTGGTTAAAGTGCAACCAGAAACAAGCAAAAAAAAAAACTATTGTAAACAGTGAGAACATCTAGTGACTTTTAGAAAGCTTTCTCCAACATAGTTTAGGTACTGACACAATGCACCCTCAAACTTAAAAAATAAATAAATAAACACACCCTTAAAAACAAATAGAAATAAATAAAATTGTGCCCTTTTTTGATAAAACTCACAAAGTAGACAATAGAAAACAAGTACAATTTATATGCTCTTAAGTAAATACTTTTCCCTATTGGGCTAGAATTGCAAAACAAAGCTTTTAAATAAGTGCCAGTGTTCTATAAAATGAGATCTTTTCTCATGAATATGCAAAACATCTTAACTTGTAGTGCATACAAAACCTGGTACACGGTTGGAAGATGTGCCAGGGACAGTTCCTTGTTTAACGTTGAATGGTGAACTGGTGCTGCTGCTGCGTTCATTCCTATGGTAGCAGCACTTCTCCCACTCCGCTACATGGTTCTGTTTAAGGTATAGTGATAAATTGGTTCACCTTACAGCGAGGACCTGTTTGGTCTACGTCCGACGCCGCAAAACCGAACCAACTCCAGATCACTCCAGATCATCCGCCGTCATGTGTTTTGTGTATGTGTGTGTTTGTGCGTGCAAGGGAGGGAGGGAGGGAGGGAGGGAGGGAGGGGCGAGGGGTGCGCGCGCTGGAGGGAGGGAGGTATGGAGGGAGCTAGCTAAGCTCACTCTGTGCCCACAGAGGAGCGTCTGTGGTGAAAAAGAAAACTCAGAGAAAATCGATTTTCATAAAAACACATTGTCCTTAACTATAAATTCGAATTTATCGATAAAATCGATTAATCACCCAGCTCTACTAGAGAACTCTCTAAACTAGAGATTGAAAATATAGATTTTTTAAAATTATTATTATTATTGTTTTATATGGTACCTGACTGAGGTGTGCCTGATGTGGTGGCTGTGTCGTGGTGTATACTTAGCCAGGGGTCATAGAGCAGATGGTGGAGAGATGATCTGAGACTTCTTTGAGGTGATCTCCGTGCTGGTGTTGAAGGGTCACCTCTCACACACAGCAGGATGATTCCTATCTGCAACACTGTGGAGGATTTGGCCTCATGGGTAAACCACTCATGAGGAAGGTCCTGAAAAGTAAATTAGAGACAGTGACTGAGCGTTAAGGAATGTTTTTGACCTGAATCTCTATTCAGTAATGGTAGCTTCTACGAAGACAGTTCTCTGCCTGTAGTGTTCACTGAAAACCCATACCAGAAGAACAGAAGATGAAGGCGTGGTTCCTAACTGTACATCTGAACCAGGATGTTCTATGGCTTGAGGTCACAGTGCAGAACCCCTCTGGCATGGACCTCAATCACGCCTTCAACTAGCTGCCTTAGAAGTACCTGCAGAGTACACAGAGCACATTCTAGTAAAGTTAAATTGGCTGAAATTTATCCCAACATCTGCAATACTTGTGATTGTCGGCACGCTGCCACGTTCAATAAAAAAATATATATAAGTACCTACAGAGTGTAAGAAACAGACAGAAAGAAATTACAGTCGCTATAGAACAGGCTAACAGTTATTCAGTGGGTAGCTGCTACATTAAGGGAGAAGAGAGAAGAGTGTTCAGGTACCTAACGATTTTCCAATGATTTCACAGTTGCAGACAAATTTCCAGAGTCAGGATAAAATCACGAGAGTCTGGCTAGAGTCGAGCTGCAGTTGAGTTGCGGTCGTGTCATCTCAATCGTTAAGTGTAAGGTGGTTACGATTGAAAGTTTTAGTCAGTCGGGTTTGGGTACTGGCGCTCCGATAAAATCAACTGGGTTTGTTTTTTTATTTATTAGCAGTGTGATCAGCAGCTGTAAGATCGAAAGAGCGTATTACACCTCTCTGTTTGGAAATATTTTAAAGTGGACTGCAAAGGCAGGATTTTACAAGATGGGAAGGAAAAAAAAATGCACATTCAACAACAAACATGATTTACCACCTGAGAAACAATAAGCACCCAGCACAATCCTCCCAGTACACTGCAGACACTCAGTACAATTAGCAACAGAACTGCCAACACATTTCTCTGTGTGTGTTTCCGTCCCTTAATTAGTTCCCCCGGTAAGTCAGTAATAAGAACAAATAGAGTAATAATATTAAGCTATTAATGTATTAACATATATTCATCAACCTCTTTTGGGTGGGGATGGAGAAGGTGGAGTGGCCAGTGCTTCAGCTGGAGCTCCAGGACACTGAGGATGTTGTGTCTTTTGGAACTGGGCCTGATTTTACAGAACAGAAACAAAACAGTTCATGGTAGCTGTATCAATTTATCCAATAAAGTAGATCTACAGGTCTTACTTTATATAAATAAAACTAACCGACATAAAAAATATGCATGAAAATGTTCAGAATGGCAAGTATTTAAAAACACGGTCCAGTGTTAATTTTTAGTAACATGTTTAAAGTCTATACTATCTAAGACAGTGAGACAAATACAGCAACTTTTCTAAAATTACACTCTTCTACTGCAGCACAGACGTACACTCCCTCCTTAAAAAAATACTCAAAACCAGAAAAAAAACAAACAAACAAACACACCCTGGGAGGTTAGCTCTTTAAATAGCTTTTGACCAGCATAGGCAATGTTTATTTCTGGATGATCAGCTGGACTCAGCAGGGCCAACATTAGTAGCCTAGTCTTTTAAAAGTAATTAACTCATTTTTTAAAACCCATAAAGTCCAGTAACAGCTGTGTTTATTTGTTTTTTAAAGTCACTGGTTAGCTGCGGGTGTAACTTCACAGACCGCGATCTCAGTTCACAATTATGCAGCCACACATCTTATAAAATCTCCTTCTCCTAACCAAATATCCAGCACAACAAACCCAGCTTTAAACCCAAACCATCGCTGTATAAACAGAGACAGAGGAGAAGTTTTCTTTCAGTGTTTTCTGACAGAAACTGTGAGGATTCAAAAAAAAGACAAGTGTGTTTACTAATCCGTTACTCGTTCGTGATGAAGTTAACGCTAACTTGCACATACAGTGGATTCACGCGGTTAGTTAATAGTATGCAAAATGCAGTGAATGCTGCTGTTTGGGGTCAAAATAAACTAAACACCTTAGCTAATAAATCATGGACTGCAGAAAACTAAGCCGGAGACACAACAAACGCTAGCTCTGTAAGTTAGTTGTCTAACGGAGTTACGTTAAGTGCATAAACTGCCTGCACAGATCAGAACATAACAGCAGCTTACCTTTTCATGTTAAATCCACGACGAAAGCATTCTTTTCTCATAACTTTATAAAATCCAGTTGCAGCGTCACCTGCTTGTTCAGAAACAAAACAAACACCCAGCGCCGTTTAAGAGCTGATTCACGACCTTCTCTCCCAGCACAGGGTGTGTTTTTCTCAATCAGCAGCAGCTTTTAAACCACGCTGTAGTTCAGTAATAAGATCGCGTTTCACCGAGAGCTGAAACAGCCAGTTAGCTAACGGTAGTTAAAATACCTAACAGGCCTGAGAGCTCCTCTTATTAATACTGAATTAAAGTATGGTAATCTGGCTAGTGCTAAAAAGCCAACTAGCTTTTTACCAAAACACTTTTAGTCAATTTATACCTAATTTTAGCGGTGTGTTCCCACAAAACGAATGAAAAATAAATAAAAAAAAAAAGGGGGGAGGGCGTCTATGCGCGAATATTTGCGGCCATCTGCGCATGCGCGAATATTTGCAGACGGCCGGCAATATTCGCGCATGCGCAGACGGCCGCAAATATTCGCGCATGCGCAGACGGCCGCAAATATTCGCGCATGCGCAGTCGGCCGCAAATATTCGCGCATGCGCAGACGGCCGCAAATATTCGCGCATGCGCAGACGGCCGCTAATATTCGCGCATGCGCAGACGCCCGCAAATATTCGCGCATGCGCAGACGGCCGCAAATATTCGCGCATGCGCAGACGGCCGCTAATATTCGCGCATGCGCAGATGCCCGCAAATATTCGCGCATGCGCAGTCGGCCGCAAATATTCGCGCATGCGCAGTCGGCCGCAAATATTCGCGCATGCGCAGACGGCCGCTAATATTCGCGCATGCGCAGACGCCCCCCTCCCTTTTTTTTTGTTTATTTTTTATTCGTCTTGTGGGAACACACCGCTAAAATTAGGTATAAATTAACTAAAAGTCTCTTCAGTATTAATAAGATTCAGAAATTAAATATCTACAAAAACCCTGCCGAATTAGACCGGAGTACCGAGAGGAGCTCTCAGGCCTGTTAGGTATTTTAACTACCGTTAGCTAACTGGCTGTTTCAGCTCTCGGTGAAACGCGATCTCATTACTGAACTACAGCGTGGTTTAAAAGCTGCTGCTGATTGAGAAAAACACACCCTGTGCTGGGAGAGAATGTCGTGAATCAGCTCTTAAACGGCGCTGGGTGTTTGTTTTGTTTCTGAACAAGCAGGTGCTGCTGCAGGTCATCGAGCTAACTGTAGCTAATTAGCTTAGCCGGTTGAGCTAACTGTAGCTAATTAGCTTAGCCAGCCATGCTCCACTCGCTAGCTCGCTAACGTTAGCTATCTTACAGCGTTATTCGCCATTAACACGCTTTAAATAGTCTTTAAATGGTGGTAAGACTATTTAAAGCGTGTTAATGGCGAATAACGCTGTAAGATAGCTAACGTTAGCGAGCTAGCGAGTGGAGGATGGCTGGCTAAGCTAATTAGCTACAGTTAGCTCGATTACCTGCAGCAGCACCTGCTCGTTCAGAAACAATACAAACACCCAGCGCCGTTTAAGTATCATAATAAGACCGCGCTTCACCGAGAGCTGAAACAGTCAGCTAACTAAATTACTCACCGGGACTTACAGAGCTCCGCCGCGCTGCTCTAATCTAATCCGGCAGGGTAATAATCACTATCGGTGCTGAAGGCCCGCTGGAGGCCCGCTAGTGCCGCTGTTTTAAGACTGAGGGGCTTTAAATGAAAACAGAGTAAAGGGGAAACACAGTAAAAGCAGCGCAGCGGACCTTCAGCACCAGAGTGAAGAAATACTGGATTATTTGACCCAATATTAATAACTGTTCCCCATAAAACACAGCGAGGCGTTGGACTCCTGCAGTCCCCATGCAGCTCCCGGAGAAAAGGACGTCTTTCTTGTGGATACTGAGTCAGTGGAGTGGAGCCACGACCATTCAAAACTAGGTTCGGGGTTTTTTTGTTGCCCGAAAGGTTTTTAATTTGTGTGTTTTAATATATTCATTATATGTTATATTGTATTAAAACGTGAGATATCAACTTAAATAATCATAATTTAATAGGAACGGTGAAATATATTATTTTAATTATATTAAATATCATGCCTCAAAATCTCAGATCTCCCCCTCTTTTCCAGTGACTTTGGTTTCTTCCAAAAGTCTGTTGATGAGAGGGCGGGCGGAGCTGGACTGGAGAAAGAGGGCCGGCGTTCTGTCGAATTCTGCTACCTTGTCGAACCGTGCTGCCCCAATGAATATTTAACTGTAAAAGTACAAAAGAAGCACTATTTTTGTGCATGTACCCAGTGATATTCCAGTAGATGTACGTTATTAGATTTGGAGTGCATAATTCATTGTACCATGGCAAAGTTATAGTAAATATAGCTCATTACAAACTGCTTTTGTATTTATTTATGATAATAAGTGTAATTTTTAGTTTCCATTTACACTTCTGTGCAATGATAGTGCGTCCAGGTTGTTTAATGCACATAACGCCCCCTAAACCAGATTAATTATACATAAAACACGAGAAAGAATTAAATTGTGTAGGTCGGCGCATGCGCAGTACCTTTGGGAAGCATGTATCGATGGGTAGCAAAATTCGACAGAACACCGGACTTTAACACACCTTGGGTTTGGGCTGTATTCACTCAGTCGCAGTTAAATAAACTCACTGGCCATTTAGGAATCACTTAGACCAGAATTATAATAGAATAAACAATAAAATAATAAAATGTTATATAAAATCTAAAAAAAAAATCACCAGTGTCAGTGGCTGTCTTTACACTACAAGCCTCAAGTGTTTTTTTATTTTATATAAATTAACCTTTTTGTCAAACAGCACACATGCTCTCAATATTTTTTTGGCTGCTCTGCCAATGCTGGCTGATAATGACAGCACTAAGGGCATGAATACTGGCAAACAGATGCATGAAATCCACAAATAAAGAAATATGAAATTTGCAGTGGCCTTTTTTATGCCCAATCAGTTTGAAGACTGAGAACATATGTCTGCACTCCCCTCCAAAGGAATTGGGCGGAAAAAGCATTATTAAAAGATGAATAATGAAGACTGGAAATTGGAAATCAGTTAATTACAACTTTGTCAGTGTGTCCAGGCCCGGAGTGGCTAATCGGGAGATTCGTGAGGATTCCCGATGGGCCGGCTGTGTCTGCTGAAGTGTCTTATTGTGTACCTTGGGGAAGATGTGGGCAGTTATTAAGGAGTATATCTATGCTGGTGTTTTACCGGAGTCAAGCTATCCGCGCGTATACGCGCGATTTTACGGTAAACAGACGCGCAGGAGGAGAGCACGCTAAAAAACACAGAGAGAGACAGACACGTTTCAGTCGGTTATATTAATTCAGACATACATTAAGCCCAGAAACGAGAAGAAAACGGATTAAAATAACTCACCTCACTGTAGATTTAGTGCAGTACATTATCTATTTGATATAATACCATAACAATCCCATCGGGTTTTAAGAGAGAGAGAGAGAGAGTTTTATATTAATATTACTTTTTCAATCCATGCTTCAAATTAAATTTCTCATGAGTTTCCCAAAAGGCCAAAACAGACCCAGTACCTCTTAAAAGAGTCCATCCTAGACTATTACCTCTGCAAATTTGGGTAAATTGCACTGTATTGTTTATTTTATATTAATAAAAAGAATGTATGCATGTTTAAAATTAAATTTCTCATGATTTTTCCATAATGCCAAAACAGATCAATGACCATTTGAAAGAGTCCAACCTAGGCTATGACTCCTGCAAGTTTTGGCAAATGTCACTGTATTGTTTATTTTATATTCATTTTTATTTTTATTCATGCTTAAAATAAATTTTCTCATGATTTTCCCATAATGCCAAAACAGCTTCACTACCATTTGAAAGAGTATGTTCTAGCCTATGACTCCTGCAAGTTTGGGCAAATTTCACTGTATTGTTTATTTTATATTCATTTTTGTATTTTTTTTATCATGCTTAAAATTCAATTTCTCATGATTTTCCCATAATGCCAAAACAGGTCCACTACCATTTGAAAGAGTCTGTCCTAGGCTATCACCTCTGCAAGTTTGGGCATATTTCACTGTATTGTTTATTTTATATTATTTTATTTTTATTTTTTATTCATGTTTAAAATTAAATTACTACTGATTTTCCCATAATGCCAAAACAGGTCCATGACCATTTGAAAGAGTACAACATAGGCTATGACTCCTGCAAGTTTGGGCAAATTTCACTGTATTGTTTATTTTGTATAAATTTTTCTATTTTTTATTCATGCTTAAAATTAAATTTCTCATGATTTTCCCATAATGCCAAAACAGTTCCACTACCATTTGAAAGAGTATTTTATAGCCTATGACTCCTGCAAGTTTGGGCAAATTTCACTGTATTGTTTATTTTATATAATTTGTTTTTTATTATTCATGCTTAAAATTAAATTTCTCATGATTTTCCCATAATGCCAAAACAGGTCCACTACCATTTGAAAGAGTATGTTCTAGGCTATGACTCCTGCAAATTTGGGTAAATTTTACTGTTTAGTTTATGTTATATTAATTTGTTTTATTTTTTTATTCATGTTTAAAATTAAATTTCTCATGATTTTCCCAATGCCAAAACAGGTCCACTACCATTTGAAAGAGTCTGTCCTAGGCTATGACCACTGAAAGTTTGGGTAGATTTTACTGTATTGTTTATTTTATATTATTATTATTATTTTAATCCATGCTTTAAATGAAAATTCTCATGATTTTCCAATAATGCCAAAACAAATAAAACAAAAAGGTCCACTTAACTGTTCCACCATTAAACTGCTCAACATATTTCTAAACAGTCTAGTCTAGAAATCACCTGTTAAAGACACCTGTGCTAGAAACAGGGGGTGTGAGTTTAAAACCATCACCTTAAATCCAATACCTCAAGTGCAAGGGGCTATCTATAGTGAAACCTGCAGAAATATGCAGTGCTGATAGCCCGAGGAACTGATAGGACTGCCTCACAGTGGCCCTGTGATGGCTTATTGGAGAATGAATTTACATCTGATACTAGCAAGTATTAAAAATAAACAAAACAGTGAAATTTGCCCAAACCTGCAGAGGTGATAGCCTAGGACAGACTCTTTCAAATGGTACTGGACCTGTTTTCAAGGATTCAAGGAGATTTTACTGTCATTCGTATCACATGTGGTTCATGAGGTGGAACGAAATTGTGATCTCACGATTCAGTTTACACCCAAGAGCTGTTGTTAAAATAGATATATAAATAAAGTAAGACAACAAAATAAAATAATACAATAAAAATAGAATATAACAAAATGAAGATAAGATAAAATAAACAAAACAGTACAACTTGTCATAGCCTAGGACAGACTCTTTCAAACGGCCATGGATCTGTTTTGGCATTATGGGAAAATCATGAAAAAAAAATATTTTAAGCATAAATAAAAAAAGAAATTAAATGATTATAAAATAATCAATACAGTAAAATTTGCCCAAACTTGCAGAGGTGATAGCCTATGTTGTACTCTTTCAAATGGTCATCGACCTGTTTTGGCATTATGGGAAAATCATGAGAAATTTAATTTTAAGCATGAGTAAAAAAAATAAAAAATTAATATAAAATAAACAATACAGTGAAATTTGCCCAAACTTACAGGAGTCATAGTCTAGGACAGACTCTTTCAAATGGTCATGGACCTGTTTTGGCATTATAGGAAAATCATGAGAAATTTAATTTTAAGCATGAAATTTGCCCAAACTTGCAGAGGTGATAGCCTAGGACAGACTCTTTCAAATGGTAGTGGACCTGTTTTGGCATTATGGGAAAATCATGAGAAATTTAATTTTAAACATGAATAAAAAAAAAACAATTAATATAAAATAAACAATACAGTGAAATTTGCCCAAACTTGCAGGAGTCATAGACTATGTTCTGTAAGAAAGAACATATCCAAAGATCCTCTCGCTAACACGGACCAGGAAGCTTCCAGCGCTGCCTGACTTCAGCAAATCCTCCGCCTCCTCACGAGTAATAATAATACCTGTGTACAAAGAGAAAGAGCTCAAATCAAAAACGTTTAATCACGTATTTCAATGTATTGACTGTAAGATAATTATTTATTATGTTAATAATATTGCAAACAAATATAAAGAAATAGCATTAATCCTTTGAAATAATAATAATAACAAACCCAGTAATTATAAGCAGAACACTTAGACAGAGAGAGAGAGGTTTTTCTCGGATTAAAGCTCACAGATGGCCCACACTTTGAACTCACCATGAAGGGGCAACTCGACTCTCGCCTTGCTGTAAACAAACTCTGAGGGTCTGCTCCTCTTTAAACCAGCGAATAATTTCATCCCTGCTGGACGTCGACAGCGACCGGCGCATACCTGGCTTCCTGTTGATCATAACGAAAAAAAAAAACGAATTCAGAAAAGCTTTAAGAAAGACAAGCTGTCTGACTGCCTCTCTCATACCAGAAAATCCTACATGACATCAGCTCTACAAGCCCAGGAAACAATAGAGGGTTAAACTGATAAGCATATATGACACAGCCTAGAGCAGTGATGGTATAGTTACTTTGAAAAAGTAATCCGATTACTGATTACTCCTTAAAAAATCTTAGTTACTTTATGGATTACGCGATGTGTGTGTGTGTGTGTGTGTGTGTGTGTGTGTGTGAGGTGGAGAGAGAGAGAGAGAGAGAGAGAGAGTAACGCACAGTGACTTGGATAAGTAACTTTAATCTGATTACTGCATTGGAAATAGTAACGCGTTAGATTACTCGTTACTGAAAAAAAGAGTCAGATTAGAGTAACGCGTTACTAAGTAACGCATTACTGACATCATTGATTATAACCTTGATCTAAACTCTATATACAGCCAAAAATATACAACCTACATTTACCATCCTATTAATTGAAATTCTTCAAATATTATTACTTGAAAAATACAAATGTTATTACTATAATAAATAAGTGTAATTTGTGTCATTGGATAATCCTCTAATTTTCTTTTTATAGGAATCAAAATCTAGTCTATGTAACTTAAAGAGGACATGAAACATTTCAGTTTGTACAAGTTTTCTTAGGGATTAAATATAATGGAATTTATTTGGGGGGGATTTTTTTATATAAAAATATTATATATATTTATATATTTTTTATATAGTTTACACACTAAATTATAATATATTTATGTTTGTTACGTTTGAGCTAGGGCGCCGCCATGTTGCCCGTGCAGCACTGGTGACGTCACGAGGTTGGTTGGTGAAGAGCCCTGGTACATAACTAGTGTAAAAGAGCTTGTTGTTTGTGGAGATTATGGATGAAGACGAAGCTGAACTAGGCTAACGTGGACCATTTGCTCAGAGATCTTTCCTGCAGAAACCTGAGCAGAACTTTTTAGATGCTTTTCTGAGAGCGAGACGTTTTGGGAGTGTTTATTCTCTCTCTACATGGAGCCGTGCAGAAACCCTGCAGCGCGTCCACAGCAGGTACTGCCATCCAGTTAACTAGCTTGTTTATATACATTTATCTATTTAGCATGTAAAGTCCAGAGTTCATTAAGACTGAATGAAATGTACATGATTTAAGTCATTTAAGGCAACTTCCATGATGGAGAGGGCTACATTTTTTTCAGCATGACCATTGGAGGGCCACATGACCTCGCACTTCAAATAATTGAATATGAAAAATGCTACAAATGGTTTTCAATAAGAACAAATTTTATATGAATTTATATCTGTATGTTTACAGCACCAACATTTATTAACAACTATTTTCTGCATATTAATGCATTTTAATACGGCAAAAGACAAACCGTTTGCTTAAAAAAAGTGCAAAAAGGAAGTCCTTCATATCAAAGAACAAAAAGTTTGCTTAAAAAACTGATTGCAAATACAGTAGTTCCTCTGTGTAAAATAAGTTCATTATAACAAGTCCTTCATAAGCAACATAGACAAAACATTTGCTTAGAAAAGTGCAAAAGGCATTTGAACTCATTTATAACAAAGAACAAAAAAGATTTAAAAACTGATTGCAAATAGCTCATTCAATAATAGCAGAAAACTAGACCACAGAGGCCCAACATTTATTGAAGCTCACTGTTGCAAAGCGCCCGTGCCCGCTATTGTTTGGCAGCGACCGCCCTCTAGCGGTCAAAAGTAGAATTACATTTTTATTTTTATTTTTTTAATTATGAAATTATGAAATTATTTTTGATCTATTCGCGGGCCGCACTGAGTGATGACGAGGGCCGTGTGCGGCCCCCGGGCCGCCAGTTGCCCATCCCTGATTTAAGTGGATATTGAAACACACAGGCGCTGTTTGGTTGATAAACTGTTCAGTTTAGAAGTTAGAAAGCTTACTGGGTAGCTTCATCTAGTTAGCGTTAGTTAGTTAGCTAGCGTTGGCTAGCTATGGTAAGATAGCTAGAAAAGTAGCTAACGCTAGCTATGTTATCTTTTAACTGTCAGCTTATCTAGACTTTCGGTAACGGTACCTCTCGCTGCTCTGCTGGGTGAGCGCGTTGTTTGGCTCGTTCCGTGCGGCTCACAGCTGCTGCTGTTACAGTACCTCCAGTCGGACGGTCTGTACATCCCAGTTGTTCAGTGGAAAAATTAAAACGGAGGAAAAAAGCCTCGGACTTCAGCTTATTTATCCGGCACTAATGTTCCCGACTCAAAACCCTCTCCTCCACATAGTCCTGGTCTAGAAAGTGCTCGCCCCTAACCCCAAGCATTGCAGCTAACCGGAGGATAGTGGAGCTTCAGCGCAGCTAGCCACCTGTCCGCTTAAGAGGCGAGGTATGAAAGTGACAGTGTGACTTTCTCATTCTTCACCCTATAAAACTTATTAATATACCCAGTATTACTACACCCAGGGGCAATAGAACTTCGGGATTGTCTTCGTGATTCTTTGGTCCTCCCGGGCTATTCAGTAGGCTACTGTTGATCTACAGGGGTCAGTGACAGATTTTGGGGAGTGAGGAGGAAGATCAGATTATAGAAAGTGATTAGATGTTATGCACGTGATTAACCAGGAGGGGGCAGAAGAACCTCATCTAATAAGTAAGAAACAGCGTTTCAAAAGTCCTGTCACTGACACTCTGACACTGACACTTGGAATTACTTAATTAAGTACTTAAGTACTTGATGATATTTGTTCTATCAACAATAATTAATATAATGTAGATTTACCAGTGACCAGACTTCAGAGACCTGAGAATTGGGAATAATAACAAGGCATAATATGTTAAGATTTGATCATCACTTTTGATGAGGCTTCATTTTTGATGTCTTACACCTTTCTTAACCCTTTTAAAGCATTTACAGCTCTGATCGTGATTCTGAACACATTTCTACAGTTTAGTCTTCAATTTACCAGCATTCAAACCGATACATATGATAGTATTATCATATGTATGATAATACATATGATGAGTTAATGCGATTATGAAAGGTTTCTCTGAGCATTGCCACGTTTATTTGTCTAAAAATTATGTATTTCATTAATTATTATATAATATCATTAATTATATAATATCCACTTGTTAATTTCTGATTTTGCGATTGTTAAAAAATATATAATAAATTAATGAATTAACAGATAATTAATGCAATGAACGCATAAATACTATTGAATTATCACATTACTTTAATTTACATTAATAATACCTCTTAGTCTTTTAACAATGTATTAAAATACAGATAATGAGTAAATAAGTTGTACACAGCTCTGGAGGAGACCACTTAAAAATGATGGGTTTCTTTGATTTTACCAAATTGAAAACCTCTGGAATATAATCAAGAGGAAGACGGATGATCACAAGCCATTAAACCAAACTGAACTACTGAATTTTTGCACCAGGAGTGGTATAAAGTTATCCAAAAGCAGTGTGTAAGACTGGTGGAGTAAAAAATAATGTATGATGCAAGTTGCATGAAAACTGTAAATAAAAACCAGGGCCATTCCACCAAATATTGATTTCTAAACTCTTAAAACTTTATGAATAGGAATTTGTTTAAAAGCTCTGCATGTTTTTTGTTATTTCATCCCTTTCTCATTTTCTGCATAGATGCTCTAAATGACAATATTTTAATTTGGAATTTGGGAGAAAAGTTGTTCGTAGTTTATAGGAAAAAACAACACTGTTTATTTAACTCAAACATTTACCTATAAATAGCAAAATCAGAGAAACTGATTCAAAAACTGAACGGTCTCTTAATTTTTTTCAGAGCTGTATATATATTTTATATATTAATGAGAAGCTAATCTATTAGTTAACAGTGTACTCACTTATTAATTTGAAAGTACTTAATTACTGACTAAGTGTCACGCCTTCCAATTCCTCTACAGACTTTTCCACCTTCACAAACTCCAATTCCTAGAATGCACTTCCCAGTCATGTGTCTTAGCCAGCCATTCAGCACCAGATGGGCAGATCAGCATCACCTGTGTTTTGATTTCTTTCAGCTGTTTTTCCATGTATATATACTAGTCTGTATTGCCACTGTTGTTGTAGCTGCATACTGAGCGTTATTTTGTGGATTGTCTATTTCTGTGTATGATCTGTTTTTGGCTTTTATTTCTGATTTTGTCTTGCCCCCTTTGCTAGTTTACCTGGGTGGTTTTAGCTCTGGTTTTTGACCCTTTTTGTCTACTATTTGTGCCTTTTGGATTGTGTATTTGGCTCTGATGTTGTGGTTAGGCTAGTATCTGGTATTTACCTGTTCTTGTACTTTGACAACATTTGTTGGTTCAGTTCTGTTGATTAAAATTACTCCTAAATTTACTGCAAGCGTCTCACACCATCATTGGCTAATATTAGAAAGCAAACAGTGTTCTGGTCAGGCCCTTAATGTATATTAATACTGTAAAACTTTCACACTGTCTGGGAGCTGATATCACAGAAAGGAAGTGTCTGATACGAAAGGATCTGAAAGCAGACAGTTTTCAGCAGTTCATCATTTAACACCGTTCAGTCTGAACTGGACCAGATCACCTGTCCATCATCAGCGGCTTCCTGCTCAGGTTAAGTAACAGAGAGGAGATCTTTATCTCATGGGACTGGAAAGGAGAGATGTGGGTGAAAGATTGCGGATACTCACACATACACACACACACACACACACACACACACACACTTACATACACACGCAGACTGACATACTTCTCCTATTTATGTAACAGTACACACAGTAATCAAACTGAAAGTACTATTTCTTGTCACGTTACAGATTATTAGACCATTTCCCGTAAATCACACTGTGGATATTTTATTGGATGATTATCCGTGACACAGGCCTGTCATAATATTGGAGAATAACATTACTCATTTTTGGCTAAAACAATCATTATTGGTTTGAGAAGTAGCGGCAATATTCAACAGTGTAATAAAAAAAAATAATTGTTGCACTCAGCCTATAGTTATGTTTCAGACAGGTATGAAATGATTGCAGGTGTGGTTCCATTACACACCAGGGGCTCTAGTTAAGTGATCTATAGATGAGCCGTGAACCATGCGTGTCAGTGTGTCTTTGCTGTCGTAACGATGGGAAAAGTATACCTTGCACAGCTCAAAAGGCATGTATTAATCCCTATTAATTAATTATTCATGTGTGTGTTTTGGGCGTAATGTAAAATAAGTCAATCAGCATTTCACTTGCCATTTCCTTTAAGAGTCAGGTGTGCTCTGACTTTGGCAGATTTCGTCTATTTTACTTACCTGGACTTGACACTTCATGGCCAAGATAGTAATGAATGTCTGACTGTTGATGTCTATTTTTTGTTCAGTCAGTGGCGCACCTTTGTTTTTCATTTCCAAGATAGCAATATGCCAGAAATTAACCTAAACACACCACATTCCACTGATCCACTACACTCATCTGTGAAGATGTAGTCCATCTATCTATTAAACCTAGCTAAACTGCTTGAATTTTTGCACCAGGAGTAAAGGCATAAAGTTATCCAAAAGCAGTGTGTAAGACTGGTGGAGGAGAACATGCCAAGATGCATAAAAACTGTGTTTAAAAACCAGGGTTATTCCACCAAATATTGATTTCTGAACTCTTAAAACTGTATGAATATAACCTTCTTTGCATTATTTGAGGTCTGAAAACTCTTTTTTTTTTATATATTTCACCCATTTCTCATTTTCTGCAAATAAATGCTCTAAATGACAATATTTTGATTTTGGATTTGATAGAAATGTTATCCGTAGCTTATAGAATAAAACAACAATGTTCATTTTACTCAAACATATACATATAAATAGCAAAATCAAAGAAACTGATTCAGAAACTGAATTGTGTTTCGTGTGATTGTGCAGTTCAACCACATCTTGCAGCCTTATATAGCCCACTAGAGCTGTTTTGAGATCAGCTGATTATGAGAATTAGAGAATGAGAGAGAGAGAGAGAGAGAGAGAGGAAGACATACAGTAGCTGAGAGTGAGAGAGAGAGAGAGAGAGAGATGTCGTGCTTAGGAGAGATGCATTATCTGTTTCCTCTCCATATCTCCACCCCAGCCTTTTATCGTGGCTGCACAAAGGAAGGCAATATATCACAAAGCGTCTGAGAAACTTCAACCAGCCAAGCACACACACACACACACACACACACACACACGCAAGGTGATAAGCTAACCACAGTGAACTACTTGCTGTCATGCAAGCCTGCGGTGAGTGGAGGATGGGCAGGGAAAGAGGACTCTGTACTTTGTACTAATTACATTTCAACTCTTCTGTCATGCAGGTACATTTATAAACAAGCCTGTACTCCACAGCTCATACGTTGCATATATTAGTGTTGATTTAATTAAATTAATTAAAGATCAAGGAACAGTTTCAGAGATCAAGTCAAGCAACAAAGTACATATACATATACTTAAGTAGAGCCTTATTCCTCCTATTTAAAAAATTCTATCCAGATAAATCTCTCCATCCAGATAGAGTGAATCTTCTACTAAAATACAGTCATTTACAATCAGCATATATGCAGCTAAAACAGGGAACAGCCTAGTGCATCCCAAATTTAGCCACATTAACATTTTAATATAACATTATTATAGTCATTATGGCTTTCAGAAAAATGTTTTTGGGAGAGCTTGTTGCCTTTTTACCATTTTATCCCTACATTACTTTTACTCTAACTTTTATACTATTTATACTTGAAGTATTTTTGAAAGCAGTACACTTTTACTTGAGTAAAATGCTTGAGTTGATACTTCTATAGAAGTAATTTAAGTATCTATACTTTTACCTTAGTAATGAATGTGAAACATTTTCTCACCTTTGTTCAATTTTGCAGATTAAGAGATTAAGCCTAGTCTTGAACAACAACACACTTTAATTGATGATTTTACAATGAGTGTCAAGAATATAGTCCACAACTAGGCTTGATTCTTCATCACTTAGGGTATTTTTGCCTCATTAGTTTCATATGCACAATGGTGCCAAGTGTATTATCTGCTCCAAAGAGTCCTATTCTAATGGCAGTACAAGCTATGTGTGTGTGTGTGTGTGTGTGTGTGTGCGTGTATTTGCACATCTGCATGAGTATTGTGGGCAAATTAAAGTAGTTAAAAACCTTAATGCATTGAACTTCAGAGCAGTGGAATTGTGTTCTCTGGAGCTCCATCCAATACATGGTGGGGTGGTGATCATCCAACATCCCGACCTCACTGATGTTTTTGTCGTTGAATCCAATCAAATCCTCACTGCAATGCTTTAAAGTAAAATGTAGAAGAAAGCTTCACTCCAACAAAAGCAGAATCAACTTATTGGTAGGAATAATGAATGGGCAGGTGTCCCAATACTGTCCCAAGACAGTAGGGGCCCTACCAATGGTTGGGACCTGTCAATATTTAAAAAAAAGTTACAAAATATTTTATTGGCTTATATTTTATTTTATTAACCCATTGATGCGCAAGATATGTACACCCCCTCTAATGTGCAAAATGGGTCAAAAATGACCCGCATTAAATTTCTCTGGAACTTCATGTATTCATGTAGAGAGTTTCTATGATATATCTTAGCAATACATTAATGTAGCCATTCAGTATTGTAGGTATTCCTTAATTAACTTGTTTTTAATTAAGACATTATACATCCTTATTTAATTTTTTTTTTTTAATAAAAGCCTTTTTTGTATCATTACCTATTACTCTATTATCATTGCTCTAATCTTAGCAATACATTTATTCAGTCATTCAGAATTTAATGTATTCCTCATTTATCTTGTTTTTGATCATCATACATGTCATTTCTACATAACCTACATTTGAATAAAAGCCCTTTTTGTATCACTACCCCTTTAATGCACACATGGGTCAAAAATGAAATGGTAAATGTACGGTTGTGTCTGACCCATGTGTGTAGACCTGATGTAGATATACAAAAGCTTTTTCATAAAGTAATAAAGGGGAATAAAAATGAAGATTTGTGATAAAGAAACCCTCAGCCATACATGAATTAACATAAAAATGAATGCAGGTCACCTTTTACCCATGTGCGCTTTAGAGGGGTAGTGATACAATAAGGGATTTTATTCAAAAAGTAAGAAAGAAAAAAATAAAATAAGGATATACTATGATTAAAAACAAGTTAATTGTGGAATACCTTGGATACTGAATGATTAAATTAATTTACTGCAAAGATGTAGAAAATTCTCCATTAGGCCCATTACAACATCAAAGCTTAATCAGTTAAAAACTCTGAATCTCATATCCAGCTGCTGTTTCATAACACACTCACACTAGGGCGGTGTACTATACCTATGTGCTCATAATGTCCCCAACACACACACACACGCACACACACACACTTTAACAACCTCTTGTACACAGCTCACATCCCATCCACACACACCCACACACACACATGCACACCCACTCTGTGAATTGCTGTGGACACACACGCAATGCTGAACCTGCTCGGCCGGCTGGCATTCGGTAAAATAAACTGTGCTGGAAGCGAGCCCTCAAGCACGACAACAAGGCCAGCTGACTGAAACCAATACAACAGAAAGAGAGAGAGAGACAGACAGACAGTGCGTGAGAGAGATACTGCAATATTTAAAAGAGAGTTTGAGTGTTTGTGTGTTAAAGAGTGAGGAACTGAATGAATGAGATGAGAGAACATTTTATTATATGAGATTTTATACAGGATTATTTTGGTTTAACATAATTAATATTTATTGTATTTTTTTAATAAGTCATTTTTATTAAAAGTATGTTAATTCATGATGAATGAACCCCTCCTGAATTAACTATAATTAAATATTTTACCATTGTCAGGCCCAGGCAGGGATGAGACAAGTGTGGAAACTATAAAAGGGCTTTATTAAATATGGGCAGTGTTGGGCACGCTACTTTGAAAAGGTAATTAGTAATAGTTACTAGTTACTTCTCCAAAAAAGCAACTGAGTTACTAATAGAATTACTCCACTATAAAAGCAATTAGTTACCAGTAAAAGTAACTATTGCGTTACTTTGGTTATTTGCCCCTTTAAAAAATTTACAAAAGAATATGAATTATGTAATTACTATTATTATTAGAAAAATAACAAACGAAAATAAACCCAAAATGTTGATAAAATATAATCTAACGAATTTAAAAAAATAAGAAACGAAAAACTCCACACGACCAAAGAAAATTACTAAGACTAAAAAAAAAGGAAAAACCAAAAACATTAAAAAACTCATTTAAATCCATTAAAAAACTAACTCTTTCTGCGCAGAATAATAAAAGTTTTATCTGTATGCGCGAAGTAAAAAACAAAAAAGTTCATTCAGCTGCTAAAGTAACGTGCAGTAACGGGGTGTCGGAAATGGTAACGTCGTTATAGTGACAGTCAGAGTAATTAGTTAGATTACTGGTTACTGAAAAAAGTAACGGCGTAAGTAACGCTGTTTATTTTAACACCGTTACTACCATCACTGAATATGGGTAATCCAATATCAAAGTCAAAAACAGGCAAGGTCAGTTTCAGAAAACATACCAAGAATAGTAAGGGCAAGGCAAAATTGTAGACAAAAACACAATCAACAATAACTCAGGTAAAATAAACGCTTTGTATAGATGAACCGAACCATATCTAATACTCGGTTGTGAAGTGCAAGTGCAAAGGTATTTATAGTATATATATATATATATATATATATATATATATATATATAAGGGAACAGGTGGAATCGGGGAATAAATGAGCAAAGTCAGTGTGCGGTGCATTCTGGGCAATGAAGTCCAGAGTTAGGAGATCACTTTGAGACACAGGTGAAGGAGGAAAAGAAGGTGTGATACCCATTCATTTCTTATATGAGTGGCAGCAACTGTATGATTTATTAAAGCTATGATAAGAAAAGTCTGGACTGGGTTTACATGTTGCTTTATACCACTTGTATAAATGCACTGACATGCAAAAATCATGGATAGCTAAATTAGTTTGCAAGCTTATCATAAAGCATTACCTCAGATGACAGCTTGAGAATGGTTACACCTGTGTAAGCTATGAGGTGTTATCTTGTGAGTGAGGTTAAACACTGGTCAGCTTGAGTTGGAGCGGCCTTGGTAGCGGGTGCCTGGTGGATAAAACATTCCATTTGTGAAGTTGTACAGACATTTAAAATCCCTCGATCCACAGTGTCATGTGTACCAGTAATACACTATAGAGGGCATTATCACCCAAGGTGCAGTGGGTGGTAATGATTACGGTCATTAGCATCTGGCTAGAATTGTCTGTGTTAACAGACGAGTGATTCTGGCAGAAATCACATCCACATTCAATGCAGAGGAGAGAGAGTGTATAAGAGAGATTGTGACAGAATAATATATGCTAATTCTGAGAAAAAGAGCAACTGAATGAATGAGGGGAGAGAGAGAGAGAGAAAGAGACAGCATGTAGGTGGAAGAAGAATGTGCAGCCAGGCATCACTAATCGTAGACGAGTGCTGAGAGATATGCTGACTTTGCAGAAATTTGCTTTAGATGTTGATCACAGTGAGGCGAAGTTAAAGCGAAAGTTTGGATCAGACTTAAGTTAGTAAGTTAGTATATAAGTACAAAAGTCAGGCTCTGTCATTTTAGGGGGGGCAGTACATGTCTGTAATGCAGCATTAATGCAGAAAATTATTTGAACAATATGCTGCCCTTCCAGATTTATTCTATTTTTCCCATGATCTCCCAATTTTACTAGCAAAATTGTCCCAACCATTCAGCAGCTACTCAGCTGTATATCTTCCATCACTAGGGATGCCACAACACAAGGAGGGTGAAGACCAGCACATGCCTCCTCCGACACATGTGAAGTCAGCCGAGAAGCATCACAGCGCGATCGGAGGAAAGCGCAGCGACTCGGTTCCGATACATCAGCTCACAGACGCCTTGTGCTAATCGACATCACTCTAGGAATGATGAGGGAAAAAAGCGCCAATTGTGCTCTCTATTTTATGTTATCTGTTTTAACAATTGCTCTTGGGTGTAACTAGACTGTGAGATTACAATTTTGTTAAGTCTCCTTTAAACTTTATACTGATGTTTTTTTTATTGTCATTTTTTAAAAAATAAATAATTTGTCATTACAGAGTGTTAATTCATGATGAATGTACCAACTGAACCCATCCTAAATGAACTAAAATCAAATCAAAGTGATGAGGGAAAAAAGGGCCAATTGTGCTCTCTCGTGGCTCCGGCAGCTGATGGCAAGCAGCATGACCGGGATTTAAACAAGCGATCTCCCAATCCTAGTGGCAGCACTTAGCCTGCTGTAAAAGATGGTACAGGGAATAAAGTAGCCTGCCTACAGTTCTGATTTGTCCGAAATGGAGAATGTGGGGAGAATTTTAACCCTGTACACACCTGTTGCACAAAGCAGATCAGAGCAAACTTACACCTGAAACATTTGGTCACTTGATATCCCAGGCAATTGATTGATTTTGCTTGCCTTGTTGCAACGGGCCTGAAGTTGGGACATTTCAAGTTTTTTTGAAAGGTTTAAAATCTAACTTTGACTTGAGTGAGTCATTAATTTGTAACAAAACGTCTTCAGTTTAGCTCCTAAAGGCCTAACCGATGGGAGAGCTCAAGTACTTATATCTGTGTGCAAGTGGATAAGTGTGTGGTAACTCATCAAAAGTTTGGGAACACACATCATTTTAAAAAAGCACATTTTCTTATAAGGTTTGCGAAGACTAAACTTGAACGCCATTACAAACAAAACTCACAAACGGTGTGGAGAAAGGGGAGTTCACCTTCACTTCATTCGGGAAACGAATGTTTTTGATTGCTTTCACACACATCTCGGATGTCCTTATTGCAGTATGAGCTGTTTTTGAAGATGCAGCACCGTGTGAGGCGAAACAGAGGACAGCCTAATCCTTTTAGATGTTTGTGAAAAAGTTGTAGTTGCTGAGACGCAGCCGGTCCATCAGCTTGGTTGTTGATGCGGACTGGTCGAGTGAGTCCTGGTCACCTGAGAAGCGTCACTGGGGTTCAGATTAATTTATTGACGTCTGAATAAAATCTCACAAACAAAATCCTACTGGGTGTCTTAGGAACCTGAGACGTAATACAGAGAGCGAGAGCTTGTAAACAACATGAGCTAGTGGATAAATGATGCATGAAAACTGCATAGTAACAAGCAGTTGATAAGATGCTAGACTATTTTCACTGCTGCTAAAACCTAAAAAATTTTAACTTTTTGGTATTTTTCTCAATTTTCTCCCGTAACTTTGTCTTTTTTATTTCCGAATCCTTATTAAGGGATCTCTAAATTGAAGTGGCAAATGGACACGTTTCATTACACACACTGCTCAGGCAGGTTCACACACCACAATGTAAAATATCCCGATCCAAATGATTGAACTCAGGTTCCAATCACTTCTATGGCTACAAGTGTATGATAAAACCAAGCAACTAGTCATGCAGACTGCTTCTACAAACATTAGTGAAAGAATGGGTTACTCTCAGGAGTGAATTCCAGCACTGTGGTACAGTGATAGGATGCAGCAGCACATGTGCAAGTTGTGAAATTTTCTCACTACTTAATATTCCACAGCCAACTGTCAGTGATATTATAACACAGTGAAAAATGTTCATCACTACAGACCTCCAGCTCAAGAACAGTAGAGTGCATCAGCTGCTGGAGCCCTGAGAGAGCACAATTGGTCTTGCTCTCTCTGGGTGGGTAGATGGCCCTCTTTCCCCTCATGACTCCAAAGGGGTTCATCTTAGGGTTCATAAATACACGGCCATGAGTAAGTTCTATTATATCATTTAGTCTTAATTATGTAAATTATTTAGACCTGAGAACTACAAAACATAAATAAACCAAAAAAGGCAATATATCTTATATATATATATATATATATATATATATATATATATATTTATATCTGTTGTCACAATTATTTCACAGATCTTGATGTATTTTGGAGAACATCCCCAGTCCAAAAAGGAGAATCCACTGACTTGGTGAGACGAACTGGCAACATCTCTGCTGTTCAGAAGCTAAAATGCACAACATACTGCAAATGTTTACGCCTTTTTTTTATTGATTAACACCCTATAGTTGTGATACTTACAAGAAATCCTTGTTGAAAATAATTTAACTTAATTTATTAAAGTACTAATTATTACTAAATTATTATTATCCCTTTATTTATTTGTGTATATTTGTGTTTGCAATTTGTAAATGTATGTTGTGAATTTAAAAAATTTAAATTAACTAAACAAGAAAATCAATTGAACATTCATTATTAAGTGAAATGTCTTGTTTTCTCTTGTGTATTTTTAATTACTTTTTAAGCAAACAAATATGTTTTATCTGATTACTCGATTAATCAAATTGATTTTTCAGTAGAGTTCTTGATTACTAAAATAATCGATAGCTGCAGCCCTAATCAGAACCGAGTCGCTGCGCTTTCCTCCAAATGTGCTGTGATGCTACTCGGTAATGCTGCATCAGCAGCAGTTCAAAAAGAGGCGGAGTCTGACTTTACATGTATCGGAGGAGGCATGTGCTAGTCTATACCCTCCTGGTGTTGGGGCATCACTAGTGATAGGGGGAGTCCTAATGGGTGGATTGGGTAATTGGCCGTGTAAATTGGGGAGAAAATGGGAAAACATTTTAAAATAAAATTATTTAAAAAGTACAGTAGAGCATAGAGAGCTTCATGGAATGGGTTTCCATGGCCAAGCAGCTCCATCCATACCACACATCACCAAATCCATGGCACTCAAGTGGATAATTCAAGAATTTCCCCCCGGGGATCAATAAAGTATCTATCTATCTATCTATCTATCTAATTTTGGTAACACTTTAATGAGAACGCTAATGAAGTTGAGTGATAAAGCTAAATTCCACAAACTCTTTTAACAAAGAGCTGTTTTATTCTGCCTAAAAACCAGGTGCTTTTATTACATAATCATAAAGGATCATGTTGTCCCCAATCATTCGCCAGGCGTGTGAGCCAGCAGTTGTGATTGTGCGAGTATGTGTGTGTAAGGTGAGATGACTGTGTGTGCGCACGCGTGTGTGTGTGTGTGAGAGAGTAGTTGTTTATGTAAAGGCTGGCGCGGTGTGCAGGTGATAATTACAGAGCAGGACAGGATGAGGATTAGCGCTGGCAGCGAGAGCGAGACTTATCAGGACACTGCATACACACACACACACACACACACTCTCTCACACACTTACACACACCCACTTCCTCCTCACACTCGGCTCAGATCAGCTCCTCTTCTCCTGTTTCAAGTTTCTCAACTTGCTCAAGTGAAAATACAATATATCACCTCTTCAAATGACACAGAAACCCATTTTGCTTATCACCAATACAAAGAGGCGGAGGCAGAAGAGGGGGAAAGGGTGGGGACCCCCAGGCCCCACCCTTAAGGGGGACCTCTGGTGTAACAACTACATGTATATTATTGTCATATATACCAGTCACAATTTGGAGACACCTGAAATTAAAACTTTATTTCTATTTTTTTCCCATTTTCTCCCCAATTTACACGGCCAATTACGCATCCCACTCATTAGTACTCCTCCTTTCACTAGTGATGCCCCAACACACCAGGAGTGTGAAGACTAGCACATGCCTCCTCCGATACATGTGAAGTCAGTCAGCCACCACCTCTGTTCAAACTTCTGCTGATGCAGCATTGCCGAGTAGCATCACAGTGCACTCGGAGGAAAGCGCAGCGACTCGGTTCTGATACATCAGCTCACAGATGCCTTGTGCTGCTCAACATCACCCTCAGGAGTGATGTGGGGGAAGAGCGCCATCTACCCACCCAGAGAGTGCAAGGCCAATTGTGCTTTATCAGGGCTCCAGCAGCCGATGGCAAGATACATGAACAGGATTTGAACCAGCGATCTCCTGATCAGACACCTTAAATTTGTTGGGTTTTTTTTTTTTCATTAATTAAAAATTTAGATTAAGTCTTCCAAACTATGAAGAAAATACATGGAATTATTTAGTAAACATAAAAGTGTTAAACAAAACAGAATATGTTTTATATTTTAGATTCTTCAAAGCATCACCTCTTGCTTAGATGACAGATTACACATTTTGGCATTTTCAAAGTCTGGAATTCAGGCTTTCAGTTAACAGCTGTGCTGAACACGTCAAGAGTTAGTTACTTGAATTTCTTGTCTCTTAATGTGTTTGAGAGCATCAGCTGTACAGTTGTGAAGAGGAAGAATTGGTATACAGTGAATAGCTCTATTTGAGTAATAAATCTAATCCATATTATGGCAAGAAATATTCAACTAAATAAAAAAATACTAAGAAATGAAGGTCAGTCAATCTGAAAAAAAAAAAATAGAAGAAATTTAAATGAATCCTTAAGTGCAGTCACAAGGACTGCACTTAACTGGCTCTCATCAGGACCGCCTCATCAGGACCGCCCCAGGAAAGTGGCTCTCATCAGGACCGCCCCAGGAAAGGAAGTGTCGTTTACTGCTGTCTCTTTGCTGTGAAGATGCTTGAAGATGAGGAAGAAGACACCCCAGACATTGCCTTAGGTCTAATACAATTATTTATTACAAAGACTAAGACAATATCTTCAAGGCTTCCTAGGCCAGCCTTGGAGAGAGATGATGCCCGATCTGATGTTCCTCTTCTCTCTCTCGTACACTGTGTCGGGACCCCTTTAAAGGTCTGTGGTACACATCTGGAAACACTTAAAGCCATACATAGCCATAGGCAGAGTCTACAGTACATGCATTAGTGAAAGAGTATAAGAGAAATAAAAGTAGAATATAAAGAAAATATATATGCTGAAAATATACGTCAGAAGAGCAAGAGTCAGCAGTGGTTTTTGCCTTGGAACTCCATGTAGACCATTTTCACCCAGTCTCTGACCTTAGGTCAGTCACTGACCTTAACTGAGGCGAGTGAGACCTGCAGTTGTTTAAATGTTTTTCTGGAATCTTTTGTGACCTCCTGGATGAGTTGTTCATGCCCTTTTATATAGTAATTTCAGTAGACTGGTCACTTCTGGGAAGGTTCACCAGTGTTCCATGTTGTATCCATTAGTGAATTATAGCTCTCACTGTGATTCTCTGGAGTCCCAAAACCTGCTTATTGTTGTCAGACAGATTCTGGTTAAGCGTTTTCTTGATTCTACAGGTCTGGCAGTAATCAGGCATGGTTGTGGTTAATAGTGAAATCGAACTCAGCTGTTCAAAAATGTGAATAATCACAGTTATTTCATTGGGGGCAAACACTTTTTCACACAGAGATAGTTTTTTTTTTTTATCATTTTAAAATGCTTTTTATGGTAACTTGCCTGGTATTAAAGTCTTACATCTGTAAGGGGGCAAATACTTTTCACACCACTGTACTTAATATAAAAAAACAGTTTGTACAGTTGTCTTGTACACCTGCCTGTAAAGTAATTGCCTGTTGGTTCAGTCTGGGGAGGGTATTTAAAGTTATTTAAAGGTGTGGTGAGCACACTTGAGTACACTGGTTTGAGTGTGGCAGAATTGAAATATCTTAGTGGAATTTTTAATGTTTCAATCAAAAAATTATCTTTGAATGAGCGACGTTTTTTTTTGGGTGTTTTCACAATGGATTTCTCATGGATGCTTCATCAGATCTTGAAAGCTGCTATTTTCAGAAACAGTAGATTCTGCTTTGTAAATATGTGCCCTGAATCACTGCTCTGGGATTAAAATTGGATTTCAACTGAAATGATTGTCCTTGAACTTTGAAGGAACACCTATTTTTTGGGTGTTTTCCACAATGGATTTCTCACTTTCTCAGATTTCAATGAAGCTGCAATTTGTAGAAGGTTACACCCTTTCTATCCATATATAGATTGTTCTGGTGTGTGAGGCATTCAGGAATAATTGCTTCCTGAGGGGACAAGGTGCAATTTTGCACTCTAAAGGAGTCTGTGTGGCGCTAATGGTTTTAATTATTTGTACTTCTCATGTTTTTTGTTTTATTTTACCTTTCTTCTTCAAATTGTCTAAAAGATGAGAATAGATGTAAAAGACAAACAGAGACAGGGGGTTATATTCAAATGGTCATCATGCCCCTGTACCTGTCTTTTACTAATTAAAATAATGAAAATATAAATGTAAGTCAAATTAATTAAAAATGTATTATATGTACAAACCGTCTAACTAATCTAGAAAAGGATGTTTCAGTAAAGATTTCAGACACGACCGGCCATTAGTAGTTAACTCCAGAAGCCTGACCTGAACACTGCCTCACTGAGCTTCATAATTAAATCATATTTTGGGACAAACTGACCTCAATACAGCATTTAAAAATACATTTCCATCATAATACTGATTGACTGAGATATGGGATATTGCAGTTAAACATTTTTAGAATATGTTTAGGCCATTTTTATTAAAGAGCAACACATCATGCATTGCACTTATAAAGAACTTTATAAAGAATCTATTTCTGTACAGTATAGCCATGGCTGTCAGCACATACCCCTATGTTACAGGTTATACAATCTGCAAAACACACCATTCATCACCGCCTGTTGGTACATGTGTACTACTATCTTTACCCAGAATGCAGTGTGAATGGTGCCAAATGACCACGGATGACAACAAATGTAAGAGATGCATTCATGCTTGAGTTGTGGTGTATGCGTCATGCATGAGCCAAAATTAGCGCTTAGCATTTTGTATCTTTTTATAGATTATGGGATGTGGGTGGCGGATGTTGAGAAGTAAGTAGTAACAATGGTTCCAGGGATGCAGGTCTTTTTTTTATTATTTGACGGAGAGCTGCTGCTGAGCGGCTGCTGATCCCAATCCCAAACCCATTAACATCATTGAATTCAGGTTTAAGGTGTATAAAATCAAGCACTAAAACATGCAGACTGCTTTAACAAACATTAGTGAAAGAATGGCGTGGTACTGTGATAGGATGCAGCACCTGTGTAACAAATATAGTCATGAATTTTTTTTTTACTACTAAATATTCCACAGCCAACTGTCAGTATAAAATAACAAAGCAAGGTCAACGGATGCTGATGCATGGAGCGTGCACAGAGATCACCAACTGCCTACAGAGTTTATCACTACAGACCTCCAAACCTTTTGTAGCTTCAAATCAGCTAAAGAACAATAGAGTGTAAAGAGATTCATAGAATGGGTGTCCATTGCCAAGCCGCTGCATCGTTAATGCTGTACAGTGATAGTTCAAAGTTCTAAGATCTATAAAGGTTAGTTGGTAGGGCATTCAAACCATTGTCATGTATAGCAGTGTTAGTGTCATACAGAGCAATTAATTTAGAATACACACTGCTGGCTGGCTAATGTCAACAACTAGTGGTGACGCCCCTGTGAGGGGGATTCTGTCAGGCCGGGCACTTGGCAATTGATTGGATTGCTTGCCTTGTTGTTCAATTAAACATAAAGATTACCAGGAAAAATAATTTATTACTAATTTAGTCTGGTATGGACACTATTTATAAAAGTAAAACTGTCTCAGCATGGAGTTGTAGAGGTTCCTGATGGAGTCCTGAGATAATCCATCCAATGCAGCTCAAAAATTCACACAGTTCATGCAGACATTGCGGTAGGGGTGTTGCAGTGTTGGTAGCTTATCTAAGAGTACACCGCACATATTCAATTAGGTATAAGTGAGATGATGCAGCTGGCCATGGCCTGATATGTTTTATATGGATGAGCGCTGAACGCTGTATAATTGTACTGGAGTGTGCATTCAGAAAAGGTAGGACCACTGGTTTCAGGACCTCAATAACATAACGTTGAACTGTTAAAATGCCTGTAATGATGACCAAGGTGATCTGGCATCATGCAATATTGCACCCCTTACCATGGGTGTGGTATTGAGGACAAAATTGGACCTGACTACCCAGGGCCCGAGTAGGGAGAAGGGCCGATTAAAATCCAGATTTTATTTTTCTCTGACATTACTTGTGTACTGGCATGGATAGAGGCCCACTGACATTGAGAGTGTACAGGGCCCAGAATTTGCTGCTATGCCCCTGCCCCTTACCATGACACTAGACCTTCAGGACATTTTACCTGCCATGTGTCACCTGGCACCTGAATCCTTTGAGGAAAACCACAAGGACACAGAGAGAACCACCAAGCTTCTCATATAGCGCCGTTCTGGTTCTCAAACCTAATTTTCTACTTTTTTCCACAAAAAAATGAGGTTCTGGAACCAGGAGCATTCATTTGCAGTGGAAACCGGAGAATACTAGGTTCTTCAGAGCGAACCGTGACAACATCTGTGGGCGTCTGTTTGCTTCTGTTCACCGTCGCTGTGCAACACCCTCTGTTGATGATGTATGATGTGATGTTTTGATGGTTCTACTAAAATTGGTTAGCTGAAAGCTGAAAAGCATCACGGTTCTCATAAGCCTGAATGGAACTGGTTCAAGGGCCAGAGTTCTTTTGGTTCTTGGTAGAAATGTTCTCATAGAAAGTGACAAGAATGAGGATCAGTTGGAGCTGTGGTGGCACTACCTGATGCACCATCATGCCACCATTTCATATCAACCCTCCACTTGAGCAAATGGGATATGCAGTAGGGTATACCTGTTTTTTCAATGCTTCTGTTCATCAATAAACCACCTTACGCTTTACATGGTCTATGCTTCTTTCATAATCATAAACCATTCCTATTTAAAATGTCCCAATGTCCTTAAATTGGATGTCAACGCCTGCCATATTGGATAGGATGCCCGTGGGAACCATTTTTCTTCCCTCTAGTCGGAGTCCCAGCGTGTGTAGCTGCCAGCGTTCTCTGTTCTCTGCTATCGGCTGATCTGGACCTCCCTGGGTCCCGCGCTGCCCGCTGGGGAGAGCTCTGTTTGTCTCTCGGCTATTTTAAGAGCTGGGCACAATGTCCGCGTTCTCTGTGAAGTCTGGAGCTCTGGGTGGATGAGGGCGTGTGTGTGTAGGGGCGCAGTACGGAGCGCTGGGCGCGATAGCATCACACGCACGGCTACGTGTGCTGGTTGCCTGTCTGGTTCTGCATCAATGGGCAGGAAAAGGACAACATAAGAGCCATGTTTAGCTTAGTAGCTTAGAGACCGGGTTAGCTCGAGCCACGCTGCCTAAAATAGATGGGAGGATGGAGGAAGGAGCAGAGGGAGAACAAGGGATCAAGTGAGGTCAAGATTAAAGGAGTCTAAATGAAGTGATGTGGGTTCCCTACTTCACAGTTAACCTGCAATCCACTCCTTTTTATATACTCACAGATGTGACTTCACGTGAATCTGATTTGAAACCACTTCCTAGGTAACATGCCCATGCCGATCCTGTATGGGTAGCACAACTGGGAATCAGAAAGTTTCGTACATGAGTTATATGTTGGGCCCACATATGGATGGATGTCTGTGATGGACCGTAGTGCACACGCTCCACACACCCAAAAGATCAGGCCCGTGAGAAATCCTGAGTAATCCTAATAATGCCATTTTTAACATTAAAAAATACACTGCCGAATCTGAGATCTGGGGTTGCTGCAGTTGGTCAGGTCTGGGTTCAGCAACAGTATGTGCTGAAAGAATAAGGTCAGCTGACTACCTGAATATACTGAATATAGACCAGGTTATTCCTGGATCAATGGATTTTTTCTTCCCTGATGTACGAGCATAATCCAAGATGACAATGATAGGATTCATGGTACTGGAGTTGTGAAAGAGTTTCAGGTTCAGGGAGCATGAGATCATCATTTTTACACATGGATTGAGAGAGTTCACCACAGAGTCCAGACCTTAACCTCATTGAGAATCTTTGGGATGAGCTGAAGAAGACTTTGTGCAGTGGTCAGACTCTACCATTATCAATGCTGCTGTAAGATCTTGGTGAAAAATTAATGCAACACTGGATGGAAATAAATCTTGTGAGATTGCAGAAGCTTATTGAAACAATGCCACAGAGAACGTGTGCTGCAATCAAAGCTAAAGGAGGTCCAACAAAATATTAGAGTGTGTGAGCTTTTTTTTTTGGTCAGGCAAAAAGTGTATGCAAATCATGTCAATAGATTTAAGCAATAGAAAAGTAACATATTTGCTTGAGAAAAAGTTGTATCTCCTGTGCGAATGTTGGAGTATTACTGTAGCCTTGTACACAGTGGAGCTGGGGGTGAAGCTGCTCGTGCTTCTTGTGCATAGACTGAAAATGAAAAGAAACATTGAGTTTTACAGCTCAGAAAATATAATTTATTGAGGACTAATCAAGGAATATACATCAAAAAACACAACTACCTATCAGTAGAACATAACATCACTGTGGAAATGCAGACTTGTCTCTTATTAAAAATAAAATACAGCTGTTTTCAATTTAAATCAACTATCTCTTAACCAGCATATGGTAGGGTTTTTTTTGTTCTGGATGATCAGCTGGTCATGAGCCAGATTTTTTGGTAGGGATGTTGCATATAGACCACATATTAAAGTCTTATTTAAGATCAATATCAAGCTGTTATCAAATAACACCAGTAATGTCTTGAAGAGCACTTTACAGAGTATTAATCATGTAAGTTTCATGATACTACTGTAGAAATTTGAAGTAATGGGATGGCAACATTTTAATGATTTTTTAAAAATTAGAGTTTAGATAAATGTAATCAATTGATCATCAACTGGCACTACTAAAGTCTTAAATATATTGTTCTCATGTATTCAGTATATATATTTGAAGTGATATTACTGTAGCAGTTGGGAGTAATGGGAAACCAAACTTAGGAAAAATGTCTATTTGGTTTTGTATAAACCAGAATTTGGAGTCTTATAATACCAGCAAATCACACTGCTAACAAATGACACCATTAAATCCTTTAACACCACTTTTAATACTATTAATCATATTATAATGGGACCCATGTGAGATTAAGGTGGGCTGTAAAGATGGGACACAATTATGAAGGTCCCAGTCTCAATACATGCATTAACCCAAAAAGCCCATGCCAACCAGAAACCCATGTAGCTAGGGTGACCAAACGTCCTGTCCCGGGCGTCCCGTTTTTTTTTTCAGATAGTGAGGAAATGTCCTGGTTTTTACATTACCCTCATTGGACCAGAGAGCAGTAGACAGCGTGACTGTCAGCATGGAGCCCCCCCCCAACCCCCCCCCCCCCTTCTGGTGCAGTCTCACAGTAAGAGCACACACACAACTACCAGGTGTCCTGGTATACCCAAATGAAAATATGGTCACCCTAATGTAGCCCGACTTTATCCACGTGTTGTCTTGGTTGGAGGCATTAGGAGGCATCAACTTAGCCCAGTACCATAAAAAGGGGAAAAGGGGGAAGGGGCTAAGGTAATCAAAAACCAGACAAGACCCACTCTGACAGATCAATGATGCTGGTTAAACTTTCTGTGGGCACACTTCATCTCTATCCAGGTTGAAATGGATGGATGGATGAATGGATGGATGGATGGATGCGTGGATGGACCAACATTCTGGATAAGAACTTCAGGAAAAGACAATAATAAGGATAAGACAACGATGATCCAAAATATTACGATATGTTCTTTTTGCCTGAAAGGAGGTTTTGTTTTTCCAATATCCCAAAATGCAGATAAGACCTTACAATGATCTGCCAGCACATTAGAAAGTTTATCTATGGCATGTACATTCCATCAAAACAGCTCACGCTACAAGGCTTCTAAAGACTTTTCAGCAGATCTTGTCCTGTAACTTTCAAGGCAGGGTCTCAATGGATTGGACCTGTCCAGCACATACACCTACATATGTTCAGTCAGAGTTCCAATGTCTGTTGAAAGAGGTCAGTCTATTGTTTAGACTTTGTACAACCAAAATAATTTTAGATTTTATTCAAGAAGGCATATACAGTACACTCCTAGATATATCCATCCACAAATACTGTACAGTCTGTGCGTTAAAGATAAATATTTATATTGCTGTGTAGTGATTACTGGAGGTGATGCTACATGAGGTGACCAGAATAAAACTTTTTTTTTGTAAAGTGACAATGTCAAAATAGCCAGCTGATTAATTTGCACAGTGCAAATTGACTTTTGTCTAGTAAGATAGCCGTTAATTTACCTGTTGAACACTTCATCATATGTCATGGCTGGACAAGACACATGCAGCTGACAATCAGATACTTTATTATATAATACAGCAATGAGACAAAGGGTAGTCAAAACATGCAGAATTGAGAGAAGCGGGGGGAAAAAACAAGGTCATAACAGACAATGAGATAATGCTTTGTAGAAAAGGTCAACCGTCAATCCTCGGCAGGGAGTAAATGGAGTGAGGGTGTAGGTGTATATGTAGGAATGTTAACAGGTGTAATCAATATTCTGGTGATTGACCTTCTGGTAGTGGCAGTGTCATGTGAGTGCATGATATCAGTGTAAGGTGCATTTTGGTTATTGTAGTCCACAGGAAGAATGTGTGAGAGACAGGAGTGCCTACAGCACCACATGTGACACCATAACACCTCATCATCATAAAATGTACCTCCTCTACCCCTTAATGCTTCAATACAACTGAATATCCGATATGACTGAAACCCTTCAGAGATATTTCAGTGAGCTAACGGTGTTACATCGCCATTCAAACACTGAGAATCATGGGCAGAGTACCACCAAGACTGGGCACATGGCTGGTCACGTAGACATGCTAAAAGGACGTGCTATTAATGCATAGCGTAAGCTGATATCTGCTCATTTTGCAACACACCACTGACATTGGGAAAGTCACCCACTGCCTGCCAAGCAAATAAACGTCAGTTATCAGTTACTAGCAAATTCCACCAACCACACATAACGAATCTGAATCTGAAGATGGAAAAAACCTTACACATACACCCAGGAGGGAAACTTCCAGAAAACACAGACGGGAAAAGTAAGATAAGACAGTGGGAAACTACAGATATTAAAAATGAAAACACATGCACCCACACACATGTGGACATTTTAATAGGATAGACCCTGCCTGTATTAAAAACAGGCCTTCCTACTGAAAAAAAAGTCTGCCTGTAGTAGCAGGTCCTATATTCGATGAAGATTTCACAATAGTCTTGGATTTCCACAGAAACAACATCTGGAAATTGACAGATTTAATTTCTGTTATGATTAAACCCAGATGATTTTCATTTTCACCTTCATGGATAAAATATATTTGTAGCAATCTGCATTAATGTGATGTTTTTAATGACTATTGAAAAGGCAGTGTTGTGTTTAGGTTATAAGTCAAGCGTGTGATTGGGGCTAGGCAAGAGAGTGCAGGGTCTCTATTAAAGTGTGTGTGGGAGAAGGAGAAGAGGAGGGGGCTCACTCTGTAAGTGTGTGTGTGTGTCCAGCTCAAGTGCTAGGTTAGCTTGTTGGTGCTAGCTTTTTGTTCTTTTGGCGTGGTTGGGGCCGTCAGCAACCATTGTAAAGTACAGCGATGACCAAAGAAAGTCTTTCTTTGTCATTCTTGTTTTATTATTTCTAATTTCACAGAGCAAATTACCCAACCCACTCATTAGAACTCAGTAGTGATGCCCCAACACCAGGAGGGTGAAGACTAGCTCATGCTTCCTCCGACACATGTGAAGTCAGTCAGCCACCTCTTTTTAAACTGCTGCTGATGCAGCTTTGGCCAGTAGCAATTTGTTTTGCACAAATTGAGTTATTTAGCAGCAGGTAGGCTAACAACAAAAAATACGAGTAATGTTTAGGTTAATTAGTTACCTGCCTGACAATGGCTTCAAATGCCTGGTAAGGACCCTGCAACTGATACTTTAAAGAATCTACATTTTGTAATCAATTTCTAAAATAAATAATTCCATATACTCTTCGCCTTTGTTTGGATGGATGGATGGATGGATGGGTACTTTATTGATCCTGAAGAAAATTTGGCAGCCAGTAGCAGTTACACAACACAATAGAAACAATAAGTGTAGTAAACGTAAGGAAAAAGGTTTAAAAAAGAGTACACATAAGACAGAGCTACTGGAAAGGCTGCCGCTTAGTATGGCGCTGGAACTGAAAATTACTTTAGTATTAATCTACATTAATTAAGTAGGGCCCAATTTTGGGACAGGTACTGTAAATGTTTTTAAATCTTCTAGAAACCCATACAGAAAATGTATAATTAACTCATATTTTTACTTGACTTGAATAAGTGTTTAGTGATAACACAAAATATTCGACAAAAATAAGGTTTTCTAATCCAATAAGGTGCATAATTTAACTAAGGCCACCGATCAGAAGAAATAATGGTATGATACATGATGAATAAGATGCGACATGTCTGTGTAAAGCAGCACTGCTGAGAATCGAACCCCCTGAGTCTCGATAGCCATGTGCTGATAGTCTTGTGTACAAATGAGCACTCAAACAAAACAAAACTGAAGAAGAAGCAAAGAGGAGAACAAAAAAAAACTGGAAAAACCTGGTGTTCAACCCCAACCATGCCGGGCTCTCACGCTAGTGCAGGGAGGAGAGAGGAACAGTCGCACGCGAGTCCTCCTGTCACAGCCCTCTCACGCGAGACAAAGCACCACAACACATATGTGCACAGAGTCATGTATACACCCCGCTAACACTAACACCCCTCCTCATACACACTCACACACACAGGCCCAGTACGTCCTCCTGGAGCCGCGTCTGCATGCAGGACCACACTTTAGTTGTGCCGTCTAAAAACAGCAGAACGTAATGTGTATTGGTTTCATACTAACTAATGAATAATTTACAGGTGTCTATAATACATTTTCAGTGGTAATCGGTTTCACTGAAATTGTGCAATTATCATAATATAGACATTTTCTTATTAGCCATATTAGCAGTAGCACACTCAAACACACACAGAAGAGAAACACACTCAAACACACACAGAAGAGAAACACACTCAAACACACACAGCTGAGAAACACACTCAAACACACACAGCTGAGAAACACACTCAAACATATTAAAAAGAAAAACACACTCAAACATGCAAAGCAGAGAACACACACTCAAACACATACTAGGGATAATGTTTCCCCTCAATCTAACCATGCTGCCACTTGTGTTTCTGATAGGTTAAGAAGTAGTATATATACAGTTTTTTTTCCTTGGGAAAAATACCTTTAGTTAGAGTGTCTTTTCAGCTTCAGCTGTATTTAAGCAAACTTTTGTACGGTGTTATATCTGTTTTATTGCTCTTTTATATTTGCATTGTTCATTGTAATCTTCATGTTGTTTTTTGTTAGGTAGACAATTTCAAGATCTGTCCAGGGACAACGGATAAAAAAATAGCCTTCAGGCTAATTCTGGTGCATTTACAGTAATGTTTATTAATGTACACTGTCCCTGTTAAATAAACTATTAAAATAAAAAGAAATACAGCAAAGAAACTGACTTAGTCAAACACAGTCAGGGGCATAGCAGCAAATTCTGGGCCCTGTACACTCTCAATGTCAGTGGGCCCCTATCCATGCCAGTAAAAAATCAGGATTTTACATGGGCCCCTCTCCGTACTCGGGCCCTGGATAGTCAGGTCCACTTTTCCCCCCACTACCATGCCCATGTGAAGCAGCTCTCCAGCCCAGAAGGTTGATGAACAAACTTGCAGAACAGCCCAAGTGGGTTCGAAAACGTAAACGGGTGCAAAACGTAAACGGGCGGAAAATGAAAACGGGTGGAAAACAAAAATGGGCAGAGAATGAAAAAGGGCAGAAAATGAAAACAGGTTGGAAATGAAAACGGGTGGTAAACAAAAACGTGTGTAAAGCGAAAACGGGTGGAAACAGAGATCACGCAAAGCGTAAGCGAGGAAGACAACAGGCAGGGTAAACAAAGACTCTCCCGGGAAGCGAGACAGACACACTGGAGAGAAGCACAAGGGAGGAGGAGCCAGGGAGAGAGGATCAGGGGCGAAGCAGCTAATTCTGGGTCCTATACACTGTCAATGTCAGTGGGCCCCTATCCATGCCAGTACACAAGAAACACGAGAGAAAAAAAATCAGGGTTTTCATGGGCTGGTCTCCGTACTTGGGCCCTGGGTAGTTAGGTCCACTTTTACCCCCACTACCACGCCCATGAACACAGCACATAGCTAACCTGTTACCGGTGATGTAAGGCTTGGATGGAGCTTCTCAGCCATAAAAAAACCCATTCTATGAAGCTTTCTGCACTCTGCTGTTCTTGAGCTAATCTGAAATCTGCCTGAAGTTTGGAGGTCTGTAGTGATTATCTCTGCAGAAAGTTTGTTCCTCTGGGCACTATGCTCCTTAGCATCCACTAGGCATTACACTGACAGTGCCAGTTGCTGTGTTCCCAGCTGTTTCCACTTTGTTAAAATGTCACTGACAGTTGGCTGTGGAATATTAGGTAGTGAGAAAATTTCACGACTGGACTTGTTGCACAGATACTGCCTTTTATAACAGTATCATGCTGGAGAAAGACCCATTCTTTTTGTATTGTTTGTATAATGTCTGCATGCCTGGTTTTATTCAACGGTGGCCATTGAAGTGATCAAAACCTGAGTTCAGTAATATGAATAAGTGAATGGATACTTTTGGCAATACAGTGTATATATGACTATTTGGACAAAAGTATTGATACGCCTATTCATTTACTGTTTCTACGAAAAGCAGGGGTATTAAAAAGTGTATTTGTTGTTGTAACTGCCTCTACTCTTCAGGGAAGACATTCTACTAAATTTTGGAGGATTGCTGTAAGGATTTGATTGCTTTCATGTGTTAATGAAGTCAAAAGGTTGGATAATTACTTCCCCAACTCACCCCAAAAGTACTGGATGGAGCTCCATAATTTCAGAGAACACAGTTTGTCTGCTCCACAGCTCAATGGGTACAACTTAGAGTGGTTGATTTGTGTGTAATTAGACATAGAAATGATCAAACGCTCCTTTGAGAAGCAAGCTAAGCTAAGTTTATCTTCCATTTCTAAATTAAAAAGCATTAATTCACATAACGTTGCTGTCCTATGAAAAATATAATTATTTATTTATTTTTTTTTTTTTTTTTGGGGGGGGGGATTTTTAGTTTACTACATAATTTGAACAGACAAACTGTCCCTTACACTGTGGCAAAATGTCTTGATGAACAGACCAATAGAAACTCCTCAAAATGACTTGAAATAAACTCCATTGAAAGTTTACAAGGTTTTTTCTCTCTCCTGTAAAGTTGCTGTTTTGGAGATAAGTGTTTTTTTCATTGGACTGCGACAATAATTACCAATATAATTACATACAAAATAGCATGCCCATGTAGGGACTATATGAGTAGCTCAGCTTGAACCCCATATCATTTTTGTCCATATATTGTTGGCCCCCCATATGCATGTCATCGACTGGCCCCATCAGATTCAATGAGCGAACAAAAAGAGGTTAAACATGGGCAACCTCTAGGTAATGCACTGCACATGGGGACTAGATGCAGGGCTGGAATGGAAACTAAATTATAGATAAAACATATGTAATAAGCATATGTATCTTATGAGAGGGAGTTAACTGTTTTTACACTCATACAGTAAAGTATACAGTAAGTGCAGTCGCAAAGACCATCAAATGCACTATGATGAAACTGGCCCTCATCAGGACACAGATAAGAGCACCTACAGTAAATGATTCACATAAACTTTTGACTGAAACTGTATGCCATATCTATTAAGCTTAAAATGAAACAAATCGCGTGCCAGGTGTTTTTAGGAAATCGTGAGAAGTTACCACATCTCACCTGTAAGGGCCTGGGGGGGGATGGCCCTGCTAATACATATTTCCTTCTTTTCTGAAGTGAAATCTCGGACCAGTTTCAGGGGAAACTCCGCTGAGTGGTTATGGCCACTTTAAATTCAGAAGAGGAGTGTTAAGTGTCTGACCTGCTGCGCCTGGAATGACTGAACTCTTTCGCTGTTTTTAAACATTTCAATATTTTTTCTTGCACATTTCCTAACAGAGCAGAGATTATCTGCCCATATTTGCTTCTCAGACACTCAGCCTTTTGTCCTGATCAAGATTATAATCACATGTTGGAAGGCACATAATTAATTTGTTAATTAATTTGTGTTTTTTTCATCACTATAAATCATTACTAGCTCAAAATTGTCCTAAATTATAATTTTAAGTAGCAGTAGCAGTGCACTATGACCTAGACAAGCTGATTTTTAATTTCTCATCTTAACAATGACTTTATTACTGCACTTTTATCACCGGTCAGACCTCCAATTTTTCTCTTTACTGCTGAAACTGAAACAATGAATGTTAAGCTGAGCTAAATATACTGTTGCCATGTGGGTGAGCCAGACCTGACTTTTCCTGTAGCAGTTTTCTCCAGTTTCTAAGAGTCTTTCAAAGGTGTAGGAAACAGTACTCACCGCTCTCTGGCTTCATCTGTAATTTCTCTAAAGAAAAGATTTATACTTTTAATAGTTACAGAGTTATATGTGTTTTTTCTAGTTTTTATGATAAAAGTGTGAATGTTCTGTGTGTGTGTGTAAATGCTGCAGTAGAGAGTTCAGTAACACAATCTGTTCCAGCACTGCATTACTACAGACAAATTATAATAATATATTATAATATAATAATATTTGTTAATGAATTTCTTAAGCTCAGTTTTATTATTTGCTAAATACCAGCTGTAAGCTGTAAACAAATGAAATGTTGGCTAAAATTCCCCTCTCTTTTTGAAACAATATGTGATTCTTTTCAGGGTTTTTTTGTTTATAATACTAAACTGAACCTGTTTAAATGGCAAGAATAAAGGGAAAAAATAGGGGTGTTCTAAAACAGTTGAGTAGATTAAAAAAAACAGATATAATGGGTTCAAACTGTCTACAACTTATAATAAACATGGCTTTTTAGTATTTTTCATTTTTCATTTGTCTTTTCTTTTTTTATAACTTCTCCTGATTTGGTAATGCACATACAACCAAGATATCTTTTTTTAGACACACTGTTAAGTCTATATTAGCTTAATGAGTGAAGAAATCCTGTATTATAACTGGTAATAACTGCAGAATATCCACTCCATTAATCAAACAAGCAAACAGATCAGCCCACAGAGCTGAAGAGATGCCGTGACTTCACAGCTCCGTATTGTTTGCACAATCCAGGCTACCAGAGTTTACAGAACAACTTCAGTGAACGGCCAAAGATTTGACACAGAGATTAAGCTTAAGATAGCAGAGAGCGACGCTGTACAATCACACACACGCACTGTAATTCCAGAGCCGTGCAGGAGTCTCAGCACTGACAGTGAGAGCACATCATTTCCTCTCACGAGAGAGAGAGAGAGAGACGCTCAGACACGCAACGTGACAGGTGAACCTGACAGGTGTGAAATAGATGGCTGAGAGGGAGAGGAAGGAAGTGAGTGGATTATTAAGGCAAGGGGCATTAAAACTTGTTACGCACTTATGTAAACTTCCATCGCATGACAGTGGGAGGTGAGTTTAACAGTCTCTTGGCAGCTGAAGAAAGGAGGAGGAGGAGGAGATGATGACATTATCATGACTTAACTGTCCTAAGAATCAGCTTTTCTAATGAAAATCTACAAATATATTGCAAAACACCAAAAATAACCCTAATGATGAAACCTTTTCATTTGAAAAAAAAAGACCTGTTTCAAATCCTCAAATACTTTACTTACAACCATTTACACTGAGCACAGATACACAGACACCGATGAGAAGCGGCAGCCGATCACACACACATTTATCAATCAGTCAACCTTTATTTTCAGTCGGTAATATATATTACATATTACATACAACATACTACATACAATCATTTGTGCGGCACAAATTGAAATTAGTGGTGTCAATCGATTAAAAAAAATTATCAGATTATTAACTGCGATTAATCACACTTGTTCTTCTCAAGACGCATGTTTTTATAGAGGATATTTAAATGTAAATAAAAGAATAGATGTAAGAAATGTAAAATGCAATTATACTTATATTAGTGGTGCTAATTTAAATAATAGTATACACTTGTTTGTTTGAGGGGAGATAAAGCCAACGTGGGATGCTGAAATAAAGAATGCATAATAAATTCTATAGAGAAAACTTTTTTACTTTATCGTAAAGATCACAGCTTGGTTATAAGGGTTTCTGAATTAGAACTTAATCTGTTGAGTATAAAAGAGCGTTTTTACATTTGTAGTTGGTTTCTATGGTTCGCATCAATTGATTGGTTTCTTTTTTGTGCAGCGTTTTCTTCCTCTGTTTGGTTAGGTTCCACTCAGGCATAAACCTAAACGCACCAAAATGCGCACCAATTAACCCACGCGATCACATTGTCTTCTCTGATTGGTCAGAGAGAAATTAAATATAGTAAGAAGATTTTGTGTTTCAGGGCGTATATCTGTGCAGTGTGAAGCTGCTTTAACACAGAACGCTGAAAAAAAAAATTCTGCTGCGCTTTAATGGGATGTGCAGGACAAAGTCGTGCAGCTGTGAGCAGTGAACGCAGCACATGTGGCGTTCAGTGTAAACAGCATGGAGCAGCGGAGACAGCATTTGTTCATAGCAGTATATTATCTGGCTAATATACTAGATTAAACTGTGCCTTATCAGCAGTTTTTAGTTCAATTAAAAAAGGAGAATATTTGATCATGGCTGGATTACTGACCGGGCCAAAAATACAATATATTTTTATTTCCGAGGGCTTCCATTTTAAGGATCCTCTGACTGAAGAGCCTCTTGGGGGCCCTAGCCATGCTTTCGCCCAGGGGCCCAGACTATCCTTAATCCGTCCTTGTATTTGATTGCTGGGTTGGAATCGAGAGCAGATCATGTTTTCACCACAAACGAACCGCTCCAAAAAAATGTGATGTGTGCATTGGTTTGTCTTAAAAATAATAATGTGTTACAGCTTTATTATTGTGTTTATGTGTTTCAGCTTACCCTGTGTGTTAACGCTTTACTGTTGACAGCCCTAATTGAAACACCCACTTAGCTCAAGTCAAAGATCTTGCAAAACCCTGATAATGCAGGTTCATATTTGATAATAGTTTTAGCAAAATCAAATGCACATGACTCTTTATCACAATTGCTTCTTCAGAAGCAAATAATGCATTATTTGAGAGCCCTGTGACATTTATCAGTCAGCAGTATGTGTCTCCAGCTATGTGTCTGCAGGAGAATGGTGCTATTTTTAGAAGTGTGTTAAAGATAAGGGCATCTATCACACCCTAAATATATTCTTTGATCACACGCAGGCACACACCCTTCGTGCGTACGGTGTGGGGCCTGCTGTTGCGTGTGAAACGCTGGGCGAGCCCTTGGCACTCGCCGCCTCGGCCCGGCACAGAGTGGACAGGCCAGCTCAGGCGGGTGTCCCCTGGCCTCAGTTCAGAATCAAAAAAGGCCAAAGGTAATTGCTGCTTCCAGAGTCCATATGACCCACAGTCTTCCGCCTGCCCAGGGACGCACACCTCTTCCTGACGGGGGGGAGGGGGTTTCCTGTAGACATGGAGTGTTAGAGAGAGAGAGAGAGATTGGGGGAGGGAGAGAGAGATAGGAGACTATTAGAGTAGTGAAAGAAAGAGAAAGAGAGGGGGAAAGGATGTAGAAGAGATTGAAAAAAATGAAAAGGGCACAAAAGCACGTAAACCAAGCCTTGCATAACCTCCTCTACAGAAACAGACGCTGCAGCACGAGGAGGGGAATGTTTATTGATTTTAGTCACACACTCACATTAGGAAGAGGAACTTGGCTATAGGCCGTTAGCACGCTATGGGAATCTCGCAGCTAGCGCAGGGCCACTTCTGCCCTGATGAGGAAATGCCAATAGCAGCTCCAGACAGCTCCGCAAAAAGCCACCGGACTGAGATAAAACTACTACAATCTTATGAACAACAAAAGCACCTTCCTGCCATTTCTACCAGCTCAACAATCAGCGCAGCTACAGCAGTGCAACTCTTTCCCCCTCACAGTTGTGGAAATGTATGTAGCTTATGGAGCAGAGTGCTGACTGAGGGAAATAATAGTGAAGTGAAAGATTTATCCATGAACACAAAACATTAGTGTGAGAAAAAAGAGAGAAAGAACACGCTATTCACATTCAGGGGACATCTAAACTGACGTGAGAGATTTTGGCAGTCCAATCACAACAAGGCAAGCAAACCAATCGATCCAATCAATTGTCTAGGGCCCTGAGCGGGCTGGGGCCCCCAGACAATGACAAACTATGAATTGAATGCAACAACAGTGTCAGTCAATGCAGGAAAGTACAACAACACTGTTATCAGAATCCCCTCAAGGAGGCTCCACCCACTAGTTGCTGAGAGTAGCCAGCCAGCCAGATGTGTTATTCCTGCAGCCGGCACAATATTAAACTTAAGCAATTATTAAGCAAGAAGTTGATATGGAGTACTTCATCAGGAAGACAGAAAAGAAATAATAGAAAGGAAGAGGAAAGAAAAAAATACAAGACAGCATCAATAGATAAATTAGGCCTACTAGCAACAAAACATATGGGTAATGTTTATGTTAGCTATCCGTCTGGCAGTCAATGCTAACTAGAACAGCTTCTTACAAACTGCTAATAATATGGCTCCACACTGTAATACGATATATTAACAGGATAAGGAAAAGCAGATCTGTTTTAGATTTACTGTTTATCACATTTATTTGGCATTGAAATAGTATAAAATTTGATAGATGGGACATTCAAATCAACATTTCTGAAGCTGTGCAGGAATTTAACATTCTTCCATCCACACTGTCACATGTTTACAGAATCAAATAAAATCTGATCAAATTTACTTATATAGCATTTTGTTTTCGCAAAGCAGCTTTACAGAATTTTGGTAGCAAGACAGATGTTGAATGTTGAACATTCAACACCAATCTCCAGTGAGCCACAGCATTTCAATCAGACTTTGACTAAGCAGGTCCATTTTCTTTTTTAAGCCATTCAGAGGTGGACTTGCTTCTGTGCTTTGGATAGTCATTGTCCTGCTGCAGAACCCAAGTACACCTGAGCTTGAGGTCACAAGGTCAAATTTCTCAACTTTTAAATTCTTACTGTGTAGCATTCATTGTAAGCCTGTTAGGAGCATCAGCTATCCTGTTTCATTACACCTTGGACTTTTCCTTTCTTTTTTTTGTCTTTTATAGAGAGTATAAAGAAAAAACAGAGAATTCCCTTATTTTTCAGGATAAAGAGTAAAAGTGCAATTATTCTTTACAACTAATTTCCCTATTTTAAAGGTTAAACTTTTTTTCATTAAGTTATGTGTTTAGGGTTTAAAGTGAATGTGATTTTGTGCAAAACTATAGCTTAAGGTAATCTTCCATACCATACACTACTTTTTATAGTGAAGTTATGTTCATGTCATGTTATAAAGCATATATACAAAGTTCATCAGACGCATTACACATTTTTCCAATATTGTGATCTCATCTCATTATACACAGCACAACACAATGCAGTCATTGATTTCTGTGTTTAATCCACGCTGTACCAGCCTGACCGAGCCGTGCCCACTTTACCTGCTGACAAAAGTGCAGAACCTGCGGATCAGCGCGGGACTTAGCGCTGACAGTGATCTATGAGCTTTCACATTTCTGTCTTTCATGTCACACAGAGAAGTTAAACAAAGACAGCGCTCCAGATTGTAGTACTGTTTATTACCACAGAGCCTGTGTGTGTGTAGCTATGCAAGCTGAGTACATAGCAATTATGTTATGTAAACACGGGACACTGGAGGCGCACTGCAGTTGTTTGAATATAAAGATTACACCACAAATCCGTGCTGCCTCAAACTTCCCATGGTGCACTGTGATTTAGTGTTTGTTGGATAAACAGGGTTTACTTCACAAATCAGAGAGACCAAACCGCTGATACACAAAGCATCGAATCAGCACAGTGTCTGAATTCACCTCATTACTGCCTGTCATGCTGTTACAGTTCACGCTTGTGGGCTTCTGCATGTGAGGACCTGAAGAGCTGCAATCTGAGATTCACTCAAAGCTCTGCTATTAAACATGTTCAGAAGAAAGATGACAGCCTACTGTAAAACAAACACACACACAAATAAATAAGCAGAGATACTATATATAATTATATATAGTACATATATATATATATATATATATATATATATATATATATATATATATATATATATATATACATAGTACCTCACCAGCCACTTTATTAGGTACACTTGCTAGTACTGGGTTGGACCCCCTTTTGCCTTCAGAACTGCCTTAAGTCCATATCTAGTCCATATTGATATATAGCATTACGCAGTTGCTGCAGATGGTCAGCTGCACATCCAATGTGCGAATCTCCCGTTCCAACACATCCAAAAGCTGCTCTACTGGATTGAGATCTGGTGACTGTGGAGGAGATTCCAGTACAGTGAACTCTCTCATTGTCATGTTCAAGAAACCAGTCAGAGATGATTGGCGCTTTATGATATGGAGCATTATCCTGCTGGAAGTAGCATCAGAAGATACAGACAGGTACACTGTGGTCATAAAGGGATGGAGGACATAATCAGCAACAATACTCAAGTAGACTGTGGCGTTCGAGACATGATGCTCTACTAATGGGCCCAAAATGTGCCAGAAAAATATCCCTCACATCATTACGTCACCACCACCAGCCTAAACCGCTGATACAAGGCAAGATGGATCCATGCTTTCATGTTGTTTTTCTTCTATTGTCTGATTTTAGTGATTCTGTGTGAATTGTAGCCTCAGTTGCCTGTTCTTAGCTGCAGTAGCTGCACCCGGTGTGATCTTCTGCTGCTGTAGCTCAACATCCGTCTCAAGGTTCATTGTATTGGGCTTTCAGAGATGCTCTTCTGCAGCCCTCGGTTGTAACTAGTGGTTATTTGAGTTACTGTTGGTGTTCTATCAGCTGGAACCAGTCTGGCCATTTTTCTCTGACCTTTTGACATCAACAAGACATTTATACACACAGAACTACAGCTCACTGGATGTTTTCTCTTATTCACACCTTTCTTTTACCATATTTTTATAATTTTACCATGTTTACCACGATTTTACCATGTTTTTATAATTTTACCATGTTTACCATGATTTTACCATGTTTTCATTATTTTACCATGTTTACCACAATTTTATCATGTTTTTTTATAATTTTACCATGTTTACCACAATTTTACCATGTTTTTATAATTTTACCATGTTTACCACGATTTTACCATGTTTTTATAATTTTACCATGTTTACCACGATTTTACCATGCTTTTATTATTTTATAATGTTTTAAAAAAATGTTACTATGTTTACCAAGATTTTACCATGTTTATTATGATTTTACCATGTTTTTATAATTTTACCATGTTTACCACGATTTTACCATGTTTTCATTATTTTACCATGTTAATCATGATTTTACCATGTTTTTATAATTTTACCATGTTTACCACAATTTTACCATGCTTTTATTATTTTATAATGCTTTTAAAAATGTTACTATGTTTACCAAGATTTTACCATGTTTACCATGATTTTACCATGTTTTTATAATTTTACCATGTTTACCACAATTTTACCATGTTTTTTTATAATTTTACCATGTTTACCACAATTTTACCATGTTTTTATAATTTTACCATGTTTACCACGATTTTACCATGTTTTTATAATTTTACCATGTTTACCACGATTTTACCATGCTTTTATTATTTTATAATGTTTTAAAAAAATGTTACTATGTTTACCAAGATTTTACCATGTTTATTATGATTTTACCATGTTTTTATAATTTTACCATGTTTACCACGATTTTACCATGTTTTCATTATTTTACCATGTTAATCATGATTTTACCATGTTTTTATAATTTTACCATGTTTACCACAATTTTACCATGCTTTTATTATTTTATAATGCTTTTAAAAATGTTACTATGTTTACCAAGATTTTACCATGTTTACCATGATTTTACCATGTTTTTATAATTTTACCATGTTTACCACAATTTTACCATGCTTTTATTATTTTATAATGCTTTTAAAAATGTTACTATGTTTACCAAGATTTTACCATGTTTACCATGATTTTACCATGTTTTTATAATTTTACCATGTTTACCACGATTTTACCATGCTTTTATTATTTTATAATCTTTTTAAAAAATGTTACTATGTTTACCACGATTTTACCATGTTTTCATTATTTTACCATGTTAACCATGATTTTACCATGTTTTTATCATTTTACCATGTTTACCACAATTTTACCATGTTTTTATTATTTTATCATGTTCTTAAAAATGTTACTATGTTAACCAAGATTCTACCATGTTTTTTTTTATCATTTTACCATATTAACCATGAGTTTACCATGTTTTTATAATTGTACCAATTTTTTATAATTGTACCATTTTTTTGTTTGTTTTTTTGTTTTTATCATTTTAGCATTCTTACCATGATTTTACCATGTTTTTATAATTTTAACATGTTTACCATGATTTTACCATTTTTTAAAATAATTTAACCATGTTTTTCTTTATAATTTTACCATGTTTACCACAATTTTACCACATTTTTTTCTAATTTTTTCAGGTTTACCACAATTTGACCATGTTTTTTTTATAATTTTACCGTGTTTACCATGGTTTTACCATGTTTTTATCATTTTAACATGTTTTCCATGATTTTACCATGTTTTTTCATATTCATATTCATTTTTTAAAATAATTTTACCATGTTTACCATGATTTTACCAAGTTTTTTAATTTTACCATGATTTTACCAAGTTTTTTAATTTTACCATGTTTTTATAATTTTACCATTTTTTTTACCATGTTCACTGCAATTTTTACCATGTTTTTATTGTTTTACCATGTTTTTTATAATCTTACTATGTTTTTATTATTTTACCATGGTTACCACGGTTTTACCGTGTTTTTATTTTCCTTTACCATGTTTTTAAAAATTATACCATGTTTACCACAATTTTACCATGTTTTATTTTACCGTGTTTACCATGTTTTTTTATAATTTTACCATTTTTGTTTACCACAATGTGAGTTTTTTTCATTTCTGTGGAGGAATTTTGTTCCACTGTTATTTACAGAATTGTTTTAATTCAGACACATTGGAGGGTTTTTGAGCATGAACCACCTGTTTAAGATCATCCCACAGCATTTTAAACAGACTTTGACTAGGTCACTTAGAACCCAAGTACTCCTGAGCTTGAGGGCATGAACTAATGGTTGGATATTCTCTGGCAGAATGACTGGTTCCATCTATTACAGCACGTTATCCAAACCCTGAAGCAGCAAAGCAGCTCCAGACCATCACACTACCACCACCATGTTTTACATTCAATATGATGTTCTTTTTCTGAAATGATGTGTTAGTTTTACAACAGGTTTAATGTTTTTAACTTAATTAGTAACCCTAAATTGTCACTATTTCAACTTCTTCTTTTTTGAAGGCCTGAAATGCAGAAATGCATGTATATTAACAAATTAAAAGGACATTGCCCAGAGAAAATAGGAAATGTTTTGGATTTATACTGTCTGCAATAAAATACAAGTCAAACTAAATGTAAAATTTAAACTAAATGTAGCCTTTTCTGCCCAAAATCCAAAACAGCTTGTGTATTTCTCTCAGTTTTATTTTTCACCATGTAGAGATATGCCAAACATCGCAACAGCTTACAAAGTTTACAGAGCACAATGTACATTACTGCATTCATTATTTAACAACAGCTTGGTGTCAATAAAAAATACATCTAAAAAATAAGACTGACTTCCTTCATTATATGCAATGAACAGATATTACACAAATGAATAGCTGTACTGAAAATATAGCAGTTCTAATGTATACCTAGAGCTGTATCTAAGAGCCTTGAGGAATAAAGAAAATTTAGGTACAAAGCTTCTACATTCTGGGGCACGCGAGGAAGTCTGCTTGTCAGTAATACCAGCACATGGGTCACATTTTGGGATAGAGCTTAAATATTACAAAAAATTACTTCAGTGTTTTTCATAGAAAATGTTATGTCCACAACATAAAGAAGTTTGTAGCTTGTAAAATACAAATTTTCTCATAGCAATAAAACCATTTCATACTATATAAAATATATACAAATACTATAAAGATAAGGCACTAAGCAGAGTGGCCTCCTAGTCACTACAGCACTACATATGTGGTTATATAAGTATGTACTGTATGTATGTATGTATGTACATGATATGATACAGCTTTCTATACATGTTTTAGTCACTTTAACCATACGTAGTAATGTGCCTTAAAGTCTCATCTCTAAATGAACATCTCTGAAATGAGAAGTACCAACATAAGCTCACCTTTTTGGATGTTTTAGTCAATTCACGGATGAGATCTATGTATGCATAATAGTTCCAAAATAACAGTTAAAACAGATTTAGCACCATTTTACCAAAACATGTTGGTTCATGTGGGTTCTCTGCTCATTAATTGCAAAAAAAGGCTAGATTTGCTATGTAGACACCTTGAGCCATGTTTTCGAAATTAGGTTATTTTAGAAAATTGGTCATTAATTCTCTAAACATGCCAAATTCTTCTTAATTACTTATCTTTCATCTCAGCAACTAAATCATGCATCACCTCGTGACAATGCAGTAAACCTACTCTAAGAAACTGGCCTGAATTCCACAATTAGTAAATAACAGCCCTGCCCTCATAGCAGCCTCGTGACTACATTCTGCATCTCCATCTGTAAGAGAGATCTGATGCAATAATATCCATCAATATGCTGTCAGTTATCACAGACACTAACATATGATGACCATCACTATGCTACACAGTGTCTATACTGTCCACAGTGTCATCCTTACAGAAGCAGCTCTCATTGTCTTATTGTCTTTTCTGAACTCAGCAGTATCTGGCTCAGTCCAGACTCTCTGAGCTGAATTCTTCGAAGCCTGGCCGCGGAGCGACGGTCAGCATGCAGCGACTGTGCTTCATGGTGAGGCCGTAGTTGGGGGTCATATCTGGCATCTCTCCTGGCAAGCTGCTGAACTTTAGTCTCTGGATGAGGATGGCGAGGAAGAGGAAGACTTCGGAGCGGCCGATGTATTCACCGATGCAGCGCCGCTTGCCCAGACCGAACACCATGACCTTCTCAGCTTCAGTCTTGTTGATCTCGACACCGTCTTCACTCAGGAAACGGTCTGGGTTGAACATGGAGGGTTCTTTCCACTGATCTCTGCAGAGAGAAACAAAATAGGTTGTTACATTTACGGGTTTTGACTTCATGGGAAGTCTCAGAGCAAAGGGATCTTGACTATATTGGATTGTTTGAGCTGTACTGGGACTAGATCAGTACTTAAGGATCGGATTTGAAAGCCAGCGGTCTACAATCTCTAGATGAATTTTAAATCCCAATGTTGGATGGCAACTAAAAAATCTCCATCTCAAAAAAGCATGTTGAACAAGTGAAAAGGCTGGAAATACAGTATTAAGTCATATTGAAGTATTTATTCTAGTGTTAGATGGTAGATGATTAGAGAGAACACTTCAAAGACACAAAAAAGAGCCAAAAATATGTCAGTGTTAGCTAAACACAGTCAGGAGGGCTCCCTATAGTGACAGGGCCATTTGGAACAGTTAGCTACCATCACAGTGGAAACTGTCTGCCATGTTTGCAAAGCTCAAATCTAGTTAGAAACCCTTCGCAAGGTTTTGTAATGGTCTTTTCTTTTAAAAAGGAAGACATTTAGGCTATTTGAATAATTTTATGATGAAAAAAGTGGCAAAATAAATCAAATTACGCAAAAAACACAAAACATATTTAATGTGCTATTTTCGGTATTCAGCCTTCGGCCACGTTTCATTTTGTTCGGTTTCAATTAAATCCCATTTAAATGCTCCAATCAGCTACGGCTGAGTACAGCCTCAAAAAAGATTCTTTAAAGAAATACTCCAGTGTTTTACTACATCAAAAACATCTGAATGTAAAGTACAATTACATTTTTCAAATATGTATTCAAGGTATTACACAACTTATATTATAAAGCAGTTTGGCAGTTTTATCAAAAATGCTGGACTGTTGAATCAGTTAGATCTGCAGGGTCAAAGGTATGGAGGGTATAACTAACTTCTCAATGAAGCATCCTAGAGGAACCTAGAAGAAGTTTTTTATGCTTCAACTCTACAGCGCAATCACCACAGCAGAAGGCAAACCACCAGCAATAATAACCTAATCACAGAAATTCACAACTTACGGGTCGTGGTTAATCTGCCACTGGTTGATGAACACGCACGTATTTTTGGGAATGAAGTATCCATTGAGGGATGTGTCTTTTGTGGTGCTGTGAAAAGAAAGAAGATACACATAAATGTACATTAATTCATGACTATTCTACACCTGAGACTAAAATGTATATGACTCAAGTTTTTATGAAAACATGTGACCCACCAGTGTGGTATGGTGAAGGGCATGAAGGAGGAGTGGCGGAACATCTCCGTAATGAAAGACTCGAGGAGTGGCAGGTTGTTTTTGTCTGTTAGGCAAGGTTTACGATCATTTCCCACCTTCTCCACTGTAGAGAGATAAGAAGAATGACATTAGGCCTCATAATCAAACATAGATTTAACTAGTTAGACTAAAATGTATAATACTGCTATGTTTTTTTTATTTTATCAAATAAAACAAATGAGCTGAACCACTTTTTAAATCCATTGAATCTTTATGATTGATTTGATTCACTGATTCATTCATTTTCACATCCACTTAACTGTAGAGATGGTGGCTTTGTTCAGAACACACTGATCTTAAGCTTTTCTGTCCTGTCAGTCAGAAGTAAATATGAACTGTGCTTACTCAGCTCCTGATGAAGTTTCTCCTGAATCTCAGGATAGGCCACCAGATACATCACAGACCACGACAAAGCAGTGCTGACGGTGTCAAAACCTGAAAAGATGCAATAAAAAACCATCAAGGCCATGCAAATTTTTATTAATATGAACTAATACGCATATACACCATTTTTGGAAATACTCTTCATGTTCTCATGAAGAATGGATCAAATGAAATGTGTCAAAATCGCAAATAGGTCTTATTATAAAGAATGGCCAGATAGAAAAGGTTCATATTACAATAAAATACAATTTTGACAAATGAACCATTAGAAATGATCCAAAATTAGCCAGAAATGTAATTTTGACAAATGGATCAATAGGAATGAGCCTGTGAGTAGAAACTGGCCTACAAAATGTGTTTCAACTGGTCATGCAGTCATATTATGATATACAGTGGGAGTTTGACTGGAATAAAACCTTATAGCATTAACAGGTTATCCTTAAGATTTCATTTTTGAAACCAGATTTGATTCACAATACAAATACAGGTTAGAACAGCCTAAACTAATCATTGATTATTGAGAATAGCTGCTTCCTTCCTCACCGGCCCCGAAGAGGTCATTCACTATCCCCACTATCTTCTCGTCAGACACCTGGACATTGGAGTTCTCGTCCAGCTTCCTGTCTTCACAGTGATCAATGAGGGAGTCTGTGATATCACGGATGTTGTTCTGAAAAAGTGATTCAGGACACAGACATCATGAGCATCATGGATTTTACTGGCTTAACAATGTCAGTTGCATAGACAACCTTCATTATAGCTTTTTATTTTTCAGTGTGTGCCCTTACAACAGCCTTGGAGGGATCAGGTGTGTTACACTTGCTTTAAAATCAGGACAAACATAGTGAGGCACATCACTGCATTACACTTAAAGGGTTGAAGAAGATGCACTGACCTTATCGTAAGTGCTGTAATGCTCTCTGACGATCCTCTGCACAAATTTGTTGAAGCGCCTGTTGATGTCCACAAACGTCTCCATGGTCTTGCTTGGCAGGAACCGGAGGAAGGGGATGAAATCAGCAGGGTTGCCGTTACCAGCCACCTGTCCGAACTCGTCACTCAGGTTCACCAGACTCAACAGCTCCTCATGGTCGTGGCTGTAGCGCCGGCCGAAGCACATGCCACAGATGACGTTGGCCACAGAGACCACAATGTGGCGGAAGGGGTCGAAGCAGCCGTCGGCCTTCGTCACTTTGCGCAGTCTCTCCACCAGGTACAGCCCCTCTTTGCTGATGTGCTCCTCCAGGGCACAGGAATACTCAGGGGTTTGGCCTTCTAGTGTAGAGAAAGAGCGCAGGGCATTCTGGGCCAGCTTACGGCGATGGCGCCACACCCCAGCCTGATCTGTGCTGAAGGCCAGGCTTTTGCCATTATTGATGTATTGGAAACTGCATAGATAATAAGAAAAAATAACAACATTACAGTTAAGAAGGCAAAATAGAAGCTTTTGAACTTCTATTGAAAAGCCTCCAATGCTTCCAATATAAAATGTGTGTTCACCTGAACAGATCTGGCCGTCCAGCGAAGTCATCTCCCTGCTTGATGAGTGCCTGCCGCACAGTTTCACCGCCACTCAGCACCACCACGGGTCGAGTCCCTATGTGGATCTTAAAGACGTTGCCAAATCGCTTGCTCATGGTGGTCAGGCTGAGGTGAGGGTTCAACCCAAGTTCCATCACATTCCCAATGATTGGAATTGACTGCGGGCCTGGAAGCAGCTTAAGACCTGCAGGGATCCTTTCTCGAGACAATTGGACGAGGAGGTAGACCGTACATATCGTCACCATCGCCACCAGACTCTCCGAGATGGAGATGGGGCCGAACAATGGTATGACTGCCAGGGGCATGGTTTTCACTTTCTACAGCGACGTCAGTGAGAAACTGAGGGGAAAAAAGAGAAAATACCTCTGAATGGTGAGTAAAAGGTAACAGAGGGAATGAAAAGCATCAGAGAGAGAGAGAGAGAATGAAGTGTTGAATGAATGAACGAACATCTATAGATCTAGGGGCTCTTCAGTTTTAGTTCTGAAGAACCAGTGTGCTCACAATGAACCACAGTTTCAACAGTTTCAAACTCACGTCAATGACCTTTATGTAACTCCGGTTCTCCAGCTGTCATTTCTTGAACCCCTTTTCACACTTAGTGGAATTGACCACTGTATTTACTTTACCATCAAGACCTGACTGATGGTTTTGAGATGTTCTGACCCATTCCTCAAGCCATCCCAGTTTAGTTCTTGTCAAGGTAACTCAGATTCTTATGTTTGCCCTGGTTAACTCATGACTAAAGACCCACAGTTCTAAATGAATGACTACACTGTTACATGAACATCACATTGGCATATAGAATTTATCAAGGAACTCTTAGGCGTTGTTCTATTTTAAACTGTGGAGGGACATTGAAGGTGCTTTAGAAGTTTTTTTTAGACGAAACTGATTCCTGAAGGTTCCTCAAAGCATCTTAAAATGTTTCTCCACAGTTTCAAACTCCCATCAAAGCCATTTAGGTGACTCCAGTTCTTCAGTTTCTACCTTTCTTGGACCACTTTTCATACTTAAGTACTGACCCCTCCAAAGCTTTTAACTGGGGGACCCCTTATCTGTTCCTCAAGGAATTTACACTTTTAACAGTGTACAGATTAAAAAAAAAACAATACAGCAATTTTTAGCTACTTCTGATCTGATTCTGATCTGTTGTGCTTTGTATGAAGAATATGATGGGTAAAGAACCCTCATTTGCTCAGACACATTAAAAGCTCATTGAAATGGATCTAGATGGATCTGATCCTTGGAGTAAACTCCAATTCTAATCAAAGCAATGCTCTTTACCACTAACTTCAGCAGTAAAGGGTAGAGGACCCCACACAACCCTCACAAACTCTTCGCACTGATTCTGTCTGGCACAAATAGAGCATCTGAGCCTCCACTACCAGACTCTGCAACAGCTTCTTTCCCAGGCAATCAGACTCCTCGACACGAACACACATAAAACTACATACATTAAACATAAAGAAGCTGAAACAATCCCTATCTGAAATTTGCTTTTAATCACTGCTTTTAATACCTATTTAGTATTGCTGTGCTCATGTACTACCTATGTGTCATATAGCAATTTACATATCTCTGCACTGTATCTTCATTCCTTAGCATGCACATTTTTAGACTGTACTGTTCTGTCTGTTAAATGATCTGAAGTCTGCTGTATTTAGCATTTGAGCATTTATTGTATTTTTTGCACATTTGCACTTTTTCTTGCACTCTTTATTGTCTGTAACATAATTTAATAATAATAATAATAATAATAATAATAATAATAATACATACATACATACATACATACATACATACATACATACCTACAGACATAACTCTCTATATAGTGAGTCAATATATATTATTGACATTATATAATGTTAATAAACAGTGCTCTTACCTCCAGTAGCAGACTTCAGGCTGGATGCTCTCTGTGTTTGGGGGTGTTGAGTCAGATTTGCAGTGTTTGGATGAAGCGCTGCAGTGCTTGAGAGCAGTAATCTTTTATACAGTGGCTCCTCGCGCTATTGGCTGCGCTCCCGGTGACGTCGCGTGGCGGTGCTTTTGAGGTGAGGGGGGGGTAATAGTGGTGCGCGCGCTCACCTGCTCCGTCCAGCACACACAGCACAGAGAATCGCGTGAGAAGCGCGAGCGGAGCAGAAGCGCGCGGGCACGCAGGCGTGTGTGCACGTCTGTAAAACAGTAACGAGCCAGCTCCGCGCCAATAACGCGCTCAGGTCACAATATAGCATTACTGCAGATTAAAAAAGAGGACCATGTGTAATAAATATAATAAAATCATAAAACGCTGTCCAATTAAAAACAAGTATCTCCATTTTTGTCTTTTCTAACTTGAAAACTGGATCTTATGTCAAAATTTAATAAATAGACCAATAGAAATTCTTAAAAATGACCTGAAATAAAATATTTTTATATAAACTTTCTTTAAAATGTTAAGAATATTTTATCCTTCTCCTGTAAAGTTGCTGTTTTGAAGACAAGTGCTTTTCATTGGACAGTGGCCATACCTACATGAGCAATGACAATAAAAATGTTTTTTTTTTTTCTGTGTACAAATAGAAATACAGTTTAAAATTGTAAAATGTTTACAACTAATAAAACCCTTTAAAATACCCTTTAATGTGTTTAAGTCAATAAAAAGTAATAAACACAAACAAAATGTATGCAATTAAATACATTAATTTATTAAAATTGTCTAAAAAATAAAATGGCAAAGACAGATAAATATTTTTTTATATTTTTTTAAATAAAAAAAAATATATATATTTTTATTGTTTTCCATGTGTGCTTTTGACTGGTAAAAATAGAATAGTAAAAGTCGGAAGACGGAGAAGTAAATCAAAAACAGTTTAATACGTTTTATGGTAAATAATAAAAAAATATCAGTTATTACATATACAACTACCGCAGCTGGTTTAAATAAATAAATAAATGAAACAAGGCGTAATCTCCTCAGTTAATTTGATTATATTTAGTAGTGGGAGTCTTGTTAATAAACTTACATCATACAGTATAAGATGAGAAAGGATATGCCCAATATATTGCCAGAGATATAACACACAATTATTATTATAAATAATAATATTAGAACAATAGGTGATATATGTGTGAAGGAGCGGTATCGCAGGTCCTTCCTTCCAGCTGCTGTTAGGCTCTACAACCAGCACTGCTCTTAGCTGACCACACATACACAGCATACTTCATAAACACACTTAAAAGCCACAAACTTACAGAAAATAGACTTACTTTTTCAGTGTAATATAATGTAAAATATATTTTCAGTATAACTAAGAGGCAATGTGCAATTATTTGTAAATACAATCTTAAGAGTTACTCATTATTATCTATATTGTATACATTGTACTGTTTATTTTATATATTTTTGTACTGAGCGCCTTGATATCCCTTTGCTGCTGTAATACTGTGAATTTCCACACTGTGGAAATAATAAAGGAGTACCTTATAACAAGTTGTAAAGGCAGGTTTAGCCTTTGTTATTGAATATACAGTGTATCACACTTAAAGTAAAAATAAATAAATAAAGGGAAAATCTGATTATTTGTTAGTTTTTAATTATTCCTCACCTCAGAAACATTCCGACAAACAATTGATTTTACAAACAATATGACATTATTACATCAAACAGTGTAGAAGTTGTAGTAAGCTGTCAGTCTGCTGATGTTCGTGTGAACCATTTAACCTGCTCGTTCGTCGCGTGCGTGCAGCTGCAGCGCGCGGGTTAAACATTGGCCAGGTTGCGTGAGAGCGCGAGAGCGCGCCGAACCTGAGGATGCTTCTACACACACGCACGCACGCACACACACACACACACACACTAATTCATTCATCACTCACTGCTGAAGACAGGTGAGCTCGAGCCATGCTCCTCAAGCTGATAACTCTCACACGCTCAGATGATCAGTATTAGATATCAGTCAGCATTAGCGTTAAGACTGGATCAATTAATCAAAAATACTGCCCATTTCTTTGATATTACCCTGAAAAAAATAATAATAATAATATATATATATATATATATATATATATATATATATATATATATATATATATATATATTGCCTAATACACTAAAATGAAATGTGTTATTTAAACTGACACACAGAGAGTATAACCTCTTCTCCAGTCTCCAAGACTCTAAACACATTTTCTGCTTTACACACATTTTGCAATTTAAAACAGCACCTTTTAAATACACTGGACAAGGTTCTCTGCATAAAACACAACAATCTGATCAGTCAAAGAAACAAAGCATAGATACACTGTTTAAGTCCAAAATATTTTTTCATTATTTAATTATTGGCAAAAACCCACCACTATCCCATAAACAATACTGCACATTACAGTAACTATAAACACACACACACACACTCATATTATTGTAAATCCTTAATATCAATGTGCACATATTGCTAACCTTATTAAAAAAGTAATATTTAAATGTGAACACTCACATCCAAAAAAAAAAAAACACATTCTTCACAAACAACCTATAAAGCGTGCAAGCTGCATAGTAATATTAAAATGCAACATAAATAAAAGTACACATAAAAATAACCTTTAAGGACATTATGTGCAAAATATCCAAAATTGCTGTTTGCGAACCTTTGCTTCAGCAAAAGAAAGTGAACAGCTGTAATGCTGGATGTTTGGTAGATAGATGTCATGGTAGAATAGCTAGCTCAGACTGTTTGAAGCAAGCTGCACTAACTGTTCTAATTAATCACTAGAAATGACTGCCAGAAAGGTAGCTAGCTAGCTAGCATACATGTTAGCCTGCTGCTAAATCACACCATTTGTAGTGGGAGGCATAATTTATTCAGAAAATTTATTCAAAAAATGTTCTTCCTGCTGTCCTGTTTTTTTTAAGTTTGTTCCACTTCCTTTCTCCTCTTCCTTATCTGGCTTCCTGATTGATAAATTCACTTGCTGGAATCTCAAACCTGGCTGGCTGCTTACCATCAGCAACTGTCATCAGGAATTAAGTATTAGACCACAGGTAAGGAGTTTTTACAATAGACCACTGCAGTCCTGACATCACTTTGTAGTCTGCACCATGTTGTTTATGTCTATACTTGAGGTTCCATGTCTAAACTGCTTTTGTAAATGGAAAAATTTAATGGGCTTTTCAAAAACTGGTCTCTATCATAGTCTGTGGTAAATACATATGTTTACGACCCTGTATGTTTTATTCGGAGTAGATTGTCCTCCTAAACATCACTGGATCCTATGAATTACGAGATCTTTTAAGAGAGGTAATGAGAAAAATGCTAACGTTTAGCTAATGCTACAGCGCAGTGAACTGACGTCACAACGCAGCGACAGAGATCAGGAGAATATCAGGGATATGACACTGGCTGTAGAGCTCCCGCCAGATCACGCTTTGGATTATTCTTCTTTTTCAGGATAATTGAAGTATATAAACAGGTAAAAATTCTATTAGTATGGTGATTTTAAGCAGTGTAGTCTGTGTTAGAGATTTAAAATGCACATAGCTTTAGCTGCACAGTGGTTCAGTTCAGGGGCAGAGCTTTCTCGCAGGTTTAGTATTTAATTACAGTCATTAGTTTATACAAATTACAGCTAATCCAAATAATCAACTAATTTATTAACTATCAGCCCTTGCCAAGGTGAACTGATACAGTAGGAAAACCAGCTGGACAGTGTTACTCCAGAACCACAGAGCTAATCTAACTAATTGAAGAACCATAGAGTCTAAAACAGTCAATGTAAGAAGGCTTAATGTGGGCTTTCTTTTCACTGAAACCTATCATTAGGACAAATTATAATATGGTTTATGGTACTAAAACAATGAGCCAGAAACACCAAACATCTCTAATTTTGGTAATTCCATTCTTCTGGATAAGTGTTTTCCTGCTGTTGCAGGCCCAGCTCTCCTCAGTGAGAGCAGTTAGTTAATTAGTAGGATCAGCTGTGTGTAATATGCTGTAAACATACTGCCAGTGTTCTGTCCAGTTGTGCTACCCTGTCAAACTGTGCTGCCCTAGTGTATATTTAACTATAAAAAATACAAAAGAAGCACTATATTAAGGTAAGTACCTAGTAGAAGTCCCAGTAGATGTAGGTTAGTATATTTGGATAGAAATAATTAAAAAGTGTAGGTGATCGCATGCACAGTACATTTAGAAAGCACATATTGATGGGTAGCATAACTAGACGGAACACTGGAGTTCGCTGGTGTTGCCACCAAAAAGAGTCTCCTGCTGATCTCTGCAGCTGCGCTGGGGTCAGTTCACTCCAGCTGTAGCATTAGCTTAAAGCTAGCATTTTTCTCATTACGACTCTTAAACAATCTCGAAATTCAGAGGATCTGGTGATGTTCACGAGGGAAACGTACACAGAATAAACATACTGGGTCCTGAACATATTTATTTACTACAGAATGTGACAGAGGCCAGTTTTAAAAAAAAAAAAACTTTCTTTTTCCTCATAGGGAAAAACCGCTTAGACACGGAAGCCAAATATAGTTAGGTGACACCTGTTTACTTTATGTATGGCTGATATCATACACTTACTGTACAAGTCCCGCCCCAGTAAATTTACTGATTAACAACAATTTTTGGAAAGCTGATTTTAATTACACTAACCACAACCGGGCCTGATTACTGCCAGACCTGTAGAATCAAGAAATCACTTCAATAGAACCTGTCTGACAACATGAAGCAGCTAAAAGATCTCAAAAAGCAACACATTATGCCCACATTTTTAAAAAATGTCAACAACAGTTAAGAAAGCAAGGTCATTAACATCTATCTTTCTGGAAAAGTAATTTGAGTATTGAATGCTGTTCAAATGTACGAAACATTGCCGTTTAAATGTGGAAAGTGCTCCTGTTTAGTATAGAAATATGTAATCCATTGTGTTTGGGCACTTTTGGTGTTGCAGGCCGAGTTGAGTGTAAACTGTGTAAAATGAGTGAGCACATTACTCTTTTTTTTCCATTGTGTTTCTGTCCCTTTGTGTATTTCTACAAATTTTGACAAATTTTATATTCAACATTGTCGATTATATCGACTAATCGTTGCAACCCTATCCAGGAGTTCACAAAAGAACCCAAAACAACATTTAAAGAACTGCAGATCTCACTTGCCTCAGTTAAGGTCAGTGTTAATGATTTAATAATAATAATAAAAGAGAATGGGTGAGAATAGTATCCATGGGGGAGTTTCAAGGCAAAAAAAAAAAAAACACTGGTGACCAAAAAAAAAAACACGGACCATCTTACATTTGCCAACAAACATCCTGATGATTCTCAGGACTTTAAATCTGTTGGTGACCTAAAGCTCAGGCGTACTTCAGGACAAAATTCCTCCACAGAAATGTAAGAGCCAGTAAAGCTTCATAAAGCAGTAAAGCTTGATTGCAGTTGTTACAATGGTTGGCACAACCAAGTTATTAGGTTTAGAGGGCAAACACTTTTTTCACACAGGCCCATATTGGTTTGTATAGTTTTTTCTTTAATAAAAAAAAATCATATAGAGGTGCTTTTATTTTTACTCAGGTTATCCTTATCTGGTATTAAAGTTTCATAATAAAAAAAATATATCAGTATGACAAAAAAAACTTGGTTACAATGCTTTTCATTAAGCCCAACAGTGTGAAGTTGGTTAGACAAATACGTTTTCACACCAGCACTGTTTGGTTCGGTTAAAACGAACTCTGGTCCGTTTGTAACTTTAGTGCGGTTCGATTGAGCAGGTGTGAAAACAGTAATCGCAGTCGGGTGCGGATCAAAAGAACCGGACCGAGACCACCTCCTCTAGCAGTCCCAAACGAGCGGTTCGCTTGTGGTGAGAACGTAATCCGGTCTCGATCCGACCCAGCTTTTAAATATATTCCATTTATTTGAGCTAAGCTGCTGATGAGGCGCAGTTTAAACTGAGATGTTAGCCAGATAACGCTAATTACCACAGCTATGAAAAAAAAACGCTGTGTCCGTGCACGCGCGGTCTGTGTTGGGTTCTCAGTTGGGAACTCAGTTTCTACGCATACATCTGCGCTGCACGTCTAAACTCTGTTTAAAAGCGTAGCGTTCTGTGTTAAAGCACAGATATACGCGCTGGAACACAGAATCTTCTCGCTATATTTACCTTTTTCGTATATTTATATTTACTCCCACGCCAGACAGCTCTGACCAATTTATTGGTGCGCATTTTGGTGCGTTTAGGTTTTTGTCTGTATGAAATTAGACCAAACAGAAGAGAAGAGAAGAGAAAACGCTCTAAATAAACGAACTCATCAACTGATACGGACCAGAGAAACGAATTACAGATGTGAAAACGCCTTAACAGTGTCTAGTACTATGAATGAAATGTGTGTGCTATTTGGTGAGTATGTAATTTAATATTTATCTCACGGTCTTTACACCTATCTGAGGCAAAGTTTAAACCATCATCGTTTTTGTGGTAAAACATCAAAGTAATTAGAACAAATTACAAAATCAAAATATGTCTTTGAAATATAATAGAAAAGATCATATTCAACACAGCTTGAACTTTATGTGAAATATGTTTTGTTAAAATTCTAATTTTAATTAGCTAAAATGCATGCAAGTGAAGATAATAAGTGAGTACGCTGGAAAATAAGATGCATGTGTAGTCTGAACTCTTCTTCAGATGATAAATAGTCGACAGATTTAAAAAGAGCCGCAAAGTGCAGTATTCTGATAATGACATCACTGTTAAATTCTGAAACACTGGACTGGGCTGGAACTGTAGGGGGCTCTAGTGTGTCTCCCCTTAACTGATACATGTCGCATTGTTTGTTTTACAGCTGTTTTTTTAAGATTAGCCAGATTTCAGTTGTTACCAACATGGCTCAACTTCTCCATCGGGTATCCCTTCTAACTGGTAATCATGTCTATGTCTCATATACTTTTTTAAAAAGCCATATTTGTAAAAAAAAAAAAAAAAAAAAAAAAGTACATCCAGACACAAAAAAATGTGGAGACTATATGTAAAGAACTGTCACGTGTATTTTCTTCCACAATCTCTGTACACATGAATAACTCATGCTATTTGACTCATCATTATGAGGTATCATCCATGTGCAGTGCGTCACCAATTTTGGCTATAAATATTCTATATCTGCAATAATGGGAAGTCATGCATGCTGGAGAAAAAAGGGGTTTATTATTATTGGTCCATGCAAGAGATTTTGTCCACAACATAGAAAGATTTTAGACTGTGAAAGAAAAAGGTTTGTATCACAATCAAACAAGTACAATAAAAGTAGAGAAATACTATGAATATAAGTCAGATTGGTTTATATTAAATTCTTCTCTGTATAGAAACGTACCAAGCTAGAACTCACTTAAATTGTTTTAAGTACATTTGCATTGTTGTCAGTTTCACACCACAATTATACAGATATATACAATTTGATTGAATTAATTAATTTATTAAATGATTGATTAAATGAATAATAGAAAGGATGCACCTCCAGCACCATTTCATACCTTTAAATTTTACACCATATTACATTGTCTCCATTTCACCAATTCAATTTTTCTTTAATCTTAGACCTGTTACTGCATTACAGCCCAGATCTTATAGCAACTTAATAAATACATTCTGCATTTTTATCTGTTCAGTAACGGGGGTAAAAGTGTGTAAAAGCGGAGAGAGTGCGCATTTCTAGCGCAGAAAAATGGGCCAAAGAGTCTAAAAGCGGAGAGAGTTCGCATTTCTAGCGCAGAAAAACGGGCCAAAGAGTCTAAAAGTTGCCGTAATTAAGGAGTTTAATATTAAGAGACATCATGAAATTAAACATCAATTTGAAAAATCTTAGTTTACACAACACTGTCAAAGATCAATATAGTAAGTCAAGTAAAATGGTGTGTAAATGAAATAATCAGGAAAAAATGTATTATTTAAAGTGGTATATTTCATTATTTGTTTTATTACAGAGTCTGTGGCCCGTGACTTCAAATATATTTCTCCTTCTGGACCCCAACAAAAAAAGTTTGGACAACCCTGCTCTAGAGGGATTTTACCTACACTGTAAAATGGTTATTGAGCCCAATAAACTGTGCTATTTTATGTAAAATAATGATTTGTGAACTTTCTTTGCTTATTTAAAACAGAAAGTACAGCCCATAAGTTTGTGGGGGGTTTTTTTGTTTAAAAAAATGCATATAAATCTGAGTAAAGTTAGCAAGACTTGAGCCCAGTAATCTTTGTTCATTGTAATGAGAATATTTTACCTTAAATTATACCTTTTAAACTTTAAGCTTAATTAAACTAATAAATACATCCAAATATTTTGTGTGTTTTATGTTTAGTATGTTTAGTAACTTTGCATATACATTTGAGTAAAGTCAACATAACAATTTTTTTATACTGTTTGGGACTCCATGTGTTTTAAAACACTGAAAATAACTTCTGGGAGCCATCATACAAGCAGTCTTAAGAAGGATTACAGGGGTATTAGCACAATGAACATTTATTTATTTTAAGTGTTTGAGATATCTGTGTAGTTTGAGTTGATTTTATACACACTGTGGTTAATTATGTTAACAGATGTTTTTTTAGAAGTAGGCAAGTATTGAAACAACCAATATAATACCTCCTCAAACTGGTTACTTTATCAGACAACTAGCTAGCTTAAGCTGTAGGTTTTCACAAGCTCAAATGGCCAAATGGTTTATTTGTAGCTGGATAAATTCAGCCACCGGCCGTTAGCTGGCTCAGTGCAGACTCTCTGAGCAGAACTCCTCAAAGCCTGGCCGCGGAGCGACGGTCAGCATGCAGCGATTGTGCTTCATGGTGAGGCCGTATATGGGGGTCATATCTGGCATCTCTCCTGGCAAGCTGCTGAACTTTAGTCTCTGGATGAGGATGGTGAGGAAGAGGAAGACTTCAGAGCGGCCGATGTATTCGCCGATGCAGCGCCGCTTTCCCAGACCGAACACCATGACCTTCTCAGCTTCGGTTTTGTTGATCTCGACACCGTCTTCACTCAGGAAGCGGTCTGGGTTGAACATGGAGGGTTCTTTCCACTGATCTCTGCAGAGAGAAAGCAAATAATGAGGTATGGAATTAGAATTGCTATAGAGACCACTGTGTCTTTAGTACTGTTGCTCTAGACCATTGGCATCCAAACCTAAAACTTGAACTATATTATCTATTCAACTCCACCCTAACGCTATGTGAGTGGCAAAAAGTATGTAAACCTTTGCTTTCAGTATCTGGTTTTCCCCCCTTTGCTGTAATTACTGCAACTAAAAAATGTTTCCGGTAACCTGCTTGGAGGAATTTTAGTCCATTCCTCTGTACAAAACAGCTTTAACTCTGGGATGTTGAAGGGTGTCCTCACATAAACTGCTCGCTTCAGGTCCCTCCACAACATTTCCTTTAGATTAAGGCCAGGACTTTCACTTGGCCATTCCAAAACATTAACTTTATTCTTTTTGATCCATTCTTTGATAGAGCGACCTGTGTGCTTAGGGTCGTTGTCTTGCTGCATGACCCACCTTCTCTTGAGATTCAGTACATGAACAGATGTCCTGACATTAGAATTCTCTAATATAATTCAGTATTCACTGTTCTAACAATGAAGGCAAGCCATTCTAGCCCTAATGCAACAAAACAGGCCCAAACCATGATGCTACCAGCACCATGTTTCACAGGTGGGAGAAAATGTTTTCCGTCCTCCAAACATAGCACTTTTCATTTAAACTAAAATTGACTTTTTTGGTCTCATCTGTCCACAACTTTCTTCCAATCACCTATTGGATATTTCAAATGATCTTTAGCAAACTGCAGATGAGCAACAATGATCTTTTTGAAGAGCACTGACTTTTTCCTTGCAAACCGGTCATGCACACAATTGTTGTTCAGTTATCTCCTGATAGTGGACTCATGAACATTAACACTAGCCAATTTGAGAGAGAGGCCTTCTGTTGCTTAGATTTTACCTTAAGGTCCTTTGAGACATTGTGAACTATTACACACCTTGCTCTTGGAGTAATCTTTGTTGGACTACCAAACTAGGGGAAGGTTACAATGATCTTGAATTTCCTCCATTTGTGCACTGTAATCTGTCTGACTGTAATCTAACTGTGGACTGGTGGAGTCCAAACCCTTTAGAGATTTATAACCCTTTCCAGCCTGATGAGCATCAACAATTATTTTTCAAAGGTCATGTTCATGCCACGATACACTTCCACAAAAGTGTGGTAAAGAACAGACTTTGCTAGATCCCTGTTATTTAAATAAAACAGGCTACGCCCACTCACACCTGATTGTCATCCCATTGATTAAAAGTTATCCAAAAGCAGTGTGTAAGACTGGTGGAGGAGAACATGCCAAGATGCATGGAAACTGTGAGTTATTCCACCAAATATTGATTTCTTCATTTTCTGCAAAAAAAAATCCAAATAAAAAGAAAATGGAATTTTGGGAGAAATGTTTATAAAATAAAACAACAATGTTTATTTACTCAAACATATACATAGCAAAATCAGAGAAACTGATTTAAATACTGAAGGTCTTCTATTTTTTTCCAGAGCTGTGTTTACTATTGGAACATTTTCCTCAATTAATAAATGACCATGTCTCATTTGTTTAGTTGGGTTAGCTCTGAAATTCTAATGATGTTTTAAATCATACTCATGCAGAAATATAGAAAAAAATTACAATTTCACAAACTCCCAAGCACCACTGTAATATACATAATTCTGTAGTTTTCACAGCATGACCAATGTATAATGAACCTATTCTTGCTGTAGAATACGTTTACAGCATCCTTCTCTAGATCTGCAAAGCGTCATGGTTCAAATTCAGTGAAAGGTGAATTCTACACTGTGAGTCACAGGTCAGTAATTTTAGAGCAGGATTTCTTTCCTGCAATTTAAACAAGAATTTGATTGTGACAATTTTTCTATTATTTATAACTCAGATACTAGTTTTTATTATAATACAGAAGGACACATTTACATCCTCCATAAGTTACAGTAAGTTATATAATATATCTATAGTTGAAATGTACAGAGAATAGCAGCCAGTCTTTCAGCCTAGCAGGCACATATTAATGGTCAGTTATTACCTCAGTGTGCTAATGCTAACCTAGCCTTTTTCAGCTTGTATCTTTCAAGAGTTAAGCAGTCGGTCTGTGTCTCTGAAGATGTAGTAACTGATACCAAGCGTCAAAAGTGCAGTTAAAAGCTTTATTACCTTTCATTTATTCGAGTAGACTGTATTAATGAACTTTAACCTGGTGTTTATTGTCTCTTTGCGGCATTCCCGTGGTACTGCTCTGCTAGCTACATGGCTAACGCTAGCTACAGTGGACTGGGAGAGAGAAATGATAGAGTGGAGCACCTTCCTAATGTAGTAAGTGTATCATTAGCAAAAAATAAACAGTTTTCACATGTGTTATCTGGTTATTTGGTGTAGGAGTAACAATACTTGATATTATTTTTAACTATGTGTGTTGGAGCACTAGCTAGCTAGCTTTATTTGGTAAAGCTTGACACTGTTGCCTGCTTATAAGGTCCTTTGCTTACTGAAATGTTTTTTTTTTTTTCTTTTGTAAATATATTTAGGACAGCATTGTTGTTTCACAAATTATAAAAAGGAGCTAAAATACTAATGAAGCAAAGAGCTACTTACGGGTCATGGTTAATCTGCCATTGGTTGATGAACACGCACGTATCTTTGGGAATGAAGTATCCATTGAGCGATGTGTCTTTCGAGGTGCTGTGAAAAGAAATAAAGCATATTTGAATTAATAATTCCATGATACAGAGAATATCAGCAAATATACAGTATATAAATTGGAAGTTCTGTAAGTAAACATATGACCCACCAGTGGGGGATGGTGAAAGGCAAGAAGGAGGAGTGGCGGAAGACCTCTGTTATGAAACAGTCCAGATAGGGCAGGTTGGTTTTGTCTGAAAGCTGAGGTGTACGACCTGTTCCAATCTTCTCCACTGAAGAAAGAAGAGCAGCACTCGATTAGGATTCATCTTCATCTTGATGTTACTAATTTTAATTTTCCGTATGTACCAAACTGTAATGTATTACTGATTAAGCTATACATATATGGTGCACCTTATGTATGAATTCTACCCGTCAGGTTGTAAGGAGCAGTAAAGACACTCTGCTGAAGTACAGTGTTTCAGGAGTTTAAGTTTAGTTCTCCAGCACCGAGACTGGAACTGTATTAGCATTAGCCGCTAACCGCAGCGCTAGATCTTGGGTGTTTGTTGTGTTAAAATGAGCTACATGCCACGACCGCTAGCTGATGGTGCCCTGGGTTACCGGAACACTCAGGTTTCCTCAGTGTAAAGCTGTCGGGTGGCATTTACTAGTGCTAAGCGCTGCTAACCGTGGCTAGTGTTGCTGCTAACCTCGCTGTTGAAAATATGGAACATCTAAGCTTACTATAAATAAACGCAAGTGCTTTACTTACACAAATAAACAGTTTTCAGGAGATTAATCTGTGTAGATTAACATCCAGTGCTCAGCTGATTTTAATTAAAAAGTTTTTTTTTTTTTTAAGAATTACAGTTTTGTTTGCTTAGGTGCATCCCCCAGCTTTTCTATTAGAAGAGAGGCATGGCGACACATTGGTTCCTTACTATGTGACTTAAAATGCACCTCATAATATGGTGTTCCTTATTCTGTCTTAGTCTGTAAAATACGGTATGTGGAAATGGTGCAAAATCCTGTATACTGAATTTTGCATTTTCAGGGCCTTTAAGGAAAATAAATGATTTAAAAGGGAAAAAAAATAGTATTTTTTAAAAGAGGGGTGGTTTTTAGCAAACATTTTATTCATTATCAGCATACAGGAATGGAAAAAACTGAGCTTTGCAAATGGATTAAAAAAATTGTGAATTTACAAAGCCTTTGTTTGTAGTAAAATTCTCTACTGCAGCATTTACACACTTACACACAGCACATTCACACTTTCATCATGACTAGAATGATATATATATATACAGTATATATATATATATATATATATATATATATATATGTCTGATTATATATATATATATATATATATATATATATATATATATATTTTTTTTTTTTTTTCTTTTTCTCTAATCTTTTCCCACTGTGTGTTTTGTTTATCTAGTGTCCCGTTACTGACTTTATATTTTAAATATAAACTGTGCTTACTCATCTCCTGATAAAGTTTCTCGTGAATCTTTGGATAGGCCACCAGATACATCACAGACCACGACAAAGCAGTGCTGATGGTGTCGAAACCTGGAAAGATATAGTGATAAGAGTTAAGATGTGCGAATGAAAGCCTATAACAAGAAATATACAAATCAATATATTCACTGCCGGGAAAAAAAAACATCAAAAATGACAACTTTAAAAGAGAAGGAAAAAACGTTATTCAGTTTAATTGAAAGTCAATATAAAAGATTTTTGTCCAGCATCCATAATAAAACATTAGCCAAATGCCACAGTTAAATTTAACTTTCTAATTATTGGAAAATGGAAGCAAATAGACATTTGTTACATTATGAGATCTGGTAAAAATGTATAGTACATGGTGTGGAAAGAACCAATAGAATTGGTCCATTCTATTCTGTTAAAGGTTATATACCTGGAATCTACTATCGAAATGAATTAATATAAAATTACAATAATGTCTGTTGTGACCAAAGCTGATATTCAATGATGTGGAAAGGACCAATTGAACAGATCCATTTTTTTCTCATTGTGTGGAATGGACCAAATTATAATATATTAATATACATGCCAATAATTAAAAAATATAGTGAATATAAATTGTTCCTTAATTGAAATATATTAAAAATAGAAAATTAAAATGCACTCACCAGCACCAAAAAGGTCATTCACTATCCCCACTATCTTCTCGTCAGATACCTGGACATTGGAGTTCTCGTCCAGCTTCCTGTCTTCACAGTGATCAATGAGGGAGTCTGTGATATCACGGATGTTGTTCTGAAAAAGTGATTCAGGACATAGACAACATGAACATCATGGATTTTACTTGCTGATTCAAAGGCATGGTCAAGAGCTGTGCTGTTTTCAACAAGGTACAAACTGTATGCACACCGCAAAGACTTAAGATGAACAAACCTTATCGTAAGTCTCGTAATGCTCTCTGAGAATCCTCTGCACAAACTTGTTAAAGCGATTGTTGATGTCCACAAACTTCTTCATGGTCTTGCTTGGCAGGAGGCGGAGGAAAGGGATGAAATCAGCAGGGTTGCCGCTACTGACCACCTGTCCGAACTCGTCGCTCAGGTTCACCAGACTCACTAGCTCCTCGTGGTCGTGGCTGTAGCGCCGGCCGAAGCACATGCCACAGATGACGTTGGCCACAGACACCACAATGTGGCGGAAGGGGTCGAAGCAGCCGTCGGCCTTCGTCACTTTGCGCAGTCTCTCCACCAGGTACAGCCCCTCTTTGCTGATGTGCTCCTCCAGGGCACAGGAATATTCAGGGGTTTGGCCTTTCAGGGTAGCGAAAGAGCGCAGGGCATTCTGGGCCAGCTTACGGCGATGGCGCCACACCCCAGCCTGATCTGTGCTGAAGGCCAGGCTTTGGCCATCATTGATGTATTGGAAACTGCAAACATACAACTCATTTAATGTCTTTCATTTTCGATCTGATATAAAATGCATCATTGTATTAACTAAAATACTTATTTGTTTTCACCTGTACAGATCTGGCCGTCCAGCAAACTCATCTCCCTGCTTGATGAGTGCCTGCCGCACAGTTTCACTGCCGCTCAGCACCACCACGGGTCGACTCCCTATATGGATCTTAAAGACGTGGCCAAAGCGCTCGCTCATGGTGGTCAGGCTGAGGTGGGGGTTCCACCCAAGTTCCATCAAATTCCCAATGATGGGAAGGGAATGTGGACCTGGAAGCTGCTTAAGACCCTCAGGGATCTTTACTCGACTCTTTTGAAGCAGGATATACACTATGCAGATCGTCACCATGGCCACCAGGCCCTCCGAGATGGAGATGGAGTCGAAGAAGGGCAAGACTCTCAGCGACATGTTTTCTTCTGCTTTCTTCTTGCTGTCAGTAAGAAACTGAAAAGAAAGTGATACCAGTAAATGCCACCGAATAATCAATAAAAGGCGAAAGACAGCATCAAATACAGAGCAAAGACATGGAAAGTAAAGTATTTATAGATAAATCAGTTCATTTGGTGGCCATCATGGCAATTAGTGTGGCTGGTGTGTCACAGTGCATAACACCACTACCTGCTAGTTAGCTACCCTATTGTGTGGGAGACTGGGGTTCAGTTCCCAGTCTGGGTGACTATGCTGTGCTACATTGGGCAAGACTCCTAACACCATGTAGGCCTGAAATTAAATAAAAAGCCAACACACAGCCTTCCATCATTGTCATTGCAGTGAGACCAAAATACTGTAACCTGAAGGTCAAATTACCATTTCAACTACATATTATGAATCGCTGATAAAATAAATACTCTGACAAAAACCACAAGATTCATATCTTGAATGGATGCTGGGTTAAATGTTAGAAGATCTCCCAGTCATTTCATTTAACACTAGGGCTGTACAGGCAAGAACTTGTAATGCAATGCATAATCATGATACAGAGGTTAGGATTCAATATATTGCAATATATTGTGATACTGTAAATAAGGAAATATATTTTAGCTGTTCAAACCAATTTTTAGAACAGAAATTGTCATATTATAAAAATACATATCATAATATCATAATTATAAAATTACATGAATACAAAGAAAAAATACTTATTATGTAATCAGAACAGTGGAGTCTAACAACTGCTATCTAGTGGGTGGGTTTAAACACAACACTAAGTGAGCCAGTATCTGCCACCAATCTTTACATGTTAATTAATAATTAAAAATCAGTAATGTGTTTTTAAAAATGTTGACATTTTTTTAACCAATACTATTGGTTCCAACAGTTAAGGAACGTCTAGTGTGAAAAATGCATGACCCTTGATGAACCTTTGGAGGTTCTTCAGTTTGGAATTCTAGAGAAATCGCTAAATGTTAATGCATTAAGGAACCTTTTTTATAAAAACCTTTTTCAAAGCACCTTAAGGGGTTGCACCACAGTTTCAAATAGAAGAACCCCTAAAAGTTAATTAAGGTATCATTGTTAAAAGTATGTATGAAAAAGTAACTTAAGTCTAGTAGTATGGGTATCATGCAGTGAAAAAGCCCCAAAGGAGCTGAGAGTCTTATTAGCAGTACACAGTCTCATGTTGTTTTAAAGGCTCCAAGTGTTTCTTTCAAAGTGTCTTGGGGCTTCAAATGTCTCAACCATTAATCAATTAAATTGTTGAAGATGTTCTTAATTGAAGATAGTGTAAGATCACTTAGAGGAGGGTTCTTTTTCTCAAGAAACTTTTGGGGGTCCATCTATTTGCAATTCTGGAGGAACCCCTTTATTGTGCTTTAAGGACGCTTCAAGAAACATTTTCTTTTACAATTTTTTTTTTCTTAAAAGTTTCCCAAAACAGCACTGGTGATTATTTAGACATGTATTTATTGCACTCTGGACCTTACCACTAAAGACTGCAATAAAAAGCATATATACTATACTATACTATACTATACTACACTATACTACACTATACTGTACTATGGCATTGCATAGCTGTTTACAGACAAACGCAAGTAATTGTCTTAGTGATTAATTCTGATCTTACCTCCAGCAGCAATGTTCAGGCTGATATTCTCTGGTGTTTGGGGGTGCTGAATCAGTTTGTTGGGCACGGATGAATCGTAGCAGAATTGGAAGGCCTTCCTATTTTATATAGCGGCCCCTCACGCGATTGGTTGTGCCTCCAGTTACCACCATAACAGTGCTTTTAGGTAATAGGGTAAGAGTTACGCTCTCTCACCTGCTCCATCCACCACACACAGGATAGATAATCGCGTGTGAAACGCTTGGGCTCAGTGTGTGTGTGTGTGTGTGTGTGTGTGTACATTTCTGTAAAACAGTAACAAGCGACCTCACCTCCAAAAAAGATCAGAATACAGCCTACAGAGGAGAGCCATGTTTAATAAAATAACAAATGCATAAGCTCCCTGACTGCACTGTGTGTATTTTAAATGTATGCATGTTTGTATACAGTGCTGTGAAAAAGTATTTTCCCCTACAGATTTCTTTTGTTTTTGCTTTTTTAATCATGCTTATTTTTCAGATTATCAGACACATTTTAATAGATGGACTTTTTTTGGTACGGACAACATTTTTCGCCTTGGAACTTCATTTTCCACCATTCTCTTTCTCATTATTGAGTTATCAACACTGACCTTAACTGAGCTGAGTAAGATCTGCAGTTCTTTAAATATTGTTCTGGGTTCTTTTGTGACCTCCTGGATGAGTTCTCCATGCCCTTTTTGAAATAATTCGGCTTTTCTCCTGTTGTAAATTGCAGCTCTCACTGTGGTTTGTTGGAGTCCCAAACCCTAAGACCACTTTCTCTGAGTAAAACAAACATTGTTGTTTTATTCTATAAAGTACGGACAACATTTCTCCAAAATTCCAAATAAAAATATTATCATTTAGAGCATTTATTTTCAGAAAATGAGCAATGGCTGAAATAACAAAAATGCAGAGCTTTCAGACCTCAAATAATGAAAATGAAAAATGAAAGAAAACTAATTCATATTTATAAAGTTTTAAGAGTTTTGAAACCAATATTTGGTGGAATAACCCTGCTTTTTAACTGTTTTATTGCATCTTGGCATGTTCTCCTCCACCAGTCTTGCACACTGCTTTTGCATAACTTTATGCCACTCCTGGTGTAAAAATTCAAGCAGTACAGCTTGGTTTGTTGGCTTGTGATCATTATATCCCAGAGGTTTTCAATTTGGTAAAATCAAAGAAATAGATATTTAAGTGCTTAATTTGATTAAACATTACTTATGCTAAATATGTATATAGTGTTTGTATTATTTTCTGTGGCGTATTATAATTATGTTATATTATATAATTTTTCTTTTTTTTATTCGTTTCTGTTTCATTCTTGGTTTTTTTTTTCTTTATTTTTCTTTTCTTTCTTTTTTCTGCTTTTTTTTTGTTTCTGTAGTCTGTAACAGTACAGAAGTCAGTCAGTCTGTTGATGTTCGTGGGAAGCATTACTGGTTACCTGTCTGTCGCGTGCGTGCAGCTGAAGCGCGCGGGTTAAACATTGGCCAGGTTGCGTGAGAGCGCGGGAGCGCGAAGCCAGGAGCCTGCGCGTGAGGATGCCTGTACTGGAGGCTGGGGTTACCCGAGTTTAGTTTACACACACACACACACACGATTTTCCATCGCTGTTGCATTGAGATCAACAATGTTAATCTCCGATGTCAGAATTTATTTATTTGTGCACATCAATTTTAGGTTAATTTAACATTACTTTCATTAAATATGTATATTGTTTGTATTATATTCTTATGCTGTGTTCCTGCTGTGTATAAATGAGATTTATATAACAGAAATATTATTATTATAAAATCTTTAAATGAACGTTGATTTAACGTTAGAATTTTAACACAAACCTATTAGGCAATGTTAAATAAAAGTTGTTTAAAGTTAGATAGTTTTTTTAATAGTCACATTAAAAGAAGAGCTGCTACCAAAACAATAGATTTAGAACTGGTGTTTGATTTGGAGCCAAATTCGCTTTGAGTTATGGGTCGTACTAACCTGAAAGTACCCTTGGTAACATATGCCTTACATACAAATATGTTTGGGCATTTATTTCTATGAATGTGAGATGCAGTTCTATCCCAGCTGGCACACAACCGACCAACATTGAAATATGGTTAAAATACAACATTTAATGTTAAATGGTTGTGCAAATGCTGAATTTTTAAGGTTGAATCAACATAATGTCCTCAACCCTCTGTCTTTAGAAATATCATTTTACATTTCATTACCATACAATTAAAAAAAAAAACGGTTGCATGGTACCAATTCTGGGGGGGGGGGGGGGGGGGGTGTTCATGTTTTATTTGTTTCACTGTTAAATCAGTTTGGTAGTTTCTTTTTTTATTTCTAATTTTATTTCTATTTTGTTTCCATTTTCTTTCTAATTACCAATTAACCAATCCACTCATTAGGACTCCCTACTACTGATGCCCCAACACCAGGAGGGTGAAGACTAGCAAATGCCTCTTTTAATAAATGTGAAGTCAGTCACTGCCTCTTATGCTGCTGATGGAGCTTTGCAAAGTAGCATCACAGAGTGCTCAGAGGAAAGCGCAGTGACTCGGTTCCTTTACATCAGCTCACAGACGCCCTGTGCTGATTGACATCACCCTTTGGAGTGATGTGGGGAGAGAGCACCATCTACCCACCCAGAGAGAGCAAGGCCAATTGTCCTCTCTCGGGGGTCCGGCAGCTGCTGGCAAGCTACATGAACAGGATTTGAACCAGCGTTCTCCTGATTATAGGTTAGCACTTACATCAAAGGGGAGCTATGGTTTGTTAAAGGCTGAACATACGACGTTGAAAACACATTGCATTACCAACTTTGATTCACTTTTCAAATGCAACACCAAATCCAACGTTGATTTGACCATAATATCCATGAAGATTCAAAGTTGATTCAAGATTGATACAACGTTTATATGTCAACTGGGATGTTTTAATTATACAGTGTATTTTAAAAACATGCATTTGGAGCATTTCCATACAGTCTATCTATATATTACTGTTTTTTTGTATGGATTACCAGTGGTGCACGCGCTTCTCCCTACAGACCGCCTCCCAGGGTACTACCGGTGGAATTTGCGTGAGAAAGCGCGCGCGGAGGGGTGGGCCCCGTGCTCGCGACACAGCTCCCAAATAAATCTGCCCGGTCAGTCACGCGAAGGCAGCACGCAGCGGCTGGAGACACACAAAGGATCTTAAACTGTACAGAACAAAGAGAGCAGGAGGTGATGAGGAGGAATTTCACTCTCTTTCTCTCTCTCTCTCTCTCTCTCTCTTTCTCTCTCTTTCTCTCATATCTCATAGTACCAGTCTATAGTGGTACTCATATCTATAGTACCAGTCAAAAGTTTCGACACACTTTCTTATTCAACTTTTTTGATTTCGTTATTTAATTCTTGAATATTAATATTAACAAAATGAAAACAATTAAGGGACACATATGGAATTACCTAAGCAATTTTAAGTTCAGTGAACTTACAAATATACTACGAACAAAAATATACTACATAGGTTTTAGTAAGAATTACATAATTAATATAATAATTTCCGCTAACTTAACCAGAACACGAAATATACAGCTCTGGAAAAAAAAAAAAGAAACAACTTGAAAATGACGAGTTTCTTTGATTTCACCAAATAAAAAAATAAAGTTATGCAAAAGCAGTGTGTAAGACTGTTGGAGGAGAACATGCCAAGATGCATGAGAAATTTTAGTGGAAATTGTTATATTATTTATGTAATTCTTACTTAAAGCTATGTAGTATATAGTAATTGAGAAAAATATTTTGTGAATAAAATAAATTCCATCAAATATTGATTTCTGAACTCTTGAAACTTTATGAATAGAATCTTTTTTTTTTTTTAACTACACACTGATGGTGAGTTTCAGAAAATAGGGGGTACACCCAGTATGCAAATATATTGTGCCAGAAGCCTATGGAAAAGGAGCTGAATAAAAAAAAGTTATCATAATTTCTGTGTTTGCATGTATATGCGGCCACAAATGTTCACTTAACTCAAAATAATTGAGTAATATTAACAGGCTTAATTTATTTGAGTTTAGCGCAAGTGGTGATTTGAGGTGATTTAATTGGGATGAGCTGGAGCTTCACAGTGTGAAGAAAAAGCAGCAACTATTGTTCAGCACCTCCAGGAACTCCTTCCTTCAAGATGCTGAGAAAACTATTCCAGGTGTCTCTCCCTCATGAAGACACTGAGATTAAAATACCAAGAGTGTGCAGATCTGTCCTCAGAGATGAATGTGCTACTTAGAAGAATCTAAAGTATAAAACATATTCTGGTTTGTTTAACACTATTTACAGAATAATTCTGCATGTGTTCCTGTCTAGCTTTAATATAGTCTTTAATACTAAAGTTATAGCACAAAAAACATTAAAAATGAAAAATACAATGAAACAATTAAACATGACTTTAATACATTTGTAAATGAACATTACTTGGAGGCAATGCATCTAGTAGTATCTAGATAAACACACATGGTCTGTGCTTATAGAACGACTCTGGAATAAACTAAACAAAACCATTATAATAAACACAGTATAATACCAACTTCCACACAATAAATACACAACTGTGCACAACTAGACTCAACAGTCAGAAATACATACAGTGCAACACAGTACAATAAACAGTAATGTTTCTGGGGGTCTTGTTGCCCTCTAACCCATGATATGTAACAATGAGGATCTAGGAATTCTATTCTGTTGGCAAAAGGTGCATCTTAAAGTAATGCAGAATGCATTCATATTAGATGTTTAGAGACATACCAAACACGCCAAGATTAGGTAAAAAAAAAAAGGAAAACGTCAACTGTAAATTGCTGAGTAATGCTGTAATTTATGCTGTGTAAAGTAGTGGTTGCGCATTCTTAAGTGTGTGTGCGTGCAAGGTCTTTGTCAGGGTCAGGGCCATAGGCATGCAATAGGTATGCTAAAGTGAGTGTGTGTCTGCACTCATGTGCCCTCAGAGCTGATCTCTGAAGGAATCTCCTCTTCTGGGCGTGCACCATGAATGCAAGTCAAACGAGTGTGAAGGTGCATGAACCCTCAGCACGCTATGTTACAGCATCAGCCAAACAGAGAAGTGTGAGTGTTAAGAACCCCTTTGAAAAGCACCTTCATGAACATAATGGTTCGTTTTAAATGCCACAGAGTTTTTTGTTAATATCTGATAGAATTACGATTTTTTTCTTTTTAATTTCCAATAGAATCTCAAACTCGGAACTCTGAATCACTTCCATGGGTACAGGTTTATACATCCAAGGGTTCTGCAGAGTTCAATCACTAATGACCTCTAAAGTTCATGTAGCTTCACATCAACTTAAGAACAGTAGAGTGTAGAGAACTTCAAAGAATGGGTTTCCATGGCCGAGCAGCTCCATCCAAGCCTCACATCACCAAACACAAAGCAAAGGATAGAATAGAATAATCTTGTTAAAGGACCAATATGTAACTAATTTTCAGTAGTAAATGATAAAATGATCAGGATGTATCATCAGATATTAAAGAAACATGTTGAGTGAAAGTACTGGCAGCTCTTGTCAGCAGGGATTCACCCCGTAGGTTCCTACTTTAAGTGTAAAGTCCGTCCCGGAGTTCGTGTCAGTTTTGTCCTCTGACTCTGAACGCCTGCTGCTCGTTCCCCAACACCCCCCGAGGGTGTTCCACCCCCCGAGATTGCCAGCAGGTACAGTGAGCGCAGCACAGCAAAGGAGCTAGCAGGGCTGGTTCAGTTAAACCTCAGCTGCTACACAGCTTAAAAAACCTCAGCATGTCTCAAAAAAGCTCAGTTACCAAAGCAGGAATATAACAAGAGTGAATATTGGCAGTGAGTTGAAAGTTGGAGACTTAGAGCTCAAACAGACTACAAGACCGACCCAGAGCTGCTATTTTTCTCCTGAACAGGTAAGATAACTTGCAGCACATCGCGGAGCTCGCACGGTCCGGCACGATGCGGAGCTATCGCGGAGCTCGCACGGTCCAGCACATCGCGGAGCTCGCACGGTCTGGCACATCGCGGAGCTATTGCGGAGCTCGCACGGTCCAGCACATCGCGGAGCTATCGCGGAGCTCGCGTGGTCCGGCACATTGCGGAGCTATCGTGGAGCTCGCACGGTCCGGCACATCGCGGAGCTCGCATGGTCCGGCACATCATGAAGCTCGCTCGTTCTGGCACATCGCGGAGCTATCGCGGAGCTCGCGTGGTACGGCACATCGAGGAGCTACCGCGGAGCTCGCACGGTCCGGCACATCGCGGAGCTCGCACAGTCCGGCACATTGCGGAGCTCGCACGGTCCAGCACATCGCGGAGCTATCGCGGAGCTCGCATGGTCTCTCAAAACACAGCTCTCAAACAACCTAAAAAACAAAGATTGTTCAACATCATGGTTTAGAGGAAGGATACAAAAAGCTCAGAGATTTCAGTTGTCAGTTTCCACTATGAGGAACAGAGTGAGGAAATGGAAGATCACAGGCACAGTTCTTCTTAAGATCTGAAGTGTCAGAACAAGAAAAATCTCAGATAATGAAAGGAGAAGGATGGTGAGAACAGTCATAGTCAACCCACAGACCTCCAGAGCTCCAAACACCTACATCATCATCTTACTGCAGATGGAGTCAACGTGGATCATCAATCATCATTCCAGTCAAAATCAGCAGATTCTTCAGAACAATGTTCAACCAATTCATGCAGAGAAATAAGAACAATGATAATCTAAAAGCAGAAAAAAGAGAGATCAAACAATAACAATAAAATAATAAAAAACTAAAAATATGAATACTGCTGCCTAGCCTTAACTGTGGGAAAACTTCCCCTAGCATTACTATATTTCTTTTAACACAATGACGCTTATAATTAGCAGAGCAGCCCAGTTCAGATCTGTTGGCTGTGATATGATGAATGGCAAATTATGAAAGTTATATGCTGAGATAAAGTATTTTGGACACTCTAGTTTACTAAGGGGGTTTATTGGTTTATGATATTGAAAAAAAAATTAATAATAAGTAAAGACCTAGGTATAGAATGTAGGCTCTAACATTAAAGCTTTTCAAATGTATTTTATTATAGTTAGTATTTGTATCATATATTATACAACTTTATGATCCTTCCTTAGAAAAGTTACTTACGTTTTTGCCACCAGAAATTTTATATATGTTACCAGTCAAAAGTTTGTACGCACCTTAAATTAAAATTTTCATTATTTTAAAATGTTTTGCATTGCAGATTAGTTATAAGTCATCCAAGCCATGAAAAATATATATAATTATTTAGTAAACAAAGAAGTGTTAAACAAACCAGAATCTGTTTTATATTTTAGATTCTTTAAAGTAGCACCTCTTTCTTAGATGATCAGTTTTTGCACATCTTGGCTGGATTTTCGCAGTCAGCTTTATGAGGTAGAGTCACCTGGAATTCGGGCTTTTAGTTAACAGCTGTGCTGAACGTGTCAAGAGTTAATTACTTGAATTTCTTGTCTCTTAATGTGTTTGAGAGCATCAGTTGTATAAAAATATTTTAAGCAATGAAGGTCAATCAATCAGTTCAATCTTGATTTTTTTACACTTGTGGACAAACTTCCTGTAGATTTGCTACAGATGCATTGTACAATTTTATCATACTCAGGAGTTGCAAAACTGTGCATTACAAATCTAATAGACAAATCTAATCCCATTCTTTTTATCACCTCTGTTGTTGGCATTAGATGTAACTTCATCAATTTATTCTTAAATTATGAGATTAAACAATGCAATCTTAAACAATGCAATAGATAATTTGCATAAGACTTCCTGTAAACTTGAACTAAAAACAAACACACACACACACACACACACCTGAGTAATTACAGGTAGGCAAAAGTCTAGCACACCTCAGAGCTGTTCCCACATCAGGGACTTCCTGCTTCAGATGGCGTGCAGAAAACTCATTTTCTCAATCCGCACTTCAAACGGAAGACTTCAAACCCTTTACCCAGCACTGCACTCAGCCACAAACACGCAAACATCACGCACACATGCTGTTTACTACTCTCTCATAACCTGAATTATGATTTTTAACACTGGCACACACACTGCTAACTGCGAACATGGTCATTTTGAAATGCTAACAACATTAGCATTGTAGCTCACAACACATGTACTGGGCTCATGAACTACATTAGATTTTTGGAAAAACATTGGGTAGAAAAAAAATATAGTGAAAAAACTACATACCAAAATATTAGCTAGCAAATTCTTTAAAATATAGTTTTATGTGTCAATCAGGCCAGACAAACAACAGACACAGACAGAAACATACAGTTTATTAATAAAGAGGCTAGGCTTACAGGAGTAGTATAATCAACACACCTGAGCATAGTCAGAAAAAATAGGGTAATACACTGAAAATGCAGTATATAAGGCAAAGGCAAAAGAGTAGTCAAAAATACAAAAATAGGTAGGCAACAGAAACAAAGGGCAAGGTTAAAATTGGTAGATGGAATCAAAAACAGGTCTTTCAAATGGGCAATACATAAATAAAATGCGTTGTAGAAGAGATAACTAAATTTAATACTCGGCAATGGACAGAGAAAGCAGAGGGGTATTTATACAAGACAGGCCAGGTGCAAACAATCAGTAACCGGGGGAGCTGGAATACTGTAGCGTCACGTGAATCAGCAGAGACAGGAAAGTCCGGTGAGGGTGCATGTTGGGAATTGGAGTCATGATGTGTAGCACTGCAGAGCAGGCAAACTGACAATGTCAGGACTGACATTTTGCTTTAGTTTTTTGTCCTTATTTATTGTCAAGTTGTCCATTTGCTTAAATGCAAGGCTGGTGGGGTGCAAAAAAAAATCATGTTCCTGAAAAATCCTCATAATAATAGTAATAATAACAACATATAAAAAAAATATGCAAAGCATGTTAAAATATATAAGCAATACAGAAATAACATATTTGCTCAAGAAATAGATTAATCTGTGCAAAACAGTGAGAGCAGTGTAACATTTTGGAATTTCAGACCTTTCTCTTATTAAAAATAACACACACCTGTTTTTAGTTTAATGCATTATATTTTATACACTACATTATGTAAAGACCACATTCTTATTAAATAAGAAAATCAAAACCACTAATATCTTGATGTTTAATTTCAAATGATATTATTGTAGTGAATTAGTGAACCTGAATTACTGGCATGGTAAAATAGCAAAATTGCCTATTTGGTTGTGTATAGACATATAGCTTGGAGTCCAATAAAACATAAAAATCACAGTGTTATCAAATCACACCACTAAATTCTTATAAATCCCAAGGTTTATATTTCAAGTGAAATTACTGTAGCAATTTCATGAAAAGTCAAACCAAGTCAAAAAATGTCCATAAACCAGAATGTGGAGTCTTATAAAACGATCAAATCAAACTTTTATGGAATGACACCATTAAATCCATGAAGAACACATTCTATACTATTAATCATAAAGGTTATAAGTGATATTACTGTAGTATTTTGGAGTAATATTAAGTCAAATCTAGAAAAATTGATCATTTGGTCCTATGAATCCTATGAATAATTAAACACCATTAAAGTTTTGAAGAACCCTTTCTATACTATTTATGACATAAGTATCAATTAAAATTACTGTAGACTTTCAGAAGAATGGAAGTCAAACTTGCTTGGGAACCCCTTACATCTATGAGGGGCTTTCTTATGAGTAAGGTTGAACACTGGCCAGCATGCTCATGGCAAGGCGATGTGAACAGGTAAAGTTGGTATACATTAAGTAGCTCTATTTGAGTAATGTTATAAACCAGATTATGGCAACTTCTCAAATACGATAAAGATAAAAATAATTTAATAAATGAAGGTCAATCAATCAGTTCAACCTTGATTTTTTACACTTGTGCACAAACTTCCTCTAGATTTGCCACAGATGTCATGTACCATTTCATCATACTTAGGTGTTGCATACTTAGATGTGAATTATAGAAACAGTTAGAGTTAGTCCTGATAGTGGGTGCCAGATTTGATGGAACATTAATGCCCCCCAATGAATTAACTGTGATTAACAATTTTTTTGGAAAGCTGAGCTCAATTTTACTAAAAGAGGTCACAAAAGAACCCAAAACAACATCTAAAGAACGACAGGCCTCACCCGCCTCAGTTAAGGTCAGTGATTCAATAATAAGGTAGAGAATGTGTAAAAATGGTCTCCATGGGAAATTTTCAAGGCAAAAAACACTGCTGGCCAAAAAAAAACCACAATGACTCATCTCACATTTACCAAAAATCATACTGATGATCCAGGACTTTGGGTTGATATTCTTTGGACTGATGAGGAAAACGTTGAAATTTCTTGAAGGTGTCCTGTTACATCTGGTGTAAAACTAAAACATAATTTCAGAAAAAGAACATCATGCTAAAAGTAAAACATGGTGGTGGTAGTGTGATGTTCTGTGTTGCTTTGCTGCTTTAGGACCTGAACAATTTGCTGTAATTGATGGAACCTACAGGAATTCTGCTGTTTACCAGACAATCCTAAAGTCTGGCCATCAGTTCATGACTTTAAGCTCAAGCACACTTGGGTTCTGTAGCAGGACAAGTTCACCTCTGATTGGCTTAAAAATAAATAAATGAATACACAAAGATTTTGAAGTGACCTTGTCAAAGTGGTCAAAGAGGTGTTGTAGCATGATCTTAAACAGTCTGTTCATGCTTGGAAACCCTTTAATGTGGATGAATTAAAAAAATTCGCCATACATACAACAACGCTCGATTGCAGTTGTTAATGCCAAGGGTGGCACAACCAAGTTATTAGGTTTAGGGGACCAGGTAGTTTTGGATTTATTTTGTCCCTTAATACATGAAATTATTATTCAAAAAATACTCTTAATATTTACTTAGGCTGTCTTTGTCTGATATTAAAATGCATTTGATAATCTGATAATGTAAAAAAAAGAAAAGAAATCTTCTGTGTTTTAGTGTTCTTTAGTGTTCCAAAAGTCATGGGACAGGATCCCACATTTTTTTGGCATGTCAGTGATTGGAACTTTTTGAACGGCCCTGGCTGTAAAAGCCCTTGCGTGTGCCCCGAGACGGCCTGCCTTAATAGGATTAGCCGCAGCTCCACTTCATCACACTTCTGCCAAAAAAAAAAACCCTCTGAACTTTTTCAACTACCTGGAAACCACTACGTGCCTCCAGCAGCCTCTGCTCACCTGAGCACGCTCTCCTCCTCACGTAGGACACCTGTAATAGAGGCCAATGATATCCATCAGATCAGAGCAGCACCTCCAGCCCGAGCAGTCATGCATACGGAATAGAATACCTAACCAAACAATGGGGCCACACTGCTAACAGTGAGTGTAAAAAGATGGATTTGACACGCTAACTGCTTTTACCATAGACTTCACTCACTGTTAGTTGTATTCAGTTCAGAGTCTGTTCAAGTCAGGTCTGAGCAGTGGCACATACCATGACAGCTAGCATGACTGTCTCGGAAACTATTCTTTGATGTGCAATGATATGGCCAAAAGTATTGGGACGCCTGCTCGATCATTTCTTGTTTCTTTCTTCTGAAATGTAAAGTATTAAAAATCCCTAAAAATAAAGATCCTGCTTTTATTTTCTCTACTGTACAGGGAATAATTGGAGAAGTGGTTCACAGCCAAGACACAGCATGACATTAATTAATCCAGGTTTAAATAAGAGGTAATTCAGCATTTAGGGTTTCAGCACATATAATTCAGCTCACATCTTAGTTCTGTTTAGTTCTGACCGTCTACTAATTTGAGCTAACCAACTGTGTGCTCACTCTGCTTTTGCCTTTTAATCTTGTATTTATTAAATAAATATTACTAAACAGATTCTCAGAATTGCACCATGGAATCAGTGCTGTTTGATGGACTATTAGGGCAATTAAGTAATTAAATAATTTAAATAATTAAGTTAAATAAATTATTTCAGTAAAAGTTAAATAATTAAGAAAACTACAGTGTAATGAAAAAGTATTTGCTCCCTTACAGATTATTGTTTTATTGCTTTTTTTTAAAGCACACTTATGTTTTTACTTATATATAACACACTTATAAGACTATGCAAAAAAACTTTTATATTAGACAAAGATAACTTGAGTAAAAAAATGATGATTTTACTTACTTAGGAAAAAATGCAATCCAAATCAATTGCAAAGAAATCAATTTCTACCTAAATTACTCTAAAAGGGCATGGACAACTCATCCAGAAGGTCCCAAAAGAGCCCAGAACAACATATAAAGAACTGCAGATCTCACTTGCCTCAGTTAAGGTCAGTATTAATGATTCAATATTAAGATAGAGATTGGTTGAGAATGGTATCTATGGGGGGGGGGGGGGGGGGGTTCCAAGGCAAAAAAACATTGTTGACAAAAAGAAAACAAAGGCAAATTTTACATTTGCCAACATACATCTTGATGATCTCCAGGACTTTGGTCAAATATTCAGTTGGCTGACGAGAAAAAAAGTGGAACTTTCTGAAAGATGTGTGTCACATTATTTCTGGTGTAAATTAACACATAATTTCAGAAAAAAAGTCATCATACTGAACTGCTTTGCTGCTTCAGGGCCTGGACAACATGCTATAATAGATGAAACCTTGAATTTTGCTCTCTACTTGAAAATCCTGAAGGGGAATGTCAGTTTGTGACCTTAAGCTCAGATGTACTTGGGTTCTGCATCAGGACAATGATCTGAAGCACACCAGCAGGTCCACCTCTATATGGCTTAAAAAAACAAAATTAAGATTTTAAAATTCCTCAACAGAGATGTTTTTTTTCTCTTATCTGATATTAAACGTGTTTGTTAATCTAAAAAAAAAAATAAGGAAAATCAAGAACATATTGAGGAGAAATGAAGAAAATGGAAAAGTAAAGAAAACTAGAAAAGGCAAAGTTCGTGAACGAACTTTAAGTTGGCTTGGAAAAGTACGCTAATAACGTTGAAAAGTTAAAATGATTGCTAAGTGGTTGCTAGGTAGTTGTGATCATTACTAAAGTGGTTGCTAAGCGTTTGCTAGGCAGTTGCTAACGTTTTCCAGGTGGTTGCTTAGGTGTTGCTAAGCAGTTGCTAGGCAGTTGCTAACGTATTCCACACGGTTGCTAAGCAGTTGCTAACGTTTTCCAAGTGGTGGCTAAAGTATAGCTAACTGGTTGCTAGGCAGTTGCTATCATTTCTAAAGTGGTTGCTAAGCAGTTGCTAGGCAGTTGCTAACATATTCAACATGGTTGCTAAGTGGTTGCTAGGCAGTTGCTAACATTTTCCAGGTGGCTGATAAGATGTTGTTAAGTGGTTGCTAGGCAGTTGCTATAATTTCTAAAGTGGTTGCTAGGCAGTTTCTATAATTTCTAAAGTGGTTGCTAGGCAGTTGCTAACGTTTTCCTAGTGGTTGCTAAGGTGTTGCTAAGTGGTTGCTAGGCAGTTGCTATCATTACTAAAGTGGTTGCTAAGTGGTTGCTAGGCAGTTGCTAACGTTTTCCTAGTGGTTGCTAAGGTGTTGCTAAGTGGTTGCTAGGCAGTTGCTATCGGTTCTAAAGTGGTTGCTAAGCAGTTGCTAGGCAGTTGCTAACATATTCCACATGGTTGCTAAGTGGTTGCTAGGCAGTTGCTAACATTTTCCAGGTGGTTGCTAAGATGTTGTTAAGTGGTTGCTAGGCAGTTGCTATAATTTCTAAAGTGGTTGCTAGGCAGTTTCTAACGTTTCCCTAGTGGTTGCTAAGGTGTTGCTAAGTGGTTGCTAGGCAGTTGCTATCATTACTAAAGTGGTTGCTAAGTGGTTGCAAGGCAGTTACTAACGTTTTCCTAGTGGTTGCTAAGGTGTTGCTAAGTGGTTGCTAGGCAGTTGCTAACGTTTTCCTAGTGGTTGCTAAGGTGTTGCGAAGTGGTTGCTAGGCAGTTGCTATCATTTCTAAAGTGGTTGCTAAGTGGTTGCTAGGCAGTTGCTAACGTTTTCCAAGTGGTTGCTAAGGTGTAGCTAACTGGTTGCTAGGCAGTTGCTATAATTTCTAAAGTGGTTGCTAGGCAGTTGCTAACGTTTTCCTAGTGGTTGCTAAGGTGTTGCTAAGTGGTTGCTAGGCAGTTGCTATCATTACTAAAGTGGTTGCTAAGTGGTTGCTAGGCAGTTGCTAACGTTTTCCTAGTGGTTGCTAAGGTGTTGCTAAGTGGTTGCTAGGCAGTTGCTATCGGTTCTAAAGTGGTTGCTAAGCAGTTGCTAGGCAGTTGCTAACATATTCCACATGGTTGCTAAGTGGTTGCTAGGCAGTTGCTATAATTTCTAAAGTGGTTGCTAGGCAGTTTCTAACGTTTCCCTAGTGGTTGCTAAGGTGTTGCTAAGTGGTTGCTAGGCAGTTGCTATCATTACTAATGTGGTTGCTAAGCAGTTGCTAACGTTTTCCTAGTGGTTGCTAAGGTGTTGCTAAGTGGTTGCTAGGCAGTTGCTATCATTACTAAAGTGGTTGCTAAGTGGTTGCAAGGCAGTTACTAACGTTTTCCTAGTGGTTGCTAAGGTGTTGCTAAGTGGTTGCTAGGCAGTTGCTAACGTTTTCCTAGTGGTTGCTAAGGTGTTGCTAAGTGGTTGCTAGGCAGTTGCTATCATTTCTAAAGTGGTTGCTAAGTGGTTGCTAGGCAGTTGCTAACGTTTTCCAAGTGGTTGCTAAGGTGTAGCTAACTGGTTGCTAGGCAGTTGCTATCATTTCTAAAGTGGTTGCTAAGTGGTTGCTAGGCAGTTGCTAACGTTTTCCAAGTGGTTGCTAAGGTGTAGCTAACTGGTTGCTAGGCAGTTGCTATCATTTTTAAAGTAGTTGCTAGGCAGTTGCCAACACATTCCACATAGTTGCTAAGTGGTTGCTAGACAGTTTGCTATCATTTCTAAAGTGGTTGCTAAGCGGTTGCTAGGCAGTTGCTAACCTTTTCCAGGTGGTTGCTAAGGTGTAGCTAACTGGTTGCTAGGCAGTTGCTAACGTATTCCACATGGTTGCTAAGTAGTTGCCAAGTGGTTGCTAGGCAGTTGCTAACGTTTTCCAGGTGGTTGCTAAGGTGTTGCTAACTGGTTGCTAGGCAGTTGCCATCATTTCTAAAGTGGTTGCTAAATGGTTGCTAGGCAGTTGCTAACATTTTCCAGGTGGTTGCTAAGGTGTAGCTAACTGGTTGCTAGGCAGCTGCTATTATTTTTAAAGTAGTTGCTAGGCAGTTGCTAACGTATTCCACATGGTTGCTAAGTGGTTGCTAGACAGTTGCTATCATTTCTAAAGTGGTTGCTAAGTGGTTGCTAGGCAGTTGCTAACATTTTCCGGGTGGTTGCTAAGGCAGTTGCTAAGGCAGCAGCTAACTGGTTGCTAGGCAGTTGCTATCAATTTAAAGTAGTTGCTAGGCAGTTGCCAACATATTCCAAATGGTTGCTAAGTGGTTGCTAGACAGTTGCTGTCATTTCTAAAGTGGTTGCTAAGCAGTTGCTAGGCAGTTGCTAACGTTTTCCAGGTGGTTGCTAACTGGTTGCTAGGCAGTTGCTAATTTATTCCACATGGTTGCTACGTGGTTGCTAGGCAGTTTCTAATATTTTCCAGGTGGTAGCTAAGGTGTTGCAAGGCAGTTGCCATCATTTCTAAAGTGGTTGCTAAGTGGTTGCTAGGCAGTTGCTAAAGTTTTCCAGGTGGTTGCTAAGGTGGTTGCTAAGCAGTTAATAGGTGGTTGCAAAGCCCTGACTGGGGTGCCGGGGTGTCCAAACTTTTGAGTGATAGCTGCTCCATACAGCAGCTCCTCCATACACTCACAGTACTGGAGGAGCAGGGGAGAGAAGGGGTTCCGTGCGCAGAGCTGCTTGTGTGCGAGATGGAACTCTGGGCCCCCCATTCATTTCTATGGGGCAATTTCGTACGACATTTGTACGAAATCCGTACGACATATCGTTTCGTAAAGCATATTTTCGGAAAGAACTCACTAAGTTCTATAGACCATCCGAATTTCGTCCTCGTATCTCAAAAATTGTGACGCTCACAGCCATTCAAAATTCTTCTAGTTCATTGTCTATGGAAAAAAGGGCGTACGTTTACGAAGTTTTTACGAAAATCGTACGATGTATCGCTCCAAAAAGCACAAGCACACCCCGCGGCTATAAGTTCTACCATTGTGTGAAGTTTCGTGGTTCTAGCTCGAAAGCTCTAGGAGGAGTAGTTGTTTATAAAACGTGGCGAGAATAATAATAATAACTAGAAAAGGTAAAGTTCGTGAACGAACTTTAAGTTGGCTTGGAAAAGAACGCTATTAACGTTAAAAAGTTAAAATGGTTACTAAACGCTAAATGCCAAAAACACGGAAATCTAAAAACGTTTGGTTAAACGTTGAAATCTAAAAATGTGTGGTTAAACGCTGAAAACTAAAAATGTTTGGTTAAACCCTGAAATCTAAAAACATTTGGATAAATGTTAAAATCTTGAAAGTGGTTGCTAGGCAGTTGCTAACGTCTTACAGGTGGTTGCTAAGCTGTTGCTCAGTGGTTGATAGTTATTTGCTAATGTATTACACATGGTTGCTAAGTGGTTGCAAGGCGGTTGCTAAACAGTTGCTTACGTTTTCCTAGTGGTTGCTAAGGTGTTGCTAAGTGGTTGTTAGGCAGTTGCTATTGTTTCTAATGTGGTTGCTAAGCTGTTGCTAGGCTGTTTCTAACGTTTTCCTGGTGGTTGCTAAGGTGTTGCTAACTGGTTGCTAGGCAGTTGCTATAATTTCTAAAGTGGTTGCTAAGTGGTTGCTAGGCAGTTGCTAACATTTTCCAGGTGGTTGCTAAGGTGTTGCTAAGTGGTTGCTAGGCAGTTGCTAACGTTTTCCAGGTGGTTGCTAAGGTGTTGCTAACTGGTTGCTAGGCAGTTGCTATAATTTCTAAAGTGGTTGCTAAGTGGTTGCTAGGCAGTTGCTAACGTTTTCCAGGTGGTTGCTAAGGTGTTGCTAAGTGGTTGCTAGGCAGTTGCTAACGTTTTCCAGGTGGTTGCTAAGTTGTTGCTAACTGGTTGCTAGGCAGTTGCTGTAATTTCTAAAGTGGTTGCTAAGTGGTTGCTAGGCAGTTGCTAACATTTTCCTAGTGGTTGCTAAGGTGTTGCTAAGTGGTTGCTAGGCAGTTGCTATCGTTTCTAAAGTGGTTGCTAAGCTGTTGCTAGGCTGTTTCTAACGTTTTCCAGGTGGTTGCTAAGGTGTTGCTAACTGGTTGCTAGGCAGTTGCTATAATTTCTAAAGTGGTTGCTAAGTGGTTGCTAGGCAGTTGCTAACGTTTTCCAGGTGGTTGCTAAGGTGTTGCTAACTGGTTGCTAGGCAGTTGCTAACATTTTCCAGGTGGTTGCTAAGTGGTTGCTAGGTAGTTGCTAACATATTCCAGGTGGTTGCTAGGCAGCTGCTAAGTGGTTGCTAGGCAGTTGCTAACGTTTTCCAGGTGGTTGCTAAGTGGTTGCTAGGCAGTTGCTAACGTTTTCCAGGTGGTTGCTAGGCAGTTGCTAAGTGGTTGCTAGGCAGTTGCTAACATTTTCCAAGTGGTTGCTAGGCAGTTGCTAAGTTGTTGCTAGGCAGTTGCTAACGTTTTCCAGGTGGTTGCTAAGTAGTTGCTAGGCAGTTGCTAACGTATTCCAGGTGGTTGCTAGGCAGTTGCTAAGTGGTTGCTAGGCAGTTGCTAACGTTTTCCAGGTGGTTGCTCAGTGGTTGCTAGGCAGTTGCTAACGTTTTCCAGGTGGTTGCTAAGTGGTTGCTAGGCAGTTGCTAACGTATTCCAGGTGGTTGCTAGGCAGTTGCTAAGTGGTTGCTAGGCAGTTGCTAACGTTTTCCAAGTGGTTGCTAGGCAGTTGCTAAGTGGTTGCTAGGCAGTTGCTAACGTTTTCCAGGTGGTTGCTAAGTGGTTGCTAGGCAGTTGCTTACGTTTTCCTAGTGGTTGCTAAGGTGTTGCTAAGTGGTTGTTAGGCAGTTGCTATTGTTTCTAATGTGGTTGCTAAGCTGTTGCTAGGCTGTTTCTAACGTTTTCCTGGTGGTTGCTAAGGTGTTGCTAACTGGTTGCTAGACAGTTGCTATAATTTCTAAAGTGGTTGCTAAGTGGTTGCTAGGCAGTTGCTAACGTTTTCCAGGTGGTTGCTAAGGTGTTGCTAAGTGGTTGCTAGGCAGTTGCTAACGTTTTCCAGGTGGTTGCTAAGGTGTTGCTAACTGGTTGCTAGGCAGTTGCTATAATTTCTAAAGTGGTTGCTAAGTGGTTGCTAGGCAGTTGCTAATGTTTTCCTAGTGGTTGCTAAGGTGTTGCTAAGTGGTTGCTAGGCAGTTGCTATCGTTTCTAAAGTGGTTGCTAAGCTGTTGCTAGGCTGTTTCTAACGTTTTCCTGGTGGTTGCTAAGGTGTTGCTAACTGGTTGCTAGGCAGTTGCTATAATTTCTAAAGTGGTTGCTAAGTGGTTGCTAGGCAGTTGCTAACGTTTTCCAGGTGGTTGCTAAGGTGTTGCTAAGTGGTTGCTAGGCAGTTGCTAACGTTTTCCAGGTGGTTGCTAAGTTGTTGCTAACTGGTTGCTAGGCAGTTGCTATAATTTCTAAAGTGGTTGCTAAGTGGTTGCTAGGCAGTTACTAACGTTTTCCAGGTGGTTGCTAAGTGGTTGCTAGGCAGTTGCTAACATTTTCCAGGTGGTTGCTAGGCAGTTGCTAAGTTGTTGCTAGGCAGTTGCTAACGTATTCCAGGTGGTTGCTAGGCAGTTGCTAAGTGATTGCTAGGCGGTTGCTAACGTTTTCCAGGTGGTTGCTCAGTGGTTGCTAGGCAGTTGCTAACGTTTTCCAGGTGGTTGCTAAGTGGTTGCTAGGCAGTTGCTAACGTATTCCAGGTGGTTGCTAGGCAGTTGCTAAGTGGTTGCTAGGCAGTTGCTAACGTTTTCCAAGTGGTTGCTAGGCAGTTGCTAAGTGGTTGCTAGGCAGTTGCTAACGTTTTCCAGGTGGTTGCTAAGTGGTTGCTAGGCAGTTGCTAACGTTTTCCAGGTGGTTGCTAGGCAGTTGCTAAGTGGTTGCTAGGCAGTTGCTAACGTTTTCCAAGTGGTTGCTAGGCAGTTGCTAAGTGGTTGCTAGGCAGTTGCTAACGTTTTCCAGGTGGTTGCTAAGTGGTTGCTAGGCAGTTGCTAACATTTTCCAGGTGGTTGCTAGGCAGTTGCTAAGTTGTTGCTAGGCAGTTGCTAACGTTTTCCAGGTGGTTGCTAAGTGGTTGCTAGGCAGTTGCTAACGTATTCCAGGTGGTTGCTAGGCAGTTGCTAAGTGGTTGCTAGGCAATTGCTAACGTTTTCCAGGTGGTTGCTCAGTGGTTGCTAGGCAGTTGCTAACGTTTTCCAGGTGGTTGCTAAGGTGTTGCTAAGTGGTTGCTAGACAGTTGTTAACATTTTCCAGGTGGTTGCTAAGGTGTTGCTAAGTGGTTGCTAGGTAGTTGCTAACGTTTTCCAGGTGGTTGCTAAGGTGTTGCTAAGTGGTTGCTAGGCAGTTGTGAAGGTTTTCCAGGTGGTTGCTAAGGTGGTTGCTAAGCAGTTAATAGGTGGTTGCTAAGCCCTGGCTGGGCTGCCGGGGTGTCCAAACTTTTGACTGATAGCTGCTCCATACAGCAGCTCCTCCATACACTCACAGTACTGGAGGAGCAGGGGAGAGAAGGGGTTCCGTGCGCAGAGCTGCTCGTGTGCGAGTTAGAACTCTGGGCCCCCCATTCATTTCTATGGGGAAACTTCGTACGACATTTGTACGAAATCCGTACGACGTATCGTTTCGTAAAGCATATTTTCGGAAAGAACTCAATAAGTTCTATAGGTCATCCGAATTTCAGCTTCATATCTTAAATATTGTGACGTTCACGGCCGTTCAAAATTATCCTAGTTCATTGTCTATGGGAAAAAGGGCGTACGTTTACGAAGTTTTTACGAAAATCGTACGATGTATCGCTCCAAAAAGCACAAGCACACCCCGCGGCTATAAGTTCTACCATGGTGTGAAGTTTCGTGGTTCTAGCTCGAAAGCTCTAGGAGGAGTAGTTGTTTATAAAACGTGGCGAGAATAATAATAATAATAAAAAAAATAAGAAGATTACGAAGAACAATAAGTTGGCTTTTCCAAGCCAACTTAACTAGAAAAGGAAAGTTCGATAACGAACTTTAAGTTGGCTTGGAAAAGTACGTTAAATAGTTAAATAACGTTGAATAGTAAAAATGGTTGCTAAGATATTTCTGTCTAAAGCGTGTGAAGAGTGGTTGCTATGCTGTTGACTTTCGGCTAAATGTTGAAGTCCAAAAAGTTTTGGCTAACATGGTGAAAAGCTTATAATTATCTTATAAAGTAAAGTGTTGCTAAGTGGTTGCTAGGTAGTTGCTAGGCAGTTGCTAATGTAGTCCACATCGTTGCTTAGTGCTTGCTAATTGGTTGCTAGGCAGTTGCGAACATATTCCAGGTGGTTGCTAAGCTGTTGCTAACTTGTTGCTAGGCAATTCCTAACGTATTCCAAATGGTTTTTAAGTGGTTATTAGGCAGTTTCTAATATTTTCCAGGTGGTTGCTAACTGGTTGCTATGGTATCTGGGGTGGTTGCTAAGGTGTTGATAGGTGGTTGCTAAGGTGTTGCTATGGTATCTGGGGTGGTTGCTAAGGTGTTGCTAGGTGGTTGCTAGAGGGTTGCTAGGTGGTTGCTAAGGTGTTGCTATGGGATCCGGGGTGGTTGCTAAGGTGTTGCTATGGTATCCGGGTTGGTTGCTAAGGTGTTGCTAGGTGGTTGCTAAGGTGTTGCTATGGTATCCAGGGTGGTTGCTAAGGTGTTGCTAGGTGGTTGCTAGGGTGTTGCTAGGCGGTTGCTATGGTATCCAGGGTGGTTGCTAAGGTGTTGCTAGGTGGTTGCTAAGGTGTTGCTAGGTGGTTGCTAGGTGGTTGCTAGGGTGTTGCTAGGTGGTTGCTAAGGTGTTGATTTGGTATCCAGGGTGGTTGCTAAGGTATTGCTAGGTGGTTGCTAAGGTGTTGCTAGGTGGTTGCTAAGGTGTTGCTATGGTATCCGGGGTGGTTGCTAAGGTGTTGCTAGGTGGTTGCAAGGTGGTTGCTAAGGTGTTGCTAGGTGGTTGCTAGGTGGTTGCTAAGGTTTTGCTAGGTGGTTGCTAAGGTGTTGCTATGGTATCCAGGGTGGTTGCTAAGGTGTTGCTAGGTGGTTGCTAAGGTGTTGCTATGGTATCCGGGGTGGTTGCTAAGGTGTTGCTAGGTGGTTGCTAAGGTGTTGCTATGCTATCCTGGGTGGTTGCTAAGGTGTTGCTAGGTGGTTGCTAGGCAGTTGCTAAGGTGTTGCTATGGTATCCTGGGTGGTTGCTAAGGTGTTTCTAGGTGGTTGCTAAGGTGTTGCTAGGTGGTTGCTAAGGTGTTGCTATGGTATCCGGGGTGGTTGCTAAGGTGTTGCTAGGTGGTTGCTAGGCGGTTGCTTAAGTGTTGCTATGGTATCCGGGGTGGATGCTATGGTGTGGTTGCTAAGGTGTTGCTAGGTGGTTGCTAAGGTGTTGCTATGGTATCCAGGGTGGTTGCTAAGGTGTTGCTAGGTGGTTGCTAAGGTGTTGCTATGGTATCCTGGGTGGTTGCTAAGGTGTTTATAGGTGGTTGCTAAGGTGTTGCTAGGTGGTTGCTAAGGTGTTGCTATGGTATCCAGGGTGGTTGCTAAGGTGTTGCTAGGTGGTTGCTAGGTGGTTGCTAGGGTGTTGCTAGGTGGTTGCTAAGGTGTTGCTATGGTATCCAGGGTGGTTGCTAAGGTTTTGCTAGGTGGTTGCTAAGGTGTTGCTAGGTGGTTGCTAAGGTGTTGCTATGGTATCCGGGGTGGTTGCTAAGGTGTTGCTAGGTGGTTGCAAGGTGGTTGCTAAGGTGTTGCTAGGCGGTTGCTAAGGTGTTGCTATGGTGTCTAGGGTGGTTGCTAAGGTGTTGCTAGGTGGTTGCTAAGATGTTGCTATGGTATCTGGGGTGGTTGCTAAGGTGTTGCTAGGTGTATCTAACTGGTCGCTAGGCAGTTGCTACCATTTCTAAAGTGGTTGCTAAGCAGTTGCTAGGCAGTTGCTAACGTTTTCCAGGTGGTTGCTAAGGTGTTGCTATCTGGTTGCTAGGCAGTTGCTAACGTATTACACATGGTTGCTAAGTGGTTGCTAGGCAGTTGCTAATGTTTTCCAGGTGGTTGCTAAGGTGTATCTAACTGGTTCCTAGGCAGTAGTAGATAAAAAGAAAGAGTGTTAAATGTAGAAGTACAGAAAAAGGGAGAGCCTGAAATAGAGAAGTAGAGAGAAAATCAGCGTGAGAAGTAGAGAAAGAACACCCGAGAATGTGAGAAAAAGAGTGACAAGTAGAGAGAAATATTGAGCGAGAGAAAGAGAATTAGGGAAAAAGAGAGATCGAGAAATAAAGAAGTAGAGAAAGAAAAAGGATGTAGTAGAGAGATAGATAGAAAGAGAAAGCAAGACAGAAAAGTAGAGTGAAAGAGAAGTAGAGAGAAGAGCGAGAAATAAAGAGAGAGTAAGAGAGAAATAGAGAAATAGAAAAGTAGAAAGAAAGAGACATAGAAACGTAGAGAGAGTGAGAAAGAGAGAGTGAGAAATAGAGAAGTAGAGAGAGAGTGAGAAAGAGAGAGTGAGAAATAGAGAAGTAGAGAGAGTGAGAAATAGAGACGTAGAGAGAGAGTGAGAAAGAGAGTGAGAAATAGAGAAGTAGAGAGAGAGTGAGAAATAGAGACGTAGAGAGAGAGTGAAAAAGAGAGTGAGAAATATAGAAGTAGAGAGAGTGAGAAATAAAGAGAAATAGAGACGTAGAGAGAGAGTGAAAAAGAGAGTGAGAAATATAGAAGTAGAGAGAGTGAGAAATATAGAAGTAGAGAGAGAGAGTGAGAAATAGAGACGTAGAGAGAGAGTGAGAAATAGAGACATAGAGAGAGAGTGAGAAAGAGTGAGAAATAGAGAAGTAGAGAGAGTGAGAAATAGAGACGTAGAAAAGAGTGAGAAAGAGAGAGTGAGAAATAGAGAAGTAGAGAGAGAGTGAGAAATAGAGACGTAGAGAGAGAGTGAGAAATAGAGAAGTAGAGAGCAAAAGAGAGAGTGAGAAGTAGAGAGCAAAAGAGAGAGTGAGACAGAGAAGTAGAGAGCAAACGAGAGAGTGAGAAGTAGAGAAGTAGAGAGCAAAAGAAAGAGTGAGAAATAGAGAAGTAGAGAGAGAGTGGGAAAGATAGAGTGAGAAATAGAGAAGTAGAGAGAGAGTGGGAAAGATAGAGTGAGAATTAGAGAAGTAGAGAGAGAGTGAGAAAGAGAGAGTGAGATAGAGAAGTAGAGAGAGAGTGAGAAATAGAGACGTAGAGAGAGTGAGAAAGAGAGAGTGAGATAGAGAAGTAGAGAGAGAGTGAGAAATAGAGTGAGAAATAGAGACGTAGAGAGAGAGTGAGAAAGAGAGTGAGAAATAGAGGAGTAGAGAGCAAAAGAGAGTGAGAAATAGAGAAGTAGAGAGCAAAAGAGAGAGTGAGAAGTAGAGAAGTAGAGAGCAAAAGAAAGAGTGAGAAATATAGAAATAGAGAGAGAGTGGGAAAGAGAGTGAGAATTAGAGAAGTAGAGAGCGAAAGAGAGAGTGAGAAAGAGAGAGTGGTTGCTAAGCAGTTATTAGGTGGTTGCTAAACCCTGGCTGGGGTGCCGGGGTGTCCAAACTTTTGACTGATAGCTGCTCCATACAGCAGCTCCTCCATACACTCACAGTACTGGAGGAGCAGGGGAGAGAAGGGGTTCCGTGCGCAGAGCTGCTCGTGTGCGAGATGGAACTCTGGGCCCCCCATTCATTTCTATGGGAAAACTTCGTACGAAAATTGTACGAAAACCGTACGTCGTATCGCTTCGCAACCTGCTATTAATTTAAAGATCTCGGTAAGATCTATAAGCTCGCCAAATTTGGTCTTCGTATCTCAAAAATTGTGGCGGTTACGGACGTTTAAAATTTCGCCCCATTCATTCCTATGGGGAAAAAATGCGTACGTTTACGAAGTTTTTACGAAAACCGTACGATAAATCGCTCCAAAAAGCACAAGCACGCTAAGTTGGCATAGGTCCTACGATCCGTGAAAGTTTCGTGATTCTACGTTGAAAGCTCTAGGAGGAGTAGCGTACAGAAAAAAAGGCGTAAGAATAATAATAATAACTAGAAAAGGAAAGTTCGATAACGAACTTTAAGTTGGCTTGGAAAAGTACGTTAAATAGTTAAATAACGTTGAATAGTAAAAATGGTTGCTAAGATATTTCTGTCTAAAGCGTGTGAAGAGTGGTTGCTATGCTGTTGACTTTCGGCTAAATGTTGAAGTCCAAAAAGTTTTGGCTAACATGGTGAAAAGCTTATAATTATCTTATAAAGTAAAGTGTTGCTAAGTGGTTGCTAGGTAGTTGCTAGGCAGTTGCTAATGTAGTCCACATCGTTGCTTAGTGCTTGCTAATTGGTTGCTAGGCAGTTGCGAACATATTCCAGGTGGTTGCTAAGCTGTTGCTAACTTGTTGCTAGGCAATTCCTAACGTATTCCAAATGGTTTTTAAGTGGTTATTAGGCAGTTTCTAATATTTTCCAGGTGGTTGCTAACTGGTTGCTATGGTATCTGGGGTGGTTGCTAAGGTGTTGCTAGGTGGTTGCTAAGGTGTTGCTATGGTATCTGGGGTGGTTGCTAAGGTGTTGCTAGGTGGTTGCTAGAGGGTTGCTAGGTGGTTGCTAAGGTGTTGCTATGGGATCCGGGGTGGTTGCTAAGGTGTTGCTATGGTATCCGGGTTGGTTGCTAAGGTGTTGCTAGGTGGTTGCTAAGGTGTTGCTATGGTATCCAGGGTGGTTGCTAAGGTGTTGCTAGGTGGTTGCTAGGGTGTTGCTAGGCGGTTGCTATGGTATCCAGGGTGGTTGCTAAGGTGTTGCTAGGTGGTTGCTAAGGTGTTGCTAGGTGGTGGCTATGGTGTTGCTATGGTATCCGGGGTGGTTGCTAAGGTGTTGCTAGGTGGTTGCTAAGGTGTTGCTATGGTATCCAGGGTGGTTGCTAAGGTGTTGCTAGGTGGTTGCTAGGTGGTTGCTAGGGTGTTGCTAGGTGGTTGCTAAGGTGTTGATTTGGTATCCAGGGTGGTTGCTAAGGTATTGCTAGGTGGTTGCTAAGGTGTTGCTAGGTGGTTGCTAAGGTGTTGCTATGGTATCCGGGGTGGTTGCTAAGGTGTTGCTAGGTGGTTGCAAGGTGGTTGCTAAGGTGTTGCTAGGTGGTTGCTAGGGTGTTGCTAGGTGGTTGCTAAGGTTTTGCTAGGTGGTTGCTAAGGTGTTGCTATGGTATCCAGGGTGGTTGCTAAGGTGTTGCTAGGTGGTTGCTAAGGTGTTGCTATGGTATCCGGGGTGGTTGCTAAGGTGTTGCTAGGTGGTTGCTAAGGTGTTGCTATGCTATCCTGGGTGGTTGCTAAGGTGTTGCTAGGTGGTTGCTAGGCAGTTGCTAAGGTGTTGCTATGGTATCCTGGGTGGTTGCTAAGGTGTTTCTAGGTGGTTGCTAAGGTGTTGCTAGGTGGTTGCTAAGGTGTTGCTAGGTGGTTGCTAAGGTGTTGCTATGGTATCCGGGGTGGTTGCTAAGGTGTTGCTAGGTGGTTGCTAGGCGGTTGCTTAAGTGTTGCTATGGTATCCGGGGTGGATGCTATGGTGTGGTTGCTAAGGTGTTGCTAGGTGGTTGCTAAGGTGTTGCTATGGTATCCAGGGTGGTTGCTAAGGTGTTGCTAGGTGGTTGCTAAGGTGTTGCTAGGTGGTTGCTAAGGTGTTGCTATGGTATCCGGGGTGGTTGCTAAGGTGTTGCTAGGTGGTTGCAAGGTGGTTGCTAAGGTGTTGCTAGGCGGTTGCTAAGGTGTTGCTATGGTGTCTAGGGTGGTTGCTAAGGTGTTGCTAGGTGGTTGCTAAGATGTTGCTATGGTATCTGGGGTGGTTGCTAAGGTGTTGCTAGGTGTATCTAACTGGTCGCTAGGCAGTTGCTACCATTTCTAAAGTGGTTGCTAAGCAGTTGCTAGGCAGTTGCTAACGTTTTCCAGGTGGTTGCTAAGGTGTTGCTATCTGGTTGCTAGGCAGTTGCTAACGTATTACACATGGTTGCTAAGTGGTTGCTAGGCAGTTGCTAATGTTTTCCAGGTGGTTGCTAAGGTGTATCTAACTGGTTCCTAGGCAGTAGTAGATAAAAAGAAAGAGTGTTAAATGTAGAAGTACAGAAAAAGGGAGAGCCTGAAATAGAGAAGTAGAGAGAAAATCAGCGTGAGAAGTAGAGAAAGAACACCCGAGAATGTGAGAAAAAGAGTGACAAGTAGAGAGAAATATTGAGCGAGAGAAAGAGAATTAGGGAAAAAGAGAGATCGAGAAATAAAGAAGTAGAGAAAGAAAAAGGATGTAGTAGAGAGATAGATAGAAAGAGAAAGCAAGACAGAAAAGTAGAGTGAAAGAGAAGTAGAGAGAAGAGCGAGAAATAAAGAGAGAGTAAGAGAGAAATAGAGAAATAGAAAAGTAGAAAGAAAGAGACATAGAAAAGTAGAGAGAGTGAGAAAGAGAGAGTGAGAAATAGAGAAGTAGAGAGAGAGTGAGAAAGAGAGAGTGAGAAATAGAGAAGTAGAGAGAGTGAGAAATAGAGACGTAGAGAGAGAGTGAGAAAGAGAGTGAGAAATAGAGAAGTAGAGAGAGAGTGAGAAATAGAGACGTAGAGAGAGAGTGAAAAAGAGAGTGAGAAATATAGAAGTAGAGAGAGTGAGAAATAAAGAGAAATAGAGACGTAGAGAGAGAGTGAAAAAGAGAGTGAGAAATATAGAAGTAGAGAGAGTGAGAAATATAGAAGTAGAGAGAGAGAGTGAGAAATAGAGACGTAGAGAGAGAGTGAGAAATAGAGACGTAGAGAGAGAGTGAGAAAGAGTGAGAAATAGAGAAGTAGAGAGAGTGAGAAATAGAGACGTAGAAAAGAGTGAGAAATAGAGAAGTAGAGAGAGAGTGAGAAATAGAGACGTAGAGAGAGAGTGAGAAATAGAGAAGTAGAGAGCAAAAGAGAGAGTGAGAAGTAGAGAGCAAAAGAGAGAGTGAGACAGAGAAGTAGAGAGCAAACGAGAGAGTGAGAAGTAGAGAAGTAGAGAGCAAAAGAAAGAGTGAGAAATAGAGAAGTAGAGAGAGAGTGGGAAAGATAGAGTGAGAATTAGAGAAGTAGAGAGAGAATGAGAAAGAGAGAGTGAGATAGAGAAGTAGAGAGAGAGTGAGAAATAGAGACGTAGAGAGAGTGAGAAAGAGAGAGTGAGATAGAGACGTAGAGAGAGAGTGAGAAAGAGAGTGAGAAATAGAGGAGTAGAGAGCAAAAGAGAGTGAGAAATAGAGAAGTAGAGAGCAAAAGAGAGAGTGAGAAGTAGAGAAGTAGAGAGCAAAAGAAAGAGTGAGAAATATAGAAATAGAGAGAGAGTGGGAAAGAGAGTGAGAATTAGAGAAGTAGAGAGCGAAAGAGAGAGTGAGAAAGAGAGAGTGGTTGCTAAGCAGTTAATAGGTGGTTGCTAAACCCTGGCTGGGGTGCCGGGGTGTCCAAACTTTTGACTGATAGCTGCTCCATACAGCAGCTCCTCCATACACTCACAGTACTGGAGGAGCAGGGGAGAGAAGGGGTTCCGTGCGCAGAGCTGCTCGTGTGCGAGATGGAACTCTGGGCCCCCCATTCATTTCTATGGGAAAACTTCGTACGAAAATTGTACGAAAACCGTACGTCGTATCGCTTCGCAACCTGCTATTAATTTAAAGATCTCGGTAAGATCTATAAGCTCGCCAAATTTGGTCTTCGTATCTCAAAAATTGTGGCGGTTACGGACGTTTAAAATTTCGCCCCATTCATTCCTATGGGGAAAAAATGCGTACGTTTACGAAGTTTTTACGAAAACCGTACGATAAATCGCTCCAAAAAGCACAAGCACGCTAAGTTGGCATAGGTCCTACGATCCGTGAAAGTTTCGTGATTCTACGTTGAAAGCTCTAGGAGGAGTAGCGTACAGAAAAAAAGGCGTAAGAATAATAATAATAATAATAATAACTAGAAAAGGAAAGTTCGATAACGAACTTTAAGTTGGCTTGGAAAAGTACGTTAAATAGTTAAATAACGTTGAATAGTAAAAATGGTTGCTAAGATATTTCTGTCTAAAGCGTGTGAAGAGTGGTTGCTATGCTGTTGACTTTCGGCTAAATGTTGAAGTCCAAAAAGTTTTGGCTAACATGGTGAAAAGCTTATAATTATCTTATAAAGTAAAGTGTTGCTAAGTGGTTGCTAGGTAGTTGCTAGGCAGTTGCTAATGTAGTCCACATCGTTGCTTAGTGCTTGCTAATTGGTTGCTAGGCAGTTGCGAACATATTCCAGGTGGTTGCTAAGCTGTTGCTAACTTGTTGCTAGGCAATTCCTAACGTATTCCAAATGGTTTTTAAGTGGTTATTAGGCAGTTTCTAATATTTTCCAGGTGGTTGCTAACTGGTTGCTATGGTATCTGGGGTGGTTGCTAAGGTGTTGCTAGGTGGTTGCTAAGGTGTTGCTATGGTATCTGGGGTGGTTGCTAAGGTGTTGCTAGGTGGTTGCTAGAGGGTTGCTAGGTGGTTGCTAAGGTGTTGCTATGGGATCCGGGGTGGTTGCTAAGGTGTTGCTATGGTATCCGGGTTGGTTGCTAAGGTGTTGCTAGGTGGTTGCTAAGGTGTTGCTATGGTATCCAGGGTGGTTGCTAAGGTGTTGCTAGGTGGTTGCTAGGGTGTTGCTAGGCGGTTGCTATGGTATCCAGGGTGGTTGCTAAGGTGTTGCTAGGTGGTTGCTAAGGTGTTGCTAGGTGGTGGCTATGGTGTTGCTATGGTATCCGGGGTGGTTGCTAAGGTGTTGCTAGGTGGTTGCTAAGGTGTTGCTATGGTATCCAGGGTGGTTGCTAAGGTGTTGCTAGGTGGTTGCTAGGTGGTTGCTAGGGTGTTGCTAGGTGGTTGCTAAGGTGTTGATTTGGTATCCAGGGTGGTTGCTAAGGTATTGCTAGGTGGTTGCTAAGGTGTTGCTAGGTGGTTGCTAAGGTGTTGCTATGGTATCCGGGGTGGTTGCTAAGGTGTTGCTAGGTGGTTGCAAGGTGGTTGCTAAGGTGTTGCTAGGTGGTTGCTAGGGTGTTGCTAGGTGGTTGCTAAGGTTTTGCTAGGTGGTTGCTAAGGTGTTGCTATGGTATCCAGGGTGGTTGCTAAGGTGTTGCTAGGTGGTTGCTAAGGTGTTGCTATGGTATCCGGGGTGGTTGCTAAGGTGTTGCTAGGTGGTTGCTAAGGTGTTGCTATGCTATCCTGGGTGGTTGCTAAGGTGTTGCTAGGTGGTTGCTAGGCAGTTGCTAAGGTGTTGCTATGGTATCCTGGGTGGTTGCTAAGGTGTTTCTAGGTGGTTGCTAAGGTGTTGCTAGGTGGTTGCTAAGGTGTTGCTAGGTGGTTGCTAAGGTGTTGCTATGGTATCCGGGGTGGTTGCTAAGGTGTTGCTAGGTGGTTGCTAGGCGGTTGCTTAAGTGTTGCTATGGTATCCGGGGTGGATGCTATGGTGTGGTTGCTAAGGTGTTGCTAGGTGGTTGCTAAGGTGTTGCTATGGTATCCAGGGTGGTTGCTAAGGTGTTGCTAGGTGGTTGCTAAGGTGTTGCTAGGTGGTTGCTAAGGTGTTGCTATGGTATCCGGGGTGGTTGCTAAGGTGTTGCTAGGTGGTTGCAAGGTGGTTGCTAAGGTGTTGCTAGGCGGTTGCTAAGGTGTTGCTATGGTGTCTAGGGTGGTTGCTAAGGTGTTGCTAGGTGGTTGCTAAGATGTTGCTATGGTATCTGGGGTGGTTGCTAAGGTGTTGCTAGGTGTATCTAACTGGTCGCTAGGCAGTTGCTACCATTTCTAAAGTGGTTGCTAAGCAGTTGCTAGGCAGTTGCTAACGTTTTCCAGGTGGTTGCTAAGGTGTTGCTATCTGGTTGCTAGGCAGTTGCTAACGTATTACACATGGTTGCTAAGTGGTTGCTAGGCAGTTGCTAATGTTTTCCAGGTGGTTGCTAAGGTGTATCTAACTGGTTCCTAGGCAGTAGTAGATAAAAAGAAAGAGTGTTAAATGTAGAAGTACAGAAAAAGGGAGAGCCTGAAATAGAGAAGTAGAGAGAAAATCAGCGTGAGAAGTAGAGAAAGAACACCCGAGAATGTGAGAAAAAGAGTGACAAGTAGAGAGAAATATTGAGCGAGAGAAAGAGAATTAGGGAAAAAGAGAGATCGAGAAATAAAGAAGTAGAGAAAGAAAAAGGATGTAGTAGAGAGATAGATAGAAAGAGAAAGCAAGACAGAAAAGTAGAGTGAAAGAGAAGTAGAGAGAAGAGCGAGAAATAAAGAGAGAGTAAGAGAGAAATAGAGAAATAGAAAAGTAGAAAGAAAGAGACATAGAAAAGTAGAGAGAGTGAGAAAGAGAGAGTGAGAAATAGAGAAGTAGAGAGAGAGTGAGAAAGAGAGAGTGAGAAATAGAGAAGTAGAGAGAGTGAGAAATAGAGACGTAGAGAGAGAGTGAGAAAGAGAGTGAGAAATAGAGAAGTAGAGAGAGAGTGAGAAATAGAGACGTAGAGAGAGAGTGAAAAAGAGAGTGAGAAATATAGAAGTAGAGAGAGTGAGAAATAAAGAGAAATAGAGACGTAGAGAGAGAGTGAAAAAGAGAGTGAGAAATATAGAAGTAGAGAGAGTGAGAAATATAGAAGTAGAGAGAGAGAGTGAGAAATAGAGACGTAGAGAGAGAGTGAGAAATAGAGACGTAGAGAGAGAGTGAGAAAGAGTGAGAAATAGAGAAGTAGAGAGAGTGAGAAATAGAGACGTAGAAAAGAGTGAGAAATAGAGAAGTAGAGAGAGAGTGAGAAATAGAGACGTAGAGAGAGAGTGAGAAATAGAGAAGTAGAGAGCAAAAGAGAGAGTGAGAAGTAGAGAGCAAAAGAGAGAGTGAGACAGAGAAGTAGAGAGCAAACGAGAGAGTGAGAAGTAGAGAAGTAGAGAGCAAAAGAAAGAGTGAGAAATAGAGAAGTAGAGAGAGAGTGGGAAAGATAGAGTGAGAATTAGAGAAGTAGAGAGAGAATGAGAAAGAGAGAGTGAGATAGAGAAGTAGAGAGAGAGTGAGAAATAGAGACGTAGAGAGAGTGAGAAAGAGAGAGTGAGATAGAGACGTAGAGAGAGAGTGAGAAAGAGAGTGAGAAATAGAGGAGTAGAGAGCAAAAGAGAGTGAGAAATAGAGAAGTAGAGAGCAAAAGAGAGAGTGAGAAGTAGAGAAGTAGAGAGCAAAAGAAAGAGTGAGAAATATAGAAATAGAGAGAGAGTGGGAAAGAGAGTGAGAATTAGAGAAGTAGAGAGCGAAAGAGAGAGTGAGAAAGAGAGAGTGGTTGCTAAGCAGTTAATAGGTGGTTGCTAAACCCTGGCTGGGGTGCCGGGGTGTCCAAACTTTTGACTGATAGCTGCTCCATACAGCAGCTCCTCCATACACTCACAGTACTGGAGGAGCAGGGGAGAGAAGGGGTTCCGTGCGCAGAGCTGCTCGTGTGCGAGATGGAACTCTGGGCCCCCCATTCATTTCTATGGGAAAACTTCGTACGAAAATTGTACGAAAACCGTACGTCGTATCGCTTCGCAACCTGCTATTAATTTAAAGATCTCGGTAAGATCTATAAGCTCGCCAAATTTGGTCTTCGTATCTCAAAAATTGTGGCGGTTACGGACGTTTAAAATTTCGCCCCATTCATTCCTATGGGGAAAAAATGCGTACGTTTACGAAGTTTTTACGAAAACCGTACGATAAATCGCTCCAAAAAGCACAAGCACGCTAAGTTGGCATAGGTCCTACGATCCGTGAAAGTTTCGTGATTCTACGTTGAAAGCTCTAGGAGGAGTAGCGTACAGAAAAAAAGGCGTAAGAATAATAATAATAACTAGAAAAGGAAAGTTCGATAACGAACTTTAAGTTGGCTTGGAAAAGTACGTTAAATAGTTAAATAACGTTGAATAGTAAAAATGGTTGCTAAGATATTTCTGTCTAAAGCGTGTGAAGAGTGGTTGCTATGCTGTTGACTTTCGGCTAAATGTTGAAGTCCAAAAAGTTTTGGCTAACATGGTGAAAAGCTTATAATTATCTTATAAAGTAAAGTGTTGCTAAGTGGTTGCTAGGTAGTTGCTAGGCAGTTGCTAATGTAGTCCACATCGTTGCTTAGTGCTTGCTAATTGGTTGCTAGGCAGTTGCGAACATATTCCAGGTGGTTGCTAAGCTGTTGCTAACTTGTTGCTAGGCAATTCCTAACGTATTCCAAATGGTTTTTAAGTGGTTATTAGGCAGTTTCTAATATTTTCCAGGTGGTTGCTAACTGGTTGCTATGGTATCTGGGGTGGTTGCTAAGGTGTTGCTAGGTGGTTGCTAAGGTGTTGCTATGGTATCTGGGGTGGTTGCTAAGGTGTTGCTAGGTGGTTGCTAGAGGGTTGCTAGGTGGTTGCTAAGGTGTTGCTATGGGATCCGGGGTGGTTGCTAAGGTGTTGCTATGGTATCCGGGTTGGTTGCTAAGGTGTTGCTAGGTGGTTGCTAAGGTGTTGCTATGGTATCCAGGGTGGTTGCTAAGGTGTTGCTAGGTGGTTGCTAGGGTGTTGCTAGGCGGTTGCTATGGTATCCAGGGTGGTTGCTAAGGTGTTGCTAGGTGGTTGCTAAGGTGTTGCTAGGTGGTGGCTATGGTGTTGCTATGGTATCCGGGGTGGTTGCTAAGGTGTTGCTAGGTGGTTGCTAAGGTGTTGCTATGGTATCCAGGGTGGTTGCTAAGGTGTTGCTAGGTGGTTGCTAGGTGGTTGCTAGGGTGTTGCTAGGTGGTTGCTAAGGTGTTGATTTGGTATCCAGGGTGGTTGCTAAGGTATTGCTAGGTGGTTGCTAAGGTGTTGCTAGGTGGTTGCTAAGGTGTTGCTATGGTATCCGGGGTGGTTGCTAAGGTGTTGCTAGGTGGTTGCAAGGTGGTTGCTAAGGTGTTGCTAGGTGGTTGCTAGGGTGTTGCTAGGTGGTTGCTAAGGTTTTGCTAGGTGGTTGCTAAGGTGTTGCTATGGTATCCAGGGTGGTTGCTAAGGTGTTGCTAGGTGGTTGCTAAGGTGTTGCTATGGTATCCGGGGTGGTTGCTAAGGTGTTGCTAGGTGGTTGCTAAGGTGTTGCTATGCTATCCTGGGTGGTTGCTAAGGTGTTGCTAGGTGGTTGCTAGGCAGTTGCTAAGGTGTTGCTATGGTATCCTGGGTGGTTGCTAAGGTGTTTCTAGGTGGTTGCTAAGGTGTTGCTAGGTGGTTGCTAAGGTGTTGCTAGGTGGTTGCTAAGGTGTTGCTATGGTATCCGGGGTGGTTGCTAAGGTGTTGCTAGGTGGTTGCTAGGCGGTTGCTTAAGTGTTGCTATGGTATCCGGGGTGGATGCTATGGTGTGGTTGCTAAGGTGTTGCTAGGTGGTTGCTAAGGTGTTGCTATGGTATCCAGGGTGGTTGCTAAGGTGTTGCTAGGTGGTTGCTAAGGTGTTGCTAGGTGGTTGCTAAGGTGTTGCTATGGTATCCGGGGTGGTTGCTAAGGTGTTGCTAGGTGGTTGCAAGGTGGTTGCTAAGGTGTTGCTAGGCGGTTGCTAAGGTGTTGCTATGGTGTCTAGGGTGGTTGCTAAGGTGTTGCTAGGTGGTTGCTAAGATGTTGCTATGGTATCTGGGGTGGTTGCTAAGGTGTTGCTAGGTGTATCTAACTGGTCGCTAGGCAGTTGCTACCATTTCTAAAGTGGTTGCTAAGCAGTTGCTAGGCAGTTGCTAACGTTTTCCAGGTGGTTGCTAAGGTGTTGCTATCTGGTTGCTAGGCAGTTGCTAACGTATTACACATGGTTGCTAAGTGGTTGCTAGGCAGTTGCTAATGTTTTCCAGGTGGTTGCTAAGGTGTATCTAACTGGTTCCTAGGCAGTAGTAGATAAAAAGAAAGAGTGTTAAATGTAGAAGTACAGAAAAAGGGAGAGCCTGAAATAGAGAAGTAGAGAGAAAATCAGCGTGAGAAGTAGAGAAAGAACACCCGAGAATGTGAGAAAAAGAGTGACAAGTAGAGAGAAATATTGAGCGAGAGAAAGAGAATTAGGGAAAAAGAGAGATCGAGAAATAAAGAAGTAGAGAAAGAAAAAGGATGTAGTAGAGAGATAGATAGAAAGAGAAAGCAAGACAGAAAAGTAGAGTGAAAGAGAAGTAGAGAGAAGAGCGAGAAATAAAGAGAGAGTAAGAGAGAAATAGAGAAATAGAAAAGTAGAAAGAAAGAGACATAGAAAAGTAGAGAGAGTGAGAAAGAGAGAGTGAGAAATAGAGAAGTAGAGAGAGAGTGAGAAAGAGAGAGTGAGAAATAGAGAAGTAGAGAGAGTGAGAAATAGAGACGTAGAGAGAGAGTGAGAAAGAGAGTGAGAAATAGAGAAGTAGAGAGAGAGTGAGAAATAGAGACGTAGAGAGAGAGTGAAAAAGAGAGTGAGAAATATAGAAGTAGAGAGAGTGAGAAATAAAGAGAAATAGAGACGTAGAGAGAGAGTGAAAAAGAGAGTGAGAAATATAGAAGTAGAGAGAGTGAGAAATATAGAAGTAGAGAGAGAGAGTGAGAAATAGAGACGTAGAGAGAGAGTGAGAAATAGAGACGTAGAGAGAGAGTGAGAAAGAGTGAGAAATAGAGAAGTAGAGAGAGTGAGAAATAGAGACGTAGAAAAGAGTGAGAAATAGAGAAGTAGAGAGAGAGTGAGAAATAGAGACGTAGAGAGAGAGTGAGAAATAGAGAAGTAGAGAGCAAAAGAGAGAGTGAGAAGTAGAGAGCAAAAGAGAGAGTGAGACAGAGAAGTAGAGAGCAAACGAGAGAGTGAGAAGTAGAGAAGTAGAGAGCAAAAGAAAGAGTGAGAAATAGAGAAGTAGAGAGAGAGTGGGAAAGATAGAGTGAGAATTAGAGAAGTAGAGAGAGAATGAGAAAGAGAGAGTGAGATAGAGAAGTAGAGAGAGAGTGAGAAATAGAGACGTAGAGAGAGTGAGAAAGAGAGAGTGAGATAGAGACGTAGAGAGAGAGTGAGAAAGAGAGTGAGAAATAGAGGAGTAGAGAGCAAAAGAGAGTGAGAAATAGAGAAGTAGAGAGCAAAAGAGAGAGTGAGAAGTAGAGAAGTAGAGAGCAAAAGAAAGAGTGAGAAATATAGAAATAGAGAGAGAGTGGGAAAGAGAGTGAGAATTAGAGAAGTAGAGAGCGAAAGAGAGAGTGAGAAAGAGAGAGTGGTTGCTAAGCAGTTAATAGGTGGTTGCTAAACCCTGGCTGGGGTGCCGGGGTGTCCAAACTTTTGACTGATAGCTGCTCCATACAGCAGCTCCTCCATACACTCACAGTACTGGAGGAGCAGGGGAGAGAAGGGGTTCCGTGCGCAGAGCTGCTCGTGTGCGAGATGGAACTCTGGGCCCCCCATTCATTTCTATGGGAAAACTTCGTACGAAAATTGTACGAAAACCGTACGTCGTATCGCTTCGCAACCTGCTATTAATTTAAAGATCTCGGTAAGATCTATAAGCTCGCCAAATTTGGTCTTCGTATCTCAAAAATTGTGGCGGTTACGGACGTTTAAAATTTCGCCCCATTCATTCCTATGGGGAAAAAATGCGTACGTTTACGAAGTTTTTACGAAAACCGTACGATAAATCGCTCCAAAAAGCACAAGCACGCTAAGTTGGCATAGGTCCTACGATCCGTGAAAGTTTCGTGATTCTACGTTGAAAGCTCTAGGAGGAGTAGCGTACAGAAAAAAAGGCGTAAGAATAATAATAATAACTAGAAAAGGAAAGTTCGATAACGAACTTTAAGTTGGCTTGGAAAAGTACGTTAAATAGTTAAATAACGTTGAATAGTAAAAATGGTTGCTAAGATATTTCTGTCTAAAGCGTGTGAAGAGTGGTTGCTATGCTGTTGACTTTCGGCTAAATGTTGAAGTCCAAAAAGTTTTGGCTAACATGGTGAAAAGCTTATAATTATCTTATAAAGTAAAGTGTTGCTAAGTGGTTGCTAGGTAGTTGCTAGGCAGTTGCTAATGTAGTCCACATCGTTGCTTAGTGCTTGCTAATTGGTTGCTAGGCAGTTGCGAACATATTCCAGGTGGTTGCTAAGCTGTTGCTAACTTGTTGCTAGGCAATTCCTAACGTATTCCAAATGGTTTTTAAGTGGTTATTAGGCAGTTTCTAATATTTTCCAGGTGGTTGCTAACTGGTTGCTATGGTATCTGGGGTGGTTGCTAAGGTGTTGCTAGGTGGTTGCTAAGGTGTTGCTATGGTATCTGGGGTGGTTGCTAAGGTGTTGCTAGGTGGTTGCTAGAGGGTTGCTAGGTGGTTGCTAAGGTGTTGCTATGGGATCCGGGGTGGTTGCTAAGGTGTTGCTATGGTATCCGGGTTGGTTGCTAAGGTGTTGCTAGGTGGTTGCTAAGGTGTTGCTATGGTATCCAGGGTGGTTGCTAAGGTGTTGCTAGGTGGTTGCTAGGGTGTTGCTAGGCGGTTGCTATGGTATCCAGGGTGGTTGCTAAGGTGTTGCTAGGTGGTTGCTAAGGTGTTGCTAGGTGGTGGCTATGGTGTTGCTATGGTATCCGGGGTGGTTGCTAAGGTGTTGCTAGGTGGTTGCTAAGGTGTTGCTATGGTATCCAGGGTGGTTGCTAAGGTGTTGCTAGGTGGTTGCTAGGTGGTTGCTAGGGTGTTGCTAGGTGGTTGCTAAGGTGTTGATTTGGTATCCAGGGTGGTTGCTAAGGTATTGCTAGGTGGTTGCTAAGGTGTTGCTAGGTGGTTGCTAAGGTGTTGCTATGGTATCCGGGGTGGTTGCTAAGGTGTTGCTAGGTGGTTGCAAGGTGGTTGCTAAGGTGTTGCTAGGTGGTTGCTAGGGTGTTGCTAGGTGGTTGCTAAGGTTTTGCTAGGTGGTTGCTAAGGTGTTGCTATGGTATCCAGGGTGGTTGCTAAGGTGTTGCTAGGTGGTTGCTAAGGTGTTGCTATGGTATCCGGGGTGGTTGCTAAGGTGTTGCTAGGTGGTTGCTAAGGTGTTGCTATGCTATCCTGGGTGGTTGCTAAGGTGTTGCTAGGTGGTTGCTAGGCAGTTGCTAAGGTGTTGCTATGGTATCCTGGGTGGTTGCTAAGGTGTTTCTAGGTGGTTGCTAAGGTGTTGCTAGGTGGTTGCTAAGGTGTTGCTAGGTGGTTGCTAAGGTGTTGCTATGGTATCCGGGGTGGTTGCTAAGGTGTTGCTAGGTGGTTGCTAGGCGGTTGCTTAAGTGTTGCTATGGTATCCGGGGTGGATGCTATGGTGTGGTTGCTAAGGTGTTGCTAGGTGGTTGCTAAGGTGTTGCTATGGTATCCAGGGTGGTTGCTAAGGTGTTGCTAGGTGGTTGCTAAGGTGTTGCTAGGTGGTTGCTAAGGTGTTGCTATGGTATCCGGGGTGGTTGCTAAGGTGTTGCTAGGTGGTTGCAAGGTGGTTGCTAAGGTGTTGCTAGGCGGTTGCTAAGGTGTTGCTATGGTGTCTAGGGTGGTTGCTAAGGTGTTGCTAGGTGGTTGCTAAGATGTTGCTATGGTATCTGGGGTGGTTGCTAAGGTGTTGCTAGGTGTATCTAACTGGTCGCTAGGCAGTTGCTACCATTTCTAAAGTGGTTGCTAAGCAGTTGCTAGGCAGTTGCTAACGTTTTCCAGGTGGTTGCTAAGGTGTTGCTATCTGGTTGCTAGGCAGTTGCTAACGTATTACACATGGTTGCTAAGTGGTTGCTAGGCAGTTGCTAATGTTTTCCAGGTGGTTGCTAAGGTGTATCTAACTGGTTCCTAGGCAGTAGTAGATAAAAAGAAAGAGTGTTAAATGTAGAAGTACAGAAAAAGGGAGAGCCTGAAATAGAGAAGTAGAGAGAAAATCAGCGTGAGAAGTAGAGAAAGAACACCCGAGAATGTGAGAAAAAGAGTGACAAGTAGAGAGAAATATTGAGCGAGAGAAAGAGAATTAGGGAAAAAGAGAGATCGAGAAATAAAGAAGTAGAGAAAGAAAAAGGATGTAGTAGAGAGATAGATAGAAAGAGAAAGCAAGACAGAAAAGTAGAGTGAAAGAGAAGTAGAGAGAAGAGCGAGAAATAAAGAGAGAGTAAGAGAGAAATAGAGAAATAGAAAAGTAGAAAGAAAGAGACATAGAAAAGTAGAGAGAGTGAGAAAGAGAGAGTGAGAAATAGAGAAGTAGAGAGAGAGTGAGAAAGAGAGAGTGAGAAATAGAGAAGTAGAGAGAGTGAGAAACAGAGACGTAGAGAGAGAGTGAGAAAGAGAGTGAGAAATAGAGAAGTAGAGAGAGAGTGAGAAATAGAGACGTAGAGAGAGAGTGAAAAAGAGAGTGAGAAATATAGAAGTAGAGAGAGTGAGAAATAAAGAGAAATAGAGACGTAGAGAGAGAGTGAAAAAGAGAGTGAGAAATATAGAAGTAGAGAGAGTGAGAAATATAGAAGTAGAGAGAGAGAGTGAGAAATAGAGACGTAGAGAGAGAGTGAGAAATAGAGACGTAGAGAGAGAGTGAGAAAGAGTGAGAAATAGAGAAGTAGAGAGAGTGAGAAATAGAGACGTAGAAAAGAGTGAGAAATAGAGAAGTAGAGAGAGAGTGAGAAATAGAGACGTAGAGAGAGAGTGAGAAATAGAGAAGTAGAGAGCAAAAGAGAGAGTGAGAAGTAGAGAGCAAAAGAGAGAGTGAGACAGAGAAGTAGAGAGCAAACGAGAGAGTGAGAAGTAGAGAAGTAGAGAGCAAAAGAAAGAGTGAGAAATAGAGAAGTAGAGAGAGAGTGGGAAAGATAGAGTGAGAATTAGAGAAGTAGAGAGAGAATGAGAAAGAGAGAGTGAGATAGAGAAGTAGAGAGAGAGTGAGAAATAGAGACGTAGAGAGAGTGAGAAAGAGAGAGTGAGATAGAGACGTAGAGAGAGAGTGAGAAAGAGAGTGAGAAATAGAGGAGTAGAGAGCAAAAGAGAGTGAGAAATAGAGAAGTAGAGAGCAAAAGAGAGAGTGAGAAGTAGAGAAGTAGAGAGCAAAAGAAAGAGTGAGAAATATAGAAATAGAGAGAGAGTGGGAAAGAGAGTGAGAATTAGAGAAGTAGAGAGCGAAAGAGAGAGTGAGAAAGAGAGAGTGGTTGCTAAGCAGTTAATAGGTGGTTGCTAAACCCTGGCTGGGGTGCCGGGGTGTCCAAACTTTTGACTGATAGCTGCTCCATACAGCAGCTCCTCCATACACTCACAGTACTGGAGGAGCAGGGGAGAGAAGGGGTTCCGTGCGCAGAGCTGCTCGTGTGCGAGATGGAACTCTGGGCCCCCCATTCATTTCTATGGGAAAACTTCGTACGAAAATTGTACGAAAACCGTACGTCGTATCGCTTCGCAACCTGCTATTAATTTAAAGATCTCGGTAAGATCTATAAGCTCGCCAAATTTGGTCTTCGTATCTCAAAAATTGTGGCGGTTACGGACGTTTAAAATTTCGCCCCATTCATTCCTATGGGGAAAAAATGCGTACGTTTACGAAGTTTTTACGAAAACCGTACGATAAATCGCTCCAAAAAGCACAAGCACGCTAAGTTGGCATAGGTCCTACGATCCGTGAAAGTTTCGTGATTCTACGTTGAAAGCTCTAGGAGGAGTAGCGTACAGAAAAAAAGGCGTAAGAATAATAATAATAATAATAATAATAATAATAAGAAGATTACGAAGAACAAGAAGTTGGCTTTTCCAAGCCAACTTAATAATAATAAGAAGATTACGAAGAACAAGAAGTTGGCTTTTCCAAGCCAACTTAACTAGAAAAGGAAAGTTCGATAACGAACTTTAAGTTGGCTTGGAAAAGTACGTTAATAACGTTGAAAAAGTTAAAATGGTTGCTAAGATATTTCTGTCTAAAGCGTGTGAAGAGTGGTTGCTTTGCTGTTGACTTTCAGCTAAATGTTAAAGTCCAAAAAGTTTTGGCTAACATGGTGAAAAGCTAATAATTGTCTTATAAAGTAATATAAACACTTTACTTTATATAGACCTATATAAATTAAAGTGTTGCTAAGTGGTTGCTAGGTAGTTACTAGGCAGTTGCTAATGTATTCCACATCGTTGCTTAGTGTTTGCTAATTGGTTGCTAAGCAGATTCTTACATATTCCAGGTGGTTGCTAAGCTGTTGCTAACTGGTTGCTAGGCAATTGCTAATGTATTCCACATGGTTGTTAAGTGGTTGCTAGGCAGTTTCTAATATTTTCCAGGTGGTTGCTAAGTGGTTGCTAACTGGTTGCTATGCAGTTGCTAACATATTCCACATGGTTTCCAAGTGGTTGCTAAGGTGTTGATATGGTATCCGGGTTGGTTGCTAAGGTGTTGCTAGGTGGTTGCTAAGGTGTTGCTATGGTATCCAGGGTGGTTGGTAAGGTGTTGCTAGGTGGTTGCTAGGTGGTTGCTGACCAGTGGTAGGATGGTCCCCCCTCAAATGTGAGTCTTGGTCCTCCCAAGGTTTCTTCCTCCTCCTGCAGCTCTGAGGGAGTTTTTCCTTGCCTCCGCGCTCACTGGGGGTTCTGTATTCTGTATTTTCTATGTGTAATGTTTTGCCTGATTCTTTGTCCTGTAATCATGTTTCTGTAAAGCTGCTTTGTGCCAACACCTGTTGTAAAAAGCGCTATACAAATAAATTTGATTTGATTTGATTTGAATTTGCTAAGGTGTTGCTATGGTATCCGTGGTGTTGCCAAGGTGTTGCTAGGTGGTTGCTAGGGTGTTGCTAGGCGGTTGCTATGGTATCCGGGGTGGTTGCTAAGGTGTTGCTAGGTGGTTGCTAGGTGGTTGCTAAGGTGTTGCTATGCGGTTGCTAAGGTGTTGCTATGGTATCTGGGGTGGTTGCTAAGGTGTTGCTAGGTGGTTGCTAGGGTGTTGCTATGGTATCTGGGGTGGTTGCTAAGGTGTTGCTATGGTATCCGGGGTGGTTGCTAAGGTGTTGCTAGGTGGTTGCTAAGGTGTTGTTATGGTATCCTGGGTGGTTGGTAAGGTGTTGCTAGGTGGTTGCTAGGTGGTTGCTAAGGTGTTGCTATGGTATCCGGGGTGTTGCCAAGGTGTTGCTAGGTGGTTGCTAGGGTGTTGCTAGGCGGTTGCTAGGCGGTTGCTATGGTATCCGGGGTGGTTGCTAAGGTGTTGCTAGGTGGTTGCTAGGTGGTTGCTAAGGTGTTGCTATGCGGTTGCTAAGGTGTTGCTATGGTATCTGGGGTGGTTGCTAAGGTGTTGCTAGGTGGTTGCTAGGGTGTTGCTATGGTATCTGGGGTGGTTGCTAAGGTGTTGCTAGATGGTTGCTAAGGTGTTGCTATGGTATCCGGGGTGGTTGCTAAGGTGTTGCTAGGTGGTTGCTAAGGTGTTGTTATGGTATCCTGGGTGGTTGCTAAGGTGTTGCTAGGTGGTTGCTAAGGTGTTGTTATGGCATCCGGGGTGGTTGCTAAGATGTTGCTAGGTGGTTGCTAAGGTGTTGCTATGGTATCCGGGGTGGTTGCTAAGGTGTTGCTAGGTGGTTGCTAAGGTGTTGCTAGGTGGTTGCTAAGGTGTTGCTATGGTATCTGGGGTGGTTGCTAAGGTGTTGCTAGGCGGTTGCTAAGGTGTTGCTAGGCGGTTGCTAAGGTGTTGCCAGGTGGTTGCTAAGGTGTTGCTATGGTATCCGGGTGGTTGCTAGGTGGTTGCTAACGTGTTGCTAGGCGGTTGCTAAGGTGTTGCTATGGTATCCAGGGTGGTTGCTAAGGTGTTGCTAGGCGGTTGCTATGGTATCTGGGTTGGTTGCTAAGGTGTTGCTAGGTGGTTGCTAAGGTGTTGCTAGGTGGTTGCTAGGTGGTTGCTAAGGTGTTGCTAGATGGTTGCTAAGGTGTTGCTATGGTATCCGGGGTGGTTGCTAAGGTGTTGCTAGGTGGTTGCTAGGTGGTTGCTAAGGTGTTGCTATGTTATCCTGGGTGGTTGCTAAGGTGTTGCTAGGTGGTTGCTAGGCGGTTGCTAAGGTGTTGCTATGGTATCCGAGGTGGTTGCTAAATGGTTACTAGGCAGTTCCTAACGTATTCCACATGGTTGCTAAGTGGTTGCTAGGCACTTGCTAATGTTTTCCAGGTGGTTGCTAAGGTGTATCTAACTGGTTGCTAGGCAGTTGCTAATATTTCTGAAGTGGTTGCTAAGCAGTTGCTAGGCAGTTGTTAACGTTTTCCAGGTGGTTGCTAAGGTGTTGCTAACTGGCTGCTAGGCAGTTGCTAACGTATTCCACATGGTTGCTAAGTGGTTGCTAGGCAGTTGCTAACATTTTCCAGGTGGTTGCTAAGGTGTTGCTAACTGGTTGCTAGGCAGTTGCTAACATATTCCAGACATAAAAAGAAAGAGAAAGCAAGACATAGAAAAGTAGAGTGAAAGAGAAGTAGAGAGAAGAGCGAGAAATAAAGAAAGAGTAAGAGAGAATAGAGAAATAGAAAAGTAGCGAGAAAGAGAAATTGAGACGTAGAGAGAGAGAGTGAGAAAGAGAGAAAGAAAGAGTGAGAAATAGAGAAGTAGAGAGTAAAAGAGAGAGTGAGAAATAGAGACGTAGAGAGAGAGTGAGAAAGAGAGTGAGAAATTCAGAAGTAGAGTGAGAAAGAGAGTGAGAAATAGAGAAGTAGAGAGCAAAAGAGAGTGAGAAATAGAGAAGTAGAGAGAGTGAGAAAGAGAGAGTGAGAAATAAAGAAATGTAAAGAGCAAAAGAGAGAGTGAGAAATAGAGAAGTAGAGAGAAAAAGATATAGAGACATAGAGCGTGAGAAAGAGATAAGTAGAGAGCAAAAGAGAGTGAGAAATAGAGAAGTAGAGAGCAAAAGAGAGAGTGAGAAATAGAGACGTAGAGAGAGTGAGAAATAGAGAAGTAGAGAGCAAAAGAGAGTGAGAAATAGAGAAGTAGAGAGAGTGAGAAAGAGAGTGTGAGAAATAGAGACGTAGAGAGAGAGTGAGAAAGAAAGAGTGAGAAATAGAGAAGTAGAGAGCAAAAGAGAGTGAGAAATAGAGAAGTAGAGAGCAAAAGAGAGTGAGAAATAGAGACATAGAGAGAGAGTGAGAAAGAGAGAGTGAGAAATAGAGAAGTAGAGAGCAAAAGAGAGAGTGAGAAGTAGAGAGCAAAAGAGAGAGCGAGAAGTAGATAAGTAGAGAGCAAAAGAGAGAGTGAGAAACAGAGAAGTAGAGAGCAAAAGATAGAGTGAAAAGTAGAGAGAGAGTGAGAAAGAGAGAGTGAGAGAAGTAGAGAGAGAGTGAGAAAGAGAGAGTGAGAGAAGTAGAGAGAGAGTGAGAAAGAGAGAGTGGTTGCTAAGCAGTTAATAGGTGGTTGCAAAGCGCTGGCTGGGGTGCCCGGGGTGTCCAAACTTTTGACTGATAGCTGCTCCATACAGCAGCTCCTCCATACACTCACAGTACTGGAGGAGCAGGGGAGAGAAGGGGTTCCGTGCGCAGAGCTGCTCGTGTGTGAGATGGAACTCTGGGCCCCCCATTCATTTCTATGGGAAAACTTCGTACGACAATTGTACGAAAACCGTACGTCGTATCGCTTCGCAACCTACTATTAATTTAAAGATCTTGATAAGATCTATTAGCTCGCCGAATTTGGTCTCCGTATCTCAAAAATTGTGACCGTCACGGACGTTCAAAATTCTCCCCCATTCATTCCTATGGGGAAAAAATGCGTACGTTTACGAAGTTTTTACGAAAACCGTACGATAAATCGCTCCAAAAAGCACAAGCAACGTAATTCACTATAGGTCCTACGATCCGTGAAAGTTTCGTGATTCTACGATAAAAGCTCTAGGAGGAGTAGCGTACAGAAAAAAAGGCGTAAGAATAATAATAATAACTAGAAAAGGAAAGTTCGATAACGAACTTTAAGTTGGCTTGGAAAAGTACGTTAAATAGTTAAATAACGTTGAATAGTAAAAATGGTTGCTAAGATATTTCTGTCTAAAGCGTGTGAAGAGTGGTTGCTATGCTGTTGACTTTCGGCTAAATGTTGAAGTCCAAAAAGTTTTGGCTAACATGGTGAAAAGCTTATAATTATCTTATAAAGTAAAGTGTTGCTAAGTGGTTGCTAGGTAGTTGCTAGGCAGTTGCTAATGTAGTCCACATCGTTGCTTAGTGCTTGCTAATTGGTTGCTAGGCAGTTGCGAACATATTCCAGGTGGTTGCTAAGCTGTTGCTAACTTGTTGCTAGGCAATTCCTAACGTATTCCAAATGGTTTTTAAGTGGTTATTAGGCAGTTTCTAATATTTTCCAGGTGGTTGCTAACTGGTTGCTATGGTATCTGGGGTGGTTGCTAAGGTGTTGATAGGTGGTTGCTAAGGTGTTGCTATGGTATCTGGGGTGGTTGCTAAGGTGTTGCTAGGTGGTTGCTAGAGGGTTGCTAGGTGGTTGCTAAGGTGTTGCTATGGGATCCGGGGTGGTTGCTAAGGTGTTGCTATGGTATCCGGGTTGGTTGCTAAGGTGTTGCTAGGTGGTTGCTAAGGTGTTGCTATGGTATCCAGGGTGGTTGCTAAGGTGTTGCTAGGTGGTTGCTAGGGTGTTGCTAGGCGGTTGCTATGGTATCCAGGGTGGTTGCTAAGGTGTTGCTAGGTGGTTGCTAAGGTGTTGCTAGGTGGTTGCTATGGTGTTGCTATGGTATCCGGGGTGGTTGCTAAGGTGTTGCTAGGTGGTTGCTAAGGTGTTGCTATGGTATCCAGGGTGGTTGCTAAGGTGTTGCTAGGTGGTTGCTAGGGTGTTGCTAGGTGGTTGCTAAGGTGTTGATTTGGTATCCAGGGTGGTTGCTAAGGTATTGCTAGGTGGTTGCTAAGGTGTTGCTAGGTGGTTGCTAAGGTGTTGCTATGGTATCCGGGGTGGTTGCTAAGGTGTTGCTAGGTGGTTGCAAGGTGGTTGCTAAGGGGTTGCTAGGGTGTTGCTAGGTGGTTGCTAAGGTTTTGCTAGGTGGTTGCTAAGGTGTTGCTATGGTATCCAGGGTGGTTGCTAAGGTGTTGCTAGGTGGTTGCTAAGGTGTTGCTATGGTATCCGGGGTGGTTGCTAAGGTGTTGCTAGGTGGTTGCTAAGGTGTTGCTATGCTATCCTGGGTGTTTGCTAAGGTGTTGCTAGGTGGTTGCTAGGCAGTTGCTAAGGTGTTGCTATGGTATCCTGGGTGGTTGCTAAGGTGTTTCTAGGTGGTTGCTAAGGTGTTGCTAGGTGGTTGCTAAGGTGTTGCTAGGTGGTTGCTAAGGTGTTCCTATGGTATCCGGGGTGGTTGCTAAGGTGTTGCTAGGTGGTTGCTAGGCGGTTGCTTAAGTGTTGCTATGGTATCCGGGGTGGATGCTATGGTGTGGTTGCTAAGGTGTTGCTAGGTGGTTGCTAAGGTGTTGCTATGGTATCCAGGGTGGTTGCTAAGGTGTTGCTAGGTGGTTGCTAAGGTGTTGCTATGGTATCCTGGGTGGTTGCTAAGGTGTTTCTAGGTGGCTGCTAAGGTGTTGCTAGGTGGTTGCTAAGGTGTTGCTATGGTATCCAGGGTGGTTGCTAAGGTGTTGCTAGGTGGTTGCTAGGTGGTTGCTAGGGTGTTGCTAGGTGGTTGCTAAGGTGTTGCTATGGTATCCAGGGTGGTTGCTAAGGTGTTGCTAGGTGGTTGCTAAGGTGTTGCTAGGTGGTTGCTAAGGTGTTGCTATGGTATCCGGGGTGGTTGCTAAGGTGTTGCTAGGTGGTTGCAAGGTGGTTGCTAAGGTGTTGCTAGGCGGTTGCTAAGGTGTTGCTATGGTGTCTAGGGTGGTTGCTAAGGTGTTGCTAGGTGGTTGCTAAGATGTTGCTATGGTATCTGGGGTGGTTGCTAAGGTGTTGCTAGGTGTATCTAACTGGTCACTAGGCAGTTGCTACCATTTCTAAAGTGGTTGCTAAGCAGTTGCTAGGCAGTTGCTAACGTTTTCCAGGTGGTTGCTAAGGTGTTGCTATCTGGTTGCTAGGCAGTTGCTAACGTATTACACATGGTTGCTAAGTGGTTGCTAGCCAGTTGCTAATGTTTTCCAGGTGGTTGCTAAGGTGTATCTAACTGGTTCCTAGGCAGTAGTAGATAAAAAGAAAGAGTGTTAAATGTAGAAGTACAGAAAAAGGGAGAGCCTGAAATAGAGAAGTAGAGAGAAAATCAGCGTGAGAAGTAGAGAAAGAACACCCGAGAATGTGAGAAAAAGAGTGACAAGTAGAGAGAAATATTGAGCGAGAGAAAGAGAATTAGGGAAAAAGAGAGATCGAGAAATAAAGAAGTAGAGAAAGAAAAAGGATGTAGTAGAGAGATAGATAGAAAGAGAAAGCAAGACAGAAAAGTAGAGTGAAAGAGAAGTAGAGAGAAGAGCGAGAAATAAAGAGAGAGTAAGAGAAATAGAGAAATAGAAAAGTAGAAAGAAAGAGACATAGAAAAGTAGAGAGAGTGAGAAAGAGAGAGTGAGAAATAGAGAAGTAGAGAGAGAGTGAGAAAGAGAGAGTGAGAAATAGAGAAGTAGAGAGAGTGAGAAATAGAGACGTAGAGAGAGAGTGAGAAAGAGAGTGAGAAATAGAGAAGTAGAGAGAGAGTGAGAAATAGAGACGTAGAGAGAGAGTGAAAAAGAGAGTGAGAAATATAGAAGTAGAGAGAGTGAGAAATAAAGAGAAATAGAGACGTAGAGAGAGAGTGAAAAAGAGAGTGAGAAATATAGAAGTAGAGAGAGTGAGAAATATAGAAGTAGAGAGAGAGAGTGAGAAATAGAGACGTAGAGAGAGAGTGAGAAATAGAGACGTAGAGAGAGAGTGAGAAAGAGTGAGAAATAGAGACGTAGAAAAGAGTGAGAAAGAGAGAGTGAGAAATAGAGAAGTAGAGAGAGAGTGAGAAATAGAGACGTAGAGAGAGAGTGAGAAATAGAGAAGTAGAGAGCAAAAGAGAGAGTGAGAAGTAGAGAGCAAAAGAGAGAGTGAGACAGAGAAGTAGAGAGCAAACGAGAGAGTGAGAAGTAGAGAAGTAGAGAGCAAAAGAAAGAGTGAGAAATAGAGAAGTAGAGAGAGAGTGGGAAAGATAGAGTGAGAATTAGAGAAGTAGAGAGAGAGTGAGAAAGAGAGAGTGAGATAGAGAAGTAGAGAGAGAGTGAGAAATAGAGACGTAGAGAGAGTGAGAAAGAGAGAGTGAGATAGAGAAGTAGAGAGAGAGTGAGAAATAGAGTGAGAAATAGAGACGTAGAGAGAGAGTGAGAAAGAGAGTGAGAAATAGAGGAGTAGAGAGCAAAAGAGAGTGAGAAATAGAGAAGTAGAGAGCAAAAGAGAGAGTGAGAAGTAGAGAAGTAGAGAGCAAAAAAAAAGAGTGAGAAATATAGAAATAGAGAGAGAGTGGGAAAGAGAGTGAGAATTAGAGAAGTAGAGAGCGAAAGAGAGAGTGAGAAAGAGAGAGTGGTTGCTAAGCAGTTAATAGGTGGTTGCTAAAGCCTGGCTGGGGTGCCGGGGTGTCCAAACTTTTGACTGATAGCTGCTCCATACAGCAGCTCCTCCATACACTCACAGTACTGGAGGAGCAGGGGAGAGAAGGGGTTCCGTGTGCAGAGCTGCTCGTGTGCGAGATGGAACTCTGGGCCCCCCATTCATTTCTATGGGAAAACTTCGTACGAAAATTGTACGAAAACCGTACGTCGTATCGCTTCGCAACCTGCTATTAATTTAAAGATCTCGGTAAGATCTATAAGCTCGCCAAATTTGGTCTTCGTATCTCAAAAATTGTGGCGGTTACGGACGTTTAAAATTTCGCCCCATTCATTCCTATGGGGAAAAAATGCGTACGTTTACGAAGTTTTTACGAAAACCGTACGATAAATCGCTCCAAAAAGCACAAGCACGCTAAGTTGGCATAGGTCCTACGATCCGTGAAAGTTTCGTGATTCTACGTTGAAAGCTCTAGGAGGAGTAGCGTACAGAAAAAAAGGCGTAAGAATAATAATAATAATAAGAAGAAGATTACGAAGAACAAGAAGTTGGCTTTTCCAAGCCAACTTAACTAGAAAAGGAAAGTTCGATAACGAACTTTAAGTTGGCTTGGAAAAGTACGTTAATAACGTTGAAAAAGTTAAAATGGTTGCTAAGATATTTCTGTCTAAAGCGTGTGAAGAGTGGTTGCTTTGCTGTTGACTTTCAGCTAAATGTTAAAGTCCAAAAAGTTTTGGCTAACATGGTGAAAAGCTAATAATTGTCTTATAAACTAATATAAACACTTTACTTTATATATACCTATATAAAGTAAAGTGTTGCTAAGTGGTTGCTAGGTAGTTACTAGGCAGTTGCTAATGTATTCCACATCGTTGCTCAGTGTTTGCTAATTGGTTGCTAAGCAGATTCTTACATATTCCAGGTGGTTGCTAAGCTGTTGCTAACTGGTTGCTAGGCAATTGCTAATGTATTCCACATGGTTGTTAAGTGGTTGCTAGGCAGTTTCTAATATTTTCCAGGTGGTTGCTAAGTGGTTGCTAAGTGGTTGCTAACTGGTTGCTATGCAGTTGCTAACATATTCCACATGGTTTCCAAGTGGTTGCTAAGGTGTTGATACGGTATCCGGGTTGGTTGCTAAGGTGTTGCTAGGTGGTTGCTAAGGTGTTGCTATGGTATCCAGGGTGGTTGGTAAGGTGTTGCTAGGTGGTTGCTAGGTGGTTGCTAAGGTGTTGCTATGGTATCCGGGGTGTTGCCAAGGTGTTGCTAGGTGGTTGCTAGGGTGTTGCTAGGCGGTTGCTAGGCGGTTGCTATGGTATCCGGGGTGGTTGCTAAGGTGTTGCTAGGTGGTTGCTAGGTGGTTGCTAAGGTGTTGCTATGCGGTTGCTAAGGTGTTGCTATGGTATCTGGGGTGGTTGCTAAGGTGTTGCTAGGTGGTTGCTAGGGTGTTGCTATGGTATCTGGGGTGGTTGCTAAGGTGTTGCTAGATGGTTGCTAAGGTGTTGCTATGGTATCCGGGGTGGTTGCTAAGGTGTTGCTAGGTGGTTGCTAAGGTGTTGTTATGGTATCCTGGGTGGTTGCTAAGGTGTTGCTAGGTGGTTGCTAGGCGGTTGCTAAGGTGTTGTTATGGCATCCGGGGTGGTTGCTAAGATGTTGCTAGGTGGTTGCTAAGGTGTTGCTATGGTATCCGGGGTGGTTGCTAAGGTGTTGCTAGGTGGTTGCTAAGGTGTTGCTAGGTGGTTGCTAAGGTGTTGCTATGGTATCTGGGGTGGTTGCTAAGGTGTTGCTAGGCGGTTGCTAAGGTGTTGCTAGGCGGTTGCTAAGGTGTTGCCAGGTGGTTGCTAAGGTGTTGCTATGGTATCCGAGTGGTTGCTAGGTGGTTGCTAACGTGTTGCTAGGCGGTTGCTAAGGTGTTGCTATGGTATCCAGGGTGGTTGCTAAGGTGTTGCTAGGCGGTTGCTATGGTATCTGGGTTGGTTGCTAAGGTGTTGCTAGGTGGTTGCTAAGGTGTTGCTAGGTGGTTGCTAGGTGGTTGCTAAGGTGTTGCTAGATGGTTGCTAAGGTGTTGCTATGGTATCCGGGGTGGTTGCTAAGGTGTTGCTAGGTGGTTGCTAGGTGGTTGCTAAGGTGTTGCTATGTTATCCTGGGTGGTTGCTAAGGTGTTGCTAGGTGGTTGCTAGGCGGTTGCTAAGGTGTTGCTATGGTATCCGAGGTGGTTGCTAAATGGTTACTAGGCAGTTCCTAACGTATTCCACATGGTTGCTAAGTGGTTGCTAGGCACTTGCTAATGTTTTCCAGGTGGTTGCTAAGGTGTATCTAACTGGTTGCTAGGCAGTTGCTAATATTTCTGAAGTGGTTGCTAAGCAGTTGCTAGGCAGTTGTTAACGTTTTCCAGGTGGTTGCTAAGGTGTTGCTAACTGGTTGCTAGGCAGTTGCTAACGTATTCCACATGGTTGCTAAGTGGTTGCTAGGCAGTTGCTAACATTTTCCAGGTGGTTGCTAAGGTGTTGCTAACTGGTTGCTAGGCAGTTGCTAACATATTCCAGACATAAAAAGAAAGAGAAAGCAAGACATAGAAAAGTAGAGTGAAAGAGAAGTAGAGAGAAGAGCGAGAAATAAAGAAAGAGTAAGAGAGAATAGAGAAATAGAAAAGTAGCGAGAAAGAGAAATTGAGACGTAGAGAGAGAGAGTGAGAAAGAGAGAAAGAAAGAGTGAGAAATAGAGAAGTAGAGAGTAAAAGAGAGAGTGAGAAATAGAGACGTAGAGAGAGAGTGAGAAAGAGAGTGAGAAATTCAGAAGTAGAGTGAGAAAGAGAGTGAGAAATAGAGAAGTAGAGAGCAAAAGAGAGTGAGAAATAGAGAAGTAGAGAGAGTGAGAAAGAGAGAGTGAGAAATAAAGAAATGTAAAGAGCAAAAGAGAGAGTGAGAAATAGAGAAGTAGAGAGAAAAAGATATAGAGACATAGAGCGTGAGAAAGAGATAAGTAGAGAGCAAAAGAGAGTGAGAAATAGAGAAGTAGAGAGCAAAAGAGAGAGTGAGAAATAGAGACGTAGAGAGAGTGAGAAATAGAGAAGTAGAGAGCAAAAGAGAGTGAGAAATAGAGAAGTAGAGAGAGTGAGAAAGAGAGTGTGAGAAATAGAGACGTAGAGAGAGAGTGAGAAAGAAAGAGTGAGAAATAGAGAAGTAGAGAGCAAAAGAGAGTGAGAAATAGAGAAGTAGAGAGCAAAAGAGAGTGAGAAATAGAGACATAGAGAGAGAGTGAGAAAGAGAGAGTGAGAAATAGAGAAGTAGAGAGCAAAAGAGAGAGTGAGAAGTAGAGAGCAAAAGAGAGAGCGAGAAGTAGATAAGTAGAGAGCAAAAGAGAGAGTGAGAAACAGAGAAGTAGAGAGCAAAAGATAGAGTGAAAAGTAGAGAGAGAGTGAGAAAGAGAGAGTGAGAGAAGTAGAGAGAGAGTGAGAAAGAGAGAGTGAGAGAAGTAGAGAGAGAGTGAGAAAGAGAGAGTGGTTGCTAAGCAGTTAATAGGTGGTTGCAAAGCGCTGGCTGGGGTGCCCGGGGTGTCCAAACTTTTGACTGATAGCTGCTCCATACAGCAGCTCCTCCATACACTCACAGTACTGGAGGAGCAGGGGAGAGAAGGGGTTCCGTGCGCAGAGCTGCTCGTGTGTGAGATGGAACTCTGGGCCCCCCATTCATTTCTATGGGAAAACTTCGTACGACAATTGTACGAAAACCGTACGTCGTATCGCTTCGCAACCTACTATTAATTTAAAGATCTTGATAAGATCTATTAGCTCGCCGAATTTGGTCTCCGTATCTCAAAAATTGTGACCGTCACGGACGTTCAAAATTCTCCCCCATTCATTCCTATGGGGAAAAAATGCGTACGTTTACGAAGTTTTTACGAAAACCGTACGATAAATCGCTCCAAAAAGCACAAGCAACGTAATTCACTATAGGTCCTACGATCCGTGAAAGTTTCGTGATTCTACGATAAAAGCTCTAGGAGGAGTAGCGTACAGAAAAAAAGGCGTAAGAATAATAATAATAACTAGAAAAGGTAAAGTTCGTGAACGAACTTTAAGTTGGCTTGGAAAAGAACGCTAATAACGTTAAAAGTTAAAATGGTTGCTAAGCTTTTTCCGTCTGAAGAGTGTGAAGAGTCATTGACATGCTGTTAACTTTTGGCTAAACGCTAAATGCTAAAAACGCTGAAATCTAAAAACATTTGGTTAAACGCTGAAATCTAAAAACATTTGGTTAAACGCTGAAATCTAAAAACGTTTGATTAAACGCTGAAATCTAAAAACGTTTGGTTAAACGCTGAAATCTAAAAACATTTGGTTAAACGCTGAAATCTAAAAACGTTTGATTAAATGCTGAAATCTAAAAACGTTTGGTTAAACGCTGAAATCTAAAACGTTTGGTTAAACGCTGAAATCTAAAAACATTTAGTTAAATGCTGAAATCTAAAAACGTTTGATTAAACGCTGAAATCTAAAAACGTTTGGTTAAACGCTGAAATCTAAAAACGTTTGATTAAACACTGAAATCTAAAAATGCTTGTTTAAATGCTGAAATCGTAAAACTTTTGGTTAAACTTTTGATTGCTAATGTGTTGCTAGGCAGTTGCTATCATTTCTGAAAAGGTTGCTAAGCTGTTGCTAGGCAGTTGCTAATGTTTTCCAGGTGGTTGTTAAGCTATTGCTAACTGGTTGCTAGGCAGTTGCTATCATTTCTAAAGTGGTTGCTAAGTGGTTGCTAGGCAGTTGCTAACGTTTTCCTAATGGTTGCTAAGGTGTTGGTAAGTGGTTGCTAGGCAGTTGCTATCATTTCTAAAGTGGTTGCTAAGTGGTTGCTAGGCAGTTGCTAACGTTTTCCAGTTGGTTGCTAAGGTGTTGCTAAGTGGTTGCTAGGCAGTTGCTAACGTTTTCCAGGTGGTTGCTAAGGTGTTGCTAAGTATTTGCTAGGCAGTTGCTATCGTTTCTAAAGTGGTTGCTAGGCAGTTGCTAACGTTTTCCATGTGGTTGCTAAGTGGTTGCTAGGCAGTTGCTATCATTTCTAAAGTGGTTGCTAAGTGGTTGCAAGGCAGTTGCTAACGTTTTCCTAGTGGTTGTAAAGGTGTTGCTAAGTGGTTGCTAGGCAGTTGCTATCATTTCTAAAGTGGTTGCTAGGCAGTTGTTAACGTTTTCCATGTGGTTGATAAGTGGTTGCTAGGCAGTTGCTATCATTTCTAAAGTGGTTGCTAAGTGGTTGCTAGGCAGTTGCTAACGTTTTCCAAGTGGTTGCTAGGCAGTTGCTAAGTGGTTGCTAGGCAGTTGCTAACATTTTCCAGGTGGTTGCTAAGTGGTTGCTAGGTAGTTGCTAACATATTCCAGGTGGTTGCTAGGCAGCTGCTAAGTGGTTGCTAGGCAGTTGCTAACGTTTTCCAGGTGGTTGCTAAGTGGTTGCTAGGCAGTTGCTAACGTTTTCCAGGTGGTTGCTAGGCAGTTGCTAAGTGGTTGCTAGGCAGTTGCTAACGTTTTCCAAGTGGTTGCTAGGCAGTTGCTAAGTGGTTGCTAGGCAGTTGCTAACGTTTTCCAGGTGGTTGCTAAGTGGTTGCTAGGCAGTTGCTAACGTTTTCCAGGTGGTTGCTAGGCAGTTGCTAAGTGGTTGCTAGGCAGTTGCTAACGTTTTCCAGGTGGTTGCTCAGTGGTTGCTAGGCAGTTGCTAACCTTTTCCAGGTGGTTGCTAAGTGGTTGCTAGGCAGTTGCTAACGTTTCCCAGGTGGTTGCTAGGCAGTTGCTAAGTGGTTGCTAGGCAGTTGCTAACGTTTTCCAAGTGGTTGCTAGGCAGTTGCTAAGTGGTTGCTAGGCAGTTGCTAACGTTTTCCCGGTGGTTGCTAAGTGGTTGCTAGGCAGTTGCTAACGTTTTCCAGGTGGTTGCTAGGCAGTTGCTAAGTGGTTGCTAGGCAGTTGCTAACGTTTTCCAAGTGGTTGCTAGGCAGTTGCTAAGTGGTTGCTAGGCAGTTGCTAAGTGGTTGCTAGGCAGTTGCTAACGTTTTCCAGGTGGTTGCTAAGGTGTTGCTAAGTGGTTGCTAGGCAGTTGCTAACGTTTTCCAGGTGGTTGCTAAGGTGGTTGCTAAGCAGTTATTAGGTGGTTGCTAAGCCCTGGCTGGGGTGCCGGGGTGTCCAAACTTTTGACTGATAGCTGCTCCATACAGCAGCTCCTCCATACACTCACAGTACTGGAGGAGCAGGGGAGAGAAGGGGTTCCGTGCGCAGAGCTGCTCGTGTGTGAGATGGAACTCTGGGCCCCCCATTCATTTCAATGGGAAAACTTCGTACGACATTTGTACGAAAACCGTACGACGTATCGTCGAAACGTTAAAATTTTCGGAAAGAACGCGGTAAGTTCTATAGACCGTCCGATTTTTGTCTTTGTATGTCAAAAATTGTTACCTACACAAACGTTCAAAGTTGTCCCCCATTCATTTCCTATGGGAAAAAAAAGCGTACGTTTACGAAGTTTTTACGAAAACCGTACGATGTATCGCTTAAAAAAGCACAAGCAACCTATTCGGGTATAGGTCCTACGATACTGCAAAATTTCGTGATTCTACGTCAAAAGCCCTAGGAGGAGATGCGTATAGAAATTTGAGCGCGGAATAATAATAATAATAATAATAATAAGAAGATTACGAAGAACAGTAAGTTGGCTTTTCCAAGCCAACTTAATAAGAAGAAGAAAACGAAGAACAATAAGTTGGCTTTTCCAAAGCCAACTTAATAAGAAGATTACGAAGAACAATAAGTTGGCTTTTCCAAGCCAACTTAATAATAAAAAAAATAAGAAGATTACGAAGAACAATAAGTTGGCTTTTCCAAGCCAACTTAAAAAGGGACACAAAACAAAAGGAGTAAAAATGAAAAAGAAGGATGAAAAGCCTAAGGAAATAAATACAGAATGAACATATATGTAAATGAAAGGATAAAAGAAAGATGGGAAAAAAAGATTAAAAAATAAGTTACAATAGTAAAAGTATATTAAAAAGGAAACAACAACAAAAAAAATAATAAAGGCATAAAAATGTAAAAAAGAAAGAAGGAAAACATGGAACATGGAATAAATGTATACTGCAAGAAAGAATAGTAAAGGAGAGAAGAGCTGGGGATCAGTGTGAAAGATCTTTCAGTAAAAAAAAAACTTTAGCGCGTGAGAAAGCAGAGCTCAGGCTGGGATCAGCAGCACGTAAGCGGGCACACGGGAAAACACACGCAAGGATTTACCACACACTCACGCACTCAGCAGTAAAGGGTGGGGGTGGGGGGTTGAAACCGGTGGCTGGTAATATAATATCACCCAGCAAGTTCAGGAGCCCCTGCAAGAGACCAGCACCCATCCAACATCACCAAAATCACTATCCACAAAATACACAATACAACACACCAAGGAGTTAAATGTTGGAAAGAAATGAAACTTCATATGTGTGAATATATTTATGATATATGTGATTAGTTATTACAATATCAGAACAAAGTGATACATTTTGGAGGGAAACTATACATTTAAAAGGGGCTCTAGCAGCCTGTGGGATGCCTCAAGACTGGATACAAGATGAGATACTGTTGGATATGGAGCTACAAAGGTCCTTCTATGGCATCCTGTTGCACATTTACCCACATATGTTGCAGCTGGGCCTGAAGATCCTGCTCTACACTCATAGGTTTCCAAAGCTGGCATATCCCAGCTAGTCCCATAAACGCTTGACTGACGATAAATCTGGTGGAGAATCTGGGAAGTCTTTGCGATGTGCAGGTGATCCTTCACAGTATCCTGCTGTTAAATGCCTGTTGGAAGACCTGCCATAGACAAAGGTGGTTAGCTGGTGGACAAACTAAATGATGGTAGTCAATTTGTTAACGGCAGCATAATTCTGAAAAAGATGATGATATTTCACCATGAGATACACTACCCAAAAATAACTTCTGAGAGCATTTTTAAAGGGCAGCACTGGGACGCATTTTTACACCCACTTGTGGTAATATCTAGTGTCTAATTAGGCCGCATCTCTAATCATTAACACACAATATATTGTTTTTTTTACCCATCCAATCACTTCCATGGCCACAAGTGTATAATAAAATCAAGACACTAGTCTAACAGACTGCTTCTACTAACATTAGTGAAAGAATGGGTCTCTTTTAGGAGCTCAGTGAATTCCAGCACTGTGGTACAGTGATAGAATGCATCACCTGTGCAACAAGTCCAGTCGTGAAATTTCACTACTCACTACTAAATATTCCACAGTCAACTGTCAGTGATATTATAACACAACTAACACAAGATTATTTTAAGAACTCTTTGAAAAGATGAGGCTTCAATAGGCGTTTGAAAACCACGAGTGAAAGTTGAGTGGCTGTTCTGACACCTATTGGAAGTTCGTTCCATCACCTTGGTCCTCTAGCACAGAGAAAAGTCTGGATGTTTGTATTCTGTTGGTTATTCTGAGGGATGGTGGGTTGAGCCGAGCCGTACTAGAAGCTCTAAGAGCTCTTGGTAGAGATCTGGCTTTGACCATTGAAATAAAAGTAGGAAGGACCTGGTCTGTTTTTTTGGCTATGTAGGCCAGCGTCAGGGTTTTGATTTTGATGCGGGCGGCAACAGGAAGCCAGTGGAGGGAACTCAGCAAAGGAGTCACATGACTGAACTTCGGAAGACTGAAGACGAGTTGTGCTGCCGCATCATTCTGAACTAGTTGCAGGGTTTTGGTGGCTCGCAGTGGAAGACCAGCCAGTGTAGAGTTGCAGTAATCAAGTCTTAAGATGACAAGAGACTGCACAAGCACCTGAGTGGCTTCCTGAGAGAGAAATGGTCAAATTTTTGGATGTTATACAGGATGAATCATGCAACATGGCTCAAGAATGATTACTTGTCATCCATTACTACACCAAGGCTTTGTGCTTCTGCCAATGGAATGACCAGTGAGTTCTCGTAAGAGATGGAAAGATTGTGATGAAAGCTTGTAGTTCCTGGGATAAACAGAAGGTCAGTCTTGCTCGGGGTGAGTTTTAGATAATGAGAACTCATCCACGATGAGACATCGGTGAGACATGCTGAGATGCAGGATGAAACCTATTGGAAGGAGGAAAAGAAAGGATTTTTTGAGTGTCATCAGCATAGCAGTGGTATGAGATTCCATGAAAAGCTATTATTTTACCCAGAGCATGAATATAGAGTGAGAAAAGAGGACCAAGCACCGAGCCTTGAGGAACCCCAAGTGGAGAGCCTGCAAGGAGCAGATGTTGCCCCTTTCCACGTGACCTGGTAGAAACGGTCCTCCAGATATGATGCAAACCACTGCCATGCAGAGATCACCAACTTTCTGCAGAGTCACTACATCACTACACACCTTCAAACTTCATGTAGCTTCAGATCAGCTCAAGAACAGTAGAGTGTAGAGAGATTCATCAATGAGTTTCCATAGCCGAGCGGCTTCATCCACGCCTAACATCACCAAACACAGAGCAGGTAAGCAGATACTTTTGGCAGTGTACTGTATATGACTGAAATATAACTGCATGTTGAGTTTTGCAACTATTCTTTTTGCTTTTTTGTCAGTGAGTGTAAAAGAAAAAAACTAAATAATAGGAGAACTAAAACTCAAGAAAACTAGAGAAGCAACAAGGTAAGATAGAATTAAAACAAAAGAAAAGAGAAAGACCAGAAGAAAGAAAGAAAAGAGTCAATAAGTGAACAGAAAAGAAGGACTGTTATGAAAGGAAGAAGGGAAGAAGGAAAGAAAAGGAGCTGTGGAGACCAAAACAACAGGACTGTTATAGAAGTGCTTCAGTAAGAGGATATTCATTTGACAAGTCATGCATTACACACAATACACCCCCCCCACCCCCTCCCAACCCCCTCTATACCCCACCCCCCTCCCCCCAAACACACTCACATCTCTGGGTTAATCATTGTGCCACGGTCCAGGCATCGCGTGCAGACCGTGTTTGCTCTGCCTGGGCCAGGGGTCACGGGGTCATGTAGAGAGTGAGTGGATGGAGGGGAGGAGGGAGGGTAGGAAAGGGGCAGCGTGCTCTTTTTTTTTTTACAAAAACAATCACAGGCACTTTCTGGGCTGGGGGTCTCGGCACGCTAGTGTTGTGTAAACAGAAAAAGTTGGCGGTCGGTGATTGAACGAAGTTTCCAGCCCCTCCCATTCCTATGAGCTGAGATTAGGAACACTGCAGATCACAGAGTGAACTAGACCAACCAGTGCAAATATAAACAATTACATTCCCTGGCCACTTGACTAGAAACACCATCCTTGTGTTTCCTCTCACTAGTCACTATATTAGAAATACAGTCCCATCCAAAAGTACTGGAACAGTGAGGCTGATCCCTTCATTTCTGGTGTAGACTGAAAACATTTGGATTTGACATTAAAAGATGAATATAAGAGAAAATATCAACATTTCACATTTAATATCCAGGTATTTACATCTAGATCTGATACAAAGTTCAGATTTTTTTTTCAGTTTTTCTTGTGAGCAAAAGTACTGGAACAGATCAACTTAAAGTAAATTAAAGTGAATAAGACTTAATATTTGGTTGCAAATCTTGCAATCTTGCAGTAACTGCATCATATCTGTGACCCACTGACATCACTAACCTTCTGCATTCTTCTTCAGTGATGCTTTTCCAGGCTGCAGTGTGTTTTTTTCAGTCATTATCTTGCTCCATGATGAAGGATCTCCCAATAATTTTGGTTTAATCTTTCTTAAAACTGACATACTACGTTGTACATCAATGTAGATTAATGTGCTTGTCCCAGATTACGACATACAAGCTTAAGCCATGACACTACCTCCACTGTGTTTCACAGATGAGCTGGTACGTTTAGAATCATTCTTTCTCCAAACTTTAGGCTTTCCATCACATTGGTAAAGGTTTCTCTTTGTCCCATCAGTCCACAGACTTATGTCTGTATTTCTGAAAAAAAATTCCAGCCTGATCTTCCTGGTTTTCTTGCTGATTATTGTTTTTTATCTTCTGGTGAAGTCTGTACTTTTGTTCATAAAGTCTTCTATGAACAGTATACAGTACAGGGGTTGGACAATGAAACTGAAACACCTGGTTTTAGAGCACAATAATTTATTGTGGTGACGGACAGTTCTGGTGGAAACAGGAGAGTTGAGGTGCACATTGAATTCTGCTGTGATTTGAGCAGCTGTGGTTTTATGTTTTTTGGATACAATCCGGGTTAGCTCCCGGACATCCCTTTCAGACAGCTTCCTCTTACAGCGTCCACAGTTAATCCTGTTGGATGTGGTTGGTCCTTCTTGGTGGTATGCTAATGTTGCCCTGGATACCGTGGCTCTTGATGCATCACAAAGACTCTGTATTGGTCATAGATGCGCCAGCAAGACGTGTTCCAACAATTTGTCCTCTTTTGATCTCTGGTATGTCACCCATAATGTTGTGTGCATTGCAATATTTTGAGCAAAACTGTGCTCTTACCCTGCTAATTAAACCTTCACACGCTGCTCTTACTGGTGCAATGTGCAATTAATGAAGGTTGGCTACCAGGCCCCAGGTCAAATTTAGCCATGAAACCTCCCACACTAAAATGACAGGTGTTTCAGTTTCATTGTCCAACCCCTGTATATATAGACTGTGATACCTGCCCTCACTATCAATTGTTTAAGGGTTTTTCTTTACAGCACTCACAATGTTTCTGTCATCAACTGCTGTAGTTTCCTTTGATCTACCTGTTAATCGCCGGTTATTTAGTACACCAGTGATGACTTTCTTCTTTAGGACATTCCAAATAGTTGCTCTGGCTATAGACAATATTTGTGCAATTGTTCTGATTGGTTTTCCATCTTCTCTCAGCTTCACAGTTGCTTGATTTTCACCCACAGACAGCTCTCTGGTTCTCATGTGGGTTACTTCTCTAACTATAAATGCACAGTCTACACAGATAAAACCCAAATCTGAAATTGAGTGCCCTTTATTGTTTGAATGTTTAGTGTATCAGGACACACCTGGATAAAAAAAACACACCTGAGATTCACATGTTCCAATACTTTTGCTTAAAAGACAAATTGGATGGGTTCAGACAGAAGGTGTTATCTTCTGAACTGATCAGATTCAGATGAAAATAACTGAAAAAAAACTAACATGTTAATTCCAATACTTTTGAAGGGGACTGTATATACACTGTAATTAATCTTACTGGCCAGTTTATAAGAAACACACACTGTCCAGTATATTAGAAACAAAGGCATTGTGATTGCACTCATTGGCCATTTTATTAGAAATATCTATCTTGTGCTTCCACTCACTGGCCACTTTATTAGAAATTCCTTTATTTTCCACTTATCACTGGCCATTTTATTGGAAACTCATACTTCCTACTTACACTTACTGGCCACTTTATTATGAACACCTACCTTTGTGCTTTCACTTAAAGGTCACTTAATCAAAACAATCTACACTGAATTTTCACTTCCTGGGTATTTCTTCATAGGCCACTTTATTAGAAACACCCTCTGTCCACTATATTAGGAACACCAACACTGTCCTTTCGTTCATTGGCTACTTTATTAGAAATCTACCTTTTTGGTCCAATCACTGGCCACATTAATAAAAACTCTTTTTTGTGCATCTTATCACTGGCCATTTTTTTTGGAAACCCATACTTTATACTTACACTTACTGGCCATTTAATTAAAACAATCTACACCGAATTTCCACTTCCTGGGCATATTAGAAACACATACCCTGTGTATTCACTCATTGGTCACTTTATTAGAAACACCCACTGTCCACTATATTAGTAACGCCAACATTGTCCTTTCATTCATTAGCCACTTTATTAGAAACACCTACATTGTGAGTCCAATCACTGGACACTTTATCAGAAACCCTAATTTTGTGCTACTTCATAAGAAACCCTAACCTTTGCTATATATAATCTACCGATTAAACAATATATACATACATTTAAAAAATAATCTAAATGAATCTTGAAAGGTTTAAATAAGAAGCAAAGATATTCAGTCTGGAACGTTTTCAGAATGTTCTACTGTCTGATTAAAAGAGTACAGCTGTATTTTTTCCTCTTTCTGCAGTTTTCTGGCTCAGACTGGCCGGCTGGACGGCAGCAGGACCTCATTGGCTCTGTCTGTGTGTTTTTGTTGGACAGCATGGTGGCCTTGTCCTGGGGGGATATGTTGAATAACCAGCTGAACCCAATTCAAACATAACAAACCACTTAGCCGCTCAAGGATGATGATACCAGCTACTGTGTGTGTAAGTGTGTGTGTGTGTGCGTGTTAAGGGAGGGTGGCTTTTGAGATTATATTGGGAAAAAGTGAGCCCACACTCCACTGCTCTCATAATGACAATGCTGCTGTAATTAACAGCAGTTTAGAGGCCCTGAAATATACCACATTTCCATTAGCACTGTTTAATGTTTTTGAGATGTAATGATTATTTAATTTATCAACACTGCACTAGGTAGGTAGTCTATCAGACATTCTGCTCTAAATTATCATTATCAGACTCCGCCCTTAAGACAAAACAGTGGAGGAACATTCTATAATTTCCTATTTATTAGGGTTACAAGCAATGGACAAAACATTAGGTGATGTTACAGGTTATATTAGTCTAATTGTTCATAAACTGCCAAAGCTGTTCCGTATTTAACACTTGATTTTATGTGAAGCTGAACTTTTCTGATCAGGCTCCCTCTGACTGGCTAATCTAATTCCATGCAACAGTAGCTAAGTTTAAACATTTTCTTTAGAAGCTGAAGTATCAACTCAAGCCTTTTACTCAAGTAAAAGACAAAGACAAAAAAAAAATCTCCACAGTATGGAATGTATATGTGTCTACAGATCATGATAAGTTCTCTCTCTGAAGTGCAGTTAAGCAGTTTATGTAACTCATTTGCGTCGCTGTGGAATGCAGCTCAGGAAACGCCCTGAATCGCTTTTATTTTCATAAACATTGCAGTTTATTGTGAATGTGATAATTGTCTCACCTTGTAAAAATGATTTATGTGGTTGATTTTATGGCTTTCCTGTCGCTGCTGTAGTTTGGCAGGCTCACTGCAATGTTCAGAAATTTATTCTACCATTGACCAAAACACCAGTCAGCATTTTCACAAGCTTATACAGTGAAATGAAAAATGTGGACATGATTAAACATAAACATTTTAAGCAAGATAATATTTATTTTCAATACATTTAGAGTTCAAAACAATATAAAAAAATGAAAAGGGCCTTGAGAAAAGTTTTGGATATGGCAGTACATTCACTCACATGCAAAAAGTCATAACTTTGGAGATGAAATACCACATCCATCTACCAAGCCATCTTCTGAAGTAACACATCATGAGTAATTCACATACTGCTATCCCATGACTTTTGGAATGTCAGTATAGTAGCAGCTTCTTCTGCTTTTATGACAGATTTGTTATCATTTTAAACACAGGGCTATAGGATTTCAGTTCTTGGGTTTATACCCAAGGATATTTATCAGATGTCAATCTTTGTCAACCTTTGTAAATTTTAGTAAGTCTGCTGAGAAAGCCATTCTCTTATGATCTTCAGAAGCTTTTTACAGAAGGGTTACTTCAATAATGTGCACATACTGAATTTGATGAATTTGAATTTAATCTATGAATGTGTACTTTTTTCCTCAAAAAAAAGTTCTTAGTGTGGCCAAAAAATGTGTTTTTCTTTTTACTTCATTAGTTCACAGGACATACTGATTATGCTGTTATTCCTTAACTGTATTCATCCCCACAATGTATTCAACTGTTTTAAGTCAAGTACTATTGAGGTTTTGAAAGTGAGAAAAGACTTACGGGAGAACGGTACTAATGCTGTCAGATCAAAACATGTTATCTGCAAAATAGTAACTTTACAGAAGAAGGAAAGCCCTTCATAACCTTTAACTCTTATAAGATCTTCAGGTCTGTGGGACTAGTCTTAAGTTTTAAGCTTAATAAAAATTAGGACTAGCCGGGACTTTTTACAAAAAATTTATTATGTATTAAAAGCCCCCAAATCCACCAGACCCAGAAGTACAAAAAAAATGAAGACTCTATAAGTGTTAAAAAGTTTATTATATTCCAAATAATTTTAAGGCATTTTTATTGGTCTGGTTTGTTTTGTAACATGTTTATTGGACATGGGCAACTGTCTGATTAAAGGTTAGTGTTATACCATATTTTTTGGACTATGAGGTGCACTTAAAATCCTTTAATTTTCCCAAAATGTATCAGTGCCCCTCATAATCTGGTGCACTTTATGTATGGATTCTACCCATCAGCGCTGTTAACCGGGGCTGGCTATGATGCTAACCGCGGCTGGAAAGCGCTGCTAACTGTGGCTTGGTATGCTGGTACCTGATGCTGAGTAGCGCTGCTAACTGTGGCTGGGTATGCTGGTACCTGAGGCTGAGTAGCGCTGCTAACTGTGGCTGGGTATGCTGGTACCTGAGGCTGAGTAGCGCTGCTAACTGTGGCTGGGTATGCTGGTACCTGAGGCTGAGTAGCACTGCTAACCATGGCTGCGAAGTGCTACTAACCGCAGCTGGCTATGCTGCTTAATGCGACTGTGTAGTGCTGTGCTGCTAACTGTGGCTGGCTGCTAATCGCTTATCTACATTGGGTAGCGCTGCTAACCGGTGCTCAATAGCAGTGCTAACCGCAGCTGGCTATGCTGCTAACCATGTCTAGTGCTCACCCTTGGAAAAAATACTTGATTTCTAAGCTTATTGCAAATAAACAGAAGTGCCTTTAGAGAAATCTGTGTAGATTAAAATGCACGCGCTCGTTCGCCTTAAAAATATATATTTTTTTAAGAATTACAGTTTTGTTTACTTTGGCGCTTCCCCCATTATAAGGGAAACATGGAGACACCCTTGCTTTGATGTAGGCATCCTTACTAGTGTCACTCAATGTGCCTTATAATGCAGTGCACCTTATGTATAAAAATAGAACAGAAAATAGACGTTTACTGACCTTGTAATCCAGTGTGCCTTATAGTCTAAAAAAATACAGTATTTTGACTGAAAAAATAAAAAATAAAAAAACAGAAAACTGCCCAATCTGGACATTATTTCCCTTTGATAGATGAGTACCTTCAGACAAGCTTTTCTGCTGAAGTAATAATGAACTCAGTTCTTCATAAATTTATAATGGATGGAACTATGTTTGTAAGATAAAGCAATTAAAGGGCTTTTGTAAGTTCTTGACACTAGAAACATGCTGTCATGTTACACAAAGCATTTCTAGGAGTTTAAACTGTCAGTGATATTATAACACAGTGAAAGAGACAATCACCACAGACCTAAAAACTTCATGTGGTCTTCAAATTAGCTCAGAAACCGAGCATAAGAAGTGTTTTTTTCGCCATGTTTAAGATGGTAATGGACCTAGAATTGATAAACAGCAGCAAAATAGATTATATTGTGGAAATAGAATAAGACCAAATATTTGTGGTCACCTGCACTAATAAATGCATTCAGCTACCTACAGCAAGTGGCACCCAGTGCTGGCACAAATGTGAAAATGAACACACAGTTTGTCAAGTCTTTGTTTAAAAGTGATGCCAATAGAATAGGACTCTCTGGATCTGTGGAGCAGCTGAACTGAACCTATTGACACTTTGTCTAATGCCTGGTGTGTGTGATGAGGTTTGGTGGTGATCAAACAACATCTAGACCTCTAACACTGTGATTTACCATCTTATGACTGAGCTGTTGTTGCTTCTACTTCCTTATATTTCACAATAATAGCACTTACAGTTGTCCAGGCCAGCTCCAGTCTTCTTGTATCAGTAAGATTCTTTTTTAAACTTCTTTTAACTCTTTTTAACATGCTTGACTTTGGAAGACACAATGAATGAGCAGGTGTTCCAATACTTGTGACAGTAAATATACTGTATCTTCTATAAATGTACATCTTTTGGTTTTACTTTGATTCATACTAATAGTGTTGCCATTATTGGTGGTAAAGCACTATTTTAAAAGCTTTTTTAAAACAGCAACAACAGGTTCATCTTGTTCATATAGAGAAATCAAATTCTAATAGGGTAGATCTTTAATAGTCACAGTTCCAACATTTGGCAATCTTTCATCATTTCAGTAGAAACGCTGGGTGAGCAGGTGTCTCTTCTCAGGAGCTTTTTGGACGGTAGAGTAGTTGTTCTAAATAAACTGCTGTCAGTCTAATACACTTTTTTCTTCCTCTCTCCCTCTCTCTCCATGTTTCTATCTTTCCCTCTGTTTCTCTCTCTCTCTTTCTCGGCATGAAGCCACAAGAAAACAGCAGAAGTTTAATTCTCACACTGCCAGCCTCTCCTCCTCCCTTGGCTCTCTCTCTCTCTTTCTCTGCAGCCCCATTGACTCACGCTAAGCTCAAACCTATCATTTAAAACAGCCTCTAATGTTTCCGCCTCAGGAAGTCTGCAGACCAAACACTTCCTAATCTGCTGCCGCAGTCTGGGCCAGATTGGATTGACCACATCATGCAAAAGCCAGGAACCGTCTGGTGCACCTGACACCAGTCTGTTCAGACAGAGATAATCCAGCGTTTTAGTGTTTTTTTTTTCCATATTTTTTTTTATAGGTCATGTCTGTCAGAGTCGCGGACAGAATAAATCTGCCACCGCCTGCATTATCTTGTCTGTCAGGTGTTAACTTGCAATTCCGATTTGACTCCGATCCAATGAGAGAGGGAAAGCAACCGGCAGCTGTTAATAAAGAGCCACAGTAATTATAAAGCACATGAAAGACTTGTGTTCATCTGCTACTGTTGAGCCTCAGGCTGTTGTGCTCCTACTTTAAAGGTCCGTGTCATGGGAAATATACCTGCAGTGTCTTCAAAGCCTTCAAATCAGGTATGAAGGGTAGTAAAGTTTCACAAAAAAGATATACACATTAAAGGGAGAGACAGTTTTTTTTCAAATTTTCTAAAATATAAGACATATTTAATGTCTGAAGCTTGCTTTTTTAAGTTTGCCATTGAAGCTACAAACTCTATAAGGTTTGAGGGGTGAACCAGACACCTGCGGATGTAAAACATTTAAGTGGGTTTAATCTAAAGGAGTGAGTGAGTGTTTATAGTGAAAGATGTAAGAAGTTCATTTGCAAAAATAGATAACTGCTATCTATTTACCTTTAACTATATATATATTTATCTGTTCAGCAAATGAGCTTTTCATGTTTAACAGACAGGGGCAAAACAGGGATGCAAACCAAATTCAAGCTAAAGTCAAAAACCAGAAAAACAAATCCAAAAGACAGACAAAGCAAACATCATACCCAAAGTAACAATATAAATAGACAGTTTGGTGCACAATGTGAGTGGTTGGCAAAACTTTGCAAATATAAGCCCAATCTAAACAGGTACATTATGACGTTGCTCTCCAATAAAAAACAAGTAGCTCCATTTTTTGTCGATTTTTAGTTTGTTGCATAGTTTGATTACACAAACTTCCTGTACACTATGTCAAACTTTCTTGATAAATGGAACAATAAAGATTCTCCAAAATTACCTGAAATTAAAACTCTTTTTACTTTGACTTCCATTTGAAGTTAAGAAGGTTTTACGTCTCTCCTGTAAAGTTGCTGTTTTGGAGATATATGTTTTTTTATTGGACAGTGATGATAAATACATTATAAGTATAAAACAGTTGATGATGATCAGTGCATGATGAGCAGTAAGGATAAACAAAAAATGATGATTGGTTTGTGGGCTTGTGATGATGACATCATGGGGAGGTGAATTATGGAAGTATATTTTAAACATTTGATGAAGACAAAGAGAAAAAAATCAGACCTAAAAGAATTATGTAGTTATGTAGTAATTAAGTATGTAGCCTGCATGCCAACATAATCATTCACCTGTGTGGATATGTTTAATCATCTCTAGTTTGTAATGCAGAGTCAGTAACACTTTCTATGAATGTCATCTCTATTAGACTCTTTAAACACATTCATACACATGGCTATAAATATTTATAAAAATGCATAACCCATTATAGCCACCTTTATGATGCATTATGACTTGTGATCATAATACATTATAAGCTGTGCTTATAATATGTATGTTAAAATAGTATATATCTGTCATTAATAATCAAGTCCCACTATGAAAGTCTGTCACGTTACAAAGACCTGTTATAATACATTATAAGTGACTATAACTAATGTTATATTCAAGACAAGTACAGTTCATGAGTGGTTTAAAATATATTTAGAGTATTTCACAGGGTGTGTTTACAAGTTGGAAGCTTTTTTGAGTTTCTTGGTATTGATGTATATCGTTATAACACATGATCACAATTCATAATGCATAATAAACATGGCTATGATGAGTTATACAATTTTATAAATATGTATAATCATGTTTATGATGCCCTATGAATGCATTATAATCTATTATGAATATGTTCATAGAGTCTTTTAGAGATGACATTCATAGAAAGTGTTACCACAGAGTCTTTAATCCCATACACTCACTATCCATTCTGCATAGGGACTCACAAATGAATAACCCCCCACCTCCCCTTGTGTCAACTTAGAAAAAGTTATGGGCTCTGAGTGATAAAGCAGTCTAAAATGCTGTTACTATGATAGGGAGATCGCTGGTTCGAATCCTGGTCATGCAGCTTGCCATCAGCTGCCAGAGCCCTGAGAAAGTACAAATTGGCTTTGCTCTCTCTGGGAAGGTAGATTGTGTTCTTTCCTCTCATCACTCCAAATGGTGATGTCAATCAGCACAAGGCGCCTGTGAGCTGATGTATCAGAACCGAATCGCTGTGCTTTCCTCCAAAATTGCTGGCTACTTACCAATGTTGAAAACTTTCTATTAGTTTTTGTAACATTGCTCTGAGGATTTGATTAAGGATAATCACCACCTTTCTTCATCTCATCCCCAACTGTTAAACTCATTTGAAAAGTTTTGGATGGAGTGCCATCATTCCAGAGAAATAAATTCCACTGCTCCCCAGTCTTTTCTATCACTCTAACCCACACCTGGCATTAGTCTGGGTGTTAGTATGTTCATGTTAATCTGCTGAAGAGAGTCTATTGAGAAAGTTTATTGGCTATAGGGACTAGACTACCTTCAAGAAACTCCACCTGAAGACAGAACTCTTTAAAGAGCACTTAATCTTCTTACACCTCTTACAAACTAACTACTTCTAAACTTATTTCATTCTTTCTCTCCTTTTCTTCTCCCTCTGTCCCACTATTCACATTGGCCTCCTTTAAGCCCTGCCAAAAACTTCTATGTTCTCTTTTGCTAAAGTGCATCATTATTTGTAAGTCACTTTGGATAAAAGTGTCCGCTAAATGTAATGTAACGTAATGTTATGTAAATAGTCAGGAAAGACTGCAACTTAAAGTAGCTAAACACATCATTATGGTCATTATGGTCTATACTTTTGTTCTTTAATTATATACAGTACCGTATTTTTCACACTATTAGCCACATCGAATTATAAGACGCACCATCAATAAACGTCTATTTTCTGGTCTATTTTCATACACAAGGTGCACCGGATTATAAGACGCATTATGCAACACTAGTAAGGAGCAGGGGTGTCACCATGTTTATTTACGCTAAGCTTAGATTTCCAGATTTCCACTAGGGCTGGGTGCAGAAGCATTAGCATTACCAGCTAACCGCTAGTGCTAGCCACATTTAGCACTGTGCAACACTGAGGAACCCTGAGTTACTGAGCTACTAGCTTTCCTAAATGTCCATATATGTATAATATACACATGTATACACAAAAATGTTTGTAATTATCTGTTTATTTGGTGGGTGTCCCTTATTTTCATTTCTGAAAGGTGGCAACCCTAGGTTCGTCCCACATAGCTACAGTCCGATATACTTGCCTCTAAACGGCGAAAGAGATAGCGCTTAGCATGGTTAGCAGCTAATGCTAATACTGTTCCAGCATTGGTGCTGGAGAACTAAACTGAAACTCCTGAATAACGCTGGCTTTACTGCTCCTTACAAATTGACTGGTAACATTTATACATAAGGTGCACTGGTTTAAAAGACACACTGATGATTTTTGGGGAAATTAAAGCATTTTAAGTGTGAAAAATACAATACATATTTCATTTTCTTGAGAGGTGTGCCATTTATTTCATAATGCTACAATAGGCGGTGTATCACAGAGCCTGACTCATCCTAAAGCATTATGTTGGTGAAATCTGAATATTCGACTGGCCTGTTTATGTTTCGGCTTGCTTACAGGGATTTTTTACTTTAAAGGGCTATTCATGTCATGCATACCTGCAGCATGAATAAGACCTGAGCGCATACAAAGCGCTCTGATGACTACAATGGCCTGTCATTCGAAGAGCAGCTGAGTAAGCATGGAGGGAGCCGGCCTCCGCTGGAAAGTAAGGCCATATTTAGGCTGGGAGAGAAAGAATGATAAACTTTCATCTGTTTGGTATTTAGAGTGAAACAATTAGTGGAACCTGCTCTACATTGCAGGAAATCAGGCCCTGCACCGTGCACGCTAACGCAGCATGCACAACACTGGCTTGCACGCAGACCAAACACACACACAAACACACACTTTCTATGTGTCTCACACACATATATAGACATAAACAGGCTAAATCCGATCTGCTGACAATAGCAGCCTCTCTAATTCACTGAACATCAATTGTTTTTCAAAGGCCAAGGTTAATTGGGGCATAGTGCTATGGAATGAAGCAACCATGACCTTCTCTCTGATAGAGACTCTGTGAAATGAGGGTCAGAGCATGGGGACGGATCTCAGAACAGTACATATCCTGGTTTAAAAAAAAAAAAACGACACTGTTTAACGGGTTGGCGATTCAGTGTCTTATAGGAAAGGCCTAATGACCGCAGAGACAAACTAAATTGTGTGTCATTCTTAGGCATTTTTACACCTCACAAGTCTCATAGACTGTCCACCCCAAAGAACCAATCAGGGGCTTGTTTGGGGTTGGGGCTCATTATCGCTGGTTTGTCATTACACAGAACATCTCCATTAGAGACATGGATTGACTGCACAATTTTGAACATTTTGTATTTATTTGCAAATGTATTACCTTGAGTACAAAACACATCTTGAAATGGTGAAGAGCAAGGCTTGCTGTAGTTTGGCACTGTTCCAGAACGAATGAAAACAAAAACCTGCTGTTGTAATGCTTTGTTTCAGATTTCAGCGGTCAGTTTCCACTTTGAGGAACATAGTGAGAAAATGAAAGACCACAGGCACAGTTCTAGTTAATGCCCAAAGTGACAGATCAAGAAAAATCTCAGATAGTCAGAGGAGAAGGATGGTGAGAACAGTCATAGTCAACCCACAGACCTCCAGAGCTCCAAACACCTATATCATCATCATCTTGCTGCAAATGGAGTCACTGTGCATCGTTCACTATTCAGCGCACTTTGCACAAGGAGAGGCTGTATGCAGAAGTAATGCAGAAGAAACCTTTTCTAAACACACGCCACAAACAGAGTCGCTTGAGGTAAAGCTAAAACTAAAGTACATTTAGACAAGCCAGCTTCATTTTGGAATCAGGTGCTGTGGACTGATGAAACTAAAATTAAAAGAGTTATTTGGAGGGCGGTTATTTATGCATATAGGAAAAAGAATACAGCATTCCAAAACAAACACTTTACTGCTCCCCACAATAAAATTTAGTGGTAGTTCATCATGCTGTGGGGCTGTGTGATCAGTGCAGGTACTGGGAATCTTGTTAAAGTTGAGTATCGCATGGATTCCAGTCAATATCAGCAGATTATTGAGAGCAATGTTCAAGAATCAATAAAAAAGTTGAAGTTAAAGCACCAGGGCTGGATCCTTCAACAAGACAACGACCCTAAACACTAACTCTGCTCTAAATCTACTAAATCATTCAAGCAGGAACAAGAACAATGTTCTGGAATGGTCATCTCAGATCATCTCAGTCCCCAGACCTGAATATTATTGAAAATCTAATTTTGATTTAAAGTGAGCTGTTGATGATCAGAAACCATCAAACCTGACTGAACTGGAGATGTTTTGTAAAGAAGAATGGTCCAAAATACCTTCAACCAGAAGTCAGACTCTCATTGGAAGCTATAGGAAGCGTTTATAGGCTGTTATATTTAATCTACTTTAATTTTGATGTAATTTTTCTTTTGGGGTGCGCACATTTATGCAGCTGCTTAGTTTTGTTTAAAGAATTATTGCACACTTTCTGTAAATCCTATTTACTTTATTTCACATCTCAAATATCACTGTGTTCATCTGCTATATGATATATTTAACTGAAATTGCTGATCCAAACAACCAATGATTTATAAAGAAAACTCATAAAAACTATCAAGGGTGCCCAAACTTTTTTATACCACTGTACCTCAAGGCGTGTTAAATCTGTAGTACACTTGTCTATGTGTTTGAGACACTCAATGACATACTGTTATCTATTAACGTGGAATAAAGTCCAAAAGTACAGAAGAGCGGGTATCACTGCTGCATCAGAGAGATATCAGAGCGTGAGGAAAGGTGAGATTATGCAGTGAGGACATTGTGTTCTCTTTGGCTTTGGCCTTGCCTCTCCGTGCTGTGTACTTTGCTCCTGTGTGTAAGGTGTGGCATTGCCAGAGTAGCGAAATCTGCTGCTACTTCAAAAGCAGCGCCGACTAAACTACGCAGTCACGCACACTGATCCCAGAACAACCAGGAGATGATGGTGCTTTACTGTGAATAACAGAAGTACTGATAGACATCTCTCACACAGGCACTCACGCTCAAATTAGCATATCCCTCTCTTTTCTCCTCACCATTATAATGGACTATACTAAATAAACAAATAAACAAACTGTTTTATAGAAAATTCTGAAGCATTTCTTTTGGCCCACTCAGTATAAAATGTTCACGTTTCATAAAAGGCAGCTGACATTTTTTTCAAACAATAGTGTCTAAGTAAATAAATAAACAATAAAGGAATAAATCATAATAAAAAAAATAAGTAAATGAAAACTACAATAAATTACACTAAAATACAGTACTGTGCAAAAGGTTTAGGCACCAAAGCTAATCCGTTACACTAATCCATTTATCTCAGCAATATGAGTGTTTTTACCTAAAAAAAAGGCACTACATATGATTTAAACAGATGCGAATAAACATAAATACAGTAAAATGTAAAAAGAAAGTATGTTATATCCTGTGAGCCAAGCTGAAGAACTAAGTGTAGAGATTCCAGATTTCTCCTGGATGCTCCTCAGCCAGCATGTGTATTTCGTCGCTGTCCAATGAAAAACACTCATTTCCATTTTTGTCAATTTTTAGTTTACTACATAATTTGAACAGACAAACTGTCCCTTATACTATTTTTTGATGAACGGACCAATAGAAACTCTTTAAACTGACCTGAAATGAACTCTTTTCAGTTCCATCAGCAACTCACCTGATTTACCAAATTTACCAATTTACCAAACCAGGTGTTGATATGATGAGGACTATTAAATCACTCTATTAAACTCAGATGAGGAGAGGTTTGGAGATGAGGGCTGAAAAGCTCAGCTTTTTGTAAAGTTGCTGTTTGTATTTATTGTAATGCTAAGTTAGTGTTTAACTGAGCTAATAAACACTTACTGCACAGATAAGAAACTTTTTCTTTACTACAAATTTCCACAGGTGCCTACAAATTTTGCACAATACTGTATGTATTTTTGTTTGCTTATTTTTTTTTTTATGATAAATAGCAGAGACAATCCCAAGCATCAGCAAAGCATTCAGATAATACAAAATTTAAAGGGCAAATACGGCATAAAAAAGGTTGTACCGTATAAGTTATATAATATCCCATGTGGTCCACTTAAGTGTTGGTTTGAATACCAAAGACAGCAGCAAAAATTCATAATAAATCAAAAATACCCTTATTATAAAAGCTTGTGTCTCTCGGCATGCTCTCCACCTCAGTCTTACACACTGCTTTTGGGTGACCAAATTTCACAGTGGGTGTGGCTTGTACGTCTCTGCAGATCTCTCTCTAAGCATTAGATGACCAGGTATTGGACAAAGCTGAAAATTGGACTCTACACAGAAGATGATCTTACTCCAGTCCAAGCATGGTCCAATCCTTATGGACTTTTGCAAACTTTTTCTTCAAGACTCTTTCTTGCTTTTCATTATTGAAGGGCTTTACATGACCTGAGTTTCCAACTGTTCTTTTTGTGCATTTTACCACAGCTGCAATTTGCCATTCTTTTTGTAGGTCACTTGATGTCATGCTGCGTTTGCATATATACCTATAAATAGTAAAATCAGAGAAACTCATAATTTTAAAGTGTTAATTTTATTATTATTATTATTTTATTACACTGATTTACCAAAGCAGCAATTAATATGATGATAAGTATTTATTTATTTATTTATTTATTTTCTAATATTAGGGTTTACCAAGGTCAGATAAGTAGTTTTTATTTCTAATTGTCAATTATTTGGACAGTCAGCATTACTCCTGTCATCGGTGGGTGATCATAATGTTTTGGCTTACAAAATACTACCACTTATCCTTTTCATTTGTTGGTAGTTAAACTGAAGGAAGTGCCTTTGTCAGGTCTGTACCCTGATTGTATGTTTTTTATTATTATTATTAAAGCATTGCATGCCATTCGCTGCCTTATACAAGTCTCTCTCTTTTTTTTTTAGAGGCTGTAAAGTGTGTTCAAGGTTCTTCCCTGATGAGGAACTGGCATGTAATCCTGCAAACATCAACAAAAACCTCTTTAGATTCTTATCTGCTTTTTCAAAAATGACACAAATGAAAACAATGAAGTAAACAGCAGTCCTGGATCAGGGTGTCTAATCCATTATAAAAACCGTGGAGGGGGGTTTAAATTCCAATATATGTCCACATTTTTGAAGCATTCAACTACTTTAAGTTGCATCCAATACTGACACAGCTTATCTAGCCCCTGGTGAGAAATATTACTAAAATAAAATAGGATTCTCTTCAGCAGATAAAAATCAACCAAGTGTTAAATTACTTGACACTTCTACCTAGCTGGTGCACCTTGTAGATGTTAAATTTGGGACAGAAGCTTATTTGTGTTGGTCTTCCACAGGATGCTGTCCACAGGTGCTGTTGGTAGACTATTGTCAGTCCAGCAGTGACACTGAGGTGTTTAAAAACTCCAGCAGCACTGCTGTATCTGTAATTATAGAGATGCAAAGTGTCTTTTACAGTGTTTTTTCTAGAAAATTTAATATTTTCCCTAGAAAATTATTGCAGTTACACGTTTTGTTATATGCATGTTTATTTGCTTTGTGTGTATTGCAACAACACAATAAAAGCCAAAATCAATCAAATTTCCTGCCTAACTTAATATTTAGTCGCACACTTTTTGAACAATATCCATAAAATACCATCAACAAGCTTCCTACACCTCTCAACTGGAATATTGGACCACTCTTTTTCCTGGCCTCATCTGTCCACATGATGTTTTCCCAGAAGAATTTTGGATTGCTCATGTACATTTTGGCAAACTGTAGTCTAGCAATCTTTTTTAAGTCTTAAGTTTTAGCAGTTGGTTCTTCATTGGGTCTCCTGTTATAGAATTTCATTTCATTTCAAATGTTGATAGTTTGTGGATAGTTCGTGCTAACACTGATGCACCCTGAGCCTGAAGGACAGCTTAAATTTCTTTGGAACTTAACTGAAGCTGATTATCCATCATCCCACACTCAGCTCTGCCTGCGATCTCCAGTCTCTTGTACTACGTTACCCAGAACGCACCATTACTATTACATCACATGATCACATGACTCTGCACCTGGCACCTCCAGGAAGCTAATAAATAAAAATTTCTACACGTGCGAACTCTGTATGAATAGGACTTCAGCACACACTCTCCTCACCGAGTATGGTTTGGTTGCCTGCATTACAAAGCGTTAATTCCTTGCCTGTGATTTCTCTTATGTATGACCTTGGATTGTTTTTTCAATGACTCTGTGTATCACCAGAACTGTTTTCTCAAAATCTCAAAATCTGACTTTGGTCTTTTCTCCGATACTGGCCTGCTGTGTATGACCACTGGATTGTTTTTTGTTTATGGTATGTGTTTTCCATATAGCTGCTGTTAACCATTACTGACCCTGCTTGTTTTGACTACCCTTTTGTATTTTGATTCCTTTAATAAAACATCTGTGCTACATCTGTGCATGTCTAATGCCAAGCTCAGACTAAACAAGATTTTTGTCCCTCACAATGTTCACTATGTCAGATTAAGCAGTTATATTCGTTGTGTGTTGTACGAAAGGGATAGGGAAGGGATGAGGTATGATAAAGATGAAGCTACTTTAAGTTGGTTTCAGTGCATGTAAACAGAATAAAGGAATAAACAGAATAAATAAAGGATAAACAGAATAGAGAGAGAGTATTGTTGCCACAGCTCAACAAACTACTCTTTTGTTTTGCTGGTCCAGAGAACTGCAGGAGCACCGTCCTGCTTTCCTTTCTTTACATCTGTGCACCACAGAATGCTCTCTCTTCCTATTGGTCAGTGTCAGCGAGCAGGTTGTGGAGCATGTCAAGCAAGGCGATAAAATAGAAAAAAATCTAACATGCTAGTCTTTTCATCGCTCATGTCACACTACACAGACCTTTGTCGCTCGTGACACTGAAATACAGATCCGACGCCGGCAATTTGTCGGATCTGACAAAATTGGGTCAAAATCTGGCTAAAATCGTGTGGTCTGATCCGGGCATAAGTCCTGTCTGACTATGAGACCACATCCAGAGAGATTAGCTACAGTGCTATGGGTTGTAAACTTCTTGATTATGTTGAGCACCTTGGACAAAGGAACCTCAAGATCTCAGGAGATGGACTTGGGATTCTTGATATTTTTCCACAGTTTTGTGTGAAATTAAGTTTTTTTTTTGTTTTGTTTAAATACACACAAAAGTATTACATATGTGTATAACAAAACATGTAATTGCACTACATTTCTGGAAGAAATATAAAATTTTCTAAACATTTCAACAATGCCAATAGTTATGACCATGTGTTTGTTTTCTGTGTGTGTGTGTGTGTGTGTTTAAAGCCACTATCCTCAGCCCCTATCTCTCTTCCTGTCTGCCTCAGTGTACACAGGAAGTTCATATCACCAGCCAGGGTGTCCCAGCAGCTTCTCACGCCAACCAGAGAGCCATCCAGCAGTGTGGAAGCAGCAGGACATGCAAGAGAGCATGTGTGTGTACTTACATTAGTGTTTTTTTAGTGTGTCTATGTGTGCGTGTGTGTGTTTTTTGCATGCTTGAGTGTGTTGCAGGAGTGTGTATGTGTGTATTTGTGTTAAAAAGATAAAACTTTGATTGAACTCCGATATGCGACGCCTCGTTGAATCTGCAAGCCGGGCTGGATTCCACTGTGAAAGCGAGCGAGGTCCTAGAACATCTCGATAAATTTAGAAAAGTATGAAATCACTGTTGCAGAAAATAAAGAGAGATATGGAACATGTCTGGACCGGCTGCAGCGCTGTGTTCAGCTAGCGCAGGGCAGCCGGAGCGCACGTACCTCCTGAAAAGTTGATAAAAACAAACAAAACAAAACAGCGTTAAGATCATGAAAGTGATGGTCTGTCCACAAATTGAATGCGCCTAATTTCCCCCTGATTTCCCTCAAGTGCATCAATCAGCAAAGATATTACTGATATTTGATGTTAGCATAATATCCCACCGATTGGACCTTTTGGGGCATTTTAAACCTTGAAAATAAATGCCTGAAATTACGTTATTTCATTAAAAAAAAAAAGATCATTGTGGTGTTTAAACCCTTTCCCTAATAGTACACTATACAGGCATGGCTGAAAACAATGGCACCCAATGGCAGTCTTAACTTAACTAAAAAAAAAAACTAAAATCAATGACTTCCTGTAACCATTAACAAGCTTCTTACACCTTTCAACTAAAATTTTGGACCATTCTTTTTCTGCAAACAGCTGCAGTTCCATCCTTCTGGTCATTGTCCTGCTGGAAGACCCATGACCTAGGATGCAAACCCAGCTTTCTGGTCAGCATTTAGTTGAACTTCAAGTTACAGTTTATCTCTGTATGAATTGCTTAGGTTGTCATCTTAAGAGTAAGAGGAGAAGAGAGAGAAAGGAAGGGAAACGCAGCTGCTAGGTATGGGAATGTAACATAAAAACAAACTATATATTTAAGCTATATCAGTCAAATCAGTGAGAGTCAGATAATCTTCCCCTCAGAGTAAAGAGTTTAGACTGGGTGTGCAGCTGTGGTTAGCATGATGGTTATCCCCCACTGGTAAATGAAACCAGCATTTATAAGTCATATAATATCAGTTAGGAGATAGGAGCCCAGTCTAAATACATGTTGATTTTTTTCATCATCAAAGGAGGCTTGCCTCCTAGACTCCCTTAGTTAAAGCTTTGGCCCCAATTAGTGACAGCCCTGATTACAAGTAATACTGTAGAGGGATCAGACAAGCTGTGAGTGTGTGTAATTGTGTGTATGTCTGTGTCATTAAAATAGTGATATATATATATATATATCACTATTTTATATATATGTAAAACCCTAACTTAGAACACAGTACAGTATTTGGTAGTGGCACTAATTACAGAAAATAGATAAATAACATTAATACCACATTAATACCATTAACAGAGCTCTTTTAATATTTGTTTTTAAGCTCACCTCGATTTACTCAGCTTTACTCAACAAGATTTGAGCATTTCATCAAGAGAACTTGGACAAACAGCTTCTGTAACCCAGAAAAATACAAGGCTTGAACACGAGGAGCACACTACCCCACAGAAACAATGGCATCTGCCCGCATCTGGTTGTGATTCATTCAAAATACATGTTTAGAAAGGCAATATAGGCATCTACTACTGTTATAGGCCAACTAAACCTTATATTGTTCAGTATTTCCTGATTTTTACCTCTTATTTCATTAGGATGGCTCTGGATGGATCCTAAAATGGAGCACCACCATTCACTGCCCTTTCCTCTCTCAGGGTGACAACACTTCTGATTGTGTTTCTTAAAGTTACAGACACACATTTTAAAGGTGTATTCTCAATTCACCACCTGGCTACATATATATATATATATATATCTACGCCGATGAAAGTGGTGGTCTGAAAGTGAGGTGGGTTCAGGTAAATTACCTGCTCACACACCTTCACAATGCAAGGTGTATTTTTTGCATCCTCACAATACAGTACCAAACACACACTCACATGCCCCAAATTAACCCTTTCTCACCTGAATTATGAAAAAAAATTTCTACCTGTAATGCACTGAAAAGAAGACTCTAATATTCTACTATAAATCTATATTGCAAATAAATTCCCAATTCACTAAAATATTTAGTTTTTTTTTTTATTTTCATTCCATTTTAAATTCTAAATGTGTACAAAAGTTTTCCAAATCGCTTTAAAATTAGCCTGAAAAAAAATAGCTGTCACTTTGTCTCAATAGCTCTAATACTACAGTTTTTCCAGTGCAGTGGTTGCGGCCAAGTTACTGTTTCATTGGTTTATAAACTTGTTCATTGGCTTCCTTAGGGTCTGTTCTAATGGACAACAGCTTTTAAACAGTGTTTTGTGGTCTGAAAGGGTTAAGCTGCACAGTGTGTGGTTGATGGCTCGCCTATAGATTGCTAAAACATGGCCCATAATAGCTTTATTAAATTGCTGTAGAACATATTAATAAATATATCATATAATTTTTCTTATATTGTCGCTGTCCTATAAAAAACACTTGTCTCCATTTTTGTCGATTTTTAGCTTACTACATAGTTTGAACAGACAACGTGTCCCTTACACTGTGCCACAATTTCTTGATGAATCAGTGTTCTCAAGTCTCACGCTTTGAGCGTGTGACACACGCACCTCAGCGAGTTCACACGCTCACACGCCACACATGATTTTTCTCACGCTTGCCAATCCATCGGCTGCATATTATAATGTACTCTCGTTGAGCCAATCAGAATATAGATCGCTCTGTTGTTAGGCAGACCTAGTCAAAGAGGGTGGAGTGTCAGGCGTGAAGAACTGTCCGATTCGAAGAACAATTGAAGAAGAACTGCGCACCAAACAATCCCCCTCCCCCATTTAACAACTGAAGAACTGCAGGCACCCCAGAAAGAACTGTCCGATGAAGGTTTTTTCTCTCCCTTGTAAAGTTGCTGTTTTGGAGATAAGTTTTTTTTATATTGGACAGCGACGATATACAATATACTGCATTGGTAATTTGCTTGTATTTTTCCAGCTTAAACACCAGATTTGCTTCATTCAGCATTTCTGAAGTAAAGAGAAGAATATCGTGCAAAGTAAAGACTGAAATGCTGCAGGAGTGTGAGGGCCGGTATGCAATGCCGTTCCCAGTGCTGACAGTTGTTGCACAAGAACAAACGCTTAACGTTTACGATCCGCCAGTAACAGCCCGTATTGCTGATCCGCGGTGGCGTGCCGTATGTTTATGAATAAGTAAGTGAATGACATTAGACTCTTGCGAAACTTCCATTTAGTGGAGGCACAGGTTTGTTGTTTTGTGTGTGTGTGTGTGTGTGTGTGTGTGTGTGTGTGATCCAGGAAAGATTATGTAAGCCTGCTGTGCAGAAGAATGTTACCTATATTAGCAGTTTAAGAGGAAGACATTCAGTGGAGAGGTCTGTTTACTGCATGCTCCTCCTGAGCTCCTGCCCATCACAGCCTGGACCATTCCCTCACCCGCTGCAGATGCTACAGAAGATACAGCTTTCTAAATAAAGTCCACATCTAAAATACCCAGAATCTCCAGAGCATGATTTCATCTCCCAAAACCCCACAATATGTCCACAAAAGTCTCGACACGTCCCGGCAGGAGTGCCGCAATAACACAGCAGAGTCAATCTGATTGGTTGTGTGGGCCGCCGCACGCAACGGAGGAAGGCTGTGTCATGTCAAGTCTGTGTTGTTATTTGATTTACGGGCTTGCATTTGAACGTAATCCTCTTCATCAAAGTCGAAGAGCCATCCTTTACCCCATAATGCCCCAGGATACCCCATCTCATGTTTCAGAGGCCAGTATGCTGCTCTCTCTGTGTTTACCAGAACCCGTCTCCTCCCGGCTGCACGAAAAGCTCTCTGTCTGTCTGTCTGTCTGTCCGTCTGTCTGTCTGTGTATGGAATGAATTAATGTAAAGTACCAGTCAAAAGTTGGAGAGTCTAAAGTTTTTCTTTATTTCTACTTTATAGGTTAATATTAATGACATGAAGCAATTAAGGGACACATATAGAATTACATAGTAAACAGTAAAAAAAGTGTTTGTCCTCCACATTAATCCCCTGATCTAAATCTGATGAACTGAGATGGTGATTTGAGGTGATTTAATCAGGATGAGCTGGAGCTTCACAGCATGAAGAAAAAGCAGCAACTGTTGTTCAGCACCTCCAGAAACTCCTTCAAGACGCTGAGAAAACTATTCCAGGTGACTCTCCCTCATGAAGACACTGAGATTAAAATACAAAGAGTGTGCAGATCTGTCCTCAAAGATAAATGTGATACTTAGGATAAAATATATTCTTTTTAACACTTTGTAACAGAGACAGACACTTTTCTTTATAACTTTGAAACATGTCTTAAAGCGGTTTAAAACTAATTTTAATTTGCACCCATTGCCTGTCTAGTCCTTGTAGAGAAGTATTTCCAATAGAAAAAAATGTCAAATCTTCACAGTGATGCTCTTGTATGTAGTAGAAAGAGTAGAACAAAGCTCTTTTAGGCTATTTTAAAACTCTTCCGATACTATACTTATTTTGAAAGACAAAAATGAGCAGTAAAGTAGTCCATGTAGTGTAGTTTGTAACACCATGACACTGTTATTACAATGTAGATATTCAATGTTCTCCATGAAGGTTCTTAAATGATTCTTAACTACTGACATACAATTCTAAGAAAAGCTTTTAAACGGTCTTTACTTTATTCAGTCCCACCTATTTTAGGGAATCAGCTCTTGTGTTTGTTGTGTAACATCCTGTTTGTGCTGACCACCATCAGAAATTCGTCAACACTACGGACAAGACAGTTCTTACAAGAACAAACTTCCAGGAGCTGTAGAGCAGAGAACGGATGCGAGGCTGTGATATGCTGTGTTTGTTATTGAGCAACACTGCATGCTCAGTTTTCAGAAGCACTTCTGTACAAAACAACCTTAAAAGAACAAAATGTACAAAATGATGGCAGATTCCAATTTCAAAACACTGCAGAGAGTTTTCTGCCCCGCCCAGGCCTCCCTACAGGTGAAGCTCAATTGGGTTGCCACACTGTAAACCACAATTAGTTTAAACTCACATTAATAATGTTTGCTTCACATAAAAAATGGATCTTTCTAAATATTACTCAACTATTTTGAGTTATCAGAACATTTGTGGCCATATAAACATTCAAACAGAGATCTTTGAGTTGAATCAACTTTAGTTGAATCAACTCTTTTCTATTGGCTATTTGCATACTGGGTGTGTCCCTTAGTTTCTGGCAACCACTCACTTGTGTAGAGTTCTCTCTGAGTTTTATATGGATGCTGCATATGAAACTCTCCCTCAACCTTCATTGTCTGCAGGAGCTAGTAAAAGAAATATATCTATAAAAATTAGTTGATCAGAAAAAAGCACCGGTGAACCCATGAATTAGTATTAAAAGCCTGGCCCACTTTGGCTCACAATGTTATATGCTTTGCTTAGAATTTGTCTATAGAACACCACCAGTGAAGTACAATTGAGATAGGTAGGTGTATGTTTAGAACAACTCAGTTTACACTAGTTAAAAGTAAAAATTCAGTTGTTTTTTTGACCTTCTGGACCTGAACTACCCACCTCTGTGTGTTTTCCTCTGTGTATATATTTACCAGTCAAAATAGCAAAATAAATATATATATATTTATTTTTGTTTTTATTTTTTTTTTGGGTGCAGCAAGTAAGACTGAGTAACAAGCTTAAATATTTGGTCTTGATTTGTCCTCTCTCATTTTGTTAATTGTACTATGTTATATTTACGAAGTTATATATAACTTTTATATATGTTATATATAAATGAAGACGCATTACTTTATTGGGGTAAAACAATAAATCATTTTTAAGTTGTTATAGAAACTTGTTGTAAAATGTGTTACTTTAAATCTGTAATTTCTGGAAATTATATTCCATGTATTAACATCTACAGAAATTAATACTACAATAAATAAAATATTTGGTAGGTAAGCATTACTAAAATATTTCAAAATTACCACTATGTACTACTATTTAGTAAATAATAGAAGCCATGGAAGACTGTGGCGCTACATTGTTGTAGTAAAATCTACTACAGATACAAAAGATTAGAGTAAAATCTAATTTAATAAAGGTGTTGCAAAGTAACATTTACTGAAAAGAATTATGAGTAAATATTGCTTGAATGTATGCTCTGTTAAATTTACTCGCTGTTCTTAAGTGGAAAAACATTTCTTTTTTTTAAGTAAATCCTACTCCACATTTTTTACATTTTTTAATGTCATATAAACAGATTTCTGCTCCATAATGGACAGCTTAAAGTAGAGCTCTCAGAAAACTAGCTAGTCAATGATATTATTATGTGGAGTTACTGTGCTGTTTACAGTAAAACATTTACTGGACAAACTGGGTTAAATCCCCTTTGCCACTGTTCCTTTAGAATCAGTGAAGGCAGTCTGAGACACACGGTCTAAGAAAAGGTTAAGGATCTACCAAATGAACAGACAAGTCTGACTCTGTCTCATGGCAAAATTTGACTTCATTCTGAAAAAAGGAATAAAAGAGAATGAAACAACGGCATCCACGCTACATGAAGTGGTTAATAGATGCAATTGCGTGAATCACACAGCCAGTGCGTAATCACCTACAGCCCTATGTATGTCTATGTTGGCACAGGATTGTCCTGATAGATTGCTTCACGTGTGAAACACAAACTACATAAAACATTAAAGCAAAACCAAAGCCGACAGTCAAAACAACAGGCAGATGTTGTCAGACTCGAGCCTAATTCCTTATCAGCAACATCTTCTAAATCAACATTTTAGTACGTAAATGGTCTCAAATATGTAAATTCTGCTCCTATGAAGCTGTGTAATGAGAACGGTGTCAGAATCCAAACATCAGATAAAGGAAAAGTCGGTTTATTTTGGCAAGGCAAGCGTGTCATCTCCTATTTTACCCTTTAGTGCTGGTAGTGCAGAACTACATCATCTTTACTGTCATCACTCTGGTTGTAATTGTTGATGCTAAAAATGATTTTTCTTCTGTTATTTTTTTGTCTTGTACCTTTTGGAGGAATTGTGGATAAGGTAGGGTAGAGTGGGGTGGTGATAGTTCAACATTCCGAATAATAAATAAAATAATAAATAAATAAAGCTCTTGTCACTGAACACAATCAAATCCTTACAGCAATGCATGTCAGTGAATATCAGTATACTTGTTCAAATGCAGTGAGTGTTATTAAAAGAGTTACATTGATTGCTTTACTGGCCTACCAGCACTCCGGATGTTTCTCTATTAGAAAATGTTCAATTGGATTCAATATTATTTTTAGCAATGTGTTATTTTTTTTACGCAATTAATTACCACCAAGGCAATCCGACCCAGCTATGTGGTTTAGGTTTATGCCTGTGTGAAACCAAACCAAACAGAGGGAGAAAACACTCCAAGTAACATTCCAACAAATTCATCAACTGATTTTGGACCAGAGAAACACATAGACTGTGTATAGCTGTTCAGAGCATCGTCTCTCAAAAGTGAAGCCACCACAGGTCGGGCACCCCCTGCTGTTCGGTTTCAGAAAGCTGTGTAACCCCACCCATTCCCATAGGTTTCAATGGCAAAACAGACAACTTTCAATCTCGTTTTTTTCTAATAAACTGTAATTCTACCTCCATTATTTAAATGCAACAGCTAGTGTAACCTCTGCTTATATAGTCACATTTTTATATCCCCACAGAATTCGTTTTTTAAAACGTTATTCATCTCTATTTAATAAGGTGTGGTTATGGTAAAAGGGCTGGTTATGGGCGGGACCAATAATAGACCATCAGCTCCGCTCCACTCTGCTCTGCAGCCTGTGACCTCGAGGCAGCCCTCAGGGGCGGGGTTACTTAAATGAGTAGGCTGTCTCTCCAGTCTTTCTCCCTCCTCTTGTCTACTGCGCAGACTCGGGTTTCAGGATCGCCAAGGAAGATTGGAGGAAGATTTTGGCTTCATTTTCATTGAATGAATGGGAACAGCGACACGACGCCCATCTTTTTTTACAGTCTCTGAGAGAAACCAACTACAGGAGTAAAAACGCCCTTTTATGCTCAGCAAATTAAATTCCAATTCAGAAATCTTTACAGCCAAGCTGAGATGTTTATAATAATGTAAAAAAAAAAAAAAGGTTTCCTCTATACAGTTTCTCATGCGTTCTTTATTCCAGTGCCCTACGTTGGCTTTATCTCACCTCAAACATACAAGTATATACTAGTATTTTAATTAGCACCACTAATTTGAATATAATTGCATTTTACATTTCTTACATTCATTCATTTATTTACATTTAAATATCCACAATAAAAATCAGTTAATCAGTTTATCACAGAATAGTGGTTGACACCACTGATATTAACTAATGAAATGAAGGTCCAGTTTCACTATATCGCCAAAATCACTGGCTTATCTATTCAAATTAACTAATAAAGTTGAAGGTCCCAATTACTACTGTGGTCACAGGTGTAGCAGTAAAACCAAGGACACCGACTGCTTCTACTAACATCAGTGAAAGGATGGATCTCTCTCAGGAGCTTAGTGAACTTTAGAGCAAATTTGTGAAATTTTTATTACTACTAAATATTCCACTGTCAATTAACTGTCAGTGATATTATAACACGGTGGAAGCAGCTGGGGACTAAAGCAGTCACTGGATGCTGAGGAGCATAGTGCACAGGGATCACCAGCTTTCTACAGAGTCCATCACTACAGACCTCCAAACTTTATGCAGTTCCAGATCAGCTCAAGAACAGTAGGGTGTAGAGAGATTCATGCAATGGGTTTCCATGGCTAAGCAGCTCCATCCAAGCCTTACATCACCAAACACAACAAATGCTAGCGTATACTTTTGGCAATATAGTGTACTTTTAAGTGTTGTTGCTAGGAAACACATTTTCAGCTGGGGTTTAAGCAGTACTTACTTCTGAATACTCTAGAATGTTCATCATTGGGTCACTCACTACACAGTCAATCACTACCCTGTGGTTTGAAAGCGTACTGTGGACCTATCCTCCAGTAAATACCTCCTGCTCATTCATTCCATTCAAAAGCTTTGTAGGCCAGGAGGTGTGAAGACAGATTGCATATAAATATGACTTACTGACACTTGAAAGGCCCTCTGATTTACATGCTGTTCAACAGGGGGAATTTTGATGGCATTCACTCAGCTCCTCCCGCTCGCCGCTTTGAAAACGCAGCCCCTCCGGCTGCACGAGTGACATTTCCTGTCCTCCTGATGTGCGAACTCCCCTTATGTCAATAAAACACGGTACAAATAAACAAACAGTGCTGTTGCTCTCTGCCTGCTCTCTGTCAGGTGTCGGCTATAGCGGGAAATGTTTTTATAAGGTTTTATGTGGTGGTTGAGAGTTTTAACGCGAAAGGCAGGGAGCAGAACGACTGAGAAAACAGGGATGCAGGGTGGCGGGACGGATGAGCCGAGACGGGCTCTGAAACACGCACAAGTAAACATTCTGCACTTTAACTGGCAAAATATCATGAAAGACATTTTTTTTTTATGTCGTAAATGTTAAGTGCAGCAGTCTGCATGCCTGGCTGCTGAAATGCTGCGCAAGACTTGTCAGGTGTGGCCAGGAAATCATAACTCACGTAAAACGTTTGTGAACAAAATAATATCAATAAAAATCAGTCATCTGTTTATGTAGTTTGATAGATCCCCTTTACACCAGGTCTTTTTATGTGATTAGTTTTTGGATTGTGTTCTGATTAGATTTATTAGATTTTTATAGTCAGTTATTATTGGTGTTGTGCCGTACAGTTGTACTGTGAAGAGTTTCAGCACTGTAAAAACTCATGTTTTGACTTTGTAAATATAATTAAGTTTATTCAAGTACTATCTACAAGAATGATCTAGTACAGTCTAGTAACTTAAGAATTTCCCATAAAATGATATGCACTAATTGGTGTTTTTTGTCATTGTTTGTCGTTAGATACAGAAAACGTTTTTGTAATTATTTCTATTTGTGAGAAGCAAAACTGAAAACTGCAAGTAAAGGGTCTCTTACAGGATCCACACATGCACAGTGACGGCAGTGAGCAGTGGAGATTTTTTACCAGTTTGCCAAGGACACATGGAAGCAGCAAGCAAGTTTTTTGGGTGCAGCAAAGAAGACTTAGTAACAAGCTTTAATATTTGGATAAAAGATAGATCTCTCTTGTTTTGTCCTTGATCTCTTATCTTGTTAATTGTACTATATATATTTTTGAGTGGTAAATGAAGATGCATTAGTTTATTAGGGAAAAAGAAAAAACATTTTCAAGTTGTTATAAAAACTTTTTGGAAATTATATGCCACGTATTAACACCTACAGAAATGAATGCTACATAAATAACTAAAGAAAATATTTGGCAGGTAGCATTACTAAAAAAAATCAAAATTGCTACTATTTACTACTATTAAGTAAATTATAAAAGCCATGGGAGAATGTTTCACACTACATTTTTCAGGGAGTTGTACTGGGAGAAGTTTCAGTTGTTGAATGTGTTTTTATGAGACAGTTTTGTTTACTCTGGTATAATGTGGCTCAAATGCTTCCCAGATTACCTCATAAAGTGGTCTAAGTGATCAGATTTGTATCTGTTTTAAACTTGTTTGAATCTTGGAAGCGTTTTGCTTTTGTTAGAAGTTGAGTTTCTTTTAGCCTTCATTTGGTTAGCTACAGTGGCAGGGATGTAAACAGTAATGGTGTTGGGCACAGTGGACACGGTAACATTACGATCTCTGGAGCTGAAATTGTAGACGAGAGATTGTTCATGCTTAGAAACATTAGTGGTTTCACATACTCAGACAATTATTTGCGCTTTTTTTACTCATTGTGGTATAGGAGTCAACCTTCTATTTAATCTGTAATTATTTAATAATAATAATAATAATAATAATAATAATAATAATATGATTTTTTTTATTGATATAATCTGTTCTTATCTTTTTTTTAAAAAGTGACAATAATTTTGTTTGTGTTGTAGAATGATGGCAGATTTTTTTCAGAGTTTTTTCTTTTTTTTTCTTAAGCTTGCTGAAATTATGCATTCTTGATTGTTGCTGTTTTAATAAAAAAAAAATTTAAAAACGGAAAAACACACTGTTTTTAACGTAAGGTAAAAGTAACAATTACCGATGCTGATGTTACTTAGAACACAGCCCAGAGATGTTTCCCAGTGATTATATCCCTTAATAAAGTTTGCAAAACAGCATATGAACAATGTATCTTTGTGTCACTGCCATTTATTCACATTTTCCAGTGTCCAAAATATAGTTTACTTTTGATAACTAAAACATAATACTGAATGGAATATAAATGACTATTAATCCAAATTTGGATCCACATGTATCATAATGCTGTGCTACATCTTTTGCTCTTAGCTTGTTAAAAAAAAAGTTAGCTGGCTAACAAGCTGTACAATACAGTACTATTTACCTGCAGCTCTATTACTAATATTACTAATAATGCTATTATTCTAAAATGAGAGATACCTAAAACATTACTGTGTTCTCCTGCTAAGTCTGGATACAGACTTTTGTTTTCCTTTTTTTTTTTTCTAAATTGCTGGCAGCGTATGGTGCACGGGGTAACAACTGAAAGCTTTATTGATAACTGGCAATCAGTCTTTCACATCTTTGTGAAAGCATTTCAGCTCATTCTTCTTTACAGAATTTAATTCAGCCATATTGGAGTGTTTTGGAGCATTAGCATCCTGTTTAAGGTCATGCCACAGCATCTCAATCAGACCTTAAGTAGGCCACTCCAAAACCTTTATTCTGTTTTTTTCAAGCCATTCAGTGGTGAACTTGTTTGTGTGCTTTGGATCATTGTCCTGCTGCAAAACCCAAGTACGCATGAGCTTAAAGTCACAAACTGATGGCCATTCTCCTTCTGGTTCTTCTTGTTCTGGGTTTTTTGTGACCTCCTGGATGAGTTGTCCATGCCCTTTTGGAGTAATTTTGATCAGGAAAGTTCCACCAGTGTTCCATGTTTTCTCCATTTGTGGTTAATAGCTTTCACTGTGGTTCGTTGGAGTCCCAAAGCCTTAGAAATGACTTTTTACTTTTTCCAGACTGACAGATGATCAATGCCTTTGTTTAGCTACTGAAGATATCAAGTGTTTCAGGTGTAAAATTGCCCCACATTTCCTAAAAACCTGTTTTTAAGGTGTCCTTGTTCTCACATTAGTTTAAAAGTTCTTCACACATTCTCTTTAAGGGAAAGTCATTACTGTAAACAGGCTAGTCCAGTAATAAAGCTGAGCAGTCAAAACATTAAATATATATTGGGTTCATACTCTCTGCAATTACTTTAATATCAAAGTAAATGGTAGAAACACTATGTCCCACTGTTTCTGATTTGGGTTAGAAATATATATACTATTATGAGAAAATGTGGAATTGATGTGCACTGATGCGTGAAGACAACACGGCAGTGTGTGGTGGGTGTGATTAAAGACTTTACATATTTGTGGTGAGAGGAATAAAACTGTGAATCCTGAACTCGCTAAATCTTCCTAATTCCCTTCATACAGTGATGGAGCTGAACAGTACAGTCAGGATGGGCGATTACAGATGCCTCTTCGGCATGTTAATCCGGCAGTGGCGTGATGTTATGAATGGTGAGGGTCTTGTGACCGCTGGCTGTACTGCAATACCTTAGACAGCAAAACAGAACCTGCATGCCTGAGTATTCAGCAGCGGTGCTTACAGCGTTACCAAACAGCACGACTGTCCAAATAACACAGATGCCTCAGCTGGAAAAAGCAAACTTACTGTAATGATTGACAAGCTGAGGGCTAATGTTGTGTAACAGCAAGACTGCTGTTGAATAATAGTTTTATAATAGGTCATAGGCTATCATGACGCAAAATGTCACTTTTTACAGTTAAACCCACTTCTACACTTCTACCTGCCGTGAACCGTGATCTGGACCAAAGAACCAAAATTTGGTCCAACCATAAGATGTGTTCTCAGCCTGGTTTAGTTTTTCTGCAGTGTGAAAGCACTTTTCTAGAGGGTTGGGACTTTCAAAGCAATTACAGGAAATTGACACAGGCTATCATTACCTATTCAATAACAGAAGATGAAAAAGAACCAGTGTTGTGCCAAAATTCAACTCTCCAAAGCACAGAGACCCTTGAGAGGACCGGTTCCAAACAAACTCTGATAGTTGGAGTGGTTTGTTTGTTTGCTTGTTTGTAAATGACAATTTACAATATATATACAGGGGTTGGACAGTGACCTGTCATTTTAGTGTGGGAGGTTTCATGGCTAAATTAAACCAGCCTGGTGGCCAATCTTTATTAATTGCACATTGTTGCGCCACTAAGAGCAGAGTGTGAAGGTTCAATTGGCAGGGTAAGAGCACAGTTTTGCTCAAAATATTGCAATACACACAACATTATGGGTGATATACCAGAGTTCAAAAGAGGACAAATTGTTGGTGCACGTCTTGCTGGAGCATCTGTGACCAAGACTGCAAGTCTTTGTGATGCATCAAGAGACACGGTATCCAGGGTAACGTCAGCATACCACCAAGAAGGACCAGCCACATCCAACAGGATTAACTGTGGACGCTGTAAGAGGAAGCTGTCTGAAAGGGATGTTCGGGTGCTAACCCGGATTGTATCCAAAAAACATAAAACCACGGCTGATCAAACATTGACATTAACAACATGCAGTGCTACAGGGCAAGAGACCTACAGGAAGGGTGGTTTTAAACAGGCACAGTTTTTGGGACACAGCCATCTTAACCGCCTAGAAGCCCAATCATTTATTTGATGTTTATTATGTATTATGAACTGATGAGTATGCACTGGTGGAGTACGCTACAGGTGATACTTTGACAAAGTAATGAGTTCCTAAACAGCTCCTTGTAATGTAAACTTGATGAAAAGCAGTAATGGGCCTCTGTAGGGCCTCTAACAACTGGTGCTTGAAAATGAAAATGTCCTACATGGTTCAATAGAGTAGCATGGTTTCTTTATAGACAAAGCAAGGTTCCTCTGTTGAGTAAGTTTTATTGTGCAGTTATTTGTACTTATTAGGTTGGGCACCAACTGTGCTTAGGGCACCCAAATGGCTACTAGTTTCAGCCTTGCATGCCTTTCTTTAAGAAAAGATCTGGAATACTGATTCGACTGACCATAATACATGTTTTCACTGTGTGATGGTGTCAAGCCTGGCGCTGACACTTCTCCTTTCTCTCCCACTCTCAGCCTCCCGATTCAGATCACATGACACAGCACATGAAACTTCTAGGAAGTAGATCACTTGAGTACTAGCCCCATGGTTTAACCCTATAAAAGGGGCTCATTTGGTCTCAGTCAGTGCTCAGTATTGACAGTTTATTCTCATATAACACATTTTTCCATTGCATGTGTTACTCTCTATCATTTTGTCCTTGATTTCTGCCTGCCCTCTGATATTGCCTTTCCGTGTTCTGACCTCTGGACTGTTTATCAACCTTGGTATGTTTACTCTTTGTTGCTGCTGTTTACCAGTATGGACCTTGCTTTGTCTGTCAACTCCTTTTTATTATACTTTGTTTAATTAAGCATATTTAATTTCTGCTCAATTATGACAGATGGTCTATCCCAGATGCCTTTGAGCACCAAGAAAAGAAGTCAACACCCCTTTTGGACATGGTTAACATAAGGCTTCTGTTTTAAATGGTAAAGTTTTCAGTGGCACTGGATAGTGGCTGGATGTAAAAACAACACATCCAAGCCTACAGTGTGTTTAGGAACGCCCTTTAGGAACACACTGTAGTATCTACAGCTCTAGGAACAGCGTTTTTACTGCATGTTAAAATCCGCAGTAAAACAGGGACTCCTGGGAAGTGAAGTAATTAGGGAGCAGTGTGACTCTGCAGGAGTTAATTCAGTCGGTATGTGTTGTTGAACACTGCCCTGTTATGCTTTCCAGTGTATTTTGCAGCGCTGTGAAGCAGACTTGGCACGGACGTGTTTCACAGCCACCCCTTCCCAGTGTTTGCCTTGGAAAGAGTAGTTATACAACTCCTATTGGGACCCGCGAGTAAACTGGCAGGCTGCTGTGTGTGAGTTGGCAAACTCTGGGCCGCGGGCCGACAGCGCAGTAGCAGGCTTATCAAAACAGCTCAGGGGGAGCAGACAGGCTGGATGGGGTTAGCTGGGTGCAGGGTGTGGTTTATATCAGCCTTTGGTACTCGCTTATGTCACGAGAGTGAGGGCCCTGATCAGTGGTGCACAGACTGGGTAAAGAATGATGGGTCATTTAACAGACACACTGCAAAACCCTCTCAATTTAAACTAAATATCTAATATTTTACAGATGTTTTGGTGCCATTTTCCATGAATGTCATGTCTATTAGACTCTATAAACATATACAGCTCTGGAAATAAATAAGAGACAACTGCAGTTTCTGAATCAGTTTCTCTGATTTTGCTATTTATAGGTATATGTTTGAGTAAAATGAACATTGTTTTATTATATAAACTACTAAACTTTATTATATAAACTATTGTCATTTAGAGCATTTATTTGCAGAAAATGAGACCTCAAATAATGCAAAGAAACAAATTCATATTCAAAAAAATTCAGAGTTCAGAAATCAATATTAATGGTTTTTAATCACAGTTTTAATGCATCTTGACATGTCCTCCTCCACCAGTCTTACACACTGCTTTTGGATAACTTTATGCCTTTACTCCTGGTGCAAAAAAAATCAAGCAGTTCAGCAGTTCTTCCTCTTGATTATATTCCAGAGGTTTTCAATTTGGTAAAATCAACATTTCTATAATGTGTCATGCATTTTATACATATTTATAGCCATGTTTATTACACCTTATGAATGCATTATAATGTGTTATAAGTTTGCTTATAGTCTCTAATGCACATGACATTAATGGAAATTGTTTCCAATATTATTTTAATGTTTAGAAGTAGTAAAAATGTTCTACGATTATTTCCTAATTATTCCTAATTGTTTTAGGCCTTTTGTAATTGACTTAATCCATTGGCAGAAACTTTTGGGTGTTAAATTATGTAATAAATAAATAAATGGAGTAAAACTTCTCTTGTCAGACATGATAAGACTGTTTAGATGAATATGGAATCTTTATTTATGACTTTAACTATTTAAGAAACTATCACAGCTGTTGTAACATAGTATTTTGGTTAGTATAAAATAGCATGTTCTGCTTGCTATATAGTAATAATACAGGGCTATACATAGTAGTGTAGCTGAAAGAAACTAATCAATGCTGGGTACTTTGTGTTCACTACATGGAGTAGTTTGAAAATGTGTGGTCACACCTTGAAATCAGTGTTTTTTAGTATTTAGAAAAATATGTATTTTAGATTATTAATAAAAAGTCAATACATGGAAATATTTAGTAAGCAAAAAATAAAAATAAATAGATTCTTCAAAGTAGGGACCTCTTTGCACATCTTGGCTGGATTTTCTCACTCAGCTTTATGAGGTAGAGTCAACTGTAATTCAGGCGTTCAGTTAACAGCTGTGCTGAACTTGTCAAGAGTTAATTACTTGAATTTCTTGTCTCTTAATGTGTTTGAGAGCATCAGTTGTAAAGTTGTGAAGAGGTAGAGTTGGCAAGAACTTTTCAATTTTGATGATCAAAAACATTGTGATGAAACTGGCTCTCATCAGGACCACCCAAGAAAAGGAAGAGCAAGAGTTTCCTCTGTTGCACAGGATAAGTTCGTCAGAGTTACCAGCCTCACAAACTGCATGTTAATAGCACCCCAGATAAAAGCACCTAAACGCTTCACAGAGTATTTTGGTTTGATTCATTGAGTGTTCCTTCATAGTCTAGATGACTTTAAGTATTAATTTACAATGTAGAGAAAAAAAATAATGAATGAAAAGTGTGTAAAAACGTTTGACTGGTATCCTGACTTTTATCCTGTAAATGAACTGTTTTTTTGTATTATATTAGATTAGATTTAGATTGTTACAACATTTACTTCTTATCTTGAATGCAAAACTACATTTTTTGCTTTTTTATTTACAGGCCAGGTTAATCACCACACCACCAACATTACTATGATCTCCTGAATCATTTCCCTCCAGCCTCTGTTAGTAAACTCAAATCAAACCTTAACAGGCCTGATGCTGTTCATAATTACCACCCCCTGCAGAATGACGACCCCTTTCTCCACAAGGAACTCATCCAGCCGCTAATGAGTCCCCTATAGCCTAAATCTAACCTTAAGTGCCCCCATTAGCGAGCAATAAGAGTTGCCGGTCTGATCATGCTGCCTGTTGATTCTCATGTCATTCCTGTCAACCCGCAGCAACTGGGCTCAAATTAATCAAGCGCTCTGCCGTTTCGTGACAGCTTGTTGGAGTTCGGGCCGCGCTCCAAATAAACCGCCGCTTCTGCGGCAGCGTAGCGAAATGATGTGAGAGCAATTGATACTACGTGTCACGGCGTGTTTTTCAGCGAGCGCTGTCAGAGCCGTGTAAGGATGTGTCATTAAAATGTTTCCCTTTTCCCTTTTTTATATAAACATCATCACCCTATCATTTAAAAACAGCATGAAAGCTGATTTGTGGCTGGCAATCCCCTTTTGCGGAACAAGCGGAGAATGTGTTTGCACAAGCAATAGATCTTTTTCAGACACTCTGAGGACAGATACGACACAGTCAATCAATTTCTTATTTGATAAGATTAATATCTGTCCTGATATACGGTACATTATGTGGACAAACGTATTGGGACACCTGTTCGTTTACTGTTTCTTCTAGAGTAAAAGGTATTGAAAACATTTTCTATTGTCAAAAGGAAGGTTTTCTACAAGACTTGCTGGATGATCTTTGGTGAAGAAAATACTCTTGAAAAAACACAGTTAGTTAGTTACGTGCACAAAGTCCGACATCATCTGTTAAACATGGTGGATGTAGCATCATGGCACAAGCCTGTATGGCTGCTAGCAACTGGCTGACCAGTGTTTTTTTAGTATTTGAAAAAATCAGTAATGTAGATTATTACTAAAGTCAATACATAGAAATATTTAGAAAACCAAAAATATCTAAACAAACCAGATTTTTAAAATATATTTTAGACTCTTCAAAGTAGAGACCTCTTTGCACATCTTGGCTGGATTTTCTCAGTCAGCTTTATGAGGTAGAGTCACCTGGAATGGCTTCAGCTATCAGCTGTGAACAAAATAACCTTGAAAAAACACAGTTAGTTAGTTAGTTAGTTACGTGCACAAAAATCCGAAATCACCTGTTAAACATGGTGGAGGTAGCATCTTGAAACATGCCCGTATGGATGCCAGTGACTGGCTGATCAGTGTTTTTTTTTTTAGTATTTAAAAAAAATCTGTATTGTAGATTATTACTAAAGTCAATACATGGAAATATTTTGTAAACAAAAAAATTAAACAAACCAGATTTTTTTTTATATTTTAGACTCTTCAAAGTAGGGACATCTTTGCACACCTTGGCTGGATGTTCTCAGTCAGTTTTATGAGGTAGAGTCACCTGAAATGGCTTCAGTTAACAGCTGTGAACAAAATAACCTTGAAAAAACACAGCTAGTTAGTTACGTGCACAAAGTCCAACATCATCTGTTAAACATGGTGTAGGTAGCATCATGGCACAAGCCTGTATAGCGGCCAGTGACTGGCTGATCGGTGTTTTTTTTACTATTTAAAAAATTAGTATTGTAGATTAATACTAAAGTCAATACATGGCAATATTAAGTAAAGAAAAAAATATTTGAACAAATCAGATTTTTTTTTTATATTTTGACTCTTCAAAGTAGGGACCTCTTTGCACATCTTGGCTGGATTTTCTCAGTCAGTTTTATGAGGTAAAGTCACCTGGAATGGCTTCAGTTAACAGCTATGAAGAAAATAACCTTGAAAAAACACAGTTAGTTACGTGCACAAAGTCTGACATCATCTGTTAAACATGGTGGAGGTAGCATCATGGCACAAGCCTGTATAATGGCCAATGGCTGGCTGGTTGATCAAAGAATCAGGATAAATTTAGAACTGTATAGAGCCATACTTTTTGCCCAGATTAAGTAAAATGTTGCAAATCTATAGGGCTGTGCATCACTTCAAAGATGAAATAGTGACCCTGCAACCAGAGAGCTTCTTAAAGCAAATAAACTGAATGTTCTTAAACGGCCGAGTCAAACACGCAACATCAAACCAACTGAGCGTGACTTCATCTACTAAAGCAGAAAGGAGGAAACCCTGCATTCGTTCATATTCTTGTTTTCCAGATTTCAGAAAGTGATTGATTGCAAAAAATCTCAAGTTTTACAGATTGTCTTTTTTTATTTACAGACTGACCTGATAATGATCCTGATCATGACCAGTGGAAGGAAATGTTCAAGCTAACAGACATGCAACTCTGGAAACCACATCCACATTCAATGCAGGAGATTCTGCTGGCATTATCTACATTCAGTAACTGTGTAAGAAGCAGTATATGGATGTAAAGGGTGATTACACTCCTCCTATATCAATTTAAAACAGAGTGAATGTTATCCAGTCTTGAAGCATGGGTTTCAGCAGCATTAAGTCTGAAAGGGGGCGTGTCCTCTCCACATTTTATAATTATTTGTTTGGATTCCCCACATTTAACATAAAACAGTAGTTTACCCAGCTATGTTTCTATTACATCACAATAGAATCCATTCCACTTGATGGATAAGAGAACACACATTCCACTGAAAGTCCTTTCCAGGTTTTCTGGGTTGTCTACAACAACTGAAGTAAAGTGAATGGTCAGTGCAGTCAGTGCATAGACAGTGGAGGTGCAGGAAACTGGAGGAGGTAACGTCAGCCCCAATACCATTTAGTTGTTGCTAAATCCTTATTTATTAGTTATTATAATTAAACCTAAGCCATTAAAAATTAATATTCAACTATACAATAAAATATTAGGAGTAAGCTGTACCTTATTTACTTTAAGTAACAGTAGGATATTTACATCCTTAAAAACAAAATGCACTCATAAAGTCACTGGTGGGTGTAAATTGTGTCAGATTAATTTCATTATCTTAGGCATGGGTTTAAAAACAGGCTAATGAGTACATGGACTAGTTAAAAGATGCTTACTGCAATAGTTGAATCTGTTTCTAAAATAGTCCATTGAATTAAGTCACTTTCATGGGTAAAATTAGGCATTTAACAACCTGTTAAAATCCACCTAGCAGGTAAAGTCATATAATAAAATACTGGCTCAAGTCTCTGCTAACATTGTTGTTTTACCACTGGAAAATCTATTGTCTACAGTTCCTAACCTTTGACAGATCATATGCCATTGTGCTAGTTTTCCCAAAAACTTTTTTGAAGTGATTTTTGAAGTTTGCCCCACAGTTCAAATACTTCATTATCTTACTTAGCTAGAAACAAATTTCCACTTCTACTCCTCATATTGTCACACAATTATTGGTTTATACTGTGATCCATCACACCTGCACACATCACGCCCCCCCTCCCCTCCCCCTCACCCACACACTCCAGCAAGAACATAGCAGATGTATGTAGTTTAGTATGAAGATGATCCGTGCAGAGACTCAAGAGAACTCCAGACAAACTCCAGTCCAACTAAGATTCTTTAATATATTTACATTCTACTAAAATACATTAATTTACAATCAGCATATACGCAGCTGAAACAGAGAGCATCCTAGTGCATCCCACATTTATCAACATTACCATTTTAATATTACATTATAGTCATTATTGGTTTTAGTAAAATTTGTTTTGGGGAGGCAGGGTTGTGTGCACTATAGGATCCTGTGACATGGCCTAAGCTTTTGTTTTTGTCCTTAATGGCATTTTTCCCCTTCTATTACTTTTACTTTTATACTTTAAGTAGCTTTGAAAGTAGTATTCTTAAACTGTTACTTGAGTAAAAAGCTTGAGTTGATACTTCAACTTCTACAGAAGTATCTATACATCTACCTACAGAGTAATGAATATAAATACTTCTGACACCTTTGTCAACTTTAGAAGTCGTGGCTGATTGATGCATTTGGGAAGGGAAACCTGATCCATTTTGAGCTTTTTGCTTTAAAGTTCCATGGAGATAAACCGGACAATAAGGTTCATAGTGCAGGTCCAGGATAGCACGCTGATGACCCCACAGAGTGTCCGACAAGCCCGGCTGCCTGCAAAAACACGCATGAGTGCCTCAAAGGCGAGACAAAGAGAGAGGGGGGTCATAAACATGCCGCCTGTCAAAGGGCCAGGTGCAAGGGTCATTAGAGAGCTGAAGATAAAGCAGTCGTCCTCACGCAAGCCAGGCAGCGGCGGACCTGCAGGCTAGTCACTTTCCCCCAAAGACTCGTCGGGCCGGTTCGAGCCTTCTTGCTGGTGGATGTGCATGCGAACAGCTTGTAAAAGAGAGAGAGAGAGAGAGAGAGAGAGAGAGAGGAAGTGGAGGTGCGGAGCCGAGCGCTCCGGGGTAAGGTAGTTTACACAGCGCTTAATCCACCCAGCTGGATGGTTCGGTGTCTTCAGAGCGCGAGGTTTATGGGAAAATGACAGGCGCCGTCGCTGCTGGAACTGTTTACAATGCACAACAAGCTCTGCCAATATACTACTAGTTAATCATTAGCATGGAATAATGCAATATAGATAATCTATTTACTGTATATCTTTCAATACAGATCTCAATCCAAGACTTTATTATTGCATGAGGCTGGCGACCAATCTCATTGTTTGTGACAGTGAAAAGTTTGGACACACCCTAAATTTGGTATTTTTTCATTATTTTAAAATGTTACGCATCGTGGATTTATAGTAAAGTCACATGAAATTATTTAGTAAACAAAAAATGTAATTAAATTAAATAAGAAATAATATTTATTTTTAGATTTTAGATTTTTCAAAGTAGCACCTCTTGCTTAGATGACAGTTTTGCACATCTTGGCTGGATTTTCTCAGTCAGATTTATGAGGTAGAGTCACCTGAAATGGCTTTCAGTTAACAGCTGTGCTGAACTTGTTAAGAGTTAAATAAATGAATTTCTTGCCCTTTTATTGAGAGCATCAGTCGTAAAGTTGAGTGTGTATTTGCACATCTGTGTAAGCTATAAAAGCTCAAGAAATACTATTTAAATAATGTTATTCAGATTTTTCTATTATTCTAAAAATAATGAATTTGTAATAACTGTAATAGTTTTTTTTGTATAAATGTTAATTATTGTTAATTAATGTAATACAGTTTGTGTTAAAATGTTTAAAATGTTGACCCTTTTTAAATTTGTGTGATGTTTCCTGTTTTTGTCATACATTTATACACCTATATACTGTACAATAATTCCCATTTTATTGCAAATATTGCTACATTTTACATTATATTTAGCTTGCATTATTAAATGTGTCTGATATACCCATACCTCATTATTATTATGTACAGTAGCAGTCAAAAGTTTGGACACACCTTCTTTTTCAATGTTTTCCTTTATTTCTTTGATTTCCTTTATTGTAGTTTAACATTTAATACATTAAAACAATTGAGACATATATGGAATTACATAGTAAACAGTAAAAAAGTGTTAGACCTCCACATTAATCCCCTGATCTAAACCTGATGAACTGAGATGTTGACTTGTGATGAGCTGGAGCTTCACAGCGTAAAGAAGGAAAATCAGCAGCTATTGTTCAGCACCTCCAGGAACTCCTTTCTTCAGGACGCTGAGAAAACTATTCCAGGTGACTCTCCCTCATGAAGACACTGAGATTAAAATACCAAGAGTGGGCAGATCTGTCCTCAAAGATAAATGTGATACTTAGAAGAGTCTAAAATATAAAATATATTCTGGTTTGTTTGACACTTTTTGTTTACAGAATATTTGTGCATGTGTTCTTGTTTAGCTTTAATATAGTCTTTAATATTAAAATGTACAATGTAAAAAATCATACAAAGAGAGAAAACTGATTGAATGGTACCCTATTATATTAAATAAGCTGATCCAGTGCCACTTGAGTCATACGTGAGTCATATGTTGTAGCTACACAGGTAAACTAAATGATAGTTATCCAATGTGTAGTGTCAGTGACAGTTGAGTATGTAACTACTACTAGAAGTATTAGGCCTACCGTAGGTGTGGTGTGTGTGTGTGTATGGTGTGTGTGTGAGAGAGAGAGAGAGAGAGAGAGAGAGAGAGAGAGGTGATGTGAGTTGTGGTTTCTTCTGCCTGAGGCCATGTAGCCCAGATTTAAGAATGAGTTAGCGTGTCAAGATAGCGTGTCTCGCTCTAGACCACGCCCGCACCTGTCAGGTGTTCCACGGCATGCCTGTGTTTCGTGCGGATGGCGGCTGGGGTGGGAGAGAGAGAGAAAAAGAGAGAGAGAGAAAGAGCACATATCTGGGTTGCATGTGTTCGCTGTGTTTGGTCCACACGCAGCTGCATACCTGACTGTGATAGACACCTGTGATTTAACTAATGCCTTCAGTGGCTTGAACGCCCTGGAGACAGCTAAATATTTACATGGTCACTCTTTCTTTCTTTCTCTCTCTCTCTCTCTCTCTCTCTCTCTCTCTTTCTGTCATGCTAGTTATGCTTAAAAACAAAAGAGTGCACTGCATTTCTGAGATGGTGTGAAATTTTCACTGTAATAACTGTGTTACAGCCTTCCATTAAATCCACACTTCACTGTTGTCATATAGGACTGCACCGAAACCTGCATATGTTGGTTTTATATATATATATATATATATATATATATATATATATATATATATATATATATATATATATATATATTATCAGCAATTATATAATAACACTGAATTTATTTAAGGTGTATACCCATGTCAATCTGCGAAGTTAATGTTTTAAAAGCAGAAAAAACGGCCCGCAACTATGATCGCTGGTTTGAATCCCGGTCATGCAGCTTGGCCTTGCTCTCTCTGGGTGGGTAGATGGTACTCTTTCCTCTCATCATTTCAAAGGGTGATGTCGATCAGCTCAAGGCTGCGTCTGTGAGCTGATGTATCAGAACCGAGTCGCTGCCTGATTTGTTTTATACTGAAATATGTACTTATGCATCAGCACCACAGGCATTAATTTTTAACATACGGTTTTAAACTTGCACTTGCACTAGCTCTAGCTCACCAACCAATCAGCTCAAAGCAGTAACACCTGCGTCTTTACTGACTAATCCCCTTTTGCTGCCGAAAAATAAAAGTTTACATGCACACTTTCTTTGCTTAAAAAAAAAAGCATTATTCTACTTTCTAAAATTAAAGGAATAGTATAAAGTAGTTAGTCACCATTTTTAATTAAAATTTCTTTAGACTTTAGCTTAATTCACCCCATTCATATATATACAAAGTAATTGGAGCACCATAAATCAATAGTCTGAATAAGTGAGTAAATACATTTGTCAATATAATGTAGCTTTTAATACAAGTACACTTTCCATTGTTAAGTATCTCGTAGTTGTCTGAGGCTTTTCTGTGGGTGTAGAGGAAACAGGCCAGGCTTAAAGAGAAATCACAATAGGGCCTCACTTACTGAGCACATTAGCATGTATGAAATTTCATAGCTTGTTCAAATGCCACGGGCACATCCGATAAGTGTGAATAAGGTTTAATGAGTCAGCTATTGACTAACAGTGTATGTGTGTGTGTGTGTTTGTGTGTGTGTGTGTGTGTGTGTGTGTGTTAATTGTTGTGTTACATGTTCTTTTTTGTGTCAGATTACACAATGAAAACTATCAGATTCTAGCAGATGTTGTTTGCACAATGTTAACAAAGCAATATCAGCTATAACATTAGTGTTAAACAAACCATAATATTCTTTAAGTGCTCTTATCTGGGGGCGCTGTTAACCTGCGGTTTCTGAGGCTGGTAATTCTGATGAACTTGTCCTGTGCAACAGAGGTAACTCTTGGTCTTCCTTTCCTGGTGCGGTCCTGATGAGAGCCAGTTTCATAATGTCATAATCATAATGTTTTTTTATGGTCTCTGTGAATGCACCTGAGGATACTTTTTACTACGTTCTTGATTTTCACATTAAAGTATTGTTTTAACTTTACATAGTTGAGTAGTTCTTAGAACATTAATAAAATAGAGCTATTACCTGTAAACCAACTCTACCTCTTCACAACTTTACAACTGATGCTCTCAAACACATTAAGAGACAATCTAAAATCTAGTCTGGATGGCTTTATAATTATTCTATAATGCAAAACATATCAGTCATTTTACATTTCTTTGTGTATTTTTCACAAATTTTTACAACCAATATTATTCACTGCTGGTTTACCCTATTCATTAGATTTGTGACACCATGTGGAGTAATGAAGCAGTAACTTTATTAAGTCAAATTGGGTGGTGAGTCTTAGGGAGCGCATATGTTTCAATACATATACAGATATTTGATGACACATATCGAAAATATATTACAATAGAAAAAGATACAGAATATTGCTATATCGATAAAGTAGTCCAAGACCAGTGGAAGGTTGATAAAGGCTTACGCCAAGCTCAGACTACACAACATTTTTGTCCCTCACGTTGTTCATTATGTCAGATTAAGCAGTTATTTTCGTTTTGTGACATTTGTGAGGAACTGGCAACACTACACGTTGGCAACACTACAAATCATCGTCCGCGTCCTCGCGTGAGTTCGTAGGTCATCGCGGGGGAGAAGCGTAGAATCTGACAATCACGGCTACAGAAGCCCTTTGCGTGATAATAGTGCTTTTGTGCTCAGAAAAACTAAAAAAGATGGACATTACATGCTTTTTGTACTCCAGAGAGAACTTAAGGTATGGTAAAGATGCAGCTACTTAGGTTTCAGTGCATGTGAACAGAATATCTGATGAATGAAGTAGATTATTAGATGATTATTAGATTATTCTTCTGTTTCTCTGGTCCAGGAGGTCCACAGGAGCACTGTGCCGCTTTCTTTTTCCTGTGTTTATATCCGTGCGCCACAGAACCCTCTGTCTTCCTATTGGTCAGCGTCAGTGAGCATGTTGTGGAGCATTTAAAAAGAGGCGATAAAATACAAAAAATTCTAACATGCTAGTCGCTCACATCAAATTACTGCTGTTTGACTGTGTCACACTACACGGACCTTCCACGGATGTCACTCGCGACACTAAAATTCGGATGTGACGCACACAATTTGTCGGTGCCAACAAAATCGGGCTAAAATCGTGTAGTCTGATCTGGACATAAGGCTCATTGTTGCGAACCATTGAGTTACCAAATCACAACTTACAGGACTTCTGTATCTGCTGCTAATGTGCCAGATACCACAGAAGACCTTCAGAGGTCTTGTGGAGTCCATATGCTGGATGTTCAGATCTGTTCTAGCAGCATGAGGAAGACTTCCTCAACTTTAGGCAGGTGGTGCTAATGTTATGGCTGATCAGTTTATGCATAAGTAAATGTATAAAATTACATGCCATACATAAGAAACCACATATTGACTATGGTCTAATATTAAGGCAAAGCTGGCTAGACAGGCCAGTCCAACACCAGTACTCATTCTTTTGGAGTAGGGCAAAATTAACTGCTCATATAATGCAGTAGTAAATGTTTATGAACAGATGAAGTGAAACATGAAATATCAAAGCAAATGTGAAAAACACTCCACAATTTTTTGTTCACACGTTTCTGTGGTCGGAACTTTAGTTGATTTGGGGATGTACAGTACATACATTCATTATTTTATCATTATAAGGAAGTTCACAATAGTTGTAGGATGCATTTAATGGTGCATTCTGGGTACTGTATTGAAATAATGATTTAAATTCTTTTAATGGGTCTGAGAACTGATGTGCTGCTGCACTGCAAATTATTAAATAACATTTAGTTGCATTAAAGAAGATTAAGTATTATCTTTGGCATCTAGTAATAAAACTAGATGGTTATCTAGATGACTCCAGTGTATAGCCAGTTCTACATGAATCATCTCACTGAATCTTAGTCTGTCCCAAAGTGGAAGTGCAGTGTACCACGTAGCGTCTAGCGAGGGTGAGCGTTTTGGTGGTATTTCCCGCTTCTCGCACTGATACTCTATATATAGGAGTTACATCACCACTGCTGCATGTTAAACTTGTAAGAAAGCGGCATGTGCCGCCAACCACCAGCAGAGGGCCTGGACACTGCGGTGGAAGAGCTGGTGGATCTGGGGCAAAAAACTCCAAGTCCCAGAATCCCCAGCAGTAATTAGTTCAGATCAGGCTCAGCTGTGAACACAGCTTAAAAACCCCAGCCAAACCTCAGTTCACCGTCACACCTTTGTAGAGGGGTGACCGGTAACAGTGGGTATTGAAGAAAAGAGATTAGAAAGAAAAGAACTCTTAAAAGAAGCCACAAAGAAAAGAAGAGATCCAAAAAGAAACAAAGGCTCACAAAAAAAAAGAGATTGTAAAAGAAGCCACAAAAAAAAAAAAAAAATCTTACAAGAAATAAAGGCTCACAAAAAAAAAAAAAAAAAGAGAGATCTCAAAAGAAACAAAGGCTCACAAAAAAGAGAGATCTTAAAAGAAGCCACAAAAAGAGAGAGAAAAGATCTCCAGTTTATTTTTGAACTTTTGGTTTTCAAGAAGTCTTTCCTAAGTTTCTTAAAGTTTGATTTCATTTCCTTTGTTTGAGCCATGCCATGTGGCAGCAGATCCTTTGTTTGATTTTCCCGCCCTTTTTCTTCACTGCCACATTTAAGGCCCTCATCCAAAGCCACTGCACACACCCTACGTAGTGCAGTGGTAGCACACCCGTCTGGAGTTCCAAAGGTTGGGAGTTCAAATCCCGGTTGAAGCACTTCATCACAGATACACCAAACCAACTGCACACACTATATATATCAAATATAATATTACCAATAAATAATAAATAAGCAAAAAAAAATAATTAAATTAACAAATAAAATAACTCTGCATTTGAGTCCACCTCCCCCCACTAAACCGTAATAGAAGGTGTGACCATTAAAATGGACCCAGCAGAGTTGGGATCTCTCAAAGAGGCTGTGCAGCACCAGGGGGCAGCCATTGGTCGCCATGAGCAGCTGCTGCTTGAGATCACACAGCAACTTGCCCTGTTGATTCAGAACCAGGCCAGTAACCCAGACGCTGCACAGCCTGCACAACCTACCCCGTCTCCTCCTATCCCCGAGGTGGCTGTAGCTGGACATGATGCCCAGGTGGCTACTCCAGAACGTTATTCAGGGGAATCAGATAAATGCAGAGGGTTCCTGCTACAGTGCAGTCTAGTGTTTGAGCAGCAACCCTCTCGGTTCCCCACTGAGCGCTCTAAAGTAGCCTTCATGGTGTCCTTGCTCACAGACAGGGCTCTGGCATGGGCCACAGCTCTATGGGAGCAAAACTCCCCCGAGTGTGCCACAGTCCAGGCTTTTACCAAGGCCTTACGCCAGACGTTCTACCAACCCTTGGGAGGAAAGGAAGCAGGGCCCAGGTTGCTAGACCTTACGCAGGGTGCACGCTCAGTGGCGGAATACACCATTGAGTTCCGCACCCTGGCAGCTGAAAGTGCGTGGGGTCAAGAAGCCTTGGCAGCTATCTTCCAGCGGGGCCTAAATAGTAGAATTAAAGACGAGCTGGCCACTCGAGATCTTCCCTCCACCTTAACCGAGCTGTATGATGTATGCATCCGCCTGGACAACCGCATGCGTCAGAGAGCTCGGGAAAGGGCTCGGAGTACTCGTGCCCCAGGTTTTGGGCACCACTGGTCGGGTGACTCCATCCAAGGTGTATCTCCGCAAGATGCACCCGAACCCATGCAGCTGGGAGGTGCCCGTTTACCTATTCAGACAGCAGGCGAAGGCTTTAAAACAGCTCCTCGCAGATTGGGAAACGGCAGGGTCTAACCCGGGCGGGGGAATCGGCCTTAGACCCTGTGGTATCCCCCATATCAGGACTGCATCTCTTTGTAAAATTAGCCTGGCCCCCTCAACAACATACCTCACTAACAGCCTTTATAGACTCTGGGGCTGCAGGAAGTTTCATTGACACCTCCCTTGCAGCTAGTTTGGGCCTCCCAGTCGAGCCTTTAGAGCGTCCGCTACCTGTCCTCGCTATAGACGGGAGGGTTGTAGGCTCCGGCCCTGTGACCCATCGCACCAAACCAATAATCCTTCAGGTGGGGGCCCACATGGAACAGGTGGAATTGTACCTGACTCAGGCTCCCCACCTGAAGCTGGTGCTTGGGTATCCCTGGTTAGAGCTTCACAACCCGCGTATAGACTGGTCAACCCACTCAGTCTATGCTTGGGGCCCATTTTGTCAGGGGAACTGTTTAAAGCTCAATAAAGCACTTCCTCGGGCAGTTCCACCAAAGGAGATGCCCATACCTCACCTAGACAGAGTTCCTAAGGAATATAGGGACCTCTGTGAGGTGTTCAGAAAAGAACAGTCCCAGGTCCTGCCCCCACACAGGCCATACGACTGTGCAATTGACCTTTTACCAGGCACAACTCCACCCAGGGGTCGATTGTTTGCACTCGCTCCTCCCGAGCGTGCTGCCATGGACACCTACATTCGTGAAGCCTTGGAGTCAGGCTTCATACGGCCTTCCTCATCACCAGCAGGGGCTGGATTCTTTTTTGTGGGGAAAAAAGATGGTGGACTTCGTCCCTGCATAGATTACAGAGGACTGAACGCCATTACTGTGAAGGACCGTTACCCCCTTCCCTTAATGCAGACAGCTTTTGAGGCACTGCAGCAGGCCTCAATTTTTACCAAATTGGACCTGCGCAGTGCCTACAACCTGGTTCGCATACGGCAGGGGGATGAATGGAAAACGGCCTTCATTACCCCAACAGGGCACTACGAGTACCGTGTAATGCCCTTTGGTCTCATGAACGCCCCCGCAGTGTTCCAACGCTTCATTAATGATGTACTGCGGGAGGCCTTGGACCAATATGCATATGTCTACCTTGACGACATATTGATTTACAGCCGGTCACTAGAGGAACACATAGGACATGTCCGACGGGTTCTCCAGTTGCTCTTGGAGAACCGTCTATTTATAAAACTCGAGAAGTCTGTGTTTCATTCAGAGACCGTATCGTTCTTGGGGTTCGTGGTATCCAAAGGCACCCTTCGCATGGATCCAGCCAAGATCAAGGCTGTCAAAGACTGGCCGCGCCCTTCCACTCTTAGGCAGGTCCAGTCTTTCCTGGGGTTCGCCAACTTTTTTCGGCGTTTCGTGCGTCAATTCAGCACGGTGGCAGCATCCCTTACTGCCTTAACCCGAAAAACCCCGGGGCCCTTTCGCTGGACAGTGGAGGCTCAGAAAGCCTTTGAAGAAATCAAGGCTAGGCTAACCTCACCACCAGTTTTACAACTGCCGGACCCCAATGAACCATTTATCGTTGAGGTCGACGCTTCAGATGTAGGTGTGGGAGCGGTACTCTCCCAACGCCAAGGGCCAACAAAGAAACTACACCCCTGTGCGTTTTACTCTCACAGGCTTACCCCAGCGGAGCGCAACTATTCTATTGGAGACAGGGAGCTCCTGGCAGTGAAGTTGGCCCTGGAAGAATGGAGGCACTGGCTCGAAGGGGCCAAACATCCATTTTTGGTGTGGACAGATCACAAAAACCTGGCCTATATACAGCAGGCCAAACGATTAAACCCACGTCAGGCCCGGTGGGCTCTATTCTTTGGTCGCTTCCATTTTGTTCTGTCCTATAGGCCAGGTTCCAAAAATACCAAGCCTGATGCCCTGTCTAGATGTTGGGTCCCTCCTGGACCTGAGCCAGCCCCTGAATCAGTTGTCCCTGCCTCCAAAATAGTTGCCCCCCTCCGCTGGGGTATTGAGGAGTCCATTGCACGAGCCCTCCAACAGGAGCCTGACCCAGGAGGTGGCCCCCCTGGTCGCCAGTATGTGCCATTGGCCGTCCGCCAGCAGCTCCTGCAATGGGGACATTCCTCCTCTTTTTCTGGCCATCCCGGGGCAGTCCGAACTACAGAGTTCCTCCGAAGGCGCTTCTGGTGGCCAGGGATGGACAAAGACACTCGTGCTTTCGTGGCTTCTTGTGAGGTATGCCAAAAGAACAAGGCACCCAGGTCCCGACCGCCCGGTCTCCTACACCCATTACCGATCCCATCCCGTCCATGGTCCCATGTATCACTGGACTTTGTGACAGGTCTTCCACCATCAAAGGGCAACACGGTTGTAATGGTGCTTGTGGACCGCTTTTCCAAGGCATGCAAGTTTGTGGCGCTGCCCAAACTCCCCTCTGCCAAGGAAACTGCAGATCTACTTCTACAACACGTGGTGAGATTACACGGCATGCCCCAGGATCTTGTGTCAGACCGGGGGCCCCAGTTCGCCAGCCGGTTTTGGAAGGCCTTTTGCAAGCTGATGGGAGCCACAGTGAGTCTCACTTCCGGTTTCCATCCGGAGTCGAATGGGCAAACCGAGCGGGTAAATCAAGACCTTGGCCAACTGCTGCGTTGCCTCACTGCAGGCAACCAGACTTCCTGGACCGACCAACTGCTCTGGGCAGAGTATGCCCACAACACCCTGTGGCATTCATCCTTGGGTATGTCACCCTTTGAATGCCAATTCGGGTTCTCCCCTCCGCTGTTTGTGGAACAGGAGAGGGAAGTGGGTGTATCCTCTGCTGAGCAGTATGTCCGTCGGTGTCGCAGGGCCTGGCAGAAGGCACGCGCCACCTTGCAGGCGACCTCAAAGGCCAGGAAACGGGTCGCAGATCGTAAAAGGAGCCGTGCCCCACAGTTTCGTGTGGGTCAACGTGTGTGGCTGTCCACCAGGGACCTTCCGCTGCGAGGAGTCTCGCATAAACTGGCACCCAAATTTGTGGGCCCCTTTAAGATCTTGCGGAGGGTAAATCCGGTCTCATATCTGTTGCAACTTCCGTCTACCATGAAAGTGCACCCGACATTCCACGTGTCCCACCTACGTCCATTTGTGTGTGGAGCCCCCTCACCTGGAACTCGACCCCCTCCCCCACGTCTTGTGGGCGGTTCTCCTGCGTTCACAGTTCGGCGTTTGCTGGACGTGCGTAAGGTCCGGGGCAGCACCCAGTATCTTGTTGACTGGGAGGGTTACGGGCCGGAGGAACGTTCGTGGGTCCCTCGGAACCGAATCCTTGACCCGGCTCTGATCCGGGATTTCCAGCGTGATCGTGCTGCTGGCTTGGGGTCGTCAGGTGCCGCCCCTAGAGGGGGGGGTACTGTAAGAAAGCGGCATGTGCCGCCAACCACCAGCAGAGGGCCTGGACACTGCGGTGGAAGAGCTGGTGGATCTGGGGCAAAAAACTCCAAGTCCCAGAATCCCCAGCAGTAATTAGTTCAGATCAGGCTCAGCTGTGAACACAGCTTAAAAACCCCAGCCAAACCTCAGTTCACCGTCACACCTTTGTAGAGGGGTGACCGGTAACAGTGGGTATTGAAGAAAAGAGATTAGAAAGAAAAGAACTCTTAAAAGAAGCCACAAAGAAAAGAAGAGATCCAAAAAGAAACAAAGGCTCACAAAAAAAAAAGAGATTGTAAAAGAAGCCACAAAAAAAAAAAAAAAAATCTTACAAGAAATAAAGGCTCACAAAAAAAAAAAAAAAAAGAGATCTCAAAAGAAACAAAGGCTCACAAAAAAGAGAGATCTTAAAAGAAGCCACAAAAAGAGAGAGAAAAGATCTCCAGTTTATTTTTGAACTTTTGGTTTTCAAGAAGTCTTTCCTAAGTTTCTTAAAGTTTGATTTCATTTCCTTTGTTTGAGCCATGCCATGTGGCAGCAGATCCTTTGTTTGATTTTCCCGCCCTTTTTCTTCACTGCCACATTTAAGGCCCTCATCCAAAGCCACTGCACACACCCTACGTAGTGCAGTGGTAGCACACCCGTCTGGAGTTCCAAAGGTTGGGAGTTCAAATCCCGGTTGAAGCACTTCATCACAGATACACCAAACCAACTGCACACACTATATATATCAAATATAATATTACCAATAAATAATAAATAAGCAAAAAAAAATAATTAAATTAACAAATAAAATAACTCTGCATTTGAGTCCACCTCCCCCCACTAAACCGTAATAAAACTGCACGTAAGATGCGGGCTACTCAGGACACGCTGACCTGACAATAACCCTGCAGTTATATATACACTGATCTAGGACCAGGGTTTAGGACTGAGATGGTCCTATGTATGGGCAGAATGTGATCTTAGATTACCATTCTTCTCTTGGATTCCTTCAGTATCAGAACAGATCAGGATTCCCTGCATTGCTTCACTTATGCTGGCATTCACCGAGACAGGACACAGACGAGACACAACTGGATATTACGTGATGCAACAATGCGTGGGCCAAGCTGCACGCTGCACTCTTCACCTAAAAATTAACAACAATATTCATTTCAATGTTATTTTTTTTTTATTGAGAACCAGCAAACAAACAAACAAAATAATCAATATTTTTGAGCATACTACAGAGTCAGAAGTTGATCATTGCAACTTTGGCAGAAATAAAAGCTTGAAGGCTCTTTGTATTGTACGTAAAATTAGCTAATCAGGCCTGAGAAACTAATTGAGAGTTACTAATTGAGTCCTTGCAACAAATAACATATACTGATCCTTTGAGAAAAACAAATCTGTTATTTTCTTCACTATTGTAAGTTGTTCATGATTGAAGAAATATAAATCTAAATTAAGCACATTTTAGTATTTTATGTAAAATTTATCCAAATTGATTTTAAAAAGAAAATAAAACTGATTTCTCTAGTGAATATACGGTTATTTAAAGAAATTGCTCTGATCCTTAAATTTTGGACTAAGACACAGTTCTTCACTGGTTCTTCTAAGCAACTGTCTAAAGACCTAAAGATGATGAAGATTTTCATCCACAAGCCAAGAAAATGCTAGAGTAGGGAACTAAGTTCAGGGGAGCTGTGGAGGTCAAGACAAAATCTGGAAGACTGCATAGAAGTGCATTGCAATATTACACAAATATTGTCTTCATAGAGAGTCATAAGAGTCATAAGAAAAAAACACTTACTGTCGTCTGTGACCCCACAAAACTATTCCACAGTCCTAAACTATTTCCACACTCAGGGTTACCAGATATAGAAAACAGCACACAAACAGTGTGCCAAATCCATGGACATGGGTAAGCTGGTTGATTTTCTGCAGAACAGGTCATCACTGAGCTTCAGTAAGGTTGCTGAACATAGCTGTGTAATTTACAACCACTACTAGGGTAGTTGAGACGGGCATTTTGGAAAAGACTGGATGGGGCAGAAAACAGATGACAGTTGAGTTTTGTACACAGATGCTGATGAAGACAAAATAACACTTTTTTTTATCCACAATCAGCAAACGTAAGCTTTTTAAATTTAATAATTTATTTTATTCTATTATTTGTAGTAAGTACATACAGGGGTTGGACAATGAAACTAAAACCACAATAATTTATTGCCCTGACAGACAGTTTTGGTGGAAACAGGAGAGTTGAGGTGCACATTGAATTCTGCCGTGATTTGGGCAGTCGTAGTTTTATGTTTTTTGGATACAATCTGGGTTAGCACTCGAACATCCCTTTCAGACAGCTTCCTCTTACAGCGTCCACAGTTAATCCTGTTGGATGTGGTTGGTTCATCTTGGTGGTATGCTGACATTACCCTGGATACTGTTTCTCTTGATGCATCACAAAGACTTGCTGTCTTGGTCACAGATGCGCCAGCAAGACGTGCACCAACAATTTGTCCTCTTTTGAACTCTGGTATGTCACCCATAATGTTGTGTGCATTGCAATATTTTGAGCAAAACTGTGCTCTTACCCTGCTAATTAAACCTTCACACTCTGCTCTTACTGGTGCAATGTGCAATTAATGAAGACTGGCCACCAGGCTGCTCCAATTTACATTGGTATACATAGGATCTCCGGTGGATTTTGCATTTCACAGAGACTCTAAGACTAGGTCAGTGACTGAACTGCACTTAGCAGGGCATTACACAAGCAAGAATATTCATGAGCAAGAGCCGAAATCCTATTGTTTCTCCCCTTCACTCCTCCACTGGACTAAAGCAACGTTATACCGGATCACTGGAGCACATTTTTCACAAAAACAGCTCACATGGTATTCATTCATACTAGAGACCATAAATAGACATTCTAAAATAAATGAAAAAACAATGTAATGACATCCTTAATGCCAGCCAGACATAGGCCAGAGGATGAGGTGGGGTGAAGATCATCCAATATCCTGACCTCAGTAATGCTCTTGTTACAGAACACAATCAAATCCCCAAGTAGAAACAGATACCAGCAAAAGCAGTATAAACCCTTGATTTTAAAGAATCAATGAATGAGCAGGTATCCTGTAACTTTTGTCCATATTGTGTAAGCTGGGTGCATGAGCTGATGAACTGATGTGACCTTGGTATCAGTATACACTGCGTGTGAGGCAGATGGAGTGTTTTGATTAGGGAACGCACGCGCTCGCGCAGGAATGACTGACACACTAACATAACCTCAAGGGACTCTCCCACTTTTCCTGTAACCATAAACACTCGGCTCACGATTCCTAATCACGATATGTTCCTCCTGAGAACAGGTCGGATGTGTGCGAGCGCGCTCCGTGTGCATGCATGCCTGTGCGCTGTGTTTGCGCATGCGTCTGAGTCGTGCATGTGCTGTATCTTAAACGATCTTTCATATCGTCGGGGATGGAATGTGTTTCGGAGTCGGGGAGGAGGCTCACAGGCTCTTGGCTGAAGGCCACTTCTGGTTCAGCTTCTGGCGAGCTTATAGGGAACCAGCCTATCTCCACCTGAGCACCTGCAAGAACTGCTAATGGCCTCCACCACTGCTGCCTGTAAATCACACAGAGCATCATATCCACAGAGAAAAAAAAAAAAAAAAAAAAACATCTGCAGCTGTAATGAAAAAATTGCAGGCCCAAATTCTGGCCCATAGAATCCTTAAAGACTATTTCAATGGTCATGTTCATAACATACAATTCATACAATATGCATTCAACAACATACATACACTAATGCAAAAACATTTAACTGCTGTAATAAAAATGACGGTAATAAATACATTGATCAAGTCTGTTCTGGTACATTTTACGAATAAAATATTTTAAAGACTTCAATAATTAGAGATTTATGAGGCTGATATCAGGAATCAAGATAAGAGAATCCACAATAAAGTTACACCTAAAGCACATCCATGATTAACTAACAGAATTAGTACATCCATTTTGCGTGTATCAAGTCCAGAATTGTGTACTTTTCCCGTCGTTATGATAGCAAAGACACAATGACACCCTAAATCGAGCTAAATCAAGGCTCATCTATAAGATTGTCTAAAATAGGGCCCTCAGAGCTGCTTAGAAAGTGTTATGAAATGCTAGTGGGCTGCAGAATTGCATAGTATAAAGAGCACATGTTCTGTGTTTATTGAATTTTCCAATGTTTTTGTGTAGTCATATTCAGTTTTACATCAACATTTTACAACCTATCTATATTTCTTTGAGTTAAACAAACTATTTATATCACTTTCCCTATATAACAATTCCCCTATAATACTGGAAACTGAAGGTGAGATTTCCGTTCCAGAAACATATTTTCAATCACTGATAAAATGTATTAAAAACCTCATTGCAAGTTGTAATCTCTGTATAAGATCCCCATGCACTGTAATAGATGCAGTCAGATCAGCAGCCATCTTTCCTTGGAGCACATTTGGTTGGTTAGGCTTTGTCTCAGCCATCTAGCAAACTAGATAATCAGATAATCAATATTTTTCACTTTATCAATTCACTTTATTCCCATGAAACCCAGATTTTTGCTTGGTCTGACTTTTTTGGACTTGATAGAACACAGTGAATCAACACCAGCATATTCTGATTTATATAAGATTAGCTATAAATCATAATCATCAACAATAAAATACATTTTGAACTGAATTACTGAAATAAAGTAACTTTTCAATGATATTCAATTTTTTTTAGATGCACCTGTATAAAAAGTAAACTTTCTCCTATATAAAGTCATATTTTCTAAAACAAGATCCTCATATGGAGACAGATTATTATTTTAACATTTAAAAAAACAATCCTCATCATTTGGGATCAGGGGGAACCAATTACTACAAAAACAAAATTTTAGCTTTCTACACAAAGTAAATAAACTAGATTCAATCATAAATTGGATAAATTATTTTACCTGGCCCCTGTTTCTATTTGGATTGGCTGTAGAAACTTTTGACTGGGATTCCCAGCATCTTGTTTTTTAATCAATTGAATGTAACATTGTCATGTGACCACTACATTATCTGGGTTCTGTCTCTATATGAGGCCAAGAGGTCAATGTCAAAAAATAAAAAAAATATCATGGCGCATAGAAGCAGAAATGTAATGTCCCCGTATGAGGACACCGGGTCTCAAGAGGTTAAAAACTCAACACAGTGTTAAACTGTAGCATATGTGCTTTTTATTACTGTTGGCATTGGATTCTTAGCTTCAATGGAACACTAAAAAGCATCCTTATCTGTTTTTATCAGCTACATTGTGTAAAAGGAAAACTCTGTGGATTTTGGTGGTTTTGGTTCAAAGCATGACCTTAATTATGCTACGGTCAATTTAGACACGCAACACCTTCACATCATCCTGCAACCTGAGATTCAGAGCCACCCGTCATACAGGAAAACAGAGTAAAACAGTGCCACGGCCTCCTGCAGCTCACCTCAAGTTTCACAAACAGCTGAAACAATAGAGGAGGACATCAGCGGCGGCTCCGGGCTGATCTCCAAACTCTCTGAACTCCTCTGACCTCTGTGTGGAGAGAAGCCCTCTGTGGCTGAAGGTGGAACTGCAGCCTGGCCTGCTGCTAAAGACTGGGGGACAGAAGTGAACATGAGATCATTTCCTTTTCTCACATGCTTTGCACAAGTCTACAACCTGATGCACGCATGTTTTCTAGTACTTAGTTGCCTGGCAACATGACAACACTGTACAAATCTGCTCGGAAGAGGGTGTGACTGACAGGAGACGGACTTTTCAAAGACACGCATGTTGAAATTCCCTCTGTGTGTGTGTGAGAGAGAGTGTAGGAGTGTGTGTGTGTGTGTCTGTGCGTGACAGTGTGATGGTACATGCTTTAATAGACTGGTTATAGTACTGCATGAGAGAGACATTCATGGACTCGAGCCACATAATGAAATCATCAGGTCAAATTTCTATTTTCCTAGAAAGAGGTGTGCATGTTTGAAGCAGGTGTTTGAGAGCAGAAAATCATGTGTGTGTGTGTTTACGCCAGGGAATGAATAACACTGCCCGTGTTAAAAAAAGGCATAAGCACTGCGCCGTTAAAATAGCAATCCACCAAAGTCAGAGCACAACAGGCTCCTAAAGGGAGTGTGAGACAAGTGACACGCTGATTGGGTTATTTCATGTTACACCCAAAGCACACCCATGATTAATTTTAAGAATTAGAATGTGTACTTTTCCCGTCATTACGAAAGCAAAGACACACTGCCGCACCCTAAATCGAGCTAAATCATGGTTCACCTATAAGATTCTCTAAAATAGGGCCTTCAGAGCAGCACAGAAAGTGTTATGAAATGCTACCGGGCTGCAGAATTGCATAGTATAAACAGCACATGTTCTATTTTTATTGAAATTTCTATTTCCTATTTTCCAATGTTTTTGTGTAGTTATATTCAGTTTTACATCACCATTTCACAATCCATCTTTATTCCTTTGAGTTAAACAGACTATTCATATTCACTTCCCCTCCATAACGTATATATATATATATATATCTCTACATGCTGATTGTTTGTCCAGTATTGCACCTCAAATTTAGTATGAACATTTGCTACATCGATTCAGAAATGCAATAACTGGTAATAGAGTACCAGTCAAAAGTTTGGACACACCTTAAATTCAGTGGGGGTTTTTTTTCATTATTTTAAAATTGTCTGCATTGTAGATTAATACTAAAGTCATCCAAACTATAAAGATACAGAATAGTTTAGTAAACGAAAAAGTGTTAAACAAACCAGCATATATTTCTTTCTAAAGCATCAACTGTGCATAGCTGCAGACCTCCAGGTCTGGAATTTGATGAACAAGGTCCTCAGTAAAAGAACATAATTGCATTTTTGATGTCAGGCATCATTCCTACCATCCAAGCAACAGTGATATCTGACTTGCTATGATTCTTTTTTTAGTAGTCGTTGCAAATTTTAATAGAAAAGAGCATAAAACAATACTCATTACTTTTTACATTACTTTTACTGAAAATGATCTCACGTTGACTTCATTCAAATTCATTTAGAAAACATTTCTACTCCTCCATTTATTATAATATTTTGCCACAGTGTAAAGAGCAATGGCCAGATTATATTTTCTGTCCAACAAAGTATACATATAAACACTGTGTAGTACATGCTCTGGTGGAAAGCAGCTAATGTAATCCAGCTTAAATCTGGAGCAAATTCCAGCTGTAGTTTGGCTCCCTCTACTGGATACAGCATGGCAGTGTTACTCAGTCCTCACTAAGACACCATTCACTGGTCACTTTAGTTTTAAATTAGGGAAAAGTGTAAAATATGAAAACTACTCCACATAAATAATTCTTTACAGGTTTTGACAGAAGCAAATGTTTCTTTACTGAGATTCACTCTGTTCTACTTTTAAAGTCGTGTGAAAAGGTTTGGGTACCCCTGATCAATTTAATGATTTTTCTTTATAAATCATTAGTTGTTCAGATGAGCAATTTCAGTTAAATATATCATATAGCAGATGAACACAGTGATATTTAAGAAGTGAAATCAAGTTTATAGGATTTACAGAAAGTGTGCAACAATTATTTAAACTAAATTTTGGCACCCACTTGTCATTTTATTGATTTAAACACCTTTAGCACAAATTCGAACACACAAAAAAATTGACCCTTGACCTACATACACAGGTGAATCCATTTATGAGAAAGGGTTAAGGCATCAATTGCAAGTTTTTCTCCTCTTTGCATCTTCTCTGAAGAGTGGTGACATGAGAGCCTCAAAACAAAACTCTTAAATACCCTGAAAATAAAGATTGTTCAACATCATGGTTTAGAGAAAGGATACAAAAAACTCAAATCTCAGAGAGTTTTCAGCTGATCAGTTTCCACTGTGAGGAACAGAGTGAGGAAATGGAAGAACCACAGACACAGTTCTAGTTAACAGCTGAAGTGGCAATACCAAGAAAAATCTCAGATAATCAGAGGAAAAGGATGATGAGAACAATCATAGTGAACCCACAGATTTTGGAATAAAGTTCTGTGAACTGATAAAACAAAAAATTGAGTTATTTGGAGGGCGGTTATTTATGCATGTTGGAAAAAGAACACAGCATTCCAACACAAACACTTTACTGCTCCCCACAGTAAAATCTGGTGGTGGTTCATCTGCTGTTGGGGTTTGGTGTGATCAGTGCAGGTACTGGAGATCTTGTTAAAGTTGAGAGTCTCATGGGTTCCAGTCAATATCAGCAGATTCTTCAGAACAATGTTGAAGAATCAGTAAGAAAAGTAAAAGTTAAAGCGCGGGGGCAGGATACTTCAACAAGACAACGACCCTAAACACTAAACACTGCTCTCAATCTACTAAAGCATTCATGCAGAGAAACAAGTACAGCGTTCTGGAATGACCATCTCAGATCATCTCAGTCCCCAGACCTGAATATTACTGAAAATCTGTGGTGTGATTTAAAGCAGGCTGTTCATGTTCAGAAACCATCAAACCTGACTGAACTGGAGATGTTTTGTAAAGAAGAAGGATCCAAAATACCTTCAACCATTAGCCAGACTCTCATTGGAAGCTATAGGAAGAGTTTAGAGGCTGTTATTTCTGTAAAAGGAGGCTCTATTAAATATTGACGGAATTTTTCTGTTGATGTGCCCAAATTTATACATCTGCATAATTCTATTTAAATTATTTTTGGACACTTTCTGTAAATCCTATTAACTTCATTTCACTTCTCAAGTATCACTGTGTTCATCTGATATATGATATATTTAACTGAAATTGCTGATCTGAACAACCAATGATTAATAAAGGAAAAACATGAAAATTATCAGGGGCGCACAGATTTTTTTATACCTCTGTATTTATAAAGATCTGCATTATCCCATTTTGAAAAGTATCAATGTTTTATGGACATTTTCTTAATAAGCATTAAATAATTAATAAGCATTCAAAAATCGCTCGTAGGTTATCTCAGTAGCTAGCCGACAGCTAACTTTTCTGTTCCACCTTAAAATGGTGCAACAGACAACAGAGGCCACAGCATTTAAGATGGAACAGTAAAAAAATTAAAGCTAATTTCAGCTCCCCATCACAGAGGAATTAAGGAATGGACAATAATAATTAATTGCTGCACCTACCCCCTTTCAGAAGATATATAACAGTGCCCAGAGGTGGAAAGTAATGAATTACATTTACTCAAGTTACTGTAATTGAGTAGATTTTATGAGTAATTTGTCATTTTTAAAGTACATTTTAAAATAGGTAATTTTACTTTTACTCAAGTACATTTTGACACAAGTAATTTACTTAACCGTTACTGAGTAAAAATAAATTGCTGGGGAAAAACAAAAAATTGTCTGAATTGAAAAAAAAAATTGGCGCGGCTGCACCGGTGCACGGATGCTCGCGCGTGGAATAACAAGGCAATAACGTCCTCATGCAATGCAAAATGTGCCCCGCCGGACAGAGCTGTCAGCTTTCAACACTTCCACATCAAACCTGCGAAACATGTGGTGGTGAGTATTTTTATCATTAAACAATCTGCTTTAATGTTAAAAAAAAATTAAATATAAGTTAAAGCATAGCAATTGGAAGTTAAAATATAACAATTACCTGTAAAATGATAAAAATACTGTTTATAGTCACCTATATGACCATGACCACATTTTTAACCACATTTTTAACAGTAAAAAAAAAAAAAATGGATCATAGAAACCTATACCACTTCTTCTTGAAAATGTTTTTATGGGGTGGTCTGAACAAATACTGCCTCATAGGTCCAAATTATTATGTGGAATAATAGTTCATTAAAAACAATTTAATTTAATTTATGATTTGTTTTACTTTTTTACATCAAATAATTAAAAGTAACTATGTAACTTTTACTCAAAGTACATTTTAAATTGAGTACTTTTTTACTTTTACTCGAGTAGATTTTTAGATGGGTACTTTTACTTTTACTTGAGTAGAATTTTAGCAAAGTAAAGGTACTTTTACTTAATTACAATTTTTCAGTACTTTTCCCACCTCCCACCTCTGACAGTGCCATAAAGTTAACTAGTTAACCACCAGCAGCTAGGTTGCTAAACTTTAGCGCTCCACTGGTTGTCCCAATTCTTAGCGGGAGGATTTCACCTCAAGGAGTAGGGTACAAATTAGAAACAGGATTGGGCCTATATATATATCAGTATATAGCAAAAGCATTGACAACATGAATGTACATGGTCCATGCACACACGTATTACACACAAAAGCAGGTAAAGTTGGTAGTAGTTTAATATTAACAGTCTTTCTTTTGTGCTTTCTCAATTTATCTGGCCTCTCCAGCGCCCTCTACAGTCCATCCAGGCACTAGTGTTGTGTTGTTCCAGCTCTCACTACAGTGACAAAGAGGAAACTGCAGGCAACCCCTTGATTTTGGATCCAAAGTTGTCTTATAGCAGGGCTTGATTCAGTTCCTGGCCCTCCATAGATTTTGGGTCCTTTTGATAATTTCATTATTACTTTCAGATTTAGTCAGCAGATCGTCACGTATTAAGCAGTGACTCTCCTGAACCCCGGTCTTCAAGCTCCGCCTCCCCCACAGAATTTGGAGTCATGTCCAAATTTAAGTCCCGCCTCTTCCCAAACACTTGCTCCTGCAGCTCGATGATGTCGTGGCGGATGTCGGCCATCATGAGTAAGAGGAAGTCGAAGGAGCCTGGTGGTCCCTGGAGCAGAGACAGACACTTTATTAGCACAGAAGTGACTCCAATATTGCCACATGTGAGAAAGATCAAAGCACATTTATACCCTTTTTTAAAAATAAACCAGTGGACAAAAGTACTGGGTAGAGTATCATTTATATCTACAAGCTGCGCAGAGACAAACTGGGAGAACTGACAAAGCTATTTGGAATGTAGCATAGTCTATGTAGATATAACTGATCCTGTCTCATCTTACAAATATATCAATACTGTACCATACTGGCAATGCTTCTCTACAGGGACTATATAAGCCAGGGGTGCCCAAACTACGGCCCGCGGGCCATTTGTGGCCCATTTCCTTTTTTGGATCGGCCCCGCGAGGTATTTTAGAAATAGAATGAAAGTTGGCCCGTTGTTAAGCAGGTTTTTATAATGTGAGATTTAAAGTTTGAACACTAGGTGTCAGAAACTGGCCAAAGAGTCTAAAAGCGGAGAGGGTGCGCATTTCTAGCGCAGAAAAATGGGGCAAAGAGTCTAAAAGTTGCCGTAATTAAGGAGTTTAATATTAAAAGGCATCATGAAATTAAACATTAATTTGAAAAATCTTAGTTTACACAACACTGTCAAAGATAAAGATAGTAAGTCAAGTAAAATGGTGTGTAAATGAAGTAATCAGAAAAAAATATATATTTAAAGTGGTATATTTCATTATTTGTTTCATTACAGAGTGTGGCCCGTGACTTTTTTTTTTATATTTTTCCTTCTGGCCCAAAACAAAAAAATATTTGACACCTCTGATATAAGCTGTGTTTGTGCATTTGCACATATGTCTGAGCAATGGAATAAACTTTAACCCTCCTGTTATGTTCCGGGTCAATCTGACCCGTTTTAAAGTTTGAAGATCTAGGAAAAATAGTTAAAAGTATTTTTTTCAGTCTGAAACTTCTTCTGCTTGCCTTAATTAGTGTAATTAACATATAATATGAAAATGGTTAATCTCACACATTTGCAACCCCCCTGCAGAAACAAGAACTAAAACAAAATTGCAATGTTATGTTTCAATGTTATGTGAAACTACTGTTTTACATGTTGATCTTTCAAAACTAATAATGTAGTAAAACATAAAAAAAAATTGAACACGTATTTTTTAATGTAAAATGAGTGAATTATCCTAATTGAACAACTACCTGTTAGAGGTAAGGAACACCATTGCACTAAATATTGATAGAATAATTAGCAGTCGGTGGGTGGGTGGGTGGGTAGGTAGGTAGGTAAGTAGGTAGGTAGGTAAGTAGGTAGATACTTTATTTATCCCGAAGGAAATTTAGGCATCCAGCAGCAACAACACAATACAATAAGAAACAGATTCAAACATAAATTAAAACACAGAAGAATAGAAAAAAATATAAGGCTATAAAAAACATACTATACAAGGTAATATATATCTGTAAACAGAGCAGTGCAGTAGATGTTGCTAATGTTCATTAAATAATTAAATAATTAACAGAGCAATGTGCAATGTGCAATGACATTGATTATGAAAGTGGCTGATGTGACAGAGAAATATAATATAAATATGCATCTGTAACAAATATAGTTCTAAAAAGAGAATGTGAATATGTGAATACCCAATCATGAGTAAAGTGCACTTGAATGTAAGTGAGGTTGGGGAAGTGTTAGTGTAAATAATTAAGTGGTTGAATAGTAGGGTTAAGTAACTGCATTCATTAGAAACGAATCCCTACATATATCTTATGACAATAGTTGTTAAGCTTTTGTTTGCTTGTTTTTAAGTGGAACTTGATGCAGAATTTGACCATAAAAGGAAAAGTTAAAACTCACTGGTGGGCCCCGGGGTCCAGGAGCACCTCTGTCTCCCTGTAAAACCAAAAAAAAACAGCTCATGTCATTATTATTCACTTACAGAGGACCGGTAGGACTGCTAGTGTATTCATTTATTCATTTATTCATTATTCATTTATTCATCGGCAGAATGCAGGATAAACCCTGGAGAGTCTGCCTGTCCATCACAATATACATTATATTAAGTTTAGAAAATGTTTACTTTTACATTATACAGTCATATGAAAACGTTTGGGCACCCCTGTTAATCTTAATCATTTTTAGTTCTAAATATTTGGGTGTTTGCAACAGCCATTTCAGTTATATATCTAATAACTGATGGACACAGTAATATTTCAGGATTGAAATGAGGTTTATTGTACTAACAGAAAATGTGCAATGTGCATTAAACCAAAATTTGACCGGTGCAAAAGTATGGGCACCCTTATCATTTTATTGATTTGAACACTCCTAACTACTTTTTACTGACTTACTGAAGCACAAAATTGGTTTGGTAACCTCAATGAGTTTTGAACTTCATAGCCAGGTGTATCCAATCATGAGAAAAGGTATTTAAGGTGGTTAATTGCAAGTTGTTCTACTATTTGAATCTCCTCTGAAGAGTGGCATCATGGGCTCATCAAACCAACTCTCAAATGATCTAAAAACAAAGATTGTTCAACATAGTTGTTCAGGGGAAGGATACAAAAAGTTGTATTTAAACTTTGAGATTTAAGTTGAGATTTAAACTGTCAGTTTCCACTGTGAGGAACATAGTAAGGAAAAAAAACACAGGAACAGTTGCCTGTAGCTTTCTGAAAGTTTTACTGTATAAATATCAAATTTAACACAACTCACTAAACCAAGTAGATTAAATCTACTACATTTTTTATACTGATCTAAATGTTAATACATTAAATGTACATCATTAAAGGCCTTTATCCAATGAATACTCTTACGCAATAACCATAATACGCACCTTAAGTCCGTCAGTTCCAGGTGCTCCTGGAGGTCCCTGAGAAAACATAACAAGAAAAGTTCAGTTCAGTTAAGTTAAAACCCCTAGAAAGAGTTTTTATTCTACATACAGGCAGCTGAGATGATCAAGTTCAAAATTTAGTTACACCATGAATAAGTGCATATACATTATAAGAGATAAATATGGCATTAAATAACTACCACAGCCTACCACTGGTCCTCTGCGTCCTCGTTTGATGTGCTCCAGGTCAGGCTGGGGGCCCATTGGTCCCATATCCCCTCTGGGCCCCTGAGGGCCCGGCTGGCCCAGGGCTCCTGGCTCCCCCTTCTGCCCTGGAGGCCCTGGATGTCCTAATAGCACAGAACAGGAGTGCTGCATTTTACAAAACTATGAGAAACTTGTACAGAGTTTGTAGCAGTGCTGTGTGGCTGTTGCTTTTTTGTTTTTTTATTTTCTCATCTTATCACTAACTTTATTACTGCAATTTAATTCTTCTCTTTACTGCTGAAACTGAGACTCAGTCACATGTTAAGCTGAGCTAAAGGCGCTGTTGCCATGTGGGTCAGCCAGACATGACTCTTCCTGTACCAGTTTCTTTCCGTTTCCAGTCTTTTAAAGGTGGAGGAAACTCAATGATCTCTGGCTTCATCTGTAATTTCTCTAAAGAAAATACTTTTACTTTTAATAGTTACAGAGTTCTCTGTGTTTCTGTGTCTTTTTCTAGTTATTATGATGAAAGTGTGAATGTGTTGTGTGTAAGAGAGTGTTGTGCTGCAGTAGAGAGTGCAGTAACACCATCTGTTCCAGAACTGCTTTACTACAGACAAAGGCTTTTTAAATTGACATTTTTTAAAAATCCATTAAAATCCAAAGCTCAGTTTATTTCCATTGCTACTTACCAGCTGTAAGTTGTTAACAAATTAATTATGTGGTAAAAAAAATCACCTCATCATTTTTTTTTTAATATGATTTTTAGATTTAGTTTTTAGTTAATTTGTTTTGCACTGCCAGGTTACTGCATTTTTTAAACACTGGGCTTCGTAAAATTTCTGGTTATTATGAACTGTTTGCTAAAAATCGCCCACTTAAGCAATGTATATGATGTTTTTTTTTTTTTTACATTATACTAATATTTTCTACTAAAATACTAAAATTACTTTTTTCCAGTTTTTAGTTCATTTGCATAAAAGCACTGGCAACCAACTGTTAACCAACTAATTGTTTGCAAAAAAAAAAATCCTCCCCCCTTTTTTAAACAATATATGATTTTTAGACTTTTTTCAGTTTTTAGTTCATTTGTTTTCCATAAAGTTTCTGCAAAAATGGTACACTGGATTTTGTACAATTGTACAATTTCCGGTTATTGAGTGCACCCAAAGAGGTTAAAATAAAGGAAAAATGGCAGTGTTCATTTGACTGCCGTATATTAGGTCTGCTTTTCTTTTTACAGTATACATTACAGGTGTTCAGTGTGTTACTGTATAAATGATATGCAATGATATCGTTTGACCCTTACTATACCTGGCAGGCCTGGGGGTCCAGGTGCTCCTGGAGGTCCGGAGGGGGGGTGGCTATCAGAATTCTTCCCAACCCTAGCAGGAAGTGTTTTTTCACTGCCATTTGCTAAGCCAGTTGATGGCATCTGCACATAAAAAACCCCAATTTTTTTTTTTTTTCACTAAAATGAAAGAAATCCATTAGAATAAATACAAATACACAAACAAACATCTCATATGAGGGACACTGATATGAGAATAGGATGCTCTGTGCCTACTGTCTGTTACTATTGTCTGTGCCATGCTTGGGCTAAAGGGGTATATGGTCCCCCAGTATTGAGCTGTGGAGGAGTGGAACTGTGAATGCTGAATGCAATCAAATCGTCACAGTGATCTTGCTATGTTATACTAGAACGCCTATTGAAAGTAAAGAGATTACTGGATGTCTAAGAGCTGTATGTGCAGGTAAGTTACCTGTACCTGTAGATATACAGTATGTTAATGGCCCCTGTTCAGGTGGATGTTGTGTGTATGTGTGCTGGTAAAGGTGTGTGTGTGTGTGTGTTACCTGTCCAGGTGAGTGTGTGTGTCCGATGCGGAGTTTGAGCTGCTGCAGGCTGGTCCTCATGTTGATGATGTCCTGGCAGGTCAGGGAGCAGGAGCCAGCACTCATCTGATTATCAGACTTCCCAGCAGAGCCTGCTGAGTGAGAGAAAGAGACTGCACACACACAAACACACACACACACACACACACACACACACACACACACACACACACAGAGACACACACAATACATAATGCAAATAATTAATAATTAATTTCAAAAACAGGGAAATGTATTATTTTTATGGAATTATTCAATGCAATACAATGGTGTTAACACCTCTACAATTGTGAGGTGTTATCTTGTGAATGAGGTTAAACACTGACCAGCGTGCAAATGGCAGGGCACAGTAAATTATAGGAATTTGACTGAGGTCATCAAGGTATACGTCATTACCGGCATTATCACCCAGAGTGGACAGTGCAGTGGGTGGTAATGATCAGGAATTGTCAATTTGAACAGACAAGTGGCGGACTCTGGCAGAAATCACACCCACATTCAGTGGAGAAGACCCCACACTAGGGCTGGGAGGTTAACTGAATTCATTTACTGTTTTTATGTGATTTTTAAAATGGGACAATGGAGATTGTACTTCTTTACCTAGAAGAAGCTGCCAGAGGGAATCTCAGTAGATAGACATTGGCTTCTGTCAGAAACCTGTAAAGAACGCTCTTAAGTGGCAGTGATTTACATATTTTACACCTTTTCTAAACTGAAATACAAGGAGGTTATTTTTGCAATGTGTTTAATATAAAAGCTGCATGTAAGGTTGAAGGGGGCTGCGTACTACTCATAAACATATATTAAAAGTAAAGGAAAATATAGCTTGCACATCATTTTAAATGTTTACAAATAAAACAACTAAAGTTGTTATGTATGAAGTTAAATTCTAATTTGAAATTGAGAATTGCTCATATATTTGAAGAATATAGAGATTTTTTTTTTTAAACATTACCCAGCCCTACACCACACATTTATCCCACTGGCCAGTGCAGCGTTCTATAGCTCTATTTCATGGAATATGATACTACCTGTCTCATGACTTTTGGAATGTCAGTGTATTTCTAGGCACATCCAAGACTAAATACACAGACTCAAACATATACACACACACACACACACACACACATATAATAAACAGGTATTCACACTCACTGTTGTGTGCAGGTATGCAGGAGCGCTGATCTGCGGCCAGTGTGTAACCAACTCTGCATCGGCAGCGGAAACTCCCCGGTGTGTTTTCACACGTGTGTTCACACAATGTTCCATTAGACTCCTCACACTCATCCACATCTGAAAGAGAGATAGATAGACAGAGAGAGACAGAAGAGAGAGAGAGAGAGGGAGACAGAAAGATGCAGCTATTAATGTTGGCCCCTCAAAATTAAAAGTACTATATGAATATGCCAATGCACACCAGCGTACCCAGGCAGTATGGGTGGATATGCTGTCGATGTCTTTCCCGGTCGAAGCGGTATCCATTATAACAGGTACACACCACCCTCCCAAAGTTATCCGTGCACTGCTGCTCACACGGAGAACCTGCACACACATCTACACCTGCGCACACAAGCAACCAGAGCAACACAATCATTTATTATACATAATAAATATATGTAGGACAACAGCACCCTCTGGTGGACAGGACTTTTAATTTCACTAAAACTACAGAAAAATATAATATCATTCATGCCATTAATATTAATGACAAAAATAAGGTTTATTTTTTTATTTTATTTGGATCTCCATCAGCTCCTATAATGATAGCAGCTTTTGCAGGTCTTGAAAGCGTAAAAAGGAAGTTTCACCTCAAAGCCCGACTCATTTTTACAAATTATTAGTGTTTAAATTGGTTGTCTAGTAAGTTATCTGTTGTTATAATTGTACACTAAATAAAAAACAGACATGCCAAATGTAAAGGAATGTGGGACTATTATTGTGCCACTTCCCATGGAAGCTAAAGAAAACTCCACTGTCTGCAGTATATGTGTGTAGGGTCTCCTGCATTCAATATGGATGTGATTTCTGCAAGAGTCTCTTGTTTGTCCACATGGTCAATTCTGGACAGATACTGCCGGTCACGATTATTACCTCTCACTGCGCTGTCCAATGTGGAGGTTAATGCCTTCTATGACATATTTCTGGTATTTCTGGTATTCAAAAATGGAATGACCACTCCCTTTGCACCCACAATCAGGTCTTAGTGTTCAAATTCACGCACAAGATAACACCTTACAACTTATAGAGGTTTTGGTTTTCCCAAGTCATCCCCTGAGATAAGATGCCAGCATTCTGCCCACTCCTATAGGGCACCAAAAAATCTGGTTTGTGAAAAAATATATATATTTGATAATAGTGATCATAATAAAAATATGTAAAGCGTATTCATAGGTATAAACAGTACAAAGGTAAATTTTTTGCAAAAAAAAAAAAAAAGAATTTAAAGTGAGAGGGCCCATCTAAACCATGTTCTATAGTAGCCGCATGCACAGCGGAGCTGGGGGAGAGGCTGCTCGTGCAAAAAATTGGAAAAAATGAAAATACATGGAAAATAATCCATAAGTTTTACAGCTCAATAAACATAATTTAATCAGGTCTAATCAACAAATGTAGCATTTGTACTTAGAATACCCTAATGGCGAGCGCCGGCGCTGAGTAACACTTAAACATCTCATTAATTTTGACATGTCTGTTTCTGTGTGGAAAAAAAAGGAATTTGCTTGATTAAAATGTGCATCATTTTACCTACTTTCGGGTATACACTGTCCCATCACGAACCTGAACCCCTTACAGCACTTCCGCCTGAGAGAGAGAGAGAGAGAGAGAGAGAGAGTAAATATCCACTAAACTGCTCTTCTTCATTTTGAACAGGTGAAATATATGAACACATAATGAAACTGTGCCAAAGAATGATTAGACTTATTTAAGCCAATGTAAACCGAAAAACTATTTCTTTCTGTCACATGATGCAAACTAATTCTATTATTGTTCTCCTCATTACAACAAATCATCCCTCCTTCATTACACTTCCCTATTCATGTCTGTAAATATGACATTATAAACCTGATTAACAGAGACATAAACTCTCATCAAGACTAAATAAAAATACAGATTAAATGTTCGGCCCATGTTATTAATAGCATTAATAATCTGCCGCTGTTTATATCAGTTTTCAATTATAGGAAAAACATCACAAATGTGCTTTACATGTGAAGATCTTGAGTTATATATATATATATATATATATATATATATATATATATATATATATATATATATATATATATATATATATATAAAATCTATTACAGATGTTGATCAGCCAGGACAAACAGTATCAGTAAAAAATAGACACACCTTCTCATTTTTTTTTCTTATATATTTTTTTTCCTACAATGTAAATGAATACTTAAGTCATCCAGACTATGAAGGAACACATAAGGAATCATGAAGTAATGAATGTAGTAAATGTGAAGTTTTGTTAGCTTGCGGTTTCTGAGGCTGGTAACTCTGATGAACTTATCCTGTGCAAAAGAGGTAACTTTTTAACTGCCTTTCCTGGGGCAGTCCTGATGAGAGCCAGTTTCATCATGACATTTTTAATGGTAAGGAAACTTTCAAAGTTCTTAAAATGTTTCAGATTGAATTACCTTCATTTCTTAAAGTATTTTATTCTTTAGTAAGTTGAGTAGTTCATGCCATAACATGGATTAGAACATTATTTAAATAGGGCTATTCACTGTATACCTGTTACTCTACCTCTTCACTACTTTACAACTGATGCTCTCAAACACATTAAGATGCAAGAAATTAATCAAGTAATTAACTCTTTACAAGTTCATCACAGCTGTTAGCTGACTGAGAAAATGCTGCAAGATGAAAATGCTGCAAGATGTGCAAAGCTGTCATTTAAGTAAGAGGTGAAGAATCTAAAATACTGTGTTTAGCCTCGCTCACAAGGTACCGCCTCAACATTTGCACAGGTGTGGGCATTCCCGAGCCTTCCCATGAAGTAACACTTCATAACAGAGCTACATAATGCTGTCCCATTACTTTTGGTATGTTAGTGAACAGTGGTGCTTGAAAGCGAAACCTTTAAAAATTTCTAAATTTCTTGTTTTTCGTCCTAAAAGTAGATAAAGAGACCCCAGTTAAACAAATGAGACAAAAATATTATACTTCATTAAATAATTGAGGAAAATTATCCAATATTACAGATTTAGGAGTGGCAAAGATATGTGACCTTTTGGTTTCTGATGTTGTTCCTTTGGAGCAATAACCGATCTAAACGTTTCCAGTAACTGCTGATCAGCCCTGCAGACCAGTTTTGTCCTCCGTACAAAACAGCTTTAACAGTGGGATGCTGATGGATTTCCTCACATTAACTGCTTGCTTCAGGTCCTTCCACAACATTTCCATTGGATTAATTTCAGGATTTTGTTCTCCTTGAGACATTATTTGATAGAAAGACTTGTGTGCTTAAGGTCATTGTCTTGCTGCATTGCCCACCTGACATTTTCCTTTAGAATTCTCTGATATAATTCAGAATTCATTGTTCCATCGATGAGGGCAAGCCTTTCGGGCCCAGATGCAGCAAAACAGGCCCGGACAATGATACTGCCACCACCATGTTTCACAGATAGGATAAGGTTCAGCCCTGTATATGCAGCCTGCATTTTATGGCACAATGTTGAAGGGCTTTATATGAAGTCGTGAGGAAGATCACAGGCTGTATATCCTGTCTCAGGGAATAGAGCATGTTTCCTCTCGCAGCATTTTCTCAAGGATGACCACCTTCTTTCATTCTTCTCCAGCCTCCACGCCACACACTAAATCACAGTTTCTTCCGTCCGTCTGTCTGTCTGTCTCCTGCCCGTACGTGAAGGAGCAGATTCATCTGGCTGTGATCTCCACAGCTTTGATGTATTATCATTCACACAGAGAGAAGGAGCCGGTGTGGGGGTGTTGGTGTGTATGTGAATGCGTGTACATGTCTGTGGATGTAATCTAAACTGTTTGTTTGGGTTTTCCAGCAGTTTGGACAGCAGCCCTTCTGTCCATTCTGCACTCGTTCTCTGCCTGCACTACTTCCTTATGGCAGGAGGACAAATGAAGAACAGATGCCTGGCTCTCAGCTCTGCTCCTCCAGCTGCTCTCACCCCACTAGCAGGCAGGTATAAAATTAAATTCTAAATGATACTATTTAAACTATGGCCGTGTCCCAATATCTAATGAGCTGCTGTCTAAATAGACAGTAAATCAAGTGTGCTTCTAATATGAATGCTTTTATGAGTTCACAGATAACTCAAATATAAGGAATCTTATTCTGCTCATATAAACAGCCTGGACGGAAAAACAAAAGGTCTATAATCAGAATATTCAGGTAGTCAGCTGGGCACATAATGGGCACATAATGCTGTGGAACCTACACCTGACCAACTTCAGAAACCCCAGATCATAGCCCCGCCCCCACAGGCTTTTACAGTAGGCACTAGGCAGGATAGGTGTATCACTTTACTTCAGCTGCCTCGCTTCTTACCCTGATGCTCAATCACTCTGGAACAATGTAAATCTGGACTCATCAGACCACATGACCTTCTTCCATTCTTCCAATCTTTAAATCCAATCTTTATGCTTCCTAACAAATTAAAGCTGTTTTCTTAGGTTAGCTTCACTAATAAATGGTTTTCGTAAGGCTTCACAACTGTTTAGTCCCAATTCCTTGAGTTTCCTTTGCACTGTGCAATGTGGAAATGCTCTTACTTTCACTATTAAACATCATATCCCTGAGCTCTAGCGTTTTTCTACCATTTGATTTCACCAAACGTTTAAGTGATTGGCGTTTTTTTTCCGAAGACGTTCCTTCCTCGAAGATGGTTTACCACTTTCCTTCCACTGTTTAATTTTCTAATTTCTTTTGATTTTTAAAAAAAAAAACACATGTATTAGATCACTAACTTTATGTTGGATAAAGTTTTTTGCAAGAAATTGGTGTTCATTTTCTGTTTATTTATCTTATGATGTCACTTCCTGTTTGTGTCACTTCCGAGGGGATTTCGGGAGCTGTTGTTCTGCTTGTCAGGAAGCTAGTCAAGCTAACAGCAGCATTAGCAGCTATGGTAACTGCTATTTAGAGTGCAAGACAGCTTTGTGTGTGCTAATGTTTCCAACTATGTACAATGTAATGTATAATTAAGATAGAAAATGTCCATTTGTGTTGTTTGTTTAAAGTTTGCACCTCAATGTTAAAGTGAAAGAGTGACAGTAAATGTTTTCAACACACTGCACAAGAACATGACAAATGCGCTGGACAGTTCTTAACCCAATTTTAATAGCTTTAGTAATCTACTTAAATGTTTTCCTAACTTAATGTATGAAAATAAACAGATTTATCATATTTCTGTGACCACAGGATCACAGTGTCTTTCCATATGGTTGTTTAACAAATGAAAAGCTACTTACTTCCTAATTACTTCCTCATTTAGGGTTAAATAACCAGCTGAAACATAATCACCCATACAGTAATTATCCAATGGGAGATTCTAACCTATTGGCTTTTTTTTGTGGCCAGGCAGAGTATTTTATTAAGAACACTGTCACAAGCTTTTCTAAAATTAAACATTTTAAACTCATGTACAAACACAAATAATTATAACTTGTTTTAAGACAAGGAAACATCACGTTAATGTGGAATGCTTTTGCAGTAATATAGAAGATGCAAGAATGCATAGAAATTCAATAACACTAACATATTGTCCATTCATGTCCAGTTTGTATCTGTGTAATGTTGTAAAACAGTTGTAGGTGGGTTCCTGGTTAAGGGGAAACTCACTCTAGATCTCTAGATCGAACAGGAAGAAGGTAAGGTAGAAGTAACCCAAAGGCACAAAGCCCGAGGACAGGGTGGCTTACACTGTGCCCTCTGCCCTGTTAACAAGAACCTGCAGTGTCAGGATGAGCCTCATTAATGAGCTCAGATTAAAAGCTAAATCCAGTTCATTTGCAAAAAAGGCTCTGCTTCCAGGCACCATGCACACTCAAATACACCCCCTACCAACACACACAACAGTGTTACACTGTCCAGAAAGCCCCTATCAGTTTACATACTTACTAGACTTACAGAGAGAAAGAGAGAGAGAGAGAGAGAGAGATTGGATGATGTGAATAGTGTCCCATGCAGTGTTGATTTATTTGGTCATTAAGAACTGGAATGTGGAACAATATTCCTAATTGCCCCCCAATTCTTCATGAAAGTACAATGTATGGTCATGTGTGCACGTGTGTGTGTGTGTGTGTGTGTGTGTGTGTGTGTGTGTGTGTGTGTGTGTGTGTGTGTGTGTGTGTGTGTGTGTGTGTGTGTGTGAGTGTGTGTGTGTGTGAGGACAAACAAAGGTTATGTTCTCCATGTAAAATCTAACTGTCATAAAGCATGAGACACTCCATGTAAACACAAACTGAAAATGACCAGGACTCCCACTTGGGTTGCCAGACGATGCAAAAGAGTGAATAGGGCTTAATGATTTCAGCTAGTGTGTAACAGAAACACTGGCTTAAACCTCTGTGGACTGTATTATTAATTTGAATACATTATGTGTATGTTAACCATAAACCTTATATGACAAAATAAATGGTCCAGTTGTGTATTGGAAAAACCTAAATAAACAATATTCTCACAAGTGATAACTTGGTTGTAGCTAGCCCTTTTTAAAGCTACTCATATTTCCCCAAGTTAGGTCCTAGCACCCTAAAACTAGTGCTGGGCAGTGTACCGGTTAATACGGTATACCTGATGAGAATTTAGAACCGGTATGCATTTTTCACATACCACTAGAGGCGCTGCTGAGTGCTGTGTAGAACAGCACTGCCAAAAAAGCACTCTGGTACAGCATGCTTGCTAACGCTAGCCAGTTAGCATAACAAGCTAAAACACTGTAGTAATGGCAGCTCAGTCTCACGCTGTCCTGCCTGGAGAAACATAATAATAAAACTCCTGGAGCTTCTGCTGCTGATCCTTGCAATATGAGTAACTATAACCTTGTTTAAATATATTAATACTGTTGCTTATAATATTAATGCCCACTGAACGTAATGTATTTGTTAACTGGAGAACCAAGAAAATTGTGATAAACTGATAAACAGCTGATTTAATATTTTAATGCCTCTAATAGCCTTAATAAATATATATTGTAAATTGATAGTAAACTTGTGTCTAACTTGTGCAATAGAGCTTTTGAGAAATATCTCTTTTTAATACTTAAACACTCAGTATTTTAGGTCCCTCTGGACCCTCAGAATTCTGCCAATGAAGTGTGGAGCTACTTTGAGCTTGCTGTAAATGGCGTAAAAATAGTGATTTCTTTGCATGGGCAACATTATGCCCCTATCAGTAGCATTGTAAGCCTGTTGGAAGCATCAGCTAAAAGTGCTGTACTTGGAAATACTGGAGGTGAACAGAGGTGGACTATTTGATAAAGGTTTGTATTTGTTTTCATGTTTCACTACAACTTAAGTCCATTTTACACTGGATTTCTTCTTTAAAACTTTGTGGACTTTAATATTAACACTGATCATATGCCCATTACTTCCTCACACTTATAGTCTCAACTCATAACCTATTCCTACATAACCTATAGCACTCTATTATCTCTCTGTAGAGTTTCTGTTATTTGTTTGTGCTGTATGAGTCGACCAGAGGAGGATGGGTTCCTCATACTGAATCTTGGTTTCATCTAAGGTTTCTTCCTCTTAGTATGAGGGAGTTTTTTCCCACCACTGTTGCCACTATCACTGTGGGGTTTACTTATAAGAAATTTGGACCTGTATCTCTGTAAAGCTGCTTTGTGACAACATTTGTTGTAAAAAGCACTACATAAATAAAATAGAATTTAATTTAATTTAATTATTATTTTGAGAGAATTCTCCCAGGCCAACAAATTCAGTCTTGGTGGGCCTCATGAGAACACAGTTTAGTGCTGTCTCTGCTCTAACTCACTCAAATCAGTTTAAAAATGACTCTCTAATGGCCACATGAGCTGAGCAGAGAAACAGTACTTAAAGTCTGTAATAAAGCAAAAAATCTGTCACTACTAATTATGTTAAGAATCCACTAATCTAAGTTTTAACAGGATAATCAGGACAGTCCTGGTGTAATCCCGCAGGACTGGAGCTGCAGAGACCTGATCTAACCCCTGTCCGGAGTTGTAGGGCTCCCCTGGTGCAGGAGGTCGACCCCTGTGGTTGTTATGGTCACTGAGACGGAAGCAGAGGAAGGGGGTAATGGCCGAGCGAGATGTTGACATGCCACGAGAGAGAGAGAGAGAAACGGAGGGACAGAGACAGAACAGTGTATCTTTTAGCCTTTACAGCGGCAGGTCAACGACCTTCAAACTCACAGCAACAAAAGGCCTTAGCCTTGCTTTTCAAATAAAAAGACATTATAAAACAAAAAAAATAAAAATTAAACTCATGAATTTTCTTTAGCTGTGCTATTCTACTCATAAATTTACTTCAGCAGTGCTATTCTACTTATGAATTTACTTCACTGGTGCTATTCTACTCATGGATTTACTTCATCAGTGCTATTCTACTCTTAAATACACTCATTAATTTATTTTAGCAGTGCTATGCTTTTCTAAAATTTACCTCAGCAATAACATTCTACACATGAATTTACTTTAGTTGTGTAGTTCTACTCATGTATTTACATCAGTAATGACTATCTAATCATGAATTGGCTTTACCAGGGCTTTTCTAATCATGAATTTACTTCAGCAGTGCTGTTATACTCTTAAATCTACTTACGAATTTACTTTAGCAATACTATTCTTCTCATAAATGTACTTCAGCATTGATAAATTTATTTCAGCAATGCTATTCCAATTATGAACTTACTTTAGCAGTGCTATTCTAATCATTTATCTACTTCAGCAGTGCTATTCTACCCACCAACGTACTTCAGCAGTGTTATTCTAATCATGAATTTACTTAGCAGTGCTGTTATACTCATGCATTTACCTCAACAATGCTACTTTAATCACAAATTAACTTTAGCAGTGCTATTATACTCATGAATTAACTTCAGCATGGCTATTGTAAGCTTTAATTTTCTTCAACAGTGCTTTTCTAATCATGAATTTACTTCAGCAGTGCTATTCTACTCATAAATTTACTTCAGCAGTGCTATTCTATTAATGAATTTACTTTAGCAGTGATATTCTAAATCACGAACTTACTTCAAAAGTGCTATTATAATCATGAATTTACTTCAGCAGTGCTATTATCATCAAAACTGGGAGTCTGTGTCTGTGACAGTGCTTTCCTATTGTAAGTGTTGCAGTGTGAGACAAAATTACAACTAGTGACTGCAGCAAATGCAAGAAGGGAAGTATTTAAGTGTGTGTGTTTGAGAGAGAGAGTGACGTGTGTGAGAAAGTGTGAAGCTGCGTGTGTTTATTTGCTCTGTCAGCGCACTTCCAGGGGTCGACCCCAGGAGACCCATGAGAAAGAGGATCTACGGCCCAGAGAGAGAGGCCTTCACAGCAGGAGCCCCCCTGAAACACTTCCAAAACACAACCACCACTCCATCCATCCATCCATCCGTCCATCCCACCAGCCCGCATGTCAATCCATCCATTCAACCATCTGTCATTCCATTCATTCATCCATCTGTGTCATCCAAGCCCTTTAATCCTAAACCTCTGTTCCTCGTTCTTCACATCATGTCTTTAATTAACACGTACAAATCACGGCCTAGCCTAAAATAATCACTGAAGTGAATTTAGAGCTGAGTGATTACGAATGAATCATTGATTATACATACAATTTCTGCATTTCTGAGTTTTCCTTTTATGGTCTGGCTGGTAAAAGGCTACTCAGGGGTCTATAGGGAATAATGCTCACTGTGTAAGAATGGAATTTTGCAATATGAATTGCGTGGAAGGGGTTATTTCCAGCCAGGGATTTGATTTTGAAATCGTAAGCATTAAAACCTTTAAGACTTCCCAACTACAACTTCTTTCTGAGTCAGCGAGACAGAAGACACAGAAAAATCTAACATCTGCTGTCATGAGTCTTGGATTCTGTTCAATTTCTGATCTGACTAAGAGTAACTGGCCTTAGGCTTTAGCCTTACTAAACACCTACAATGGAAAAAGCATTAGTATGGCTATGGTCAGCTTATCATTTGCTATTTGCTATTCTTGAAAAGAGCCAGGTGAGCTCTGACTTGGTTGGCAGATTGGATTATAACAACGCAATGCTTCTGTGTTTCTCAGTAGAGGAAACAGACCTGCACGTTTGCGGTGTGAAGGTACAAGAGAAGGTCATTTATTGTTAATGTAAAAGTTGGGTTTGTGCACTGCGGTGTGTCCACATGTGTGTGTAATGAGAATGTGAGGATAGCAATGAACATCTTACGGCTGACTGTTATCAAGGCTTAAATCAGACAGCATTAAAATATAGACTGGTGATGGGGTGTAAGATAGCTATGAGCATCATGATGAGCCCTGCACAGGGTGTGAGACAGAGCATCATACTGTGCAGCAGTAATGATAATATGACAGCGTAATAATGCAATTGCACCCTTTGTAATACAAATTAACTTTTAATAACTAGGAATATACAGACTTTGGGACTGCAACTTAAAAATCTTTACATATTATGTCAATAAAATTGCACAGAAATGAAATTTAGTTTTAAACAAAGGCAACATACCAATCATTCACACTATTGGGCTTTCCTCACTAAGTAAGCATATGGATAAAATTAAGGTTTTACTTTTTACAATGTAAAAAAAATGGTCAAGTTGCTTCTTGGACCTCTTTGTCGCTGTTTATAGTTGTTTTTATATACACCTATTACAATTGATTATAGTATTTTATCTATATCTCTGTAGCTGTATTGTTTTTATTTATTTATTTATTTATTTATTTATTTATTTATTTTCGGATTGCGTAGGTCACCAAAAAATCAGCCTAGTAAAAAATCATTATAATACTAGTAGCCATAATCAGAGAAATCACCTGAACCGGGCTTTTTTTTATGAATCTTAAATATAAGGCAGCAAAGTTCTTTTCGGTTTATTTCATCGGCTTCTCACTCAGTGCACTTAATATATTAGCTTTTACAGACCCATCCCAAACCACTACCTACACCCTGCACTGCCCCTCAAAGTCTACTCTCTGGTAGTGATAACAACATGGAAAACTGCAGGGAAAGAGAACTACAGGGTTAAGTTTTTAGTAAAAGTCAAAGGCAGATGTTCCAGTACTTATGTCTGTTAAAAGAAAATGGTGTAGCTCAATATTATAATCAAATTAACTCCTGGACATTTATTTTTTCATTTATTTTGCATTTGTGATTAGGCTCCCAAATGTCTAGTTCCAGCCCTGTTATGAATCATTGCTGCTTTGAGGATTCGCCTGCGACAAGAGCATTAGTTAGAAAAGGATGGGTTAATGGGTGATCACCACTCCACTCCACCTCATCCCCAATTTATCACAACTCATCCCTGAATGGGAGATCCATCATTCTAGAGAACACAATTCTTCCATTGCACCACATCTCAATGCTGGGGGTCTTTTTAACCCTCTAACTCATGCCTTTCCATATTTATTATCTGCTCCAGACTAGACAGGTTGTTTCAGCTAAGGAGGAAACTTTAATTTGCATTAAAACATTTTAATACATAGTGCATTACTCAGGGGGTATAGTCACTTGCGATTTTATTTCTATGTAGCACAAACATGTCTGACAGTGAAATCATATTATGATTGATATAATCTAAAGTCATAATTTGTTGCTTATTTTACAAGTAAATTAAATTTTGTTCAAGTCTTAAAGTACTTGCATGTGACCCAAACCTGAAATAAGTGATAAATGCTCAAATTTTTGACCAAATCTTTTGATATACCATTTCGGATTTGTTCCCATCTGATGTTATAGCTCATATGGACCAAAGTAAATCTTCAGATATGGCCATCAATGGATTAATTGCCTTCTGTCTGAGACTCAGTATAAATCTCATTAGCTCTAATCCTGAAAGATGCGTCACGCTTGTAAGCAGAGACTATGACCCTGTTGATCCTGTGGTCACTGGAATGTGACCCCTATCAACACACACACACACACACACACACACACATACAGGATGGATGGAGAGAGATCTGGATGAAGAGATTGCGAGATCGAGTTCAAAGAACAGCAACAACCAACCAAATCCAGCGAGCAAAAAAGAGTGAATGGACCAGTATGAGTTCACTTAAAGGGGAACTCTCGATGGAGAAAAAGAGAGAGAGAGAAAGAGAGAGAGAGAAAGAGGGGGGGGGGGAGAAAGAGAGAGTCCAAACTAATGACAGATCACCACAGAGGAAATGTCCAAGATCCCTACTGACAGATCAGTGACACACACACAACCACTTGCATTTACTAGCATTTACTAGCTCAGCCCTTCCCAGGAAATATACATAATGAAGATGAATTTACAGCTTTTTTGTGAAGTCTGGTTGAAACAGATGAAGCAGATGCTGATGAGTAAGAGCGTCCAGCTGAAGCTGCTGAAAAATACATTTAACAGTTCCAACTTCATGGTGATAGTTGAATGGCAGTGCCTTTTGGCTTTAAAGAGCCCAAACATTTGTCTTGTATTTTATTTTTTCCCCTGTAGTCCATTCATGAGGTTTGGGATGGTTTATGTACCCATAGGGCCATAACTCATTAGTCAAGTCAAGTAGTTTTATTGTCAATACTGCATATGTACAGGACATACAGAGAATTGAAATTACGTTACTCTCCTTCCCAATTTTACAGCAAGTACAGATAATAATAAATAAGATATAATAAGGGAGAATGGGAAACACTATGTGTACAATACAGCAGGGACACAAATAGACATACATGAGACAAAAACAAGGTGCAGTGGTGTGGGGGAGGAATAGATATATAAATATAAGTAAATAAGTAAAAATAGATATATAATTATAATATAAAAGAGTGGGAGACACTATATGTTCAATACAGCAAGACACAATAAACATACGTAAGACAATAGTGCAATATTGATGGTGATTGAGATGGAATGACAGTAAAAATAGTAAATAACAGTAGTGCAAATACGGTATATGGTATATAGCTTAAGGCTGGTAAAGTGAATGGGTGCGTAAGTCCTTAAAGTTCACATTAATTAATTAAGTGGAATTAAAGTGCGTATTGACAGTGCAAGTATATCAGTAGTGCAGGTGTTGTGTAGTGCAAGTCCGTTTGGAAGGGACCAGTACTTTGTGCATTGTAGTGCAGAGTTTCAGTACTTTATTAGTGGGGGGGTCAGGATGCTGAGTGAGTGTGTGCTGGGGGCATTACTGCATTTTCCCATTATCCATTGATGCAAAATGTTCCAACCTCTCTTTATTTAAGCTTTAAACAAGCTTTATGGACTTTTATGCAGCATGTGAACTAAAGCCATATTAGAATGGGATCAGTTTTACAGGGGGTGGTGTAGTAAAGTATTTCTATAGGACTTTATATACTGTATATTACATTATATATTTTACTAAAATATAGGACCAATTCACATCAGCATACAGTGCTGTGAAAATTATACATACAAATTACTTTTGATACTTTTTAGTTTATCTATATTTATCAGATTGACAAATTTAATTAATTTTAATATAAGACAAAGAGTAAATATAAAAATCAGTTTTTAAATAATAATTGTATTTATTAAAGGAAAGAAAAATAGTTCAAAACAACCTGGCACTGTGGCAAAGTGTTTGCCCCCTAAACCTAATAACTTAGTTGCGCCACCCTTGGCAGCAACAACTGCAATGATGATTTGGTGAAAACTACCAATGAGTCTTTCACACCTCTGTGGAGACACGTGGTTCACTCTTCTTTACAGAATTGTTTTAATTGAGCCACATTGGAGGGTATTTGAGCATGAACCGCCTGTTTAAGATCTTTCCACAGCATCTCAATCAGATTTTGACTTTTATTTTGCTTTTTTGAGCCATTCTTTGGTGGACTTGCTGGTGTGTTTTGGATCATTGTCCTGCTGCAAAACCCAAGTATGTCTGAGCTTAAGGTTTCCTCAGTTACAGCACGTTGTTCAAGTCCTGAAGCAGCAAATCAGCCCCAGACCATCACACTACCACCACCATGTTTTACATTTAGTATGATGTTCTTTTTCTAAAATGATGTGTTAAATTTATGCCACGTGTAACGGGACACACACCTTATAAATTATTTTATTTTGTCTCATTCGTCCACAGAATATTTTCCCAATGTTCAAGATCAAGATCAAAATGTTTGTTGGTAAATGTGAGATGCGCCTTTTTGTTTTTTCCTTGGAACTCTCCCATAGATCTAATTTTTACCCAGTTTTTTTGGTAAATAATTAAAACTAACCTTAACTTAGGCAAGTGAGACCTGCAACTGTTTAGATGTTGTCCAGGTTCTTTTGGGACCTCCTGGATGAGTTGTCCATGCCCTTTTAGAGGAATTTCGGTTAGCCAGTCAAGTCCCAAAGCCTTAGAAATTACCTTTTTTTCAGATTTTTCCCCCATTTTCTCCCAATTTGGATATCCAATTGTCCCACCCCTTTGTGCTTCCTCATCACCGGTGACGCCTGTGACATTCGCCTCCTCCATGTGAAGTCAATCACCCCTTTTTTTGAGCTGCTGCTGCGCCACCTTAAGTGTGATGGGGAGAGGGGGTGCCGAGTGGTCCAGCGGTCTAAGGCGCTGCCACCATGAGCGGGAGGTCGCAGGTTCGAACCCCCGCTCATGCAGCTTTGCCATCAAGCTGCCGGTGTTAGAGGGAGCAAAATTGGCCCTGCTCCCTCTGGGTGGGTAGATGGCACTCTCTCCCCACATCACTCCTAGGGTGATGTCTGCAGCACAGGGCGTCTGTGAGCTGATGTACCGGAGCCGAGCCGCTGCGCTTTCCTCCAAGCGCACTGGCTGCTCGACAATGCTGCATCAGCAGCCGCTCGAAAAGAAGCAGTGGCTGACTTCACATGTATCGGAGGAAGCATGTGTTAGTCTTCACCCTCCTGGAGTGTTGGGGCATCACTAGTGATAGGGGGAGTCCTAATGAGTGGGTTGGGTAATTGGCCTAGTAAATTGGGGAGAAAATGGGAAAAATTAGAAATAAAATTATAAAAAAAAAAAAAAGTGTGATGGGGTGAGAGCGCCCCCAGGTGATTAATCTGTGTATCCTTAATATAGACTCACTTTATCTGCAAACCAATACATATTAGTCAGGCCCTGCTTTGTGTTTTAGCAACCAGCATGGTTTTCAGTTTAAGTATAAGTGGACACAAACCATAAATCTCCCGAGTGCTGGAACAGGAATGATGTTTGCTGTACTGGTTGGAACAAAAAAAAAACATTTTGGAAGAAACAACAAGTGCACCTCAGTGGAATTTCTAAGTTTCCTTTTAGCACTCAGATCAAAGCCAAGCTACACCATCCAAATATAGCATGACTGAAGAGCTGCTATCAGGGGGGTTTCCAACACTGCTGAAAACTTTGCTACTCTGAATCATCACACACTTTAATACACTTTACATGTTTTACACTGACATGCCAAAAGTCATGGGACAGCATACATTATGAGGTGTTATCTTGTAAATGAGTATTACATGGTATTCTCATGGAAAGGTGATGTTCCAATATTTTCCAATTGCTAAAACACAATTTAGTAAAATTTTGTAAAAAATAACTCACACTACCAGAGTTTTGTGTTTTTAGCAATTAAAAATTGCAAATGGAAATTTTAATTATCAGAGTTGAAGCGAGGTCTGATAGTGGGTGCCATATCAGTGTATGCCTATGCAGCAAACAGTTAATCATTTATACAATCCCAGCCAAAAGGGATTACTCACATGCACATCACTTATATCTAACCTTATTAATCTACAAAGAATGTCTGAATGTGTAGAAAAAACACTGCAAATCTATTAACAATCTGTCAAGTGTGAGACTGATTTTCACGAAGGTAAGGGTGAGAAGACGGACCAATAAGCAGAAAGAACATACTCACATGTTTTCCTCAAATCATGGGAAAAAGGGCTACACGTGCTAAATATTCAGATTGCCTCAACTGATTTTTAATAATGTCTGACCCAATCTTTATGGACTGCCAGTGTGCGTTTGTAGAAAAGAGATCTTTGCTGCCAGCAGAGATGCAAATCAACACACCATCCGATACAGGCACACACACACACAAACACTCACAGAGACACATCTGGTGTTCATTTTAACACTGTGGCTCATTCAGCTGATTCAAACAACCCCCTCTTCCACCTTAGTGACAGACTCAACAGTACGAGTGATGCAGGAAAAAATGAAAGACAGAAACAGGTCCAGATTGCGTTAGAAGTTCTTTTACTGCCTACAAATGTGTTAAAACTGACATAAAATCAGAGATTATAATCTGCAATCAGAATTCTAACTGTGCTGAAAGAAACAATGTCAGTTCGTGATCGTTTTTTTTTATTTTGGAGCATTGCCATGAGAATTTTTGAGAGAGATTGATTGCGTTAAGCGACAAGAGCCTTAGTGAGATCAGGATGTTGGAAGGTCACCAAACTAGGGGAGTGCGATATGACGATAACAGATCGTGAAGTATTATAAGGTGTCTACTATAAGCCATCACAAAAAAAAACGCTGGATCGTTAAGCACATTCTATCCACTACAGCAGTTTTCTGCTCAGTCAAAGCTCAATATTTGCTAGTGCCCTTTCACGCACCCTAGTGGCCCGCACATAACCAAACAGCTCACCGGAACACCTTTGCTTGCTTCCCCTCCCCTTTTCTCACAAGCGCGAAGCCATGAATGAAAACACAGCGGCAGAGTTAGTTCCTAAAAAAAATATGGACCTGGTTAGATTTTTACCAGTTACACAATCAACAGTGATATGTAAAATTTGCACAGAGGTCGTTCTCACGTCGGACGGAAGCACGACAAATCTTTTAACCACTTAAAGAGGCGACATCCCAAACAATACGCTGAAAGTCAGGTAACCGGCAGATTAACTACACCGCAGCTAGCAGAGGCTAATGCTACAGCCAGACCAAAACAAACAACGCTAACGTGGTCATTCAAGAAAGGCAATCCCTACAAAAAGAGAAGTTAACGATGGAGAGATGTAACAGAAGCTTTTTTAATCACTTTTTACCTGGCAAAGGACATGGTTGCTTTTAAAACAGTGGAAAACAAGCCAGAAATACAGGGTTTAAAAGAAATCATTTTTTGTTCTAAATTACATTGTCAGCTAAGCAGTCTTAAATCCTGTCAAAACATTCAATGCTAATAGTATTTTTTTTTTACAGCAATTTTTTTATTTAACTGCTTTTATTTAATTGTTACTGTCTTGGTCTTGCCTTGTTATTTTTGTGGTAGGCTAAGTTTGCTGTGTAAACAGCAAGATTGCACTTTCACTGAATGGTGTTTTTGTGTACCATTTTAAACCAGTGTTAACAGATTAAAATCTGTTCAAAACGTGGCTTGGCCAAAATGGTTTGGTTTTTAGTGCTGTATTTAAGAATGGTTAGATTGTTTGATTGTACTCAAGCAACATGAAAAGAATCGTGATAAAAATCGTGATTATGAAGAAAAAAAATCGTGATATGATAATTTTGCCATATCGCCCACCCCTACACCACCCCACCCCATCAACAGCACCTCACAAAAAACACTTTCACTGATGTTTGATCAATATTGTTCCAATTCCATTAGAAGCAGCATTACTACCCTTGGTAATAAACCAACAGATCCTTCATATAGGCCTATTTCATCTGCAAAACAACACAGATTAGTCGTGCCCTGATGTGTGTTATAGCAACCAGCATGTTTTCCGTTTAATGGAACAAAATGTAAATTTAAAAGCTTTGTTATCAGTTAATATTTTTTTCTAATACAGCCCACTTGCTTAATATTAAGGTCTTGTCTTCATGCTCAAATGGATTTGGATCAACATTATGCTTCACTTTCATTTAGCATAGAATTTTCACTCACTTTTTCTACATTTGGTTAAATACTCTGTCACCCTGTCACAATAATTATATTATCGAATTATCACACAATAAATGGACATGACCTTAATAATATTTAATAATTATGATATCATCTATTGTGTTTATTTGGATGTTTGTTCACACATACAACAGTGACCAGTAACTGTGACTCCATACACACAGTGTGCACAGACTGCAGTAGGTGAAGAAAAAAGTATATATATTTTAAATTATGATTAATTAAATTTCAGTTGTCTTTATATCAATGTCATTATGTCAATTAAATTTAAATTGTATATAAATTACAATAATATGTCATTCATGCAGTTGTCCATGCCCGAGTTCTTCAGGTAAGATGTTAGCCTAACAGCTAACTTAAGAGCATCACAATCACGCAATACATATGATTACCCAGAGATTATAATAATTATCTGGGTTAGTTTCTGGTTCTGGTGTTGTTTTCTCTCCACAAAATGGGGGAAATATAAAAAAATGTGATATATTGTCCATGCATATTACAGAGTGAGGAAGTGAAACATACTGAGGAGTTCATAAATAAAGTCTTAATGAACTCTGAGGTGCAGTTCAGGGACTGAGAGCCCCTCTTCCACTCAACACCTTTCTCCCTCACCTCCAGAAGTGTTTCAACAGCAATCACAGATTCCAGCCACCTTACACTGTGAGACACCCTATAAACCCACATAAAAGCCTGAAGTGCGACAGCTGGCAGATCCCTCCTGCTTCTCATTTCCTGTCCGAGCTCCTGCAGCTCTTTACAGCGGCAACTCCTGGTCTTACACACACACATATACACACACACACACACACACACACACACACACACACACACACACATGGCAGAAACAGCCAGCTACACTTTATCTAAATCAAATATGATGTAGTAGAGGTGAGAGGAGGAGGGGGAGCGTGTAGCTGACATGACTCTCCAAACCATCACTGATCATCAGTAAATTTTGCATTTAATTTGTAAATCAAGGGATCAGAGTCTGGAGGAAGAGTGGAGAGACACACAGTCCAAACTGCTAGGTCTAGTGTGAAGTTTCCACCAATCAGTGATGGTTTGGAGAGACATGTCATCTGCTGGTGTTGATCCACTGTGTTTTATTATCAAGTCTAAAGTCAGTGCAGTTTTGTTTTCCCACAAAATCTTACAGCACTTCATGCTTCTCTCTGCTGACAGCTAGAAATGCGGATTTCATTTTCCAGCAGGACTTGGCAAATTGCCCACTCTGCTCAAAGTACCAATTGGTCTTTTATAATATTCTGATGTTTGGGTTTTTATTGGCCGTAAGCCATAATCATCAACAATAAAATAAATAAACGCTTAAAATTGATCACTCTGTGTGTAATACATAGTATAGTAACTATAGTAACTATAGTAACTGTCTCTACTGTCCAGGGTAAGCTTTTAACTACATTGTGGAGCATTGCTGTGAACATTTGATTCAGCAACAAGAGCGTTAGTGAGGTCAGGATGATGATAACCAACCCCAACTCATACGGAATTTATCTCAAAGTTACTGGATGGAGCTTCATTATTCCAGAGCACACAGTTCCAATGCTGCACAGTTCAGTGCTGAGGGGATTAATATACCTCTAGGCCACACCAGGAACACACCAATAGACATTTTCTGATCACAACAATCTAACCTGTGTCAAAGTGTAATCTCCTTAAAGAACTGCTCACTTGCTGCCTAATATTTCCACCTCTTTACAGATGCCACTGTGGGTGACGATAGTGTTTTTTACTTTAAAACAGAAATTAAGATGAAATTAAGAAGTGTTATTCATAGGTCTATATCTAGGTTCTAGAAACTGAGCAAAAAGGGTCTATGACTACAGACATGTCTTTGTAAATAATATCAACCTGTCGCAACTGAGTGACCGTGCTAAATCATGTCTTTATGCTGAATTAGTGCTGGACGATATGGCCAAAATTTATATCACGATATATTGCTTAAATTTCGGTCAATACGATATAATTTCGATATCGATATAAATACTTTGAAGGCCTCTGAAAACTGCTAAGAATCCCTGCAATCCCTGCAGCACTGCGAATTTAAATTATTATATAACTGTGTATTTGCACTTTTTGTATGGCTGGCATCAGATACCCTCATTATATGCACATCTATCTATCTATCTATCTATCTATCTATCTATCTATCTATCTATCTATCTATCTGTCTATCTGTCTATCTAATAGAAATCTGTACCTACTACTGTCTGAATATTTAATTTAAGTCTTTGAAACCTCCTTTCACAAAAACTATAATACTTTAGAAATAAAAGTAGTCAAAATAAATCAATGCGCAATTTTATTTGCATATAGCAAAATAATAACATGACATCCCTGTCAAACACAAGCCTATATAACTATTACTGGATGAGCGAGCGGACCCGTGGCTGGCCGAGCGGACCCGCGGATGAGCGAGCGGACCCGTGGCTGGCCGAGCGGACCCGCGGATGAGCGAGCGGACCCGCGGCTGACCGAACCGAGTCTACCCTAGCCTTGGATCCGCTGGTCCCGCCTCCGTTTGGCTCCAGCGCAAGCCATTTTAGATGCTTAGCGGAGCGGACCTAAGCCTAGCCTAGCCTAGCCTAGTCCAGCCTATCTGGCTACATGCCTGTGTGATTACATCATCACGCACTGACGTAGCCCAGCTACGGGGCCGAATGTGTTCAGCTCTGCGGCGAGCTGACGGCAGTAAAAAACGCCTGTCCGTGACAGATTCTGTAAATAATACATATCGATATACCACAAAAGTGATATCACCGTTATTGACACATTTCTTATCGCGATAAATACCGATATCGAATTATTGTCCAGGCCTATGTTGAATACATTTAAGTACTGCAACAGGGGAAATGACTTTGGCAGACAATGTGCTAAACTCATGGGTAAAGCTCCTCAACTGGCTCTTGAACGGCGAATGCTTTCTCAAGCAGCTCCCATTGATTTGCTGTTAGTGTGACTGGTAGATCATGGTCAGCTGCATAAGCACACAGTCTTAGTCATGTTAGCACTAAATGTATACAATGTAATAAAAAAGTGAACCATGGTTCAGACTTCACTCATTATTGTATGTGTAAAAACAATGGAAATGTAATGGTTCTCTATTTTTAAATCTTTAGGATTTGATATAGAGCACCATTATTAAGACACAATTAATTAACACAATTAATCTAAATTGATCCTTAATTACTGTTCCCTAAGTATGAACTAACATCCACAACCACAAAGTTTTCTCATAGCTCTGCTACTGAAGTCACATTTTGTCCCATAAATTCACAAACTGACAAGCAAGTGAATCTTCAAACCAACCACATGACACAGTGCATTATTCTGTGGTATTCTGTGTCTGCTAGGGTACATCATTTCTACGCTACCTATAAAAGTGCATTATGGGATTGCAATGACAAAATTAAATGACAATTAAATTAAAAACTAAATGACTAAAAGTTCCCAACATAGGTCAGAGAGCAGATATGGTCAGGAAAACAATGAAAACAATGTGAACAGTAAGCTTCATGCAAAAGCCATTTCACACAAGTTCCTTCCCCAGCCACCAACCCCGCTCCTCTAACCTCAAACCCAGCGTGTCGAAAAAGAGATGGATGATAAATTTATGCTCAACAATACACAGACATGAGTCATGACAGAAATGAAAACTGCAGAGGCTCTGAAGGGTCTGCTATATGCTCCAAAAGCCCTACAAGAAGAAAAGTTGGGAAATACCACTTGCCACAAAACTTTGTTTCCTGTGTGTCCTCTCATGCTCTCTCTCTCTCTCTCGCTCCCTCACACACTTACACAGAACCACATCTGATCTGACAACAATCAACACCGTCAAACCAGTCAAAACAAGACTATAAGCATGTATATAAATTATATGCACAATTCTCTAACGTCCACAGTCTTTAAGTATTTCCACTATAAAAGAATAAAGGTTCCCTGTGGTGTTAGTGTCACATCTAGGTTGAGAGTGGTCCAAAATACCCCAAAAATGTACAGCTAGACCAGTCCAGGGATTTTCACTGAGCTTTGATGTAGTTTTCGATAACTCTAAGTTGAGTCTTAGGCCCAATCCCATTGAACCCCTTTGCCGTTCAATTTAGCCCTACTAATCTGTTTTACACATGCATGCCTAGGGGTATAGGTTTGAGCCTACGTAGAGTCTCGAGTTGAGTTCAAGCTGAGTCTCTTGGGTTTGAGCTTAAGTTGAGTCTCTGGGCTGTGATTCTGACTGGAGTCTCTTGGATTTAGGCTTAAACTGAGTCTCTGTGGTGTGATTCTGAGTAGAGTCTCTTGGATTTAGGCTTAAACTGAGTCTCTGGGGTGTGATTCTGAGTAGAGTCTCTTGGGTTTGAGCTTAAACTGAGTCTATGGGGTGTGATTCTGAGTAGAGTCACTTGAGTTTAAGTTTAAGCTAAGTCTCTTGGGTTTAAGCTTAAGCTGAGTCTCTGGGCTGTAATTCTAAGTAGAGTCTCTTGGGTTTGAGCTTAAGCTGAGCCTCTGAGTATGGGTGTATAGGTGTATAGGTCAGATTTAGGGTGCAAGCCTTAGGTGTGTTGTGGAGCAACTCTGAGTCCATGGGGTCCAAGTTGGGATGTAAGTTTAATCAAGTCCCTTTAGGAAGAGTCCGAGTTGAGTGACTGGAGTGAGAGTCTGACTTGAGTCTCTGGGAGTAAAGTCAAATTCAAGTCACTGGAGTGAAAGTCTGAGCTCAATGTTTGAAGTGAGAGTCTGAGTTGAGTCTCTGGAAGTTAAGTCAAATTCAAGTCTCTGCAGTGAGAGTCTGAGTTGAGTCTCTGGAGTGAGAGTCTGAGTTTAGTCTCTGGAGTGAGAGTCTGAGTTGAGACTCTGGAGTAAGAGTCTGAGTTGAGTCTCTGGAGTGAGAGTCTGAGTTGAGTCTCTGGAGTGAGAGTCTGAGTTGAGACTCTGGAGTGAGAGTTTGAGTTGAGACTCTGGAGTGAGAGTCTGAGTTGAGTCTCTGGAGTGAGAGTCTGAGTTGAGTCTCTGGAGTGAGAGTTTGAGTTGAGACTCTGGAGTGAGAGTCTGAGTTGAGTCTCTGGAGTGAGAGTCTGAGTTGAGTCTCTGGAGTGAGAGTTTGAGTTGAGACTCTGGAGTGAGAGTCTGAGTTGAGTCTCTGGAGTGAGAGTCCGAGTTGAGTCTCTGGAGTGAGAGTCTGAGTTGAGACTCTGGAGTGAGAGTTTAAGTTGAGACTCTGGAGTGAGAGTCTGAGTTGAGACTCTGGAGTAAGAGTCTGAGTTGAGACTCTGGAGTGAGAGTCTGAGTTGAGTATCTGGAGTGAGAGTATTAGTTGAGTTTCTGGGAGTTTAATCAAATTCAAGTCACTGGAGTGAGAGTTGGAGTTGAGTGTCTAGAGTGAGAGCCTGAGTTAAATCTCTGGAGTGAGGTCAAATGCAAGTTATTGAAAAGACAGTGTGAGTTGAGTCTCTGGGATGTGAGTCTAATTTGAGTCACTTAAATCTGAGTCTGATATGCCTTTGTGACTGAATTGTTTAAACCTGACATAAATGTCAACTCTAATTTGTCTTGCACATTAGTTTCAGTAATAACTGTTTCAATGTGGTTTATGAACATGTATTTTAATGATGTATAAATTAGACTCAGATTAAATAAAACCATCATTGTCTTATTAGACTGAATGACTCATTATACCTCAGATGCTTTAAGTGAATGAGCTCACATTAAAGACAAAGCTCCCATTAATCCTGAGCACGACTCCACTGCTGCACTTTATGGTGACTTTTACGTAAATGGACTCATGGCTTTACGAGTGTCTGGGGAGCCCTGATTAAAGTGAACAGACTGTGCAATCTGCAGAGCTTTAATTACTTAATGTAACACAGAACTGGATGGTAACCACTTTCCTCTGTTCACTCTCTTTCCTGCTGTGTTACAAACATGCATTATAATCTGTTTTTGGAGAAATTGATCGTTAACGTGATTTAAACTCCAAAGGAACTATGAATAGCTTTTGCAACCTTGTGTAATGAGTGACATTATGAACCACCTGAACTGCAGACTCATTATTCAGTTATTAAGTTTAAACGTTATACTAGGTAACTACTAGGGTATCTGTAAAAAAAAAGTTGATCCTTTTTTTGATGGAGTAACTGTCTCAATTGTCAAGAGACGATTTTATATTAATATATCTTAGAGGGTTGTTGTGAGAATTTGTTGGCATTCAGTGATAAGAAAATTAGTATCACAACCTCACCTCACCCTCAACTCAGTCTTATCCCAAACATGCTAGATGGACACTCATACTCCCTGCTCCACATCTCAATACTGAGGGGCTTTATACCCTCTAACCCCCAATTTGCATTAGGTATGGTACCAATAGGTTCATATTTGTCTATTATTATCTACTAGTCCTATTCTATTGCCAGGACTTCTCTACAGTGACTTGACAAGCTGTGTGTGTGTGTGCATTTTCACATGTCAGCAATGAGAGCAACCTAAAGAAGCTAAATGCATTCATTAGAAAGGGTGTTCATTCACATTGAGACAAATAGGGCCCCATGTAACACCATGGGTAAGGTATGTAGTGATGCTCATTGCTATCTTACACCCAACCAGCAATCTATTTTCACACCTTGTGTCTGCATTGTTTAAATAGCAAAGGCGCTTGTGAATATATCTACGTGATGGACATGGTCATCTGAAAATAAGGTGTGCTCAGGTAAATTTCAGGCGTATTGCTACCTTGGCAAAGGAAAACTCAGATGCGCCACTGACTAAAAACAACCTAGACAGGTGTCAACAGTCAGACATATAACAACAGAGACACATGACCAACACATGTAAACCCCTACTTGTTACACACACATTTACCATTTACATGCAGCAGTGCATAAACCCAGAGCAGTTGCGTGTTGCCAGCTATGCAAATTTTACAAACTTAAACAGAATAAACGAGTGTGAACAAGCAGGTCAGTTTTCTCTGCCGAGAAGTGTTAAACACAGTTAGCTGCGCTCCTGAAATAGCAATCCGCCAAAGTCAGAGTACAACTGGCTCTTAAAGAGAATGGCAAGTGACACACCGATTGGTTTAATGCAAATGTGTTTAATGCAAAACACAGCCGTGATTAATTAATGGAATTATTGCATGCCTTTTGCACGTCGTTACAGGAGCAACGACACACTGACACGCCCTAAATCAAGATGCATGGTGTATTAATCTATGGTGGGTTAATCTAGTGTTAATCTATAGATCACTAAAATAGCGCCCATAGTTTAGGTTGCATGTTCAAGGCTTCTGTCATGTGACTCAAATAGGACAGGCAAATATCACCAAGCCAACTATTGTGCAATGTGATTTATTACCAGTTATTATTTTCTAATTGTTGCAGCTTTAGTAATGTCTATGTAACTAATATGTAATATGTTCTGTACTATGCATGCGTGGGCCAACAGACAATTATAGTTTAACAGAATAAAGGCATCCATAGAGTCGAACTGTCGTTCACTCTCTCTCTCCTTCTCTCCCTTTTTCTGTGTGCACATATCAATACAAAACCTCAGCTGAACTCACACACAGAGTAAAGAAACATATGTAGTGGGTGTGTTTGGTTTGGCGACATTTTCCTCGACCTCCTGCACAGACTGAACAAAACAATGCTTGTGTCCCTTCTGGCTCACAAAGATACACTTAAAGAAAAAATAAAATGAATTGAAAATTTGTAATGGATGTAGTCATGCCCATTTAAGGTCTTAAGATTTGTTTCATTCTGTTAAAAACTGTTCTTTTAGTTCTGTATGAAAGTAAAAATGCCAAAACCGCCAATTAAAGATAACCAACTACATTACATACAGTACTACAATTTCACTAGCCAGAACCAGGCCTGATTACTGCCAGACCTGTAGAATAAAGAAGTCACTTATGAAGCAGCTAAAAGATCTCAAGATATTCAAGAACAGATGAAAAAAAGAGGTAATTGACATTTCTCATCCTTGGAGAGATTTGCACCCATGGGAGAGGTCCAAGGCAAAAACCACTGCTGATAAAATACTTTTTCACACACGTCCCGTTTGGTTTGGATAGATTTTTTCCTTATATAAATGAAATTATCATTTAAAAGCTGCTTTTTATATTTACTCAGGTTATCTTTATCTGATATTAAAATGTGACCTGATATGAAATGTTAATCTGAAAAATTTATGATAAAAAGCAAAGACTAAAAAGAAAAATTGTAGTTTACAACACTCTAGTACTAAAGTAATAAAGAAACTAGAAAGTAACATAGCTACTAACACTTTTACCACTTTAACTAAGCCTATCACGATAATTACATTACTGACTTAATTTTTAATGTAGGAAATGACGTTAACAATTCTTACTAAGCCTGATATTGTTCATTGTGTGTTCTTTCCAGTATTTGCTTACATGGGAATGAACTAAACCAATATTACATTTTGGCCACACAAGAACCAATGCACTTCCATACACACTGAATAGAGTGCAGTAGGCAAATAAAAAATATATATAAATGTATTAATTAATAGTTTACGGTCCTTTAAGTAGGTGGGTTTGCATTACCGTGCTATTATTTTAACAATAAATTTGTGGCTTTAAACCGCTTTATAATATTATAATAATATTGTTTATCGCAGTTATCTCTGGGTCACCTTCTTTGGTTGACCCTGGGAAGGAGTTGAACCCGTCCTGGAAAACTGCTGTATGACCTTGGCCTTCATGCTGTATCTCTCTATTTCATGCTGTTTTAGAGTGTTTAGAGGAATCTTCTTATAGCCTCGGCCATCTTGGTGAAGAGCAACATTTCTTTCTCAAATATTCATATATTCATATATATCAATAGTTCTTTGCCATGAAGCGCCATGTAGGATATCAAGTGGCCAGTATGAAATAATTGTGCCCAAAACATCTGACACAAGCTGTACACTGACTACTTTACACTGTATCAAAGTGTCATATCTTCAGTGTTGTCCCATGAAAAGATATAATAAAATATTTATAAAAATGTGAGGGGTGTACGCACTCTTTTGTGAGGTACTGTATCATGCATTTTTTTTTTTTGCAATTTTCGTTACAGGCTTTTAACAGGGTTTGAATACTACATGGTAGTCTGCTTTACTGCTATAGGGCTCTTTAATATAAAACCACACAATTCTCTATTTAGACAAAGAGTTTTAATGGCTTTGAGCTGGGTTGTGGTGCTGCTGGTGGGTTTGAGGTTGCGAACCCTGCCGGGCAGTTTGAAGCAATCGGGTCATGCTGTTTCTCATGCAAACGTAATTGGAATCAGAATCAAGAGGCTTGAAGGAAAAGCATGCATGTCTTTAGCTTGTGAAATGGAGAGAAGTCAGAAAATGGAAAACACTCCCAGCCGCAGTCTCACTTCCACTGAATCCAGCCACACTGAACGAGTTGGGAACAGTGTTGTGGAGTTAAGCTGGACAGTAAGCAGATGCTTCCCCCGTCTGACTCCAAGCACTCGTCTAATGTAGCACTTGGACTGGAGCAGAGACGGAGGTCTGATAGCGCTGCTGAAGGAACCACTGCTCTGCTTTTCCTCTAACTCTGGGAATGACCTTCAAATAGGACATGACACAGAACGGGCTGGACACTCCAGATACAGGTTAGAGGAATCAAAGACTGAGTGTGTTCCAGCAGAACTTCAGAGCAGCACACAGGCTCTTCTTAGTAGTCTTAAGAAGAGATATGATGTGATTAGAGCAGTAATACAGGAGCTGAGATAAAGATGAATGAGGATGAAAAGCACTTTCTTATTCACACACTGTTTTAACTCTTTAAAGCAATACTATGTAACATTTGGTAATGCTCCATTGGCTGTAATTAGGATGATGGCATCTTTATCACTGTTATGCCGGGGCAGCATGCTTCACACTGCACTGCACACTATAACTTTTTTCATAATATTTGTGCAAAATCTTGTAACATTAATCGACCACTTCAATCTGCATGCTTTTATTAAAAAATCAGTATCACTCAGCTTGTCCAGAAATGTTTGCCCTGTAAAGGGCTAATTTACCTAATGCTGTGTCTCCATAAGCCTAATAACTTTAGATGATACAGAACTGTTTCTCTTGGTCTGTCCAGTGAATGTAAAATGTGTCCTGTTTGAGTAGTAACTGAATGTGTAAATTAAACTTCCTGAGTGTAGAGGGAGGTTCATGCTAAAATATCTGGTATTTTTCTTTGCACTTTTTGCATTTTTGTCATACTTACATTTTTCACATTAACAAACACATTTTAATATCAGACAAATATAACTAAATGTATATGTGATGTAATTACTTCAAAAGGGCATGGAATACTCATCCAGGAGGTCCCAAAAGAACCCTGAACAACATCAAAAAAACTGCAGACCACACCCAAACTTAGGTAAGACCAGTGTTAATGATTCGATAATGAGAAAGAGACTGAGCGGTATCTGTGTCAAAAACCCCTGCTGACCAAAAAGAACACAAAGTCCTGTGTGTCCTGTTACATCTGGCATAAAATTAACACAGCATTTCAGAAAAAGAACATCATACTGAACATAAAACATGGTGGTGGTAATGTGATTGTCTGGGGCTGCTTTGCTGCTTTAGGATCAGAACAACTTGCTGCAATTGATGGAGCCATGAATTCTGCTGTTTATCAGACAATCCTGAAGGAGAATGTCTGGCCATCAGTTTGTGACCTTAAGCTCATGTGTACTTGGGTTCTGCAGCAGGACAATGATCCAAAGCACACCAGCAAGTGCACCTCAGAATGGCAGAATGTATGACACGTGTATGTATGTATGACATGATAGATCTTACCTAAGACATGTGCTGGCCTGGCCTTCAGCTCTAACGCACGGATACTCCACAGTTATGATGTTATTGTCTGGACACTCTTCTCTGTCATGAACATAAAGAAGACAAAATTTATCATCAGTATATTTGATTTTTCTCTACATTCTAGTGCTGGACGATATGGCCAAAATTCATATCACGATATATTCCTTAATTTCGGTCGATACAATATAATTTCGATATCGATATAACTACTTAGAAGGCCACAGAAAACTGCGAAGAATCCCTGCAATGGAAATATGTACCTACTACTGTCTGAAAATTTAATTTAAGTCTTTGAAACCTCCTTTCACGAAAACATTATAATACTTAAGAAATAAAAAATAGTCAAGATAAATCAATGCTCAATTTTATTTGCATATAGCAAATAAAAACATGACATCCCTGTCAAACATAAGCCTATATAACTATTACCAATAAAAATAACTTTAAATTAGGACAGAAGCAGAGCTTCTTATTCTTTTGTAAACAAATTTAACAGATCAAAACAAAAGTGTTTCAACTAGGATAAAGAATAAAAGAAGCCTTTATATACATAAAAGCAACAAGATTTTCCCGTCAAATAAACAAACCTATAGGCTTTATCAACTATAAATAACTTAGTTACAATATAAGCTACAAAAGTGCTTCAGCCAAAATACAACTCTTTATAAACATAAAAGGAACATGATATCCCCGTCAAATAAACAAACCTAAAGGATTCATAAACTTTAAATAACGTAAATAACTTACAACATAAGCTATAAAAGTGCTTCAGCCAGTATAAGGAAAATATTGTATGTAGTGGAACTGATTGAGGTGGTGGAACAGATTAGATGTTTTAACGTTACCTACCTACCTAACCTGCTCCACTCTCCGGCACAATTTGCAGCAAACTGAAGTTTAGCAGAGTTTAACCAAATCCTCACCACTGAATTAGACCTCCCTCCTTCAATTGATCACTTGTGGAAGCGGCAGGGGCATTCATTTTGCATCAAAAATGTCCCGTGCTGGGAGCCAAGAGGACCCGCGGCTGACCGAGAGGACCCGCGACTGACCGCTGACCGAGCGGACCCGTGGGTGGACCGAGCGGACCAGAGGCTGACCGAGCGGACCCGTGGGCGGACCGAGCGGACCCGTGGGCGGACCGAGCGGACCCGTGGGCGGACCGAGCGGACCAGAGGCTAGGCTAGGCTCGGCTTGGTTCCGCTCCGTTCCACTCCAGCGCGGAGCATTTCAGATGCGAACCGAGCCTACCTTAGCCTTGGATCCGCTCGTCCCGGCTCCGTTTGGCTCCAGCGCGAGGCATTTTAGATGCGTAGCGGACCCGAGCCTAGCCTAGCCTAGCCAAATCTAGCCTAGCCTAGCCTATCTGGCTACGTGCCTATGTGATTACATCATCACGCACAGAGATAGTCCAGCTACGGAGGCTGATTGTGTTCAGCTGTGCGGCGAGCTGACGCCAGTAAAACGCCTGTCCGTGACAGATTCTGTAAATAATACATATCGATATACCACAAAAATGATATCACCGTTATTGAAACATTTCTTATCGCGATAAATACCGATATCGAATTATTGTCCAGGCCTACTACATTCCTTATTGGATATTGTCTAGCATTATATTCACAGCTCTATCTGCACTGGTCTGAGTTTGAGCTGCAGAGATTAGCGGCTGTTGAGAGACTGAAATGGTCAGGAGAGGAAGAAACTTCAACTCTAATTACTGAAAAGGTCAAAGAGCACAGATCTAATGATGAGCTCCATTGTCAAAGTTCTAAATGCCATAAAACATCACTTCATCACACACAGCTTTCATATTTGTAATTCAAAACCATCTGATTATTCACCTGTTTTTTTTTTTAAGTCGCATGATTTAACCCATTTACACAGATACACACGCTCCATGTTTCTACATCAGCCATGTTTAGGTTTATGCAGGAACTGATATAAAGTATCTTGCCCCCGGGCTCCTCCTAAATGAGGAAAGTGTAAATTACCCCACTGCAGTAAATACAAATCATGCTTTGAGTAATTAATTTTACACACATATAAATCAGGTTACACAATGTTTCTTTCAGGAAACAGTAAGTGTAGTCTAAGGTCTAATAAATATAATGAATAGTCAAAAAATATTTATAAAAATATTTTTGGAAGAATTCAAGGGCCAGGTATGGCAGGAGATGAAAGAGGGGTTAATAAGGGCTTAAAAGCGTGAGTAAAATCCACACATGCGACATTTAGGGTCAATAACTTTCAGAGCTTTAAGCTTCTAACGTCAAAGTGTATCTGCTCATTTACTCAAGCAGAACTGAGAAGAGACTGTTCACATGACTCGAGCAGGAGATTAACACAAGAAAATCAGGAGTCATCCCTCAGATAGACTAAAACACCCTCACACTTAACTATATTACTACATTATACTATGGGCAATTTGTGTTTGTTCAAATAAATAGTGTGTAAAGGAGCTACAAAAACAGACCTGAGTAAACTATAATAAGAAAGAACATTAAAACAACCATTATTCAACATTGCCTAATAGGTGTAAATTTATGTTAAAATTATATAATTTGATTGAGGTTGAGACTCTTATACACTTACAATGCTTATAGGTGTAAGTTGCTGCACTCAGATAAGAATTATTATTATCATATTAATAATTAATAACTATTCTTAATGAATTGTACATTTTTACAAGGCAATACCACAGTATTAGAATATAACAGAATAAAAACTGAATAAATACAGCACCAATCTAAAGTTTGGACACATTCAAGTTAATTCAATGTGTTTTTTATGATTTTTGACACCATAAATTTAATTTTGAAGACATTAAAGCTATTCAGGACCACATGCAGAATTATTTGATATAAAGTTTTATACAAAGCAGAATATGTTTTACACTTTAGATCCTTCTAAGTAGCACATTTGGCTTTAAGGACTGATCTGCACACTCTTGGCATTTTCTCAGTGTCTTCATGAGGTACACACTAAGAAAAATAAAGTACTTAAAAAAGTACAAAGCTTGTCGCTGGAGCTGTACCTTATATTGGGGTACAACAAAGTACCTTTCAGTTTAAGTCTTTTTTTAATATAATACAAGTACTAATATTATAGAAACATTATGATCAACTGAATATGTGTCAAGAACGTATAATTAAAATATATGTTGTTTATTAATAGAGTGATACAGAATACTGAAAGTACCTTTTAACTGGTTAAATTGTAAAAATCCGTAATTCCTTCTGTTTGTACTTCAAAGGGAACACATCTGACTCTGTAAAGACCAATATTAGTTTCCATATCTTTAATATTAATATACAATGTAAAATATATATATATATATATATATATATATATATATATATATATATATATATATATATATATATATATATAAAGAAATAAAGAAAAACATTGAATGAGAAGCTTTGGGCTGCTACTGTACTTTTGGTGTTTTGGTGGGTATCTATACTTTCATTCAAGTTTGTTAACGCTACATTATTTAAGTAGGGGTACTTCGTCCACGATTGTAAAATTTACTGACGTAAACGTGTTAATTTAGACAAAATAAAGAAAAAATACCTTCTAAAATGAACCTAAATGAAAAGTATGAGAAAGAGAAACAACTTATGTCATCCAGCTTCTATCAGCATAGAAAATAAAGTGTTTTAGTATCTTTTTATAGTTTATTTTGGTCTAAAATAAAATGCTAAAGCTATTAACCTTTACTACCTTTACAGTAAAGCACTTCAGCGCATCTAAGGTAAAACAGGTCTCCTCTCTATCTCACACACATACGCACACACACACACACACACCTCCACGCGCAGCTCTTACCTGTCGGCGGTGTCGGGAGAGCACGTGCGAAGTGAGAGCACGCTGAACAGCAGCAGGACGGTCGCGAGAGCCGCGCGGGGAACCCGGGACATGACGCTCCTCACTTTCTCCGCAGCGCGAGGATAAACCCGGCTCCAATCAGCGTCCGCGAGCTGATACCGGCTAAATAAGGCTAAATCCGGGTTAATTGGGCATTAATTACAGCCCCATTAGATTAATTTCAGCCTCATTAGATGAATTACAGGTGGAGCTGCTCTCAGGGTCGCGCGCGCTGATCCTGCTCGCGCTGCTGAAACTCTGCTGCTGAAACTCCAGCTGATCAGCACTACATTAGTGATGAAGTGATGAAGAGCTACAGGAGGAGCCACAGGGGGCGCCACTAAGCGACCGATTCCCCCTGTAGTTATACATCCCATAATTTCTTTGATCTGTGTTGCATTTGCATCTGAATTGAAACACATTTGTAAATAATTTTTACATCTATTATTTATTATAATTGTTTAATATATTGTATTATAGTAGGGGAAAAAAGACCTCTTGTACCTCAACTCTGGGAAATTGCAGTACCAGTTAAAAGTTTGGAAACACCTTAAATTCAGTGTTTCTTTTTTTCATTATTTTATTATGCTTAATATTGAAGTCATCCAAACTATGAAGAAAAACATTTGGAATTATTTTATATCTTGATTAGATGGCAGTTTCGGCTGGATTGTTTCAATCAGCTTTATGAGGTAGCACCCCCATGAATGGCGTTCAGTTAACAGCTGTGCTGAATTCATCAAGAGTTAATTACTTGAATTTCTTGTCTCTTAATGTGTTTGAGAGCATCAGTTGTAAAGTTGTGAAGAGATAGAGTTGGTATACAGTGAAAAGACCTATTTGAGTAATTTTCTAATCCGTATTATGGCAAGAACTACTTAACTAAATAAAGAAAAAATACTTATATAAGAAATATATATATAAATAATTATACTTTAGAAACCACAAATTAACAGCACCTTAGATAAGACTTCAGCATTTATTTACAATGTAGGGAAAAATATAGAAGAATATAGAGAATAGGGGTTCCAAACTTTTGTCTGGTACTCTATGATTTCAAGATCATTTTATCTGAATTCTCTAAGCATTATTGTAAGAAAACTGTTATTTGAGCACCACATAAAATGTGATTGAAAACATGAGACATAACAAATCTTAGGATAACTTTATTAACTTTATTTATTAAATACTACGCAGATATTTTTACGTGCCAATAAAATCATGATAATTTTTTCTGACGAAAATAAATGTTCTAAAATCTTATAATGAGAAAACCTCCCTGAGATACTTATCTTTAGAAAATTGTGACAATTGAATAATTATGAGAAAATTATCCTTAGAACATTATATTAAGGTTCTTAATTGATATCAATAATATTGTATAATTATCCCTGGGTATCTGTTGCACTTTAAAATCTATTTCAAACTAAAAAAAAGTCTATTTTAGACCAGCCAAGGCACAGTTTCCCAGAAGCGTCTTAGCATTAAGAACATCTTAATATGCTCAGTGTGAAGCTCGCTAGACAATCTAAGTAAGAATCATCTTAGTGTTAAGAACCTTTTGGGAAACCCACATCTGTTCTGTTTATAATCTGTAAGCTGTCCAGAGCCAAACCCAACCCTTAAAACTCTGTACCCAATAACCAACACACACACACACACACCCCTCCCACCCCCACCACCACCACTTACATACCAACCTACTCCTCCACACCAAACACTTTCATATAAAAAAACTATTATTTCATTCCTGCTTAAATAAATACAAAAGGAAATATTATTAAAGGACCACAGCTGTAGAATTGGAGGGTCTTTGGTTCATAATTGCTGACCACACTAACCAGCCTGCCTTCAGTTCCCACGGTTCCACACTGTGCAGTTTGTCCAGTTTTGGTTTCTGGGTTTTTTTATTTCTTTTTTGGTCAATTTTAACTTTAGCCCTGATAAATGTGTTTCCCATAGACGACAGTTGGGCAAAGCCAGCTGAGAATGCAGTAAATGCTCTCTCTCTCACACACACCCACCCACACACACATCATTTATACACATATAAAAGTATTGTGATGCCTGCTCATTCATTGTACCTTCCCAAATCAAACGTATTAAAGGAGAACTCTGGTGCAAAATTGGTTGTAGTAAAACATGATAAAGAATACAAACTTTTGTTGAATAGCCCTCCTCCACTCACCCCCAGCATTCTGAATTACAGTGCTTTTAGACGATGCTCCCAACAGGCTTACAATGCAAGTGATAGGGGCATAGTGTTGCTATTTTACACCATTAACAAACTCAAAGTAGCTCTGCACTTCACTGGTAGAATTCTGACGTTTCTGACATTTAAAACAAGGCACTGAGAACTTTGAAAATGCACAGGAATGTATTAAAATAAAAAACACTGTTCTTATATACAGAGCACCTACAATAGATGTATTTCTTGAAATTAAGTCACAAAAATTCACCTGACGAAGTGAGGCATGAGGCATAAGCCATTTGTCGTATGGTGCTCTACATTCGCATGTAGGAAAAATAAAAAATAAATAAAAGAAGTACTAATTTTAAATCAACGTTTAATATATATGAATAAAATATATAGGTAAAACAGAAAATTCTAAAATAGCATAAAAACTTATTGGCACATAAAAAGTAAAGGATTTATAAAAAAAAAAATGAGAATGAAAATATAAAACATTAAAATAAAAATTAAAAATTAATAATACATAAAAATAAATCAAAAATTCAAATTAAAAAAAGATAAACTAATAATTTGATGGTGGTTAGAAACGAAAAGTTTAAAATGATTCAGTGATCCCAGCAAGCCGAGCTTCAACGTTTCCTGTAGTGAATTCCAGATCGCTGGTGCTGCTCTGTAGCTAAAAGCAGATTTTCCCAGTTTACTAAAAACTCTTGATACCTGGCCACTGGAGCGAGTCTGATATATATTTTTATTAATTGAAATCAGTAAAGAGATATAAGCTGGCAAATGGCCAGAGAGTGATTTATAGATAAACATTAGCCAATGTGATTCTCTTCGTGCAGCTAGTGAGGACCAACCAACTCTATGGTATAGTGTGCAGTGGTGAATACTGTAAGGGTCGCTAGTAATAAATGTCAAAGCAGGATGGTAAATTGAATTTAAAGGTTTGAGAGCACTGGCGGACGCTTTTTTATAAATTACATCACCATAGTCCAGGACTGCTAGATAATATATTCCACAAATAATATAATATATTCAACAAAAGTTCATACTTGTTATCATGTTTCACTACAACCCAGGTCCATTTCACACTAGATTTCTCCTTTTGATTAAGGTTCAAAATCTATTGTTCAGAAAACTCTTTCTGTTAGATTTTAGAACACTGCTGTATGGATTTAACTGCAATTCAGTCAAATCGTTACAGTGACAAGAACAATATTGGATTAACACCATTCCACTATTCTATCCCCAACTCACTCAAAGGTATTGGATGGAGCACCATCATCCCAGGGAACAGAGATCCACTGCTTCACAGCTCAATGTTAAGACGCCTGTCCATGGCATATTATCTGCATCTTTAAAATAAGCTCTTGAGATATCAGCAGAATATGGACAAACATTGTTTTGTGGGAATAGAGCACCGGAGTGTGCTTTTAGAAGAAGTAGAGCCACTAGTTGCACGACCTCATTAATGTTGGTCTGTAGTCAAAGTGCTTGAAATGAAGACCAAAAGTGATCTGGCATCACATGAAACTTGCTATTGTAAGTGCTTGGATTGTACTATAGAGAACTGAAGTAATTAATATGAATAAAGCTTTCTACCACAACCACCAATACTGAACAGTGTGTGTCAAAACTGGGATATTACAGGCTGGATTTAAAGTGTTTGGCTGATGCTTTCTGCTATTCCACTAATTCCTGTGGGTTTTAACTTTATAAGATTGTTTTATTTCAGGGCAGGAGATGAAAACATTTATGATCTATTTATTAACTCCAATAAGCTGGCTGTAATTTTTTTTACAGCAGTGTTTAGGCGTGAGCTTCATGATAGAACATGGGAGAGGTTTTCCAAATGTTGCACAACACAACCCCTTCCGATAAAGGCCAAGATGTTGATGAATTTGCATTTCTGAGATTGACAAAAGTGCTTACAGCCACTTCCCGGCCTGGATAGATATCAATTTCCCTAACGTCTCTGGAGTGACCTCTTCATCCAGATCTGTCAGAGAAAGACGTACAGCTGGCGAATGCAGTGAGGCAAGTCTGGCGCGTGTGTTCCCCTCTATTTCTGACATTTATTGCAGAATTCTGGCCTCAGTACTTGATGGGTCACATCGCTCAGCAAAGGCTGAACGTCCAGCGATCTCATCCAAGCATGTACTCATAAACAAAATGACATGAAATTATTTATTAGCAAAAGCAGAAACAAAAAGGAATGTGACTTGCAAGGGTTGGAGAAAGTGTTGCAATTGCAGACTCTGAAAGCGGGATGCATTGAACTTGGTTTTGAAATTGATTATATGCCTTTTTTATAGTAGATAGTAAATATCCTGAAGGAAACGCTGGATAAAGGGGTTACTACTGGTTGCTGTGGTATCCCAGGTAGTTGCTCTGCTTTTGGTAAATGCTTCTATGGTTTGACTAGGTGGTTGCTAGGGTGTTACCAGGTGAATGCTAGACAGTTGCTACAATGTAGCAGTGTGTTGGTAGCTGGTTGCTATGGTGTCGTATGGTGCTTTTACACCTGCCTTTTTTTTCTGGACCTTCCAACTTTTCAAAAGGACCAACATTTGTACCAAACATAAGATCAGTCTCAGTCCAGATCATCTGTCCAGTTTGTTGGCAGTGTGAAAGCACTTTTTTTGAGGGTTGGACTTTCAGACCAATTACAGAAGATTAAGACAGGTTATCGTGGCTCATTTGTTTCACTCACCAGTATAAGCACAATCACTTACGCTTATAACTTCTGGATCTACTGTAACTGTAGATAACCCAGAAATAAAAGGAATCTGAGAGAAATCTGTTATGCTCTTTGTGTTGCACAATGTATGTGCATGTGAACCAATCAACGGCAAGTACAGGGAGATCTCGAGGACTGGGTCAGAAGAAAGACATCAGGCAGGGACAACCTACCCAAGTGTTCCAAGATCTGACAACATTTAGAGGCCTTGTGGAGTCCATGGTGAATGGACAAATATGTTATGTTGGCACAAGGCGTGCATACTTAAAATTAGGTAAGTAGAAGTAGTTCTATGGCTGATTGGTGTATGTGTGTATAACATGTTTTGTTATGAGACTAAAAATGTCTATTTACTCAAAAATCCACTGATTTTAAGTCCTAAAAGTGCCTATATTTACAGAAACTCTCAGTTTGAAAGGTACACATTTGTTGTGAATCATATACAGGTCAAACGGGACACAGATCTTTATTTTTCTGAGCTGATGTTTCTCCAAGCACATATTCACTGGCTTAGAGAGTGTTGAGTGTGACTTGGATTTGGACTATAAGGCCTTCAAGGCCCTGCATTGACAGATACTGCATGCAGATCTTTCCAAACTGTTGTCATTAAAACCTCATTTTTGCTAGGGTTCAGCTCAGCACATAAAGCAACAACAGTTGTGTTTTCATTTTAGGATCATTGGCAATCAACTGATTTGCTTTTTCTCGCTTACCGTCCAAAGACAAGGTTCCAGTCAGGCTTATGTAATGTTCCCCTCCTCTACACCCCCACCCCAGTGGAAGGAAAGTAAATCTATGTGCTAAACACTTGAACCGAAACATGCAAGGCTTCTCCTTACTCTTAGTGCATCTTGCACTAATCCAGGCCATGCTTTTAGAGTAACACACTACCTTCCATATGCCGCAGGTGCTCAGATCAGAGAGGGCGAGCGGAACAGCCCTGCCGACATCCGAAAAACATAGCGTTTAGAGTTTAAAAAGTTTCAGGCTGCAACCGAAAGTCTCAACAGCTGTGGAGGAGAAAGGGCAAGGAGCTGAACTGGGCTAGTAAGAGTTCTGCTAGGAAATACCAGCACTAAAATAATATACTGCACTGTAAGAAAAAGGGTTTTTTTTGCAGAAATACTCTATTTTTTCTTATGTCAAAAAACTACTCTTTAGCACTTGCCTAAGAGTTTTCTGTTCTTTTACTGAGTACAAAGAAATGTGTTGAAATGATTGTGTGGTATTTGATCACATGAAACAGGTGTGGCAGATAGAGATTAGGTGGTGAAAAGTGCTGGAGTAATCCTTTAATCCATTCAACTCTGTACATAGGCTCACAGGTCCTCACAAAGATGTCCACAAGTAGCCTCATGCAAGTTCCAATCATGTTTTGAGGCTCCGGGGTGGGAACCAGACTTAAGCCCTAAGTCTTTTGTAAAGAGAAGTCCGAAGCAGGTCTTGAGTCTCTACAGTGAAAGTCTGAGTCAAGTACTAATTATCTCTTATAAGTAAAGGTCCAAGTCAAGTCTTAATTCTCTGTATGTATGTACAAAATCCAAGTTGAATCTTGGGTTGAAGTTTAATCTTCAAGTTTTTGGAGATGAGTCAGAGGCAAGTTTTAATTCTTTGGGGTAAAAAAAGTCCAAGTTGAGTCTTAAGTATCGGGGTACAAATCCAACTCAAGTCTTAAATCTTTTAGATGGGAGCCAGAGTCATGCCTTTAAATCTTTGGAGTTGGAGTTAGAGTCAATAAACAGTTCTCTGTGGTTCTGGCATAAGTCAATTATCAAGTGTTTGGAGTAGGAACCAGAGTTATGTTTTAAGTCTAAGGACGTCCAATCAGATCTTGGGTCTCAGCAATGAAGGTCTAAGACAAGTCTCAAATCTAAATGGGAAACGAAATCAAGTTTCTTTTCTCTTTGTTATCTCAAATCTTGGGTCCTTGAGTCTTAGTTGAGTAATAGTTCTCTGGGTTACATGTTATAGTTGAGTCTTGAGTAGCTGGAGTATAATTTAGAATTGAGTCTCAAGTCTTTGGAGTGCATGTCATAGTCAAGTCTCAAGTCTTTGGGTTGGGAGTTAGTATAAGTCAAGTCTTAAGTTTCGGGGTGAAAGTTTGAGTCAAGTTTTAAGTCTTTAAAGTGGTAGTCTGAGTTGAGTCTTTGCAGTTCTCTGCAGTACTGGTCCAAGTCAAATGAGTGAAATGTGTCAGGTCTTAGCCCTGTCTCGTGTCTCTGTGTGTCTTCCCCACGTGACCTGTGCTCCCCTGTGTCTCCCGTCTTAGTAGATTTCCACCTGTGTCTCATTTGTAGCTCCGCCCCTTCCCCAGGTGTTTCCAATTCTAGAGTGTTTCTTGTTTCTTTAAATAGCCCTCGTCTACCACTTTGTCTCGGTCGGTCTTTGCACCTTCCCATGTCGTTTTGTCTTTCTCTCCGTTTAATAGTCTCTCAGTGTTTTCTTGTCTCCTAAGCCTTAGTCCCGTGTTTCTCGTTTATATCTTGTTTAATGTTTCTAGTTTCTTGTTTACTTACGTGTTCCCTAGTTCCTTGTATATACCCCTGCTTGAAGTTTATTAGTTTATTCCATTGTATATATTTCCCTTGCCCAGTTTAGTTAATCCTGTCTTGTTTTAGTTCCTTGTTTGTTAGTATTTTGGTTTATTATCTTTGTTACATGTTTACTTGTTTCTTTGTCTTTCTTTGTTATTTATTTAATAAATTTATTTATATCGCCCTTACCTGCACCTGTGTCCGCCTCCTCGTCTCCCTGCCTGGGTCATTCGTGACAGAAAGACCGACCGAACATGGACACAGCAGGTTCTGCCTGGACTGGCACCAGAATGGCGATTCGTCGTGCTCCTTGCGGGACCCCGGCGCAGGACACCTCGAGGCCTCAAGGACGCCGCAGGCCTCGGGGTAGGCGTTCTAAGGGGCCCCGGCAGCCGGAAGAAGACCCCTTTTCCGGGGAGGATTTTCTTGGGGGGGCGATACGGGTTGGTGTTATGAGCCTCGGTGCCTCCGTGTACCCGATGCTCAAGGAGCGGGATCCGTGGGACTTTCTCGGGTGCGCTCCCAGCAGCTCCGAGGACGAAGAGGAGCTCTACCCTGCACCAGCCCGCACTCCGTTGCCGTTCCCCCCAGGGGCGGTGCTCTACCCGGCTCTCGGCCGCACAGCTCCAGAGGCCGTCCCGACTCCCGTCCGTTCCCCTGCGGCCAAGGCTCTCTTCTCACCGGCGGTTCCAGTGCTAGCTTCCCCGGTGGCTAAGGCGTTAGCTTCCCCAGCGCCTCCAAAGCTTGCTCCTCCCGCGGCCAAGACACTCTCCTCTCCAGCTGCAAAGGCGCACTCTGGGACTTCCGCGGCGGCTGTGAAACTGCGCTCCGAGACTTCCGCGATGGCAGTCGAACCGCGCTCAGTGTTCCCCGCGGTTGCTGCCGAACCGCGCTACAGGACCTCCAACCCGGCGAGCCAGCCGCGAGCAGAGACTTTCCCCGCGCTTGACTCAGCCGGAGAGAGTAAAAATCCGGTCCGGGAATTTGCGGCAACCGCACTCTCAAGCCCTGCAGCTGCAGCGCTAGCTCCTCAGGTTGAGGAGCTGGCTTTCATGGCAGCTGCAGATCTGAATTCCGCCGCTGCAATCCAGCCTCTCTTTGGGACTATCTCCGCGGCCACTCAGCCGCGCTCTGGAACTCTCTCCGCGCCGGACTTTACCGGCGGCCCCGCGCTTTCTGCCTCTACAGTCTCTGCCGGCGAAGCTGCAGCTCCGGTCCGGGTGTTTGTTCCACCCGCAGTCTCCGCTGGATCTGCACACACCCAGCTCCGAAATTCTCTCGGCGGCCACGCCCATCTCCGAGGTGTCTTCGGCTGCTGAGCCACGCCCCCGGACTCCTGCCGTGTCTGCAGAAGCTGCTCCAGCCTCCGTGTCTGCAGAAGCTGCTCCAGCCTCCGTCTCTGCTGAAGCTGCTGAAGCCTCCGTCTCTGCTGAAGCTGTTCAAGCCTCTGTGTCTGCAGAAGCTGCTCCAGCCTCCGTCTCTGCAGAAGCTGTTCAAGTCTCCGTCTCTGCTGAAGCTGTTCAAGCCTCTGTGTCTGCAGAAGCTGCTCCAGCCTCCGTCTCTGCAGAAGCTGTTCAAGTCTCCGTCTCTGCTGAAGCTGTTCAAGCCTCCGTGTCTGCTCCAGCTGTTCAAGCCTCCGTGTCTGCTCCAGCTGTTCAAGCCTCCGTGTCTGCTCCAGCTGTTCAAGCCTCTGTGTCTGCTCCAGCTGTTCAAGCGCCAGCACCAGCTCCCGCTGCCAGAGTCGCCGCGCCGCCAGCACCAGCTCCCACTGCCAGAGTCGCCGCGCCGCCAGCACCAGCTCCCGCTGCCAGAGTCGCCGCGCCGCCAGCACCAGCTCCCGCTGCCAGAGTCGCCGCGCCGCCAGCACCAGCTCCCGCTGCCAGAGTCGCCGCGCCGCCAGCACCAGCTCCCGCTGCCAGAGTCGCCGCACCGCCAGCACCTGCTCCCGGAACTGTGTTTCGTCCCAGGTCCCATGTACCCAGGCAGGCACCGAGGTCCCCTGACTTTGTCCCCAGTACTGTGCCCAGGCTGGCTCCTTGGACTTCCCCTCAGACATTTGCCAGTCCTGGGCACCCACCTGTGTTTCTGGTCCCCATGTCTCTCCCTGTCTTGGTCCCTGTCTCTGTCTATGTCCCTGTACCTGTTTCTGTCTCTGTTCCTGTTCCAGTCACAGTGTTCATGTCGGTCCCTGTTAATGTCCTCGTCCCTGTTCCCATGTCTAGTCCTGTCCAGTCTCCTGTCCAGTCTCACGTCCAGTCTCCGTCTCCTGTCCAGTCTCACGTCCAGTCTCCGTCTCATGTCCAGTTCCCCGTCCAGTCTCTGTCCACCGTCCAGTTCCCTGTCCAGTCTCCGTTCCCCATCCAGTCTCCGTCTCCTGTCCAGTTCCCCGTCCAGTCTCCGTCTCCTGTTCAGTTCCCCGTTCAGTCTCCCGTCCAGTCTCTGTCCTCTGTCCTGTCTCCGTTTCAGTCCCCGGTTTCGTCTCTTGTTTTCCCCGGCCTCTCCCCGCCGCCAGCCCCCGGGGTTCGTTTTTACGCGCCTCGGGAGCTGCGCGTTTAGGGGGAGGCTTCTGTCAGATCTTAGCCCTGTCTCGTGTCTCTGTGTGTCTTCCCCACGTGACCTGTGCTCCCCTGTGTCTCCCGTCTTAGTAGATTTCCACCTGTGTCTCATTTGTAGCTCCGCCCCTTCCCCAGGTGTTTCCAATTCTAGAGTGTTTCTTGTTTCTTTAAATAGCCCTCGTCTACCACTTTGTCTCGGGCGGTCTTTGCACCTTCCCATGTCGTTTTGTCTTTCTCTCCGTTTAATAGTCTCTCAGTGTTTTCTTGTCTCCTAAGCCTTAGTCCCGTGTTTCTTGTTTATATCTTGTTTAATGTTTCTAGTTTCTTGTTTACTTACGTGTTCCCTAGTTCCTTGTATATACCCCTGCTTGAAGTTTATTAGTTTATTCCATTGTATATATTTCCCTTGCCCAGTTTAGTTAATCCTGTCTTGTTTTAGTTCCTTGTTTGTTAGTATTTTGGTTTATTATCTTTGTTACATGTTTACTTGTTTCTTTGTCTTTCTTTGTTATTTATTTAATAAATTTATTTATATTGCCCTTACCTGCACCTGTGTCCGCCTCCTCGTCTCCCTGCCTGGGTCATTCGTGACAAAATGAGTGAGTCAAATCTTCAGCATTTAAGGGGTCCTAATTTAGACCCAGTGGAGCATTCTGAGGATCCTGTGAGTTTCTGGAGAAAAATGTATGCAGGAAACAGTGCATCAGTTTAGGAACATCATTGTTTACCACAGGGCTTTGTGGAAACTGCTTATCTGATGAAAAAGTTGCATACAAGAACATCAGAACAAATAACATTTGTGTCCATATTTTAGGAACTGCAAGTTACACTGCAAAAAATCTACCAAAAGTAATGACAACAACAAGCATACAAATAAAAAAAAAAGTAATGAATTGGGTGTCCTGCTTCCTGTTTATTATTTATCGATAAATTAAGAAGAAAAACAGTCAAAAGTTGATTCCAAGTATTGAATTAGTTGTTCATGCAAACTCTTAATATGTAATCCAAAGTGGTTGATGATTACTTGTGAATTTCAAATATGACTGTTACAATTATGGACGTGATTTTATCTGTTCTGAACTGACCTGTATTTGATCTAAAATCTGAATCTGAAACTCTGCTTGACTACATAACGTCACAGGTCTGACCGGTGCTTTCTGTACAATAATGAGACTGGAAATCATTCCACTTCCCATAATGTATACAAAATATCATATATTTGACCCACGGTTCTCCAGACAGATCACATAAATGAAGACCTCACTTTCCATAATGTTTTAGTAAGCCTGTATCGTCTTACATATGATTGATGGAGCATATTTCAGTAATATTATGGTGTGCAGTCTCCAGTTTATCCCACAGTAGCCTGAGAGGTCTCTATAGTCATATCAATGCATTGTGTGTGGAGTGAGCTGATTGAATGTAGCATAGGCAACATCTGGATTTTGTCTTTAAGATGCAGTTGCGGTGTTAAATGCAAAACATACTGGTAGAAGCACAGCTGCACCAAAATTTCTACTGGAAACAGACGTCCAACATGACCCTTACACTTTACCTTACATGGATAAACACTGATCAAGCATAATATTATGACCACCTCCTTGTTTCTTCACCTATTATCCATTTTTTCGGCTCAATTCAGCATATAGAACACATCGTGATTCTACGATTACAGACTGTAGTATTTCTGCTTCTCTGTCACATGGGCAGCATCCTGTGGACAGGACTAGAGTAGGGGTCAGAAATAAGCAGCCCACAGGCCAGATGTGGCCCGCAAGCATGAAACATCTGGCCCCCTGAGGTTGTTGAAACTATAATGAATGATAATGAAAAAAAATAATAATTAAATGCTTCTCTGGAGAGCTTTTGTTTACATACCTCCCCTGTCTCTCTGTCGTGCTTAGCGTGACATTAGTTTCCGCCTGTTCTGGTTTTTTTCAACTGCTTCCTATCTCCTTATAGGGTGTTTTTTCCCCAGCCCTGTCACAATTCACTAGCCAGGGCAACGGTAATGTATTGGACCGCGACTCTGACGATACAGGTTTGATCCCATGTGGAAAGCGATGTGTAAATTTGTTTATTTTATCCTTTCCTTTTGAGTTTACCTGCTTTGAGATCAACTGTTCTTCAATTGGGTTCAACAACCCTCTGGGCTGGAGAGCTACTTGTTAGGGCTCAGCCAGTTCCCGCAGCGGCCACCAGAGGCCGCCATAAACCCACCAAGGTGGTAAGAAGGGAACCGGCTGAGAGTTCATTAGAACAGGGATCATTAAGGCCACCTGAAGCCAATAAAGCGTCATCAGCCTCAGCTGTGGCACCGTCTTTAAAAAGGCGAGCCTCCAGCAGACTGATGTCGCACACTTCATGCCCTGTGACCGGTAAACGGTAGCTCCACGGAGCAAAGCTGAAAAGAAAAAATAAAAGAAAGCCTGCAAGGAAAAGAAAAGAAATAAAAGAGAGCTTGCAAAGCTGAGAGAAAAAAGAAAAAAAAGAAGAAAAAAAAAATAATAAAATAAAATGCAAGGCTGAAAAGAACGAAAGAAAAAATAAAAGAAAGCCTGCAAGGCTGAAAAGAAAATAAATAAAAGAAAGCTTGCAAAGCTGAAAAGAAAAAATAAAAGAAAGCCTGCAAGGAAAAGAAAAGAAATAAAAGAGAGCTTGCAAAGCTGAGAGAAAAAAGAAAAAAAAGAAGAAAAAAAAAATAATAAAATAAAATGCAAGGCTGAAAAGAACGAAAGAAAAAATAAAAGAAAGCCTGCAAGGCTGAAAAGAAATAAAAGAAAGCTTGCAAAGCTGAAAAGAAGCAATAAATAAATTAATTAATAAAAGAAAGCTTGCAAGGCTAAAAATGGAAAAAGAAAAGGAAAAAAGAAAACAAAATAAGAGAACAGAAAATAAAAGAAAGCTTGCAAGGCAAGAAAGAAAAGATAAGGGAAAGCCTGCAAGGCTGAGGAGAAAAGAAAATAATTTTATTTTCTTGATTTCTGTTTCTATTTCTGTCTTTATTTTATTTCAAACAGAGGCATTATTTAGTTACCTTTATTGCGCTGAAAGGGCGTTCTCTTGTTTATTTTCCCCTTTTTCTTTTATGCACACACAATTACAGTAAAACCCTTTTCGTTATATCTCTGCACTTGACTCCTCCCACACCCCTACCATGACACTACTAGTCTGTATCACGCCATCCCATTTTACTACATTTTCCAAAACAGAATTTATTTTTGTGGCCCGCCATATAATGGCTTGGAAAATATCTGGCCCACGGCCAAACTGAATTGCCGACGCCTGGACTAGAGGATGTACAACACAAACTGGGCAGCAACCGATTCAGAGCTTCTGTATCTGACTTTGCTTTGTGGTGAAGCAGTTAGGGGTAGGAGTATTTAATAGAGTGTGCAATGAGTGAAGGACAGTGAGAGAAAACAATGTTTAAAAACCCCAGCAGCACTGCTGTTTCTGATCCACTCATACCAGAACAGCACTAACTCGCTTCTTTTCCTCCTGCACCTGTGTCTCCCAGTGATCTACCAGCTCTGGACTCCATTGCCCAGAATGCACCACACACTGACACAACCCATTCACATTCTCCACACAGGTGAAGAATATTTATGTCAGCTGTTTCTCTCACTGTATATACCCCTTCTTTTCACACTCTCACCCTGCCAAGTATTTAATTGGTTCCATCCATAGACTGTGTATAGCTGGACAGACCATTGTCTCTCAAAAGTGAAGCCACCACCCATCCCTATAGGTTTCAATAGCAAAACAGACAACTTTCAATCACGTTTTTTTTTTAATACACTGTAATTCTATCTCCTTTATTTAAATGTAACAGCTAGTGTAACCTCTGCTTATATTGTCCAATTTTTATAACCTCACAGAATTCGTTTTTTAAAACATATTTCAGCTCTGTTAAAAAATGTGTGGTTATTGTAAAAGGGCTGGTTATGGGCGGGACTGCTCTGCAGCCTGTGACCTCGAGGCAGCCCTCAGGGGCGGGGTTATTTAAATGAGTAGGCTGTCTCTCCACAGTCTTTCTCCCTCCTCTGGTCTCTACTCCGCAGACTCGGATTTCAGGATCGCCAACATGGCAGAATATTTTGGCTTCATTTTCATTGAATGAATGGGAACGATGACACGGCGTCCATCTTTTTTACAGTCTCTGATTCCATCTGTCATTACAAACTATTTATTTTTCCCATGTTTATGTTCAATTCTGTCTACGACATTTTTTTGTATTTCTGACCTGTATATGCCTTACCCTCTGATACTGGCTTGCCGTGTTTTGACCTGGAGTGTCTTACCATTTCTGGTGAGTTTTGTCTTTTGGTTTTGACCCTGCCTGTCCCTGACAGAGACATGATATTAGTTCCTGTCCCATTACAGTTCCACATGACTTTCTACTAATAATATCTGTTTGGTGTTATCTACCAAAAACATGTACAGATACTGTGCCTGTATAAATTACCTATGTAAATTACTTCTGCTGTGAAGTAATTGCCTTCATTTAGCAAAAAGTCCTGGGTGAAACACTCCTTATAACTTCAGAACAAATGAATGAAGTTAACACAAAGTCTATAAAGATTTTTTTATTTTAATTTATTCCAGTTAACAAAGTAAGAACACATTGGTTGGATGCATTTCCATACAGTTCCACCGGGTCCAATATGGCCTTAAAATGAAAAGAGTCTTCTATAGAGTTTTCTATTTTTTCTTCATTCCTTAGATTCTGAGGTTTTATGGCATTGTTATCCTATACATATATAACAGATTCTCTCATTGTCTAAATCCTTCACACTCATTAAATTAAGGTAAACATATGGAGTAAGCTGCAGCCACCTGTACTCACTCTTTTCCTGTAGGACTGGAGCTGAGAGGTACAGAACATCATTCATCAAACTGGTCCCAGTGCACTCATCCATCCTGCAGGCCATTCTGCACAGAGTTGCTTTAGTTTCAGTGTAAGACAAGTGGAAACAGTATTAAATAACTACAGTCAGCCTCCTCACAGCTCCCACCAGTGAGAAGGAGAGACGTGGGAATCTGAGAGATTCCGTGTCTGGAAGCTGCTACAGTGGAGGTCCAGAGGAACTTGCTGTTATTGATGTTTTCCCCCAGTATTTCCAGTATGACATTTTGAGCTCAAGATTGTTTAAAGAAAAGCTTTGGATTTGTGGTCTTTGGATTAACCCGTACTGCAGTTATCTAGTCCTAAGAGCATCTTTAGAGGAATAGTTGGCTAAACTATACATTTTGTCTTCTCCCTTGTGGTCTCTTCCTCCTTAAATGTGGTCATTCTGTCCAGTGCCGGCGCTCTGCCCACACGGATTGTGCACTGCCCGTGAAAATTCAACATTATAATAGTTATCATAATAAACATTACATTACATTACATTTACATTACATTTGGCAGACGCTTTTGTCCAAAGCGACTTACAATAGTCAAGTACAATGTAAAATAAGTTTAAAGGTAAAAACAACTTTGGATAGGGATAAAAGGAGGTCAAAGGGGAATAATAGGATAGAGGAGTGAAGGAGGGGAAGAAGGAAATGAGGTTAGAAGTAGTTAGTGTGTTAGAGGTGTTAAGAGAGTAAGTGCTCTTTGAAGAGCTCTGTCTTCAGGAGTTTCTTAAAGATAGCGAGAGATTCTCCTGATCTGGTAGTGGAAGGTAGTTTGTTCCACCATTGAGAACAGTCTGGATTGCTTTGTGTGAATGTTTGGCAAAGCGAGGCGACGTTCATTGGAGGAGCGCGGCGGCCGGGAGGTAGCGTAAGCCTTCAGGAGCGAGTGCAGGTAGGAAGGAGCCTGTTCTGTCATCACCTTGTAGGCGATTGTAAGAGCTTTGAATTTGATGCGAGCAGCAACCGGTAGCCAGTGGAGCTCAATGAGCAGCGGGGTGACATGTGCCCGTTTTGGCTGGTTGAAGACCAGACGTGCTGCTGCGTTCTGGATCATCTGGAGTGGTTTTACTACACAGGCCGGGAGGCCAGTTAGCAGGGCATTGCAGTAGTCGAGGCGTGAGATGACGACCGCTTGCACCAGGAGTTGGGTGGCCTGTTGCGTCAAGAACGGTCTAATTTTTCGGATGTTATAGAGCGCAAAGCAGCAGGACCGAGCAACTGAGGCCACATGGTGCGTGAAGGAGAGTTGGTCATCAACCAGAACACCCAGGTTCCTAGCAACCTTTGTCGGTGAGAGAGAGAGAGAGTCGATACTTATAGAGAAGTTGTGTTGAAAAGATGGTTTTGCTGGTATAACCAGAAGTTCAGTCTTTGAGAGATTTAATTGAAGGTGATGCTCCTTCATCCATGAGGATATGTCAGAGAGACACTGCGATATCCGTGCAGAGATTGAGTGATCTTCAGGTGAGAACGACAGGTATAGCTGGGTGTCATCAGCAAAGCAATGGTAGGAAAATCCGTGTGAGCGGACAACCTGACCAAGAGAGGTGGTGTATATGGAGAAGAGAAGGGGTCCCAGTACTGAACCTTGGGGAACCCCAGTGGATAAGGAGCGGGCTGAGGACAGCTGTCCTTGCCACGACACCTTGAACGAGCGCCCAGTGAGGTACGATCTGAACCATGACAGCACATTGTCTGAGATCCCCATGTTTGAGAGTATAGTTAGGAGGAAGTCATGGTTGACTGTCAAATGCGGCCGAGAGGTCCAGCAGAATGAGCACTGAGGACTGACCTGCAGCTCTGGCAGTTTTCAACGCTTCAGTCACAGACAACAGAGCCGTCTCGGTAGAGTGTCCTTTTTTGAACCCAGATGGTCCAGAAGGTCATTCTGGGAGAGGAAGCCAGAGACCTGATTTAGAACTGCTCTTTCTAGTGTTTTAGAGAGAAAGGGTAGCAGTGAGACCGGTCTGTAGTTGTCAACCTGGGCGGGGTTGAGAGAAGGCTTTTTAAGCAGTGGTGTCACATGTGCTTGTTTGAAAGCAGTCGGGAATACACCAGAAGTTAAAGAGGCAACCAGAAGTTAAAGAGGCAGCATAAACAACATATTTAATAGATATAAGTAATACAAAATACAAAGTAACATAGTAGCAAAGTGGCACTATATCTTTAAATTAAAATTATAATAGGACATTAGTGCCATAATGAATTATGGTAGTTTTAGATTTGAAGGCAAATAGTTTATTACTTTTCATTTGAGTGTAGTGCATAGTGTAGTTCCATATATTAGGCGCATTTAAAATCCTTTAATTTTCCAAAAAATTGTCAGTGCACCTTTTAATCTGGTGTGCCTTCTGTATTGTATGTATTTTACCAGTCTGAAGTGCAGCTTTATAAAAAAGTTTTAGTTTAGCTCTCCAGCAACAGAGGCTGGAGCAGTATTAGCATTAGCCGCTAAGCGTGCTGAGCGCTAGCCCTGTGACCGTTCATAGGTGAGTATATTGGACTATAGTCTGTGTGTTTTTGAGTTAAAACAAGCTACATTGGACAAACCGCTAGCTTATATTGCCCTGAATTACTGGAAAACCCAGGGTTCCTCAGTACAGCGCTGTCGGGAGGCATTAGCCGCTAACCACTAGCGATGCTAATGCTAATGCTCCAGCTTTAGTGGAAACCTGTAAATCTAAGCTTACTGTGAATAAACGGAAGCGCTTAACTCACCCAAATTAACAGTTTTCAGCAGAGAAACCTTTTTAGTTTTACATCCAGCGCTCGTTTGACTTGTCTGACTTTTTTTTAGGATTACTGTTTTTTAATTAACTTAGCTTAGCTTTACAGGTGTCGCCACCCAGTAGATTTATTATCTATTAGATTGATTGATTATCTATTTTTTATTAATCAAATACAACATCAACAGTTGATCAGGATAAATAGAAACAAAGTAAAAGGCTTTTAATGCTGATAAATCTAAATATTATTAATGTTTTTTGAGTGTAACACATGCCAATGACTCCCAGACTGGAGCACAGCTTTCCCAGCCTTTAATGAACATTAAAGCATGGCAATTAAATGCATGGCCTTTAAGCATGCCAATTTCCATTTAAACCAGTGCATGGCATCATGTTCATTAAAAACATGTAAAAACATGATTCCAATTTCTTTACAGAATTATCCAGCTCAGAAAAAAACAGTTACAAAACAAGAAATACCAGCAGAATCACCACTAAATAGCTAACAAATTGGACCGCAAGCTGCAAAGTGAAGACCGCAGCTTTTAACGAGGGTGGGTTTATGAGGTTGTGAAGGGGGTGTATGAGGGGGAATGGGTGGGAAGAGTTTGTTATGATCTCTAACAGTTCCCACCCTGAAGTCACACTGTGGTGATGTTCTGGTTTACCAGTTAATTGTTCAAAACTGTAATTAAGAAATCCAAGTTTAAGACCAAATGTGTGTGAATTTGAAGGGTTTATATCATGGAATGTTGAGTCCTTTGTTTTCCTTTGTTTTTAAAACCTTTGTAAAGTTTAAAAATGTAAAGCTCACTTACTAATCTATACATTCCATACTTATGGATTTTTTAAAATACTGATAAAAACAGTCTTCTTTGAATTCATCATGGGTTTCACCACAATGAACAACAGTAAAATATATCCAGTACATCAAAGAGTTTTTTTGTCACAAGTTAAATAAGGCAAGGCCGTCAATGGCCTCGTATTTTCTGGATTTTCTGTCCCACCTTAAATAGTTTGTACAGCATATGTTAAGGCAAGTGTAACGCTGTGTTGAAGGACGGGACGAGGAGAGCGGACGCTAATGCAAGTAATATTTATTGAAAAAACAGAAAACAAAACAGAAACCAAACAGAAACTCAGACACATGGAGACCAACTAACAGACGGGATTAACACAGCCGTGACAGACGTGAAAACGCACAAGAACCGACAAAAACACTACTGAAAGAGACGCTTAAATACACACACAAGGCGGGAAAGAGAACAGGTAACACCTGGGGACTGTCTAACGAAGGGCGGAGCTACACATGGACACAGGTGAGTGGAAAAACACCAGGGAAGAAACACAGAGAAGCCGGGACACGTGAGAATAACAGACATGAGAAAAGACAGAAAACAGGCAAAAGATGTGACAGAACCCTCCCCTTAACGCGCAACTCCCGGGGCGCGAAAAAACAAAACCCCAGGAGCTGGTCAGGAGAGGGTGGAAAACAAGGAACAAGACACCAAACAAGACTAAGACTGAGCACAGAAGAGAGGAGACTGGCCAGAGGATGGGACTGGAAACTGAAATGCAGACTGGACAGGGGAGAAAAGCCGGGACTGGAGATTAGACACAAATGGAGACTGGGACTGGACCGGGGACAGGACACAGGGCTGGACAGGAAACTTGAAAGGAGACTGGACAGTGGACTGAGCTGGGGATGGAGCTGTGGACTGGACATTGGACTGGGGACTGGACACGAACAGAGACTGGACAGGGGATTGGACAGTGGACATGAATGGGAACTTGATGTTGGACGGAGACAGAACAGGGGACGGAGGCTGGACAGGGAACTGGACGGTGGACGGAGACTGAACAGGAGACGGAGACTGGACATGAAACGGGGCAGGAGACTGGACGGGACTGGACATGGGAACAGGGACGAGGACATTAACAGGGACTGACACGAACACAGTAACAGGAACAGGAACAGAAAAACCACTGGGGACAGGAACTGGAACATGGACAGACACGGGAACCATGACAGGGAGAGACAGGGGCACAAAAAACACAAGAGGGTGCCCAGGACCAGCAAAAGTCTGTGGGGTTAGCCTGGGCACATTACTGGGGGCAAAGTCAGGAGGTCTAGCTGGCCTAGGGACACGGGGCCTAGGGCCAAACATTGTTCTTGGAGTGGGAACAGGGGCAGCTGGAGCTGCTGGTGCTTGAGCAGGAGCTGCTGGTGCTTGAGCAGGCGCGGCGGTTGCAGCTTGAGCAGGCGCGGCGGGTGCAGCTTGAGCAGGCGCGGCGGGTGCAGCTTGAGCAGGCGCGGCGGGTGCAGCTTGAGCAGCTTCTGCCGACACGGAGGCTGGAGCAGCTTCTGCCGACACGGAGGCTGGAGCAGCTTCTGCAGACACGGAGGCTGGAGCAGCTTCTGCAGACACGGAGGCTGGAGCAGCTTCTGCAGACACGGAGGCTGGAGCAGCTTCTGCAGACACGGAGGCTGGAGCAGCTTCTGCAGACACGGAGGCTGGAGCAGCTTCTGCAGACACGGAGGCTGGAGCAGCTTCTGCAGACACGGAGGCTGGAGCAGCTTCTGCAGACACGGAGGCTGGAGCAGCTTCTGCAGACACGGAGGCTGGAGCAGCTTCTGCAGACACGGAGGCTGGAGCAGCTTCTGCAGACACGGAGGCTGGAGCAGCTTCTGCAGGCGCGGCGATCCTAGGAGCTCGAGACCTGGGAGTAGGCACAGGAGCAGAGGCGGGTAGCCCAGGCACGTGAACTGGGGTGGCAGCGGGCACAGAGTCAGAGACGGCCGGAGCCGCGGGCAGCGCTGATACAGAGGGCGAAGACGCCGATTCAGCGGGAGCTGAGAGTGCGGCTGCCGCCAAGATCCGGCCTGGAACCGCAGATTCAGCAGTGGGCGAGGCGGTAGAAACCAGACCGGAGCTTGCTTCTGGAGCAGGAGTCGCAGACCTGGAATCCGGCCGGGCTGGAGAGCTGGAAGCAGGTGGGGCTTGAGAGCTGGAAGCAGGTGGGGCTTGAGAGCGCGGTGGAGCTAGCAGGCTAGCTAGCTTAGCCGGAGCTTCAGAGAGCGGCGCTGCCACCGGCGCTTTCTCGGAGCGCGGAGCCTCAGCCGCGAGCTTCTCGGAGCGCGGATGAGCCGCGGGGGTCTCGGAGCGCGGAGCCTCAGCCGCAAGCTTCTCGGAGCGCGGCGTCTCGACCGCGGAATTCTCGGAGCGCGGATGAGCCACGGGAGTCTCGGAGCGTGGCGTCCCATCCGCTGGCTTCACGGAGCGTGGCGTCTTGGTCGCGGGATTCTCGGAGCGCGGATGAGCCACGGGAGTCACAGAGCGTGGCTTCTCAGCCGCCAGGGAATACGGCCACGGAGTACGGGCTGGTGCGGGGTAGAGCTCCTCCTCCTCCTCGGAGCTACTGGGAGCACATCCCAGGAAGTCCCACGGGCTGCGCGTCCTCTGCCTCGGGCACTCATGGCTCGACCTGAGGCTCACTGCACCGATCCTTAGCGCCCCCCTAAGAAAATCCTCCCTCCGGAAGGATTCTTCTTCCGGCAGGCAGGAACTCTGAGCACGCTGCGAGTGCCGCCGCCTCCCTTTTCTCCTCCGGCGCCGGGAAGTGGAAGAGTCTTCAGTCCCATACTCCTCCTGAGTGCCGCGAGAGAATGGAGTGGGTCGGATCGCCAGCCTGGATCCATAAAACGGATTACTTACAGCGTCCATGGTTTTAGGTCGGTTCTTCTGTAACGGTTCTTCTGTTCTTCTGTAACGCGGACGCTAATGCAAGTAATATTTATTGAAAAACAGAAAACAAAACATAAACCAAACAGAAACTCAGACACATGGAGACCCACTAACAGACGGGATTAACACAGCCGTGACAGACGTGAAAACGCACAAGAACCGACAAAAACACTACTGACAGAGACGCTTAAATACACACACAAGGCGGGAAAGAGAACAGGTAACACCTGGGGACTGACTAACGAAGGGCGGAGCTACACATGGACACAGGTGAGTGGAAAAACACCAGGGAAGAAACACAGAGAAGCCGGGACACGTAAGAATAACAGACATGAGAAAAGACAGAAAACAGGCAAAAGATGTGACAGCAAGTCAGCTTTATGCTTAATGGAACAATATATAATTTATCTTCAATACTAAATAATAAAATGATCAGAATGTATCATTAGATATTAAGGAAACATGCTGAATTAAAGCACTGGCAGCTCTTGTCAGCAGTGCTTCAGCCGTTCCCAACACTAACTCCACCCCGAGGTGGCCGGTACACAACAGAGAGCGAGCAGTGTTGCAGCATGGAAGCAAGCAAGCAGGACTGTTTCAGCTATAACCTTAGCTGCTACACAGCCTAAAAAGCCTCAATGACCAAAGAAGGAATAAAACAAGGGTGAATATTGGCAGTGACTTTAGAAGGTGGAGACTTAGAGCTAAAAAAGACAAAAAGACCGACCCAGAGCTGGTAAGCTAACTGGCTAGCTAAGTCAGGTAACCCCTAGATTAGCTTACTAGGGACTGGTGTTTAAATTAATAAAAACTATTGAGTGTTCACATTCATATCAGTGATCTGTGTGCAGCTGGGATAACAAGGTAGCAGGTACCTAAGAGAGAGAGATGTGGCAGTGATGAGTACTCCAAAATATACGCCAGAAACTAAAAGTTAGTCTCTATATTCACTCAGTTTAGCTATGAATGTGATTATATAGTGATTATATAGTGAGAAAACGATTAATGTAAACATTACTTGAAACTTACTAGCCATTTAACTGTTTATTTATCTGTCTGTCGTGTAACATATAGTCAATATAACACTAGATATACAGGGGTTGGACAATGAAATGGAAACACCTGGTTTTAGACCACAATAATTTATTGTATCAATGGATAGTTCTGGTGGAAACAGGAGAGTTGAGGTGCACATTGAATTCTGCCGTGATTTGAGCAGTCGTGGTTTTATGTTTTTTGGATACAATCCAGGTTAGCACCCGAATATCTCTTTCAGGCAGCTTCCTCTTACAGCGTCCACAGTTAATCCTGTTGGATGTGGTTGGTCCTTCTTGGTGGTATGCTGACATTACCCTGGATACCGTGGCTCTTGATACATCACAAAGACTTGCTGTCTTGGTCACAGATGCGCCAGCAAGACGTGCACCAACAATTTGTCCTCTTTTGAACTCTGGTATGTCACCCATAATGTTGTGTGCATTGCAATATTTTGAGCAAAACTGTGCTCTTACCCTGCTAATTGAACCTTCACACTCTGCTCTTACTGGTACAATGTGCAATTAATGAAGATTGGCCACCAGGCTGGTCTAATTTAGCCATGAAACCTCCCACACTAAAATGACAGGTGTTTCAATTTCATGGTCCAACCCCTGATGTTTCATCGTATCATAATGCATGTCTGTCACACCTTAGCCCATGTCTGTCTTGTGTTTTTCTATCATTTGATCCCTTGTGCTCCTGCCCTCTGTTTTCCTGTCATGTGGTCCCAGCCATGTGCTACTGTTGTGTTTTTGTCCCTGTCTCCGCCCTAGCCCCGCCCTAGCCATCAGTGTTGTCACCTTGTGTCCTGTTTGTAACCCCACGCCCTCATTACCGGTCCTCGGCCTCCTTGTGTATAAATAGCCCTTTGTATGAGTGTTTGCTTGTCGAGTCTTTTGTATCCTTGCCTTCAGTATGCATTTGTACCAGTTTTGTATTTTGTGTTCCTGAGTATTTATGTTTCCTCAATCCAGGTCTGTTTTGTGAACTTAGTAAGTGCGCAACGTTTATTCATTTTCTATTCTTAGTGTTTTTCTAGTTTTTCAGTTCCTTGTTTTTTTTAAGCATAGTTTTGTTCTTGTCTTTGTTTATCTCTCCAGTTTTGTGTACTTAGTTTTTGCGAAACCCGTGTTTGTTTTCAGTTTTATTTTAATTTATCTTATTTATTAAATACATTTATATATGCACTTACATCCATCCCTCCTCATTCCTAACAATGTCTCTACTATGCTAGTGGTGGTGGTAAATTACCCAGCTATAATTAGCAACCTGCAGTATACTATTTGCGTGCCAATATATATATATATATACCTGGCAACCCTGAGTGTGGAAATGTGACTGAGGGAGTGGGGATGGGCAGGACAAGATCTGCTAGTGCCTAAACTCAGCATGTTTCCTTAATATCTGATGATCCATCCTGGTCATGTTCTGAGTTACTACAGAAAATATAGTCCTTAAAATAGAAACATACTCAAACTTAAAAATACATTTTGTAGAAACGCATTCAGGGCGCAGATGCTAGATCTGATGAGATTCAGCCTCACTGTTTATATCCCTCACTGGGAATGTGTGTGTGTGTGTGTTTACATCACTTGGACAGGGGAGATGAATAAAATGATGCATGAAATGAGAGATGTGTTAGCAGTGATGGAATCTGGAGATGGATGTGTTGATGAGAGGGAAATATTTATTTGTTAAATATTTATATTTGGCTGTCACACAAATCAGCAGTGCTGCTGGTGAGATCCAGCTAAAAAATAAACTGTGTAATTGACTTTGGGAATTTTTATACACCAGTTGATTGAAACATAGATTTATGAGATTTTTATTTATATTGGATTTTGGGAAATTTGCCATAATATTTGAGTATGTTCCCCTTTTGTTTCTTCTTAACTGATATGACTATTCAAGACATGGGGCCCTACTTTAGTGATCTACAGACGATCCTTTAGCCATGCATGTGCAGCTTGATTGAGGGCTTGTCGTTGTGTCTTTGCTATCATAATGACGGGAAAAGTATGCCTTGCGTGGGTCGAAATGCACAAAAGGCATGTACTTATTCTTTTAAAAAACATGGGTGTGTTTTAAAGTGGCACTTGCCATTCCCTTTAAGAGCCAGGTGTGCTCTAACTTTGGCAGATTAGTATTTTAATGGTGCAGCACTTCTGCACTTCTCAGCAGAGAAAACTTACATATGCGTTTATGCAAGCAGGACGATGTTATTTTTTTGTGCATTTTGTTTATTGTTAATGTTAAAGTTGTGTTTGTGCACTGCTGTGTGTCCTTGGGTGTGTGTATTGAGTGAGGGGTGTACACGCCTGTGTTGCCATGATAGCAATGAACGTCTGACAGTTGACTGTTTTCTAGGCTTTTTTCAGTCCTTGGCGCAACTGTGTTTTCCATTGCAAAGGTAGCAATACCCCAGAAATGTACCTAAACACACCTCACTTCCAGATCACTATAGATATATTTGTAAGCTCTGTTGCTTTTTAAATGATGAAGGTGCACAAAACCTCCATTTAAGTTGGGATGTCTGTAGAGGTTCCTAATGATGTCCTTCGATAATCCATTCAATGCAGCTCAAATAGAGTGCGAAAGAGAGAGTGCGAGAAACAGAAAGAAAGAGAGAATAATAGTAGAGCGAGTGTGATATCAGTGTGTAACGTGTTTGTCGTTTCTCACTAATCTGTTTCGTGTGTGGTGTTTGTTTACTCTGGACTGGTTTACTGGATCTGAAGGAAGGAGCTGAAGTTTCAGTGAACTTTCCAAACATTTTCTTGCAAATAAACTGTGTAAAGTCTTTCATTTGGGAACAGTGGGAGGGAACTGCTGTCCAAATGATCCTAAAGTCACTCTAATATAAGCAGAAGCATATTGCTCAGATTCACACTGACCTGCTTTATAAAAAAAAGGTTTCCATTCTGAACTGATTAGACAGTGAGATGAAGAACAGATGTTTATGTGGAACATCTGTAAATCACCTACTGTCCTTCATAACACCCTCACCCTGCCGTCATCACAACCTCATAACTGAAAATGAAAGGAAATAGGCTGCCTATTAACCTTAATTACAACAGAAATTATTTTTATTACAGTTTTCAGGAATAGTTTTCCAATGAATCCCAGAACATACTGCATAAACAATAACAGTAAGAAATATCAAGAATAGAGAACATTTACAGCAAGCAAGCAGAGGAGTGTTTATATGTAGATGCTTAAACATACATAAAATAAAATGAATACAAAACAATAAGTACTAAAGTAAGATATTATAATAGTTATAATTATAAACTACACATTTAAATAAAACAATTTGTGATTGTGAGCTTTCCCTGAAAGCGTAAGCCCATACATACAATTACATGAATTACATTTCACTTATATATATCACATATATAGTAGGTACTGAATTATTTATACCAACTGCAGAATTATTTATTGTAGATAAAAAATTATAGAAATGAAGGTCAGTCAATCTGAAAAATGTCAAGCACTTTGAAAGTATCCTCAAGTGCAGTTGCTAAGACCATTAAAAACGGTATGATTAAACTGGCTCTCATCAGGACCACACCAGGAAAGGAAGAGCAAGAGCCTCAGAAACCACAAGTTAACAGCACCTAAGATAAAAGCACCTAAATTCTTCACAGAGTATTTTGGTTTTGCCTCAATAGGCTGGAACGCTGAAAAAACACTGAATAAGAAAGTGCGTCCAAACGTTTACCTGGTAGTAGATATTTAATTATTTATAAATGTTACTGAATCATTTGTAAAAGTTCTCACAACAGTGCTACTTCATCTAGAAGAAAGCCTTCTCCGTGCATCAGAGACAGGTACTCCAATAAAAACACAATAAACTCTATTTAAATACCCTTAATTTAAACAATTAATGAGCAGGTTTTTTTTACAGTATCTTTGTCCATATAATGTATTTGATTGTGCATAGGATCTTCCTATACTGCTAAAGTCTCCTGAGTCATTTCCAATGAGGAAGTAGGATCATCTCAAGGATGATCAGAAGAAATTGGGCACAGCAAAGGGTCTACATACTAATAGCCATATTATATATATATATATATATATTTTTAACAAATTTGCAACAATTTCTAAATTTCTGTTTTTTTTCTGTCAAGATGGAGTTTTGAGTGTACATTAATGAGAAATAAAATGAACTTTTTGGATTTAAGCAAATGGATGCAATGAAACAAAGAGTGAAACATTTAAAGGGGTCTGAATACTTTCCATACCCACTGTATGTAAAGGCATGCTTGCTTTCTCAAATAGTCTTCAGTCTACAGTTAATACATATGCAGAGAATGGAAGAGAGTGAGTGAGTGTGTTAGAGCGAGAGGCCTAGAGAGAGAGAGAGAGAGAGAGAGAGAGAGAGAGATTGCACAAAATTTCATTTATTCTGTCAGCTTCATGAATCTCATTCTGCTCTGACTGACGTCCCAACACAACCCATCTGACCGTGAGGCCTCATTTGCATACTCTGTCCACACTGACAGGCCGCCTGATCTGTCATGTCTCTTTTCATCCAATCAGCTTTGATCAGAGGCCACAGAGCCCTGACCCCCAGAAACCTGACCCAGGGTGGCTGACTGGGTACAGACTGAGCGTGAGGGAGTGTATAAGGTGACCGCTGGTAAGAGTGTGTTCATTTATCATCATTACATTAAGAAGAAAGGGAAAGTTCACACACGTCCCATCAGAACTCCTTAATCAGCACTGCCCTGACCTGCTGGACAAGACGGCCCACTTACAGAGGACCAGATGTCAGGAACACTTAGCAGACACACACACATACACACACTCATAGTGAGAGAGAAATATTTCTAAAATCTAAAGCAGAATATGGTCGAAAAACCGCATGGTTCAAAAGAGCCACATTGAAAAAAAAATTCCATTCGTTTTCCTTTACCAGACCTAATGAAAACCAGCAAAGTACGCTTCTATTAGACCTTCATTATACCAGTGCAGTGACCACATCACTTCACATCTTGGAAATGTATTTTTTCTAGCTCTTTTCTAACTGTAAATAAGGAGGTGCTGAGTACAGCCTTAAAGCCTTAAAGGGCTCCCAGGACCAATACTAGCCTGGCTAACAATGAATGGAATATCATTGGGACTGTTTAGAGCAATAGTTCTCAATCCTGGGTTCTGTAGCCCACTCATTTTAAAAGGGAATTCCACCAGTTTCTCAAATCTTCTTTACGCGGACAAACCAAGTCTCCCTGAAGCTGTGGGATTCTCCCGCATTTCGGCAGTGGCTCCCTGATGCCCGCGAGTCACATATAATCTCCCGGAATTCAGAATGAGAGCCCCAAACGCGCACACAGGCGACAGACTTTTTTTCTCTAATCGCGTGTGGGAAGGAGAGAGAGAAAGCAGAGAGGGTTCTGATTGGCCTGTTCTCTGCAAAGAGTCTGTGAGACAGCCAATCAGTTTTTAGTGTGGACTGGCAGTGTTTTTTCCCCCCTCCCGGACGGGATTTGTTCAGTGAGTGAGAGAAAGCAGATCATGGCGGAGGCAATATTAATAATTATTGTAATATGATATGAAATGTTTTTGATGTTGTGCAATTTTTTGTGATATTGTAACTGTCATTTTTTGTCAAATAAAGGCTTTTTTTTTTTTTTTTTGCGGGGGTGGGGTGGTAACCTCCCTAAAATCAACTTTTGCAACTTGGGATGTCTGTTTATGTGTCTATGCCTAAAAGGTAAAGAAACTTAATTAGAGTAGTTCGGTGTGAAACGCCACATTCTAGAAAAACAGAGCTCCAGACATCTAAAAAAACTAATTGGAAATGCTTTTCCAAAACTTAGAAAATTGCAGATCTGTGAAAAAGAATTTGCCCCCCTACATATTTCATTTGTCTTATATTTTTATTAATACATGCATTTTCAAAATAACAAACAAATTATAATATCAGACAAATATAACCTGAGTAAATATAAATGTGATGGGTAGTGCTGCACCACTGGCCACCAGCAGAGGAGCTGGGCAACGGAGGGGAAAAATCTGTGCAGTTGGGTCCCGAAACTCCAATTCCCAGAATGCCCAGCAGTGATCAGTGGCAACCAGCCACACCTGTGCAACACTCTATATAAACCCCAGTCAACCCACACATTCCCTTTACACCTTTGAGGAGGAGTGACCAGTAACAGAGGGGAAAGACAAGACAAGACAAGGAGTTCTCAAAAGAAGGCCAGAGGTTCTCAAAAACCCCAGAAAAACCTGAAAAGAAAACCACAAAAAAAGAAAAGATCTCAAAAGAAAGCAAAAAAAAAAAAATCTCAAAAGAAAGCCAAAGGCTCTCAATAGGAAAAAATAGATCTGAAAAGAAAGCCACAAAAAAGAAGAGTAATTTCATTTCTTTGACCTAAAGTTTTAACTTTGGTTTCTTGTTGAGAAAGCTGTGTTTTGTTTGTATATACCAAGTGTGGCATTTCCTTTGTTCTCCTTCCTGCCTTTTTTTTCTACATCTCTTTTGAGATTTATTTTTCCACCCATTTTCTACTATCCTCTGTGGAGAATTAATTCCACAAAGTTACATGAGCACACCCTTTTCTGTTCTATTAAAATAAATTAAAATATAAATAATAAGATAAAATAAACAAATAACTATAAACATACTTAAGTAAATATATATAATTAAAATAAAAACTTCCATTTTATTCTGCACTTGGATCCAACACCTCCCCCTCTCCCGTACCAATAACAAGCAGTTCATTTATTAAGGGAATAATCTATTCAAACCAACCTGACCCTAAGTGAAAATGTGTTTGCCCCCTAAAACGAATAACTTGTGGGACCCCCTGGATGACTTTTCTATGCCCTTTTGGAGTAATTTAGGTTAGCTGGTCACTTCTGGGAAGATTCACCAGTGTTCCATGTTTTCACCATTTGTGAATAATAGCTCTGACTGATAAACTCATGGGAGATTATTACAATAAAATATAAAGCAGTGAATACACAAAGCTATTCTATTCATATATAATGTGAACAAAGGAACTGTGACTGGCACTGCTAATTTCCTATTTTCTTCCGAAGTTAAAAGTAAATGAATTAAAGTATTAAAATAAATATACTATACTGAAGGGCTTTATACACAAACCTGGCATTAGTAAGATTTTACACCAATTCAAAGAATCATCTATCCAGGAAAATAACCATTTAGGGCTCCAAATGAATATTTAAGTGGTCAGGGTTCTATTTGCAACATATTTCTTTACTTTTTCTATAGCCACTAAGGAACCTTTTCTTTTAAATGTGTAGTTTTCTGCACAATATTAAACCGTATTGAGCAAACTATTCCTTTAAATTGTCAATTAAAATACAGTATTATGGGCACCTCAATCTAAGTATAATAGTGAACTGGTAGACACCATTTTAAGACCTGATAGGTTAGGGCTGTCCGATAATGTTCACGTCATTATCTGTAGCTCTGCTGTTGTGGTGATTGTGATTTTACTGCTCCTGACTGCTCCTCTGAAGCCCTGAGGAGATGCCCGGGCTCTTGCTGGGCCATTTGTCAGCCTGCCCGCCTCCACACTTCACACTCGGTCAGATCTGTTCTGTTCTGACTAGAACAGTCCAAAAAATACAACAGCAGCTGACATTTCAGCCCGTTCACAGAAGAGAGGGTCAGGATGTGGCGCTCCTACTCAACACAAGAGGGCGAGGAAGAGTCATTATCTTAGAAGAGAAAGAGATTGGTCAGTCTCCATGAAGGAAGTAAGAAATTGTTGTATGTCACAGTGGCTGCAGGGCTTACAAAGATGCATGAAATATTATGCTCCTAGAGTGGATATCATCGCTTTCCAATGAAAAACACTTATCTCCAAAACAGCAACTTTACAGGAGAGAGAAATAACCTTGTAAACTTTCTAAGGAAATCAATGTAAAAAGAGTTTATTTCAGGTCATTTTGAAGAGTTTCTAAATCGTTCATCAAGAAATTTTGGCACAGTGTAAGGGACAGTTTGTCACTTAAAATTAAAAATGGAGATGTGTTTTTCATTGGACAGCGACGATAAGCACATCCACACATACAGTATTTACATTTTTAAGATTAAAATACACTCTCTATATAATTTATTTTATTTTGTTTTATATCATGACATAACAATTAGTCTTTATTGCTGGATCTAATATTTTTTATCTACCTCTTAACAATTTCACAAATTCTCTATGGGCTTCAGGTCTAGAGAGTGGGCTGGCCAATCAAGCTACATTTTGGTAGTAGTATTGTCACTTTTTGCAGGTGCTAATTACTGCTAGACAGAGAAATCAGGATCTTCACAAAGCAGTGTTCTAACATCTTTCCTGTCACTGGTTCAGGAGTTGGATATATACCCAAATACTTCCTGTCCCCTTCTTCTATCTGCTGCCACAAACAGTGTGCCATTGTAATATCTACGTGATCTACATGTAAGTTTGGCTTACAGTATGTATATTAGACCATCACACATATTATTAATGATAAATAGCAATACTGATAAATCCTTTACAAACAAAATACTAGATCAACACTAGATTATGCGTGATAGACATATATTTTCGGCCAGTTTAAGCTTCTGAAGGGCGGGTTTTGGACTGACTTAAGGCTGGATATTTGTGTTGGACCTGGCAACCCTGGGCAGCGGAGGCAGGCCGGGTCTGCAGGTTTCGTGTTCAGGGCCAGCCACCCCTTGTGCGGACTACAGGCAGTCTCAGCGAGGAGAAATGCCGCTGCACCGAGTGGCAACAGGCTGGGAGCTGGAGCTCGTGTAACTCTGCCGGTAGTATTACACCAGCAGCGCTTGGGACGAGCGAGTGTGAGCTGTCGGTGGCCGAGAGGAGGAGGAGAAGAAGCTGCTGCTGCCTCCTGCTTCTGCGCATGTCAGCTTTAAACGCTGTAACACATTTTACCAGTGTAGCTGAGAGCAGTGATAGTGGCGTGTTGTCAGTTCTACACACTACTCCATCAGTATGAGCTTTAATTATACTGGTACAACACCACCCTGATTATACTGACAGACCAGCTACACCAGCAAACTCAAAATACATCATTTACTGTTACTGGAGCTCCTCATGCAGCCTGTTTCTTCCCCAGCCTCTCTGGATTTTACAGCGGGTCAGTAATGTGGGTTATAGTTATTTGTTTATAGATTCTGATAAATTATATTATGCAGTGAAAAAATAAGATGTTTGGTGTTTGTTTCTCATTGTTTTAGTACATTAAGCCACGTTAAGATTCGCCTTTATAACAGGCTTCAGTGAAAAGAAAACCCACATTGAGCATTTTTAAGAATTAGCTCTGTGGTTTTGGAATAACACTGTAATGCTAGTTTTCCTGCTGTTTCACTCAGCTCGCCTCAGTGAGGGCAGATAGTTAGTTGATAAGCTAGTTGTTAGTTGATTAACTGTAAATTGGATCAGGTGTGTTGTAATCAGTATAAACCAGTGAACACAAAGCCTGAAACAGGGACAGCACCTGGATTGTTTCTGTTCTCTCTGCAGTGTGTGGATTAATAACATGCACACAGTTTAATTTAATGTAACTCTCACAATATTTTACACAGCAGAGGTAACGTTACTAAAATGCGCTGCGTGCAGTTTTTTCCAAACCTTACGGCGAACGGTAAAAAATGGTGGGACAATTAAAAAAATATGTAGTTTTTGCTGAGGAATGACCAGAAAACGTCCAAATGTCTAGAGAATCGCTGTTCATTTCAGCGTTTTTAAGTGGTATGGCGTTTTCGTGTGGACGGTGATATTTCTGAAAACGCTGCTCCTGTGGATGAAGATATTTTTAAAAAAGGAGACAAAAACCCTCCGTTTTTAATAATATCCGGCTTCGTGTGGACGGGGCCTAAGAGGTTCAGCTCAATAGAAAATTTGAATGGGCTTTTCAAAAAACTGGCCTCTATCACAGCCTGTGTTAAATAAATATGTTCAGAACCCTGTACGTTTTATTCTGTTTACATTTTACTCCTGAATATTACTGGATCCTCTGAATTTTGAGATCGTTTACGAGTCGTAATGAGAAAAATGCTAGCTTTAAGCTAATGGAAATGACAGAAAAAGGAAAAGAAAAATGGCAGCGGACCGATTCTGCACTACACCAGCGAACTCTGACCAGATTTTTGGATTTTGGATTATTATACTTCTTTAAAGAGGATCATTAAAGCGTTCTGAGAGGTTAAAACACTTTCAGTATGGTAATGTTGAGCAGTGTAGAGCTTTAAAAAGCAGATAATAAGAGAAAAAGGTTCTTAGTTCAAGAGCAGCGCTTCCCAGAGGGGTTTAGTGTTTAATTACGGTCATTAGTTTATACTAATTACAACACTTGACCCAAATGATCAACTAACAACTAACTAATCAACTAACTATCTGCCCTCGCTGAGGCAAACTGAGTGATACAGCAGGAAAACTATCAGGATAGAGTTACTCCAGAACCACACGGCTAACCCTGCTAACTAACGCGTCTAAAACACACTGTAAAAAGGCCTAATGTGTGTTTTTTCCACTAAAACCTATGGAAAGGACAAATATTAACGTGACTTAATGTACTAAAACAATGAGCCAAGAACACCAAACATATGTAATTCATTTCATTGTATAATAAAGACGGTAAATGGTAAAACATGCTACACTGTTTAGAGCAGGTTCTGGAGTAACTGTGCTGTTTGGTAAGTGTTTTCCTGCTGTGACATGCTCAGCTCTCATGCTCAGGGCAGTTAGTTCATTCGTTGGATCAGCTGTGTGTAATACGCAGTGATGGTATAGTTACTTTGAAAAAGTAATCTGATTACTGATTACTCCTTTAAAAAGTAACTTAGTTACTTTATGGATTACTTAGGATTACTGTACAAGTTACTTTATCAGTTACTTTCGGCAGCTGCAGACACCACCTCCCGCCGCGGCGCCGCCTTAACATCAAAACTATAACCAGTTTTGCCAATACTCCCTTTACTGTAAAATGCATTTTTAACAGCAACAATGTATCTCTAGACATTTAAAGTTGAACTATTTCCTGAAAAAAATAAGTTTTTTAATAAAAATAAAAGACCATTTCTCTTGAATTAACTTAACATAAATTATTTTTTTTTATAAAAAATAAAATATGGTCTTTCTTGATTTCACTTAACATAAATACTTGTTTTTATAAAAAAGAAAAATAAAGAAAGTCTTTCTTGACCTGACATATTTAACACTGTAAAACTGAACATTGAACTTGTTGTTCTCTGCAGGGCAGCAAGGAGTGGTTTTATAAAACAAAACCGTGTATATGGTCTAGACCAGGGATCACATATATGCGGACTGCGGTCCGGGTCCGGACCCAGACGTTGTTACTAAGTAACGCGTTACTGACATCACTGGTAATATGCGGTAAACATACGGCTGGTGTTCGCTAGTGTTGTGCAGAAAAGATTCCCCTGCCGATCTCTGCAGCTGCACTGGGAGGTCAGTTCACTCCACTGTAGCATTTAGCATAAAGTTAGTATTTTTCTCATCCAGTGATTGTGTGTGTGGTTGTTCCAGCCTCTAACCGGACCACACCAGGTTATCAAAGGTGGTGGCAACATTACGCTACCTATCTGAGGCTAAGTTGATTACAGGAGTGATTTATGCTATCCAAATATACTAATGCTACATCTACTGGGAGCACATGTGCTTCTTTTGTATTTTTACAGTTATATATACAATAGGGTAGCACGGTTTGACAAGGTAGCATAACTCGACGGAACACCGGCCACAGACCAGTATTGCAGCTCCCCTTGGGTTACCTGATGTGGCGTGAAGTTGTCTTTGGAGTATAGAAACAGCGTTGATAATAGAGGTGTGCCAAAAAATCGATTCACATAAGAATCTTGATTCTCATTTACTACGATTCAGAATCGATTTAAAATGTCCCAAAATCGATTCTGAGGGGCGGGTTTTAGACTGATTTTGGGCTGGGTATTTTTGTTGGACCTGGCAACCCTGGGGATAGGGCTTGTCCCTTTGGAGATCTTCCAGACACACACAGAGCGTAGGTGTTTGAGAATCACCGGTAAGATGGCAGAACAAGCACTATATTACCTTAGATTAACGTGTAGTTTCAATGTTTTATGGCAGAATGCTTCATAACAAGCATAAAAAAGATCGCTAGTAGTTAGTTTCAGTAACTGTTAGCTAGCTAACTAGCTAACTTTCCAGTTCCACCTTAAATAACGCTACAGGTGGCAGCGGGCTGCAGCATTTAAGGCGGAACGGAAAAATAACAATAAGCTAATCAGAGCTAATTTCAGCTCCTCATCACAGAGGAATTAAGGAATGGACAATATGAATTAATTTCTCCACCTCCTGCCCCCTTTCTGAAGAAATACAACGACCTTAAATTAACTAGTTAATCAGCAGCTGCTCCTGAACTTTAGCGCTCCACTGCTATCATCACATCAGCCCAGCAGCGTCACCTACACACCACCGCTAGTAGCCTGGTAATAAAGCAGTGTTATTTATTTATGTATTTATTGTTCATTAACGTCATTGTGATATCCCAGTGATTCCTCTGTCACTGAGGACCCACATTCCTGCACATTTTATTGTTTTTGTAACACATTACTTGCTCCAGGACCAGTGTATATTATGGAGGGTTTTTTTTTCAATACGATTCATAAGCCAGAAGCAGAAATATTTATAATTCAAATCGTTTTGAATCAAAAATCGATTTTGAATCGAATCGTGGCCCCCAAAATCGGAATCGAATCGAATCGTGAGATAGTAATCGATTCCCACCCCTAGTTGATAACTGCTAGAACTAATTAACCGGTATTTATTGTTACTGCTCTGGGTCGATTTGTCTTTTTTTCTCACTTGTCGTCCTCTTCAGAGACTGAGTGCTGGCATTGGGGCAGCACCTGTGCAGAACGGCAAACCCAGAGAAAGCTAGCTCAGCTTGTTTTTTTTTATTGGACTTTTAGTAATTTAGTTACGTAGTATCTCTGGACTTGCAAGTATTGTTTTCTTGTAACGTTTATCTAACTGTGAATTAAATAAAAACCTCCTTAAGTTGCGGTCACTAGGTGGTCGCAAAATTATAATGTGCTGTGTTTTTTTTACGGACAATACACACCATTAAGAGTAGATGAGCAGATTTCCTCCTGTGTACTCCTATTTTAATTACTGGCCTGAACCTTTATTGTGGAATTTCATCCAAATTCTTACCCTGATACTCTAACCATTCTTGGTTCTTGAGCTAATCATCCTTGCTCAAGAACCATGAGAACTTTGCTGATCTTGGCAAATTGTAGGGTCTTATTTAAGGGAGTCGATAGAACTCGCAATGTATTCTTTTGTCATGCCCCAGAAAGTTGGCTAGTTGGTCTGTCTGACTGTCATGTTTAGCACTGTTGAAAGGGTTGCAGCATGCTTTCTCAGTCTGGTTGATCTAAGTGACTCTGTACACTTCAAACCACATGCCTTTGCAAAGCCACAAATATGATCTGAACCTCGGAAATGTGTTGAAATGAAAGGTCTTGCAAACATGTAACTGTTATTTATTAGAACTCTACAGACTCTCTGTTTAACAAGGAGTTCTAATGCACACATCATTTTTGGAGTCAAAACAATTGGAACTGGGTGACCACGTTTTCCTCTGATGATGATCCTAGGGAAGTGTCTGCCACTTCTCTGTCCCTGAGCCGGTTAAAAAGAATGATCTGGGTCAGACACACTTTTGCCAGCTTCATCCAGGCTTTTGTAGATGGACTTTGAGAGAACATCTTAACACTCATTGACATTCTTCACAAGCTCTTTGTTATGTGTAATTTAACTCAGAGCTTTGAAGAGTTTGCTTATTTTAACCAGGATATTTCCAAGCTTGTTTGCTAGTGATGGAACTGAGAACTTGTTTGTTTCACTGTTGAACCCACATGTGTTCCTAACAGTCTCCATGTAGTTTTGCGCATTTATTTGGTCTTCCATTTTTTTCAAGGTGGTGACTCTCGCACTGCGCATGAGCCGTCCCATTTCTCACATCTTTTCTCGCACATACTGTTGGGTCTTGGCTGACAGTCCTCCTTTATTTAACAAGTGCCGCCCAACATCAATAATGGCCTGGTCATTCTTTATTACATCAGTGCCTGGGACGGGATTCATGGCACTGATTACTTTCCACAGCTGTTTACTGATGTGTGATGGCACAGGTCCTGTGTATGTACATGTAAGGTGTTGTTGCTAGTGTTGGCCTCTAGGTGGCAATAGATGTGCTACGCCTCATATATTTTTTTATTTTTAATTTTCTGCTTTTGCTCACCTGTGAAGGCGCAATGTGTTGTGTGCTCTTTCTGAAGGTGAGATGTGGTGTGCTGATCTAGGATTAATCCTTTAAAAATAGATTACATCCATAAATATTTTGCACAGAGTAGCACTATATAGCACCTTATGTTCTGTTAGGTGTCTAAATTTTGCTGTACTTTACTTTTGTGTTCTAGCTGCATATTAATTGTTAAATATTACAGTTTTTATGGTGTATATCTGGAAGTTTCACTCATTTATCATTTATTTCATTAGTCATCAAGTTACAAGGACCAGTTTAAGGCTACATTCACATTACCAGGCGGAACTCAAATCATTTTTTCCTTTTTTTTTTCTTCAAATCATATTTGAGTCACTTTGGTATGTGGTCATAAATCAAACGTATCCGATCCATGAACATGTGATATAAATGTGAACAGTCAAATCTGAGTTCATGCGTCTTTTTGCTTTTAATGCATTCGCTACGTGCTTCTCTCTCGTACCCACACATCTCTTGGTGCAGCTGTGCAAAAGCAAACCGCCTGGTCTCTCAAATATATGACGTTTTTTGTTGTTTGTGAAAAAGGCGACGTTTACACATGTGCATGTGCGCATGTGAGACGTTTCAGGGACAGATTCGTTCAACTCTATCAAGTTCATCATCTGTGAGGTTTTAGAAATCAGCCACCCTTGAAACAGACAGAAGAAGAATACTGAAAAGTCTTCTCATGATAAGGAATAGCTTTAAATCTAAAGTATTTTTGATAAACGTACCATACATCATTTTCCTCCATTCACCTTCGTAGAGTTTGAACTGACAGACTACTGAAACACAGAGTTGTTACAGAAAGTGCAGCTAAGTCTGAGAACATGGCCTGTAGCACAGAGTCGTCTGTAATTGCACCAGCCTCAATTTGTAGAATTAAGAGTTTTTATTTCCTCTGGTGTTACACTCATTATTGTTACAGTCACTTGTGTTACAGTCATTGATGTTACATCCTATTCATGTCGTGACACAAGTGACTGTCATGAATGATTAAAACACTAGAACATTCTTTAGAAATTTGATCAATGTTTCAATAAAAATAATTACTTTCTGGAATTAATAAAATTGTTTTTTAAAAACATATTCCACTCCAAATTAAAAAGGCCCAAGCACAGTGAAAAATCAATTATTCTAACTTGTTTCTTGTAGAGCTCACAGAAAAAAAACAGGGCTTTATGATTGGTCTAAAATTAGACCAAAATGTTGTACCGCGTCCTTTCATATTTTGACGATTTTAGTAAAAAATGAAAAGTGCATTTTGTTGCATAGCTCAATGAAATTTGGTCCAATTTAGCCTGCCCAGGCATTTTTTCAACCATTTTAGTCATTTTTCATGGAAAAAACAGGGTTTCAAAATTGGTCCAAAATTACCAAAACGTCATATCCTTATGTTATTTGCCGATTTTGGTGAAAAATGAAAAGTGCATTTTGTTGCATATCTCAATGACATTTGGTCCTATTTAAAATGCCATTTTCCCACTCATTTGATTCATTTTTCATGGAAAAAAAATGGGTTTTATGATTGGTCCAAAATTACACCAAAACCAACACCTGCAGATGACATGGCTATGCACACCATCACTGACCATCAATAAATTTTGCATTTCTTTTGGAAATCAAGAACACAAGAGTTCTCAAAAAAGCAAAAAGTGTGTGTGATTAATCTCTACCCATCACTCTGTCTGAGCAGTAAAGCTATCATCTCCACGCATGAGTCAAATCAATGAGTCCATCACAGGTGATGATGTGTTTCTGCTCTAATGCCCGTCCATTATCTTGTCTCAAACAGCCCATTTCACCCAGCACAGCGTCGCCTGTGTTTTCAGCAGTGACGCATGTTATGGCATCTACATGAAGTGCAGGAGCTTTCAGAAAATCAGATATAATTTCAGACATTAGACACTCTTCTTTCTTAGTTGCTGTGGTGTTTCTCCTAGTCCTGGTTTTAATGGTTGTATCTCACTTAAGAATATAAAAAAACTGTATGAACACACATTATCATTTATCATGTCTCCGCCTGTCTGTCTGTAAAAATGCATATGTTTAAAACTACTGGGACACCAGCTTATTCACTGTTTCTTCCCAAATTTAAAGTATTAAAAAGAGTTTTCATTATAAATGGTGAACACAAACATTTGAACATTTTAAAAGTACCAGTTAAAATTTTGGGCACACATTTTCTTTCAGCGTTTTTCTTTACTTCTTTATTTAATTTATTTTCTACATTGTAGATTAATATTACAGACAAACAATTGAGGGACAGATATATGTAATTATGTAGCAAACAGTAAAAACAGTTTGTCCTCCACAATCCCCTTACCTAAATCTGATGAAGTGAGATGATGATTTGAGGTGATTTGGGATGATGGAGCTTCACAGCATGAAGGAAAACAGCAACTACTGATCAGCACCTCCAGAAACTCCTTTAATATTCTACGAAAACTATTTAAGGTGAACTCATGAAGAAACTGAGATTAAAATAATAACAGCACTTACAGTGGGACAGCTCTCTCAGTGACGGCATTTCACGCACAGACTTTCCCACTGACCCATTGGCCTTTGATCTTGTCGTGCTTGTCGACTAAATATCAGTAAGATATTTTATTTTAAAGAGCAGGTCAATGTCAACCTCATATGAAGAATGGAAGCATGTTTGTATATCTCCTGTGGGTGGGAAGGAATCATGTAGTGAAACAAACAAGATGAAGGGAATGGCAACCCCTGAACCACCACCCACCTCCATCGACCCCCCTGAACAGTGCAAAACACTCATGTATTGATCTGTACAGTGACTCACAGAAGGGAGTACCGGCCGATTGATTGTGTCTGGAAAAGTCAGGACAAGGGAAAACTGCATGAATCACCAGAGAGAGAGAGAAGAGAGAAAGAGAGAGAGAGAGAAGAAGGGAATGAGATAGGGAGAGAAAAGGGTAGATGAGTGGGCAGATCATAAATGTCAGGATGTTGAGTCTATCACAAACAGTCAAGGTTAAAGTGAGTGGGAAAGTGAGTCACTGTAGTGTAGTATGAGGAATGCTGTTGCAACACAGTTACAAAGCAAAACCAGTAACAACTCTTTCATTAATTTAACACCAGGACATTGGTCAGAACCAAAGTAACAGGTGTGAACGAACGGAACGGGGCCATGAACCACATACCGGAACAAGAACCAGTGTTTGGTTCAAAAATGTTCTCGGTCCGGATCTACTAAACCATGGTCCCGTTTTTCTGGACTGGTTCACACTTTCAGACCAATTACTTAAAGTTGAATCAGTCTTTAAACAAACCAGAGGAAAAAAGGATAGGTGTTGTGCTGAAGTTCAGCTCCCCTTGGTGTGCAGGTGCATCACGCCGCAGTATAAACGCAAATTATTAGACTGGGAATTCATATATTTACTGTAACAGTAGATTAACACTAATTTATAAGCAAAAAATAAAATAAATCTAAGGTAAATCTTTAACACTCATTCTGCTGCGGGCGCAGTGTGAATCCAAAGGGGAGTAGGATTCTGAGAGAGAACACCTGGCAAAGCTACTCGCTGAACTTATAACTAACATTCTACAAACCAATGAATATGAAGTACAGAGAGACTCTGCAGAGAGAGTGTGAAACCAAAATGATCTGGACCAAATATAGCTACACAATGTAACAAAGACACAAGCTTTGGTGTGGACTATGGTCCAGACTTTCAGGTGTAAAAATGTCCTTAGTGAACAGAGCATGGAGTCATAGACTGCAATATAAATGCATGTTTATGGATAAAATCCTGCGGTTCAACACAAAAAGAGATCAGCTGGTTGTACCAAAATCTGAGGAGGGTCAGCATGCATGGGAAGATGGCCACTGAGTGTACAGACTTGTGTAGAAGGGCTTTATGCATCCACAATTCTGCGTCGCTATGCATTTTAAATCACAAATGCAGAAATGTGGCTCAGCAGACCAATTACAGATGCTGCTGTCTGCATTGCAAGGTATGTAGTTACCTTTCTGGGGAGGGGTGCATTGAGCTATGCTGTAGGCTCTGCGGCTACTCACAGGTTACATGTAGACTAGGTATATATTGGCCTTAGGACAGCTAATCAGATTGCAGAAGTAGCCTATCTAAACACAGGATTCAGTAAATTCAATAGCATGTGAAATGCAATCGTTAATAGTGACACAGGTCTTATGTAAGCAGTTAGAGTGTATGAGTCACATAGCCAAACACAGAGCAGGACTAAGACAATTAATCAGACTGCCAGACATTCAAGTCAGTTAATCAAGGGACAGGATGCAAACAGGGAGTCAGAGTGCTTGTCAGGTATAGCCAATCAGAGGGCATTACAAAGACAGTAAATCAGGTTCTATTGCAGAGCTAGCCAATTGGAGGATGGCAGACTTCCCAAGTCTCCCAGAAGTTACGGGAGTCTACTGCACATCAATAAGGGCACCCTGATGCCCGCAAGTCAGATAAAATCTCCCAGAATCTAGAACGAGTGGCTGTTGTGTGAGAGAGAGTGCTCCCATTGAGAGGGTTCTGATTGGCCTGTTCTGTACAAAGAGTCTGTGAGTCAGACAATTTGTTTTCCCTCCTGGACGGGATGCGTTTAAGAGCATCATGGCTCCCATCAAAACTCATTTTACCTCTGAATTCTTTGAAGTATCATGTCTGGTAAAAGTAAAAAACAATTAAAGTCTTTCCCGCTGTACAGCGTGTAATAATGATTTTAGCATTGCCCAGGGGGGAATAAATGATTGCAAAAGGTATGTTAAGGTGAGTTAATACATACATATACATATATACACACACAAAAGGGCGTAGGAGAGGGCTTGATATTGGGGGGGGGGGGGTGGGGGGGGGGGCACATTTTCTAATATGAACCCAAGCCCACCCTATAGTTTCCTATATATTTTTTTGCATATTTACATTTTCTCCACCCTTTTAAAAAAAAAACTTTGGGTCCTGCTCTTTTATTTTTTTCTACAGGGAGCACTTCTTAAGATGGTGTCCTTTTATGAAAAATAATGTAACTACGTTTTATAGAGATTTTTGGCAGAAGTTAATATAAACGTCAGTAGTCTTACAGTGGTGTAAGTGTAAACTACAAATGAACAGAAGTCACGTTAGATCAGTGTTTCTACACGTTCCTGCATATTCTACAGCTTTCTCTGCTTTAAATGCACTTAAAAAAGTAAGTGGTGGTATGATGTGTTTTAATACACTGCTAATATAATATACATAATGATTAATTTAGGCTCCATAGGGGGCTAAGAGATTTTAACAGGTGAACTCAGTAAAGGATTGTTTATTAGCTAATCAGTTGGATCTGGTGGAAAATACACAATTTTAGGGCAGAGATCAGGGTTAAGAAACTGCTTTAAACTACTAACATAAAGTATTGTACTAAATGGCTATCCTCTACATCCAACTTCTAGATAACTAGTTAGCTAAATTAATGTTCGTTCATTACAGCTGACAGTAGGTCCTGCAATCCTAAATTAATAAACACAGTTTGAAAATGAAATAGTTATTAGCTGATCTGGTACATCAGGGCAGGTTGAACATTACATATATAGTTTTTTTAAACCTTGACTCCCAATCTAGCGAATTCTAAAGTTAAGCTAACTCACTAACACAGCTGCAGTTTATTAATCACAGTGGGTTTGATCTTTGCGCTGATTCAGAGAAGAGTCTTTTTAACCAGCTATCAGAAACATATCATCACAGTTTACATGGTTAGCCTACCCTTACCATTCTTTTAGAAGAATCTCGGTATATGCAGATCTGGTTTAACATCAGCTGCAGCCCGATCCCGCTGCTAGATTTCAGTGCGAGGGAGCACCAGCACGCTGACTCCTCCGCGCGCCGCAAAACAGCAAGCTGATTGGCTGTTCCTTCTGAGAGGCGGAACTTAATACCTGAACCGGCTCCGTGATTGGTCCGGTGTGTCTCTTCATTAATAGGACAGCTGAGCTGAGTGAAACGATATAATTTGGGGGGGGGGGGGGGGCAAATCCACCTGTTTCTAATAATGGGTGGGGCATGTCACACCTACCCCCCCCTCCCTGTACAACTGTAGTTTGTAAAAATGTATAAGGGTGGATCTACAGCCAGAACATAGAGGTGTGTAAAAGTACAGTATATACAGGGTGAGTGTGTTTAAAGGATGACTCACTGTGTTTTGGAGTTTGGAGCATGTGCCAGATTAAATGTGGTCAGTGAATTATTCAGGTCTGCACTGAATCAATAGAAAAATGAGCAACAGGATCATCTGAGTGAATCAGAGCATTAGGTCAACCACACTCACGTGTGTTTCTTCAGAACTCTCAGTGCATATATTTTTACGAGGCAAGATATTGTAAAAAAAAAAAAATATATATATATATATATATATATATATATATATACATATATATATATATATATTATTTTAAAATTATTATAGCATTTGAGTACTTTAGTTGCTAATAATAAACAATAAAGTTACCATATTTTTGAACTATAAGGCGCGGTGTATTAGAAGGCTCACTATCAATGAACGTCTATTTTCTGGTCTATTTTCATACATAAACTGCATTATAAGGCACATTTTAAGAGACACTAAAAGAAACTTCTAATTCAGAAACTCGTCGCTGGGTGGGTGTGGGTACTTAAGTTAAGTAAAGATAAGCTAAGTAAACAAAACTGTAATAAAAAAAGACTTTCTTTTAAAGTCAAACGAGTGGATGTAAATCTACACAGATTCTTCTCCTAAAAACTGTTTATTTGGTGAGTAAAGCGCTTTTGTTTATTTACAATAAGCTTAGATTCCAAGATTTCCCCACCACTAGGCTGGAGCATAAGCATTAGTGCTAGCCAGTGTTACAACCAGGCTACAGGCCGATAATACACCCCTCTGAACGGTGAAATAGGTAGCGCAGTTAGCGGGTAATGCTAATGCTGCAGTGCTAACCGGGGTTAGCCGCAGGCTACAGGCCGATAATACCTCTGAACAGAAAAATAGCATTTAGCGGCTAATGCTAATACTTTTCCAGCCCCAATGCTGGAGAACTAAACTGAAACTCCTGAAAATCTGCAATTTGCAGAGTGGCTTTACTGCTCCCTACTTCCTGACTGGTAAAATTCATACATAAGATGCACTGGTGTAAAAGACACACTGACGATTTTTGGGAAAATGTAAGGATTTTAAGTGCGCCTTATAGTGTGATAAATACAGTATTGTATTGTTTGTGCCTGTATATTTTTTTAATGGCATCTGAACACAGGGGTGTTCCTGTCCACCTTATTCTGTTCATTTTAGAGTCTAGTCAGTTTATATTAAATGGTTAATGGTCGTATTGTATTTAAAATAAATGTAGTCCAAAGTAGCTACTGCTGTGAACACTGATCACTGATAGTACCTAGATATGAAAACCCAATGGGTGAGCATGATATTAAATGTTGTTAATTGTAGTTTGAGATAATCTATTAATGCAAGAGTACTGGTTTGTGTACTGGGTAAACCTGACAAGTCACACCCACCACACCACTTTAACCGTAGCTTTAGAAGCAATCAGATTCTCTTGGTCAGGATGTTCTGGTGTTTGTTTCTCCTCCTCTAAATGGTAAAAGCAGACATATGAACATTTGGGTCTTTATAGTTTAGCTTCTTGTAGCACAGACGCAGCTCCTCTTCTGTGGAAGGTGGTAAATGGAAGATAAATGGAACTCCTCAACACTGAGATCTGAGATCATACACATCTCCTTAATAGCAGTGATGCCGTGGTCTGCAATTAAATAAAAGTTAGAGGAAATAGAAGAAACACTGTTTTTTGTTTACTCGTATTTTCCATACCATCAACACTTTCTAATTTGGGGTTGTTTATAATACACAATGGAATGGAATGGAATGGCTCTATTGTGTAGGTTAGAGGTTAATAGTTGGTGTTCTAAGTAGGTGGTCCGGGGGTCTCTCTGGTTTGGTAATTGTTTATTAGTGCTATCGGAGCAAAGGACTTGATTGTTTCTTCTGGCAATTAATGTTTCATTCACTAAAAGTAGCGCAGCACACATGAGAGGTCGAAGCCGGGCACGAGATGAGTCATCGCCTTGCCCAACCTGCCTTCTTTAATCTTAATAAGTCCGTTAAGCTGTGAGACGAATTGAATTGAATTACAAACTCATTACACATGATTTCCTCTTCCAGCTGACTTCGTCCTTGAGGTTTAAAAATAACCTTGTTTTGCTTCGTTCACTCCTCTTTGGAATAAATCTGGAGGAGATGTTATGTTGCTCCACTAAGCTTGTGCTGGCTGATTATAAATGACATATAAGCATCATCATGCATAAAATCAGGATGTTCTAGTAATTCCACCTCCTCTGGGCAATCTCTTCTATCTGCATAGCAATCCATAATGGAGGACGACTGCGTCTTCATCGATATCAAAGGAAAACTCTGAAAATCTGATTATACTGCTTCCAAAATCCTACGCTCATGCTTATCTGGAGAAAAGATCAGTAAATAACTTAGCTACTGTGAGATTTATGGATAATATAGATAATATTTTCATTTTATTGATGTAATGCCAGCCTTCGTCAGAGTGGAGAGTTCAACACCACAAGAAATGAAGTTTACTTCCAGGATCAAACATGCAGTCAGAGAAATACACACAACCAATAGCTGTATTCTAAAGCAATAATTTGGCCAAAAATCAGGTGTTCTGGCTGAATACATCTCATATCAGGAGTGAAAACGGTACAAAACTAAAAGTATATGTTTTGGGAATTCTTGGCCAAACCATTGCTCTATAACTTTCTGATTGGACAGTTCGGCAGCAGCTACTTTAATGTCTTACAACACCAAGTGAACCAAGACAGAACGAGACATCAAAACGAAGACATGCACATACAGACAGCCATCATATTCATCATCAAGTCTTTTCATATCTCACAAAATTCAACACTATTTCCACACATTGCCACAAAGCTAGTTTGGCAATCTGGCAATCTTGGCAATCTTTGAGAATCTGGAAAAAATATCTGCAACTATTCACATTGTTCATTAATAAATACAGTACTTACAATTCATATACAGACACTCACATTATAACCAGCCTTGTGGACAGTTTTTTTCAGCTGGTTCTCTCTCTCTCTCTCTACAGTTCCGTTCACTACTCAGAGCCCGGACAGAGGCCACGGCAGTGGAGAATGCTTCAAAACCCACATGATCTGGGGGTTTAATGTCCATCATTAAGACTCAGTCCTACAGTGTATCTGGCTGGAGTGTGTGCCAGCGTGCGGTCTCCACCTGCCCTCGATCACACATCTCTTTCCAGTGCTGCTGCCCCGCCTCCGGACCCTCGTAACCAATCAGAACGCGGCCCAAGACACTGCTTTTTGTGTACAGCCTCCCCTGTGAAGAAAGAACAGTAAGGTGAATGAGCATTTTAACTTTCCGTACAGCTCATTTTAACACAGAGATATGTAAACAATATATGTATTTAAATGTTAGTAATTTAAATATACTAAATGAAACAGATTTGCTGAACTTGTTAAGAGTTAATTATTGTATTTCTTTCCTTTAATGTGTTTAAGTTAGTATACAGTGAATAGCCCTATTTGAGTAATGTTCTAATCCCTATTATAACAAGAACTACTCAACTAAGTAAAGAAAAAATACTTTAAGAAATGAAAATCAGTCAATCTAAAAAAATCAAGAACTTTGAAATAGATTAGATTGATTATTACGGCTAAAATATAGATTAAATCTATATTTATCTATCTATATAAACTAACTCACACTACCCCTCTCTCTCTCACTCACACACACGTACATGCACACAGCTGTTAACTTTTACTCAGCACAGTAAGATATTCTATTTTTAAAAGTATCAAATCTATCCTGAGATATTATGAAACTAATCAGTTACTTAATCAACTAATTTACTGGGATCGTGAGAATGCTTCTCTACCTGCATGACGATGAACTCCAAGACCAATGAAAGCCTGACGATGTCACCAGCTGGTAAGTCGAACAGGAAAGGTGCGTTCCAAACCGCATTAGAGCCACTCGCTCCCTTCGTCTCCTTAGTGCAGATCACTTTCCCACCCTGCCGCAGGTTGATGACAACGTAGTGATCTGCAAACCATACAGATACAAGTGTTAAAGAATCCTTGAAACTTCACTGGTGTTTTTTATCCACACAATCCAAGTAAAAAACTGTCCATTTCATCCAGAGAGTTTGATTCTATTGGCAATACTTTAATTAACTACAGGGACTAGATAAGGTGTATGTGTGTCCATCTGCACATCTGTTTTGCTCAGCAATGGGAGCAACTTGAAGAAGCTGAATTAATCTATTATAAGGGGTGTCCACAAACATTTGGACATACAGTATATGGTGCTGGGCGGTATACCGGTTGATCCGGTATGCATTTTTCACATATCTCCATACCACTTAGAGGCACTGTGGAGCACTGTGTAGAACAGCACGACTAAAGAAGCAGATACAGCTCACTAACTAACGCTAGCCAGTTAGCATAACAAGCTAACACACCGGAGAACACAATGGGAGCTCAGTTCTGTGGAGTAAAACACTCATCTCGCTTTTTCCTGCCTGAAGAAAAATGAGAACAGCACTTTATCTGAGGAGATCCTGTTGCTGTTTCTCAATGTATGAGTGTTTTTATCCGAGTAAAATAGAAAGACAACAGCAAACAGCAACTATTTACTCAGAAAGAGATAAATGGAATTACGCAATCAATCCACGGCTCAGAGAAACATCCCTCTTCTCCCCCAGACAAGGCCAAATTAAACCCAATACCAATCAAAGCCTTAATTTAAAGTATTAGTGTTTTAAATTAAATGTACTCCTAACAGTAAGGTCACAGACCTACATAAAAGCCCAGTCATGCAAAAAAATATAATAAATAAAATCCATGATATACCATAAAACCATCAGAATCTTGAAATACACACTGTTATACATTTTAGTCATATCGTCCAGTACTACCAGTATAGTGTAATAGCTGCTAAGATGATGGCTCTAACTTGGATAAAACTATAGGAGGGCAACCAAAAACAAAAATCACTAAACGTACCTGCAGCTCCGGGCATTCTAGTTAGCTTGGCCAGGTTCTCCGCCTTGCGCACCATTACTTTGATGCGTTGGGCCTGCGTCTGGTACTGGAGCAGGATGAAGAGCTGACCCAGGGGTCTGGAGGGACACACCTTCAGACTGCCCAGTGACTCCTGAGTGCTCTGACTCTGAAAACAGACATCAATACACACACAATGAAACAGCTGATCAGCATTAGTGACAGTTCATTATATGGGGACTGCAGCTGTAATGTAGACAATTACATTAAGATCTTAGTGTAAGGCGACACCTTTTCCATTGACATCCTAGATTTTTTTCCAACAAGACAATGCAAATCCACATGTTGCTCTTATTACAAAGACGTGGCTATAATACAAGCCTGCCTGCATATAATTATTTTGTCTCCTTTCAACACAGGGAAATATTAGCATTATATTACTTTTTAAAAATAATTTAAATAGGAATAACAACAGAATATTGTTGTGATTAATACAAAAGTAATGGGCACCCCTGATATAAATATAATTTTATATTGATGATTTTATTTACATTTATATATTTATTATTAAATGCTCATTTTTTAAGAACAAGTGTGTTATTCATATTATTGTTTTACTAATTTACTATGGAATATTGAGGCCAATTATTATATATTTTTTACTAAATAATTACATATGTATCCTTAATTGTTTTCACGTCTTTTTTTTATTTGCCTTTTTTAGATTATTTGACTTTTTAATTAAATTTTATTTTTAAAAATTCCCGTTTTCTTCCCAATGTACACGGCCAATTACCCAACCTACTCATTAGGACTCCCCCTATCACTAGTAATGCCCCAACATACCAGGAGGGTGGAGACTAACATATGCTTCCTCCGATACATGTGAAGTCAGACACTGCTTCTTTTTGAGCTGCTGCTGATGTAGCATTGCTGAGTATCATCACAGTGTGCTTGGAGGAAAGCGCAGCGACTCGGTTCTGATACATCAGCTCACAGACGACCTGTGCTGTGGACATCACCCTAGGAGTGATGTGGGGAGAGAGCGCCATCTACCCATCCGGAGGGAGCAGGGCCAATTTTGCTCCCTCTGAGCGCCGGCAGCTTGATGGCAAAGCTGCATGAGCTGGGATTCGAACCTGCGACCTCCCGCTCATAGTGGCAGCGCTTTAGACCGCTGGACCAGTATAATATTAATCTACAATGTAGAAAATAAATTAAAAATAGAAATAAAGAGTTTCTTGATTGAGAATGTGTGTCCAAATATTTTACTGGTACTGTATCTGACCATTTCTAACTAGACTACAATGTATAAAAATCCCATTAGCTGTGTTCACCCCATGTCTCATGTTTTCTCCTTCCAGTTATTGGACTCAGTCTTTAACGCTGGAGTTGAATCTCTGTTTCATGCTTGTTTATGTCGTGACAGATGTGTTTTGATGTGGGATGGTCAGTGGGCAGTCAGTTGGACACAGATTTCATGCCTCTCTGAGTTTGGCCATTATAACACACTGGGCGATCTGAGCTTATCTAACACCAACGTATAATCACAAGTCACACTCTGCAGACACGCTCACACACAGTCGCCCACTGAAGATTACGTCACCCCCGTGATTGCTGTATCAGCCATGTTTTCTCCTCTAAAGCCTACATCAGCAAATTCACCCCCTGCCAAGATTAGATTACTTAATAGGACATTATGGCAGAAACTCAAACTTTTCCCTGTGTATGAGTTCTCTGCACTGTAAATAATAATAAATTAATTCCTTCTACTGTGTTTATTGGATCTGTGCTTTATCACTGTAGAGTAGGCGTAAAAACAATTGCTGGGTTGTTTATTTAACATCAACAATTATTTGTATATTTTCTACTTTTAACGAGTAAAGCCCTTTTACAGTAACTACATTTAAAAATGGTCCAGCATTTCTCTTTTTAATCAAATAAATTAAAATGATTACTGTCAGAAAAAGAATACTTATATACCAGCAGAGAAGCCTTGGTGCTTAAAACAAATCTATAACACTTAGTTTTTAAAATTTTATAGTTCATATAATCTTCGTTCAAGGGTCCAATCTTAAACTGCACCAAGAACTGTTGTTCAGCAATAGCAAACCTTTGTCACACTACAATACTACAAATTACATTCACAAATGCAACTTCCTCAGACTGTACACAGCAGAATTACCCAGCAGATTTCACCTGAGGGAGGGATCTATGTCAGCACATGAGGAAGATGTAAATACTTCCAAATAATGAGTTTTGTGCTTCTATCCCAGTTAAGCTAACATTAACGTGTGGTAAACACTAAGCTTAAAGGTAAAGGGGGCCTACAACAGTTAATTTGCATAAAAGTGACAGAGCCCTTAAACGGCTCATTCTGAAGGGGACTAAAAAAACGCAAGAGTAGAGTTTGGTAGATTTCTTTATGTGCCAACTGGATCGTTTCTTAAAAAAAAAACAGCCCGGAAACTTTAATTTTCCGTGATACATGCCCTTGATGTCACTACAATTACAGCGTTAAGGGAAGCAATGATGATGTAGTGACAGTGGGCTCAGGTCATGGGAACTGTATGCACAGTGGTGTGACACACCCTGGAAAAGATCACAGTAAACAACCTGACACACAGCCTCCGCTACATCACACACCGCATCCTCCTTCAAGAGACAGTCTGTCCGTGCAGCATCATTCACCTTTACCACCCCCCTCCCCAACTTCCCACTTCCTCACCTTTATATGTCTGTTTCTGTAGTATTGCTTAGTTGTAAATTTTGCTTAGACTTTTCAGTTTGTGTGAAATTGCTACTGCATTGAATCGTCAATGTTTTTGACATACAGACAAAATGTATCAGCAGTAGCAGATTCTTGGGGACTTTTCATGCGTGAAAGTCTAGACACAAGTCCGCACCAAGGTTTGTGTGATTTTTATATTGTATTCTGTACATTTGGTCCACTTAGTTTTGGTTTCAGATTGTAGTTTACTTTTTTTACATCATGTTATCATTACCAGGTATTGTGCTGAATTCTACATCTCTGCCAGAATTCGATTCCCATTGTGAGCATGATACAGATCCTTTCAGATTTATTTCTGTTTATATATACAGGGGTTGGACAATGAAACTAAAACCATTTAGAGGTTTTAGAGCACAATAATTTATCATGCTGACGGACAGTTCTGGTGGAAACAGGAGAGTTGAGGTGCACATTGAATTCGGCCGTCATTTGGGCAGCGGTGTTTTTATGTTTTTTGAACATCCCTTTCAGACAGCTTCCTCTTACAGCGTCCACAGTTAATCCTGTTGGATGTGGTTGGTCCTTCTTGGTGGTATGCTGACATTACCCTGGATACCGTGGCTCTTGATACATCACAAAGACTTGCTGTCTTGGTCACAGATGCGCCAGCAAGACGTGCACCAACAATTTGTCCTCTTTTGAACTCTGGTATGTCACCCATAATGTTGTGTGCATTGCAATATTTTGAGCAAAACTGCTCTTACCCTGCTAATTGAACCTTCACACTTTGCTCTTACTGGTTAATAAAGATTGGTCACCAGACTGCTCCAATTTAGCCATGAAACCTCCCACACTAAAATGACAGGTGTTCCAGTTTCATTGTCCAACCTCTGTAAGTCTCAATTTAGAGTAACAATAGGAAAACGTCTGCATCCATGTGGCTTCATGGTTAAGGGTTGCCTGCTGAAACTTCCAAACCTTCTAGAAAAAAGTGCTTTCACACTGCGAATAAACCAGATCATGGTTCAGTAGATCTGGACTGAGACCACCTCTTTTAGTCTCACCAAATTCTGGTTCTTTGGTTGGACCATATTTGCGAGCCTTTTCACACCTGCTACTTGGTTTTAGACTGTTTCAACAATAGCTTTAGTGAGATCAGGATGTTGGATGATCACCACCCCACCATCGCCATCATCCCTACTTCCCCAACTCATCCAAAAAGTATTGGATGGAGCACCACTATTATTCCAGAGAACACAGTTCCACTGCTCCACAGCTTAATGCAGAGGGTTTTATACCCCTCTAGTCTACACCTGGCATTAGGCATTGTGCCAATTGGTTTCTGTTTGTCTGTTCTAGAGACAAACAGTCCACAGGGACTCTGTAAGGACTAGACAAGATGTGTGCGCATTTGCACATCTGTGTCAGCAACTGGTGCAACTTAAAGGAACTAAATGCATTTAGTAGAAGGGCCATCCATTAAACATTTGGTGATTTTGACATATATTGCTGTTAAATGCATGCAAAATGTATGTCATTTAAATTAAATTATGCTTTGTTTCTCATTATGTCAAATGTGTTTATTTGGTTTATAAAGTTCTTTGTAACATCTCGAAAAACAAATCTGTGTTACATTTATGCAAAAAAAAAAAATTAATATATTGTTCCACTTATAATGTGAACACAGCTTCAGGTTTATTTCCCACACTGTCAATTTCTCTTCTCTGCTTCTTTGACAGGTTGTGTTCGATGCCCTCTGGCACTGTTTTCCTCCCCAGTGGAGGACAAAGCGCGGGCGGCCCGCCAGGCCAGTGTCCCACTTGTCTACAGTCCAGTCACTCAGCGCTAAGCCCTATCAGCATCTCTCAGCGGAGTGGAAAATACAGTGCACACAATCAGCTGCCCTGCACTGATTACAAAAACACATTCTCACAGAGATAGCGCCAACCTGATAGCCATTATTACACAGGCAGAGCACTGTGTTTTCCATCCATTTGAGTCACCTGGCTCAGGTATGGTCCAGCGTAGTACTGACCTCACAGGTGGAAAGCTTTTTGATGGACTTGGTGACACATGATAAAACCAGCCAGAGGCAGCTCTGATACGTGCAGCTGCTTAATCAAGGCTGTAGCAGGGAGGCAGTTCTTAGCTTTGGAGCGTTTATAACATTATACAAAGTAATAAATATCACATATATTATAAAATATATAATATGTGCAACGTGTTAGTGACATCACTTGTCCCCTTCACATTTCATAATTATTCATGTGGAACCCTCCCCCAACATGTAGCTATGTTGAATTTAAAGGTCTCAATCTATTGTTTTTTTTTATTCATTTTAAAATGCTTAGTTGTGGTCTCTAGTATGAATGAATGCAAAGTGAGCTGTTTTTTTTTTGTGAAAAAAGTACTCCAGTGATCTGGTATAACGCTGCTTTAGTCTTTGTGAGGAGTGTTTAGAGGAAACGGTGGAATTTTGGTTCTTGCTCATGAGAATTCATTCATGCAAACATATCGCCTCTGACTGGCTAACAGCACTGCGACATAAAAATCATTTTTTGACATTAAATCAATATTTTGCATATCAATATAATACATGTTCTGAATTTCCTAAATTTTAAGAGAATTGTCTATATTTGTGATCCTCTGTTTTTACACAGTATTCATCAGTAAATTTACAAAACAAATATCTGATTTCTTAAAATCTTAAAAAATTCCAGGCAATGAAACTGACAGTTTTCCTTTTTGTACAGAAGGATTTTTTACCTTTTTGAGCCTCCTCCTTGCTGGGTTGAGCTGGAGGTTGTACATGACAGCTGCGTCTGCTTCCCAGTCCATCTCTGCACAGGTCAGCTCCAGGTCCCCCAGTGGCGTCTCCCGGAGGCCGGAGAAATCTTTGCCGTAAGCGACCAGCCTCAGTGTGCAGGACTTCAGCTCCTCCAGAGAGCCAGCCTGCAGGGTGAGGACCTGAGCCTGGGGCTCTGGACTCAGACTGTGCCTCCGTGCTGGAACCCCCTGCAGGGCAGCTGGGCAGACAGGGGGCAAACTGGCTCGGACTGTTGCCCCACTTACCCTGCGGGAAGCCCGGAACAGCCCCAGGACTGTGACTGTAAGAGTGCCCTCTGCTGGTGAGAAGAGCAGGGTAAAGTGCAGGGATGGTGGTTGCTTGCTGGAAATGGAACTGCGTCTGGAGCTGGAGCCGTACTTAGGCGACGATGGTTCCCACTGTGGACTGGAGCCATATGGGGATGAAGACAGCGCCCCCTGTTGGTCGCCACTGGTCAGCTTGCTGTTTTCTGTGCACAAGAAGTTGTCGCCAGCCACTGTGGAGCGACGGTCCAAGGCGCGGCGGGTTTTAGACACCAGGCCGAGTTTAGGGATGCTGGGGAGGGAGGCACGGCCACGGACGGACAGTTTAGAGGGAGAGGAACACAGAACCGGCGAACTGAGGCGCCGCAGGGGGAAGCTAGACTTCTGAGGCCCTTTTGGATCCACCTGGACACGTGAAAGAGAGCTCAGGTCATCCTCTGAGGGAGTGGAACTGCTGTCCTGAGGTGGATAGTCCAATACATCACCGTCAAGCTCTTCATACTGTTGTTTGATGGGTAGGACATTGATGGATGGGGAAGGACTTAAAGTCACAGTCACATGATCCAGAGTACCAGAGGGAAGGGAGAGCCCCGCCTCTTTGTCACTATAGGAGAAGGACTTCCTGCGGCGCCAGCAAATGATGCAGCCCAATACAAGGCAGAAGCAGAAGATGGCCAGGCCAACTGCCAGCAGGATCTGAAGGTGAACTGATGTAGAGGAAGATACAGAAATAAGAAGATATTCAGCAAAGTGTGAAAAAATGTTATGCACTTCTACATGACATTAAATTAAAGTTGTATCAGTATGAGTAAACTGCCTAATAAGAAGCCAACTACAGCTTCTTATTGTGGTAGCTGAAAAAGTTTGGACACAGTTGAGTATAAAAATGTCAGACAAAGTACCAGTCAAAAGTTTGGACACACCTGATTCAATGTTTTATTTTTAAATATTTTGCCTACATTGTAGATGAATACAGACTATAAAGGAATTCATAAGGAATCATGTAGTAACTTAAAAGTGTTAAACAAAATTATTACTTTTGGGTGCTGTTAACTTCTGGCTCTGAGACTGAAAACTCTGATGAACTTATCCTGCGCAACAGAGTTAACTTTTCCCCTTCCTTTCCTGGGGCGGTCCTGATGAGAGCCAGTTTCATCATATATCATTTGAAGGTCTTTGTGAATGTATTTGTGGAAATACAAAGTTCTTTAAATGTTTTGGACTGACTGACCTTCATTTTTTAAAGTGATTTCATTTCACTTATGATCATATATGACTCTTATCTGGAGTTGGGAGACTTTTCTATCCCAGCCCAAAAGATACTAATAGTAACATTAAGAAATATAGGAGATAATGTTCACACTAAAATTCATACAATAATACAATTACACATGGCACTTAGCAGCATGCTCTCTATCAAGGGTGAAGAGAGATTATTCAAAGCTGTTATCTTGTAAAATGCTTATTTAAATGATTCAGTTTAGGATTGTTACATTAGTCTTTTAATGGACATTATGGTTCGATTAAAAATCTAATTGGAACATTGCTGAATAGCCAACTCCAAGCTAAACCTTTAATAAAATGCTAAGAGCTAACCTGAACTCAGAGATAGCTAACTTTGTTAGCACATGGTTTGTTAGAGTTATTCACCGCTAGTGTACTGAGTTGTCTGAAAAGGGTGAGGCATGCTAATGATTCCACCAACAGCGATGACTAACGGAGATCCGGAGCCAGCATCGCCTCCACACTCCTCGCCTGCTCTCGGCTTGTTTAGCGCTGCAGTTTTTCTCCACACATCGCTCATTATCTGATTATGGAGCACAGGAAATGTCCCTCGGTCCTAATCACAGCTAACTGCACCACGATGGGGACGCAGCCGGGGCAGGAGAGACTTTGATCTAAACCAGAGCATCCATGTGACCTCAGCAGGATCCGGACTGTTTCTCTCCTGCTAAGAGACCAGTCTGACCAGGACATTATCTCTGCTGCATACTGGGCAACGTAATGGCACTGGCAGCTAAACTGAGAGACATTACACTGGGGAATCATTAGCCTACTATTATATAGATATGCTTAAATAGTTAATATCCTATATTTCCTTCACATTTTACAACATGTTTTCTGAATAACTTACTGTTAACTTGTGGTTTCTGAGGCTGGTAACTCTGATAAACTTATCTTGTGCAACAGAGGAACTCTTGATCTTCCTTTCCTGTGGCGGTCCTGATGAGTGCCAATTTCATCATAAAATGTTTGATGGTCTTCATGACTGCAGATTTTTTTTTTTCAGATTGACTGATCTTCATTTATATATATTTTTTAATTTATTTAGTTGAGTAGTTCTTGCATTATATGGTTTAAACATTACTCAAATAGTGCTATTCACTGTATACCTACAACTGTTGCTCAACACATTAAGAAGACAAGAAATTCAAGTAATTAACTCCTGATAAGTTCAGCACAGCTGTTAACTGAAAGCCATTCCAGGTGATTCTACCTCTATAAAGCTGACTGAGAAAAACAGCCGATATGTGCAAAGCTGTCATCTAAGCAAGAGGTACTGATTTAAAGAATATAACACATAAAACATATTCTGGTTTGATTGCGTTCAATGACAAACCACAGTTGTGAGATCTGGATGGTCAATGCTGAGGGGTTTTATACCCTGCTAGCCCATGTCTGGCATTAGGTATTATATCAATATCTGTTTGATATTTGAGTAATTATAAACAAGATAAATATTCGTATTTGCATGTCTGCAGCAGCAGTGTTTGCTTCTTAAAACAGAATGCACTCATTGAAAGGGGTGTCCACAAACATTTTACACATAGTTGAGGTTCCTTTAAGAAGCTGTATAGACTTTTATGTTCTTTGATATGGGCTGTCACATGTCAAAAGTCAAAAGTTTGGACTTTTTTTTTTTCTTCAATATTTTAAATTTGCTGCAGTGTAGATTAGTACTAAATTCACCCAAACTATGAAGAAAAGCATATGCACCTCCTACCTAGCTTTGCACATTTTGGAATTTTCTCAGTCAGGTTTATAAGGAATGACTGGAATGGAATGACTTTCAGTTACCAGCTGTGCCTTGTCAAAAGCTGAAATGGAACAGTTTGTATGCAGTGAATAGCTCTATTTGAGTAATGTTCTAATCCATATTATGGCAAGAACTAAATTACGATAAGAAATGAAGGCCAGTCAATCCAAAAAAAATCAAGAACTTAGCCTCAAGTGCAATTGCAAAGACCATTAAAAACGTTATGATGAAACCGGCTCTCATCAGGACCACCTCGGGAAAGTTATAAATTAGTAATTTTTTGATTAACTACAAGATTCCTTATATGTTTTACTACATAGTCTGGATTAATTCAGTATTCATTTACAATGTCAGAAAAAATAATGATCAAAAACTAAAAACATTAAATGAGAAGGAGATGAATTAGAACTTTTGACTGTATGTCTGGGTTTACATATTTATGCATTGGTTGTGTATTTATCTTAAAAAAATGCCCACACCAGTATAACTTGTGAGGTGTTATCTTGTGAAGTTGAACACATTTGGGCATTATTGTCATAGCAAGTTGTGCAGGCATTTATCATTCCACAGTGTTACGTGTGTTCCAGGAATATGTCACAGAAGGCATTGCCACCCACAGTGGACAGCGCAGTGTCTTATAATTATCCAAATGTCTAATTAACCAGTGGTGGCTACAAGTGTCCATGAGTACAGACAAGCAGCACAGCAAAAATCACACCCATATTCAATGCAGGAGACCCAAGGCTTCTATGGGACATGGCAAAAGTCATGGGACATTATGCTAGATCCTGTTCCATAACTTGTGGCATGTCAGTATGTGTACATATATAGAGGCACATACCACACACTGTGCTGCTAATCTAATCTGCTAATATTAGCTCAATTCACTGTGAAAGCTCTCAGGAAATCCTATACTATGGATTACTGCAATACTGCAAAGCCTGGCATACATTTCACACACTGACTCAGCACCTCAGCTGCAACCAGTGGAGCCTAAGACTAAAGCTAACATTAAAGCTCACTGCAGATGTAAAGGCCTGCATGAAAAAGAGGCTAGCTTTTATATTAAGGTGGAAAATGTCATTCTGGTCACCTGCCAGGCCGTTCAGTGCCAGAGATAAGCTGTGAATCAGTGCTAGATAGCAATGCAAGTCACGTATTTGGGTCCATGCTATGGCCTGTTGACTGAAACGGCATGATGTGATTTTATACACTCACAGGGGAAAGCAGAGAGGTTTCATAGCTTTACAGTAAAAGCACTGAACAAGTTCCAGTATTTTACACACTTTCCAATAGCACTCTGCCACATGACACCCTAAACACTGTCTCATATTACCACACACACACACACACACACACACACACAGAGTCAGATAAGAGGTACAACCTTTTTAATTCTTAAATAAACTGATAGCTAATCCGTTTTAGCTCACAATCTCTAGTATGACCGTGTTGTTACATGACAATTAACATTCTTATCTCTATTACGCAACACTATGTCTCATAACACAAAACACACTGACTAATAATAACCAAAAAACCTTCTCACAACACCTGAAACATTGTCTTATAATACCCAACACACTGCCCTGTGAAATACACATCATACACAGTATGATAATACCCAACACTGTCTTATAATACCCAACATACTGCCCTCTAAAATACACATCATACACAGTATGATAATACCCAACACTGTCTTATAATACCCAACATACTGTCCTGTAAAACAAAACACACTGACTGATAATACCAAACACACTGTCTTATAATACCCAACATACTGCCCTCTAAAATACACATCATACACAGTATGATAATACCCAACACTGTCTTATAATACCCAACATACTGTCCTGTAAAACAAAACACACTGACTGATAATACCAAACACACTGTCTTATAATACCCAACATACTGCCCTGTAAAACCCAACACGTTGTCTGATAATACCCAATACAGTGCCTCAAAATAATAGCCAACATACTGCCCTTTAAAACACAACATATTGCCTTATAATACCCAACACAGTCTGATAATACCCAACACACTGCCTCAAAATTCACAATACATTCTCCTAATACCAAATAAACAGTCTCACAATACCAAACACTGTCTTAATACCTAATACACTGTCTCTTAAAACATTGTGTCATTATACCCAACATATTGTGGCATTATACCAAAGTCACTGTTTTTCAAAACCTCACATACAGTCTAATGATAACTGATACACTACCTCAAAAAATTAACACTTTTTCAAAAAACCCAACACACTGCCACAAAATACCCAAATCATTCTTCTAATACCCAACACAATGTCTTATAGTACCCAACACTGTCTCATATTACCTAACACACAGTCTCTTATACCTGGCATAATACTCTAACATCCTAACATACTGTCTCATAATACCAAGCACACTGCCATAATACCTAACACAGACTCAAAATAGCTTTCTAAAACTGTTCTATAATATCTATATTCTCCTAAAACCCAACACATTGTCACACAATATCAGCTGGTAGGCCTCCAGTAACAGGTGTTTGAAAACACAACAGATGCTGAAAATGATAGACATCACAGACAGTTTAAAGAGATTAAATGATAAGTAAATAAATGCAGAGTAATGCAGCAGCGCTGCAGATCTTTACCTGTCAGGTGGATCCTCATGGTTGTGTGTGTCTCTGCGTGTCTGTAGTGTGTGGTTGTTTCTGTGTTGTTTACGGGACCCCCGGGACCCTCACTGTCTGCCTCGTAATGCAGTCCTTCACTATCAGCCCACACTCCCCCGGTAACGCCCCTCTGGGCAGCGCGTGCTCCGCTCCGCGTGTCTGCTCTCCCTCTCATCCACCGGCTCAGAAACCGACTGACCGCGAGACACGCGCGCGCCGGAGAGACATCAAAGCGTGCAAACAGCCCGACCAGTGGCAGAGCTCCGCGGGTCCCACGTCATTTACGCGCTGTTTCAGAGAAGCTGTAGAGCTGGATGGGATTCACCAGCACAGTTTCACTGTGTTTAAATCAGAGTTTTAATATTCCAGAACTAACTTTTGATCACTATTTAAACTCTGATATATTTTATCATATCTTAATTTTCCAAGCTGTTTGTTTATTCTAAATCCTTAGTGATTGTGGAAACTTCACACTAGACCTCAAGCAGTTTGAACTGTGCGTCTCTCCACTCTTCCTGCAGACTCTGCTTCCTTGATTTCCAAATGAAATGTAAAATTTACTGATCATCAGTGCTGGTTTGGAGAGACATGTCATCTGCTGGTGTTGGTCCACTGCAAGTTTAGTGTCAGTCTTGCAGTGTTTTCCCACAAAATCTTACAGCACTTCATGCTGACCACTTTTATGGAGATGTGGATTTCATTTTCCAGCAGGACTTGGCAAACTGCCAAATATAACTGATCTTTTATTATATTAAAATTTTCATTGGCTATAAGCCATAATAATCAACAATAAAATTAATATAATTAAAACAAAGTTTTTAATGATATTCTATTTTTTTAAAGATGCACTATAGTACATGTGTTTTTTCAGAAAATCATTATGTTGCAGTTCTACCTTATGATATAACCTTTAATATGGCCTGCTGGTCAGTCTTAAAGGAGCAACTCACTCAAATCCAGTGTGAAATGGACTCTGTACACCCCCAGCATTACAAAATACAGTGCTTTTAGCCGATGCTCCCAACAGGCTTACAATGTTAGTGATAGGGGCATAGCTTTGTGAAAGGGGCATAGCTTTGCCGATGCAAAGAATTTTTTTTTACACCAAAAATTAGCTCAAAGTAGCTTTCTACTTAAATACTTAAATTCTGAGGGCCCTGACAATTAAAACGAGGAACTAAGAACTTGCACAGATGGAATGGGGGTGGGTTATTCAAAAAAGTTAGCATGTTTCACTACACCTAAAGTCTATTTCATACTGGATTTCTTCTATTACTTGTATATATATATATATATATCTATGCAAACATAGTTAACTCCAGACTTAGAAATTAGCTTGTGCTAATTGTTTTAACCTCCTGCAAAAAATAATGTTTATAAAAATAATAATATTTTGTTAAGCACTTCTGAATAGATGCAAACTGCATTTTGTTTCTCTGTACTTGCGACATGTGCAATGACAGTAAAGCTGAAATCTAATTCTAATTCTAAAACATAACATTGGATGAAAATTTAACCCGGCCCATGTTTCTGTTTGGACTGGTTGTAGAAACGATTGACTGGGATTCCCGTCAACTTGTGTCCAATCAATTGAGTGTAATGTTGTAATGTAAACACCATATGGTAAAGACAGTATCGCCATATGGGGCCAAATATTAAGGATCATGTTGCAGAAACGCAGAAATGTAATGTCCACATATAAGGATGCAGGGCCTCAATAGATAAAAAAAATTAATTTTCACCTTTAAGTAAAACTAGCAGCATGGACCAACAGTTCACCTAGGTGCTGTTTGTTAGAAGAACCCCTTTACTTGGTTGTTACTGTGTTAATGACACTACAGTCATTAACACAGTATATGACTACAGTATATGACTACAGTATAACCTATGACTACAGTATATAGGTAGATATGCGAACATACACAGAACTTATCAGAGATTTTATCCTATTTATCATCTTGAATGTTTCATTTACTTAATCTCTCTCTGGACACTTATGTCTCTCTCTCTCTTTCTCTTCCTCTCTCTCTCTCTCTCTCTCTCTCTGACTCAGCTATTAGAAGTTGAGCCAAATTACTTTGACCAGCTTAGGCTTCTTTGATGTTGGGCTGCATAAGTAGACGCATTCTGGGCACTTTCATTTAAGGGGGATTCCTACTACGTTCATTTTAATGTTGGCGCAATTTTTCATGTCTTACTTTAATCCAAAATCAATTTTATCTGTGCAGGCTTTCCACCCCCTCCGTCAGACTGATCTTCTAATCACGTTAGTCGTGCTGAGATGAAGTGCAGTGCGTAAGGGGGGTGATTGTGCACACTGCAGTTTTCCAGCCCAGAGCAGCTTTTGAGCAAACAAGAGGAAACAGCTATTTTCAGAAGATTTGCTCTGCAGGCACTGAAGCTTCTGATCCTCTATTAGAATAGATCTGCTGCAGGGCTCTGCTGAGGCATGGATGAATGGGCACTGATACACAAGTGTGTCTGTGTGTTTGTGAGTGTGTGTGTGTGTGTGTTTGGCGCTACTACACTAGGCATGTGTACTGATGCATTGAATGTATATGTATGTGCACGCATGTATATATCTTAATAAAGCACATGGGAAAGCCTTTTATTACAGCTGATGTAAACCTACAGTGGCTTGCAAAAGTAATTTGTTGCCACAACCACAAACCTAAATGTATTTAATTGAAGTAAGTAGCACATGATTGTAAAGTGGAATGAAAACTCTACATGGTTTTCAAAATTTTAATCAAATAAAAATCTGAACAGTTTGACTTGGTACAAAAAAAAGTATCCAGCCCCTTTCACTCTGAATCTTCTAAAAAAAATCCAGTCCAATCAATTGCCTTCAAAAGTCACTTTAAAAAAAATCCAGGACTTAATAGAGTTAATAGTTAAAAGAGTCCTGCTGTGTGTAATTTAGTCTCAGTATAAATACAAACACCTGTTCTGTGAAGGCCTCAGTGGTTTGTTAGAGAACACTAGTGAGCAAACAGCATCATGAACATCAAAGAACTCACCAGACAGGTCAGAGATAAAGTTGTGGAGAAGAAGTTTAAAGCAGGGTTAGATTTTAGGTTACGTTTTGAGCATTCCAAGGAGCACCGTTCAATAAATGATTCAAAAATGAAAAATGTATTTTACAACTGCAAATCTACTGAGAAATTGCTGTTCAACCAAACTACTAATGTAACACAGCTCATCACCCTGAATACACCATGCCCACTGTGAAACATGTAGAAATGTCAAAATCTGACCGAGACATCCCTGGTAAATTCTTGCTGTGTGTGGGTGAGCATTACCCTGCTGAAAAATTGAAAACCCTGGCAGTTGAAAACCCTAACATAAGAGACTACTATCTATCTACTACTATCACTACTAGACTTTTTATAGGGCAGTGGGGAAAGCAATTTTGTTTTTTGGTACAGGAAGTTACTTGGAACCACATTGAGTAGGTAGTATGCATTACTAGAAAAGAAACAAATCCCAGTGACCGAATTTGTATAATCGAAAAGCAAAACCTGAGAAGAGCCAAGTCGAGTAGCGTACCTTTGGAAAAGAGCCATAAGTCAGTCTGGGCAGGTCTAGAACTGATTCATTAGGTATTATTAGCTGATGAGTCTTCAAACATTGTGCTTATGCCGAGCAGCTCATAAATAGTTCCTTATAAATTAGGAAACAGTCATAAAAAGATATCAGTGACAGGACTGGAGAAAGACCAAGATATCTCTCAGATCGAACTGCTGAACCATGCAGAATAGTGCAACATTCTACTGTACAGTGTCAGTGCATGAAAAAGTCCTGTAAAAATTACCTGCATTACGTGCATCATCATGAGCAAATTAAAATCAAAATTTTTTTAACATCTAGATCGGTCAGAAAGTGGGTGATAGGGAATGTAGAATATTGCAGAAACCTTTAGAACATTTATTTACAATAAAAAGTTTTGTGGATTGCAGGGTATTCCTGAGCCCATGAGTGATTTTCAGTACAGAATCAGTACATCTTTTCTAAATGTGGTGCGTCCTGAGGGCCCAAAGATTACAAGCATCCAATATTGATTGTTGGCCTTGTTACTTGTGAACTTGTGAAGGGATTTTTCCAGATTGTTGGAATCTTTTGATGATATTATGTACTATAAATGGTGGGATATTCAAAGTTTAAAAGGAACAATCAGTAATAAATGCGTGCTAGTGTGATTGTTTTTTTTTCTGCCCTGGATAGAGTTTTCTGCCCTAAACATGAGGCTCAAGCAGGTTTCCAGATTGACACACAGTGGCAAGCATCGATGAGCCTTACACTGTAGCTAATCAGCAAAAATATACATTTCAATGTCCAAAATGCCTCAAATATGTCTTTTCTGTGCTAGTAGTGGTGGTAAATTACCCACCTATGGAATGCAACCTTCCTGAAGCTCAGTGATTACCTGTTTAGCAGAAAAATAGCCAGCTTGACCATTTCCATAGCTGCAGTACACTGTTTGCCTGCTGCTGTTGGTACCTGGCAAACCTGAGTGTGGAAATGGGACTGGGGGAATGGCGGTGGGCAAATTTTATAGATAGAACCCAAACAGACTTCTGTGACCTACTGCACAGTGCAAATAAGAACATACTGGCTGAAGCTCTGCTAGCAAGAGCTGCCAGTGCTTAAACTCAGCATGGTTTCTTAATATTATTCTTAAAATCACAATAATGTAACAAGTTTAAAAAAGAATCCTTAATGGTCCTTTAAATTCCAGCATCTAAACTTGATTTCAAGTAATACCTTATTTAATTGCCCTTTGTTGCTCATCCCTAACTTTTTTGACATTCATAGCTGCCATCAAGGAAGTTCTAAATTCATTTTTTTTTTATGGTGACATTTTTGAGTAAATCGTGGGTTTTATCTGGGAGGAGCTGTTAACATGTGGTTTATGAGGCTGGTAACTCTGTTGAACTTATCCAGTGCAACAGAAGTAACTCTTGCTCTTCCTTTCCTGGGGTGGTTCTGATGAGACCCAGTTTCATCATGATGTTTTTGATGGTCTTTGCGGCTGCACCTGAGGATACTTTCAAAGTTCTTTAAATTTTTCAGATTGACTGACCTTCATTTCTTAAAGTATTTAATGTATTTTCTTTACTAAGTTGAGTAGTTCTTGCCATAATATGGATTAGAACATTACTCAGATAAAGGTATTCACTTTATACCTGTAACTCTACCTCTTCACAACTCCACAACTGATGCTCTCAAACACATTAAGAGGCAAAGAAATTCAAGTAATTAATTCTACCTCATAAAACTGACTGAGAAAACACAGCCAAGACATGCAAAACTGTCATCTAAGCAAGACGTGCTACTTTAAAGAATGTAAAACACTATGATATTTGGTTATATTTGGTTTGTGGTTTCATAATCATAAAGTGCTCCTAGGAGGTGTTTTTCATGAAGTGTTCAAGTTCATGAATCTTCATTTCCTATTGTACGTAACAATGTTTTCTCACTAGAAACAACAAAATAGCTTCAGATTTAGCACATCAGAGCTGCTTCTTCTAAATGCAGGAGTCACGACTGCTGGAGCATTAAGTCACTGCTCTTCAGTTACATAACATGCTAAAGCCTCACACAAAACAGGACTTCCCCTTCGTTTCACCCACAGGGGGTTTGATACTCGCTCCACGCCAAGAAGCTTTTTCTAAAAAACAGTTCTGACATTTCTGGCAACTACACAATTTGAATTTCAAAATAAGAGGCTAATCTTCCAGGCTAAGCTGCTTTGTTGTATAAGAACACCCCTCAAGCTCCTGGAGACACTAAAACCCTCTCACTCTACTGCACCGCACAAACTCAGCTCTTCTCTGGACTTTCCTGTGTAAATTAGGCAAAAGCAGGGGCGCAGATGGAAATTTTGAACTGGGGGGGACCAAGCTGTAAAATCATATATATATATATATATATATATATATATATATATATATATATATGCTGCAATAAACTTTAGAATATTCACTTTTCTGATCAACACTAGCCATCTGGTATGTCAATATGTCCCCAGTGCCATCTGCGTGCATTCTAAAATAATAATAATAACAGTCTACCACATTTGGGGAAGTTAACAGACAATCGGCCTATGATACTTACATTGTTTGGTTTTTGAAAAAACGCTGTTATTGTTTTTTGTTTCTTCATTGCTACAGCCTAGGCAAGACCAGGAAGACAATGTTAACATTTTACATCTTATAATTTCAGTTAACAGCGACTGCTTACTAAAATAACATCATAATAACATCATACATAAAATCAATGGAGAGAGCCGCTGCATGCCTTGGTGCATGCCGGATTGCGTTGCGTTTAACGCAGCTCCGCCCTCCGGCTCAACTTTATTCAAATAAATCCTGCCGCCGCACTATGTCCAGTCCAGCCAATCAGGGAAAAGCAGGCTGCGTCCAGCCAATGATGGAAGAGCAGGCTGCGTCTTCACACACACACACACACAGAACAGGCGCCTTTCAACCACAGAAGAGAAGCTGAAAGCGGCAGACAGGGGCGTAGCAGCAAATTCGGGGCCCTGTACACTCTCAGTGACAGTGGGCCCCTATCCATGCCAGTACACAAGGAACGTGAGCAAAAATTTTCATGGGCCCCTCTCTCTACTTGGGCCCTGGGTGGTCAGGTCCACTTTTCCCCCCACTACCACGCCCATGGCGGCAGAATATGGATTTATACAGCTATAGGTTACAGTGAGGTTGGTAAAAAAATAAAAATATTAAACTTATGACTGTCTACTTCTGTTGCTTCATTTTAATTCAAAAACGAGCAAGGAGATCCAGCGCAGCGGATTGCGTTGAAAAAAGTGCCAGTGGACACGTCCCGTAAGGAGCTGGTAACTGCCTGTGTCTGTAGTCTACAGGCAGTTACCAGCTCCTTAGAACCCCGGACTTGAGAAGGTGCGTTAAATTTACATTGGAACTGGAACACGGAGCTCCGAACAATGTAACCCTCTGAACTGAACGCTTCCTAGTTTAAAAACGAGGGCATTGTGGAACACAGAATTCCACAAACGTACAGTTAATTAAATTAAAACCTCAACGTTTATGCTTGTAGATGCTAGATTTCGGATGAGGTCACTATAAATGTCCCAGGTGCCATCTGCGCCATTGGGCAAAAGTGTTATTCTCCACCAACATTGGGGTACTAAAGGGAATATTAGAGATATAAAGTATTATGTACTTGCTGTTAAAGATTTCAAAAGTACCAAAGTACCTACACTACACAGTGAAAAAGCTGACTTAAGTACGCTTAACTTTATTATGCTACAGGACACGCAAGTTTACTTGTATTCAAACTATAATGATCAATGCACTTATATAGCAATATCACCACATAAACTGGCTAAAATGGTGAAATCCAAAGACTCTGGTTTTGATTTAATTTTAAAATGTGTAAAAGGAGGTTTAACGTGGGCTTGAATATTAGGAATGGAAACGGGTTTCACCACATGAAGGACAGTCCTATATTTCCAAAAAAAAATGAAAAGAAAAAAACGTAAATAAATAAATAAATAGATAGATAAATAAATAAATGTATACATGCAATGAAAGTACTTTAGTCAAACTAGACTTGTAAACCAACGTACATGAAGTGGATTTCCTGGCTTAACTTAATTAGTTAACCCAAAACTCAGATTCAAACTGAAATTATTTATTTAAATAAAAAAAAAATAAAAAAAAAACACTTGACTGTCCCAAAACAGGTTTCATTATGTCACACAGTTTTGTAACGTTACAAATTATTTTGTGCGTTTTAGTACATGCTCAAATGCAAATAGGTGATCTGAATGTTTTGTCCCCAATTGTTTATAATTGAGAGTTGAAAAATCTGATCTTTGACTCAGAACTATGTTTGTCATCATCATGACACACAACAATATTGCCACATCTTAGGAGATGCACTCTATTATAAGGCGCTTTATAATTAACCGTCTGTTTTCTGGTCTATTTTAATTCCTAAGGCACACTGAACTGAGGCACATTTTAAGCGACTAGTACGCAACTATAGGGTGCTGCCATGTTTCCCTTCTAATGTTGCCTCAGTAAAGAAAGATGTACTTCTTAAAAATAAATGTTAAAAGTCAAAAGAAGGCTGGATGTTAGTCTACACAGATTTATTAAAACGTTTGTGGATGCCCCTTTTAATAAATACATTCAGCTACTTTATTTTTTTTTCCACAAGAGTTAAGCTTGCATAGTTATCAGTTAACATCCTGACAAATCCTCACAGCAATGCTTATAAATCTAGTAGAAAAACCTGGACAGTAGAGACAGTGCAAAACAGAATAAACTCTTTTAATACTCTTGATTTCAAAAGAAATGAACCAGAGCCCCAATATTTCTGTCCACGTATTGTATCTAAATCAAGTATGAGAGGGAGCATGGTAACACAATGTAGATGCAGTCATACTGCACAGATTCTCTTTTATATGGCCTCCAACACCAAAAAGCCTTGCTGATGCCTCCCTCTAGTGGCAAAATGATTAAATAACTATCTGTTATCAGAAATATGAGAAGTGATTTGTATGCAGCTCATTGTAAAGGGTTTGCTATGAGCTGCTAAACCTATTGAACCCTGGGTTGTAATTTTCAATAATTTTGGTTGTGGTTGTCGACTAACTTAATCAATTAAAAAGGAACAGGAGTGTTAAAGATAGTGGACTGAATGTATGCATCCTTAAAGATTTTACAGTACCAGTCAAAAGTTTGGACACACCTTCTCATCAAAGGTTTTTATTTTTTCAGAATTAAAAATATTTATTGTGCAAACTGAATGGTATTAAAAATAGAACTTAAAAAAAATATGCCAACACCTTTTACACAGCCTTTTCGAAAATGTAATGGAAAAAATGGAAAAACTATAAACTTAAATAAACAAAGTTTAAATATTCAAAGTAATATTTCTCAAATGTACAATTGCACGAGTAAGACACAAATTGAGTGTCAATTTACTTAGAATTTCATGGCATCTTACTGTACTATTTTTTAAAGATGAAAACCCCACCAGTTGTGCCAACTAGAAATCTTTAGTTCAGATAATTAATTTTTCATAAAAACAAAAAAATATTAAGTCTCACTGCCTTAAAAATTCAGTTTATGTTTTTCGTTGGCCTAATTTTAAATTCTATGATATATGTGCTGACTATCATTTAGGATCAAATTAATGTTTTACATTAATCAAACATAGAGGACGCAACACTATGTTTTTGCTAATTTAAGTTAGCAACTGGGAACTAGGAATTCATGATTATTACATATCTGTCTTATATTCAATCATATACACTTGAGGTAATGCAAATATGAGCAGCTGGACCCAGCCAGCATATAGTCCATATACACTCACCAACACAAATCACAGCAACTTGCTCTTACAGCCTTCAACACTGAGGACAGTTCACTATCATATTACACATCTATGAATCCGAAGAGAAGGCAGCAGCTTGTGATGAAGGACTACACACTGATGGTAAGTAAGAGATGGGAGGACACTGCAAATATGTAAATAGTGTGATCAAGGTCAGGTGAAAACCCCTGCAGAATTGCTTAGTAGACCCTGTTTAACTGAAGAGTAAAACTAAGCATGTGCAGTAGTGCAGAGTAGTTGGCTTGGCCTCAACTAGGGTTCAACTACAAATTGTAAATTTTGCCAGTACAAATGATTTAGTTAGGCCAACTTTTGACAAGAAACTTACTAATGTTAGTTTAGGCAACTAGTTTAAAGTAGTTTATGGTGCAATTAAATATTTTTAGTTTTTTTTACAGTCTGTAAAGAAGTGGTATAGTGTAGTGGATAACAAAACAGCTCTGTGTCAGTTGGGGTTCATTTCCCTGACTGCAAATATGCCACTGAACATATTTAAAGTCCTTGGGCAAGACTCCACACGTTACAATTTTTCGCCCTCCAGTAAAACAAAATTCAAAATTAAGTCGCTGTTGCTATGAGCATCAGCCAAATGCAATGACTATGAGTAGGAATATGAATAGGCTACTTATAGGCATGGAGATGCAATACATAACATACAGTATATAGGCAGAAATAGAGGTGGTGCGTACCTTGTAAGTGTTTGGTGTAGAGTACCTGCAGCAGTAGCCAGAAAAAGAGCAGAGGCAGGACCCCCTCTATCATCCCCCTACAGCAAAACAGCGCACAATGCCATAAAATCTGCAGCCCCAACAGCTCCTCTTCTTCAGGACTTTCCATGACCGCTCCAGTGGACACCCCAGCCACTCTTATCTTTATTTATTCTGTATTAGTCGCTCTATATTCTGTCTCTGTATGTCGGTCTACTCTACTGTATTCCACTCTTCTTTTTAACACATCTCTCTCTCTCTCCTCGTCTCTTAGTCAGAGGAAGAAAGTGCTGAATCTTTTAATCCTGCTGGCAGTGGTCCAGTTCATCTGCCCGTCCACGCTGGAACACTGTCTGCTTACTGCATCTTTATATTGGTGATTAGCACTAGGATCAGTTCAGATATGCTTTTTTTAATAGTTGACAAAAATCAGCTTTCAAGTCTTTTCAGAATCCATTGATTAAACTAATTAACTAAATGCATGATGTGCTTAAAACAGTGCTGCTTACTGAGGGCATGACCCCCCCCCCCCCCCCCCCCCGTATTCCAAAATACAGCGCTTTTAGTCGATGCTCCCAACAGGCTTATAATGCTAGTGATAGAGGCATAACATTGCCCATGCAAATAAATAGTTATTTTTACGCCATTAACAAGCACAGAGTAGCTCCAGATTTCATTGGTTGAATTCTGAGGTCACCGGCATTTGAAATGAGGCACTGAGAGCTTTAAAACAGATTCATATAGATTCATATATTATACACACAGTATTTTAAGTGAGTTTCTGCTAAACAGATCTACACAATTAGTGACTCTAATAGTGATTCCATATTAAAAACAGTATCAAAATATTAAAGAAACTTTACTGTATACATTCATTACATTTTTTATGATGTGACTCAATGCAGAGTCTGTGCTCTAACTGGCTGTTTGCTCTGGCCCAGTCTTTCGATTTTCAGCACATCTGAAAAAGAAGAACTTACAATTTGATATAAAAGATGTAAAATAAGAAAAAATCACACAATCTGCAGTTAGGACACTGTATTGTATTGTATATAAGTTAATACAGTTATATTAATATTAATAAAAAATATTTTACATAATTTTTATTTGAATAATCATTGTGAGGTTTGACACAATGTGGAATAAAAAGAGATTCTCACTGTGTCGAAAAAGTGCTAAACAAAAAAAAGTGTTGTAAATTTGCCAGAAACGAATGCACATGTCATAAATTCTCCTTCTTCTTTTTGCATAATTCCCACAATGCTCCATTTACCATGGTATAATCGGCTCTATTGTCCATTTTGATACTTTGGATTCCTCTGTTATTCCTCAAGTCACAATGTGCATGTCATAACCTTAAAAGCCCCTGAATGACATTTGCTAAAATTCCAAATTCAAAACAACAAAGTGTTTGTGGTTAGTGGCTTTCCAGAAAATCATACATATAGAAAGACAAAGTAGACATAAAATCACCTCTCGTGTCTCTTAGGGATTAAACAGCAGTTTGAACAGCAGACTGGCATGTTGAACAACACATGTCTGTGGTACTCTTTATGACCACACTGACGTTACAAGTTTGTTTATTCCTCGTGTTTTTCTTATTGGGTTTAGTCATAAATTCAAACACAGTGCTGTCAGATGACAATTCGCTTTCCTGAAAAGCACATGTTGAGGTTGGGGAAGGTGCTACAAAAGTCACAGATGGTAAAAAAAGAAAGAGTTTTCCAAAATCGACCAACCACAGATGTGGAAATGCACACACACAGCTTGTCTAGCCCATGCGGAGAAGTATTTCCAATAGTGGAGTTATGTATCCATAACTACGTTTTGGGAGTTGATCCACGCCCTCACTCATCCCACTTCCTTCCCTATTTAAATCGTCACTTCCTCTCTACATGCTCGTTGAACAACCTTGCAGTTTAACGACCCCGCGATTGATTGATCCTGCAGCGTTAACTCCTGCTCATTACCTGCTCCACGATGGTACTCCACCTCTATGTCTCCTGCGTCCTCACCTACTCCTCCACCACCACTGCTGCCGGCTGGTGTCTGCTCTCCTGGCTCCTCGGCCCGCCCTGGCTCCTCAGCACGGTCTGGCCGCTACTAAAAGGTTCCCTCCGGACTTCTTTCTCTCTCTCACCTCTGCGGCAGAGGTGAGAGAGAGAAAGAAGTCCGGAGGGAGCGGCAGCAGTAATGGCGTGGGTGCCGGTGCCGGTGTTCTGTCGAATTCTCCTACCTTGTCGAACCGTGCTGCCCCAATGTATATTTAACTGTAAAAATACAAAAGAAGCACTATTTTAGGGCATGTACCCAGTGATATTCCAGTAGATGTACGTTATTAGATTTGGATTGCATAATTCATTGTACCATGGCAAAGTTATAGTAAATATAGCTCATTACAAACTGCTTTTGTATTTATTTATGATAATAAGTGTAATTTTTTGTTTCCCTTTACACGTTTGTGCAATGACAGTTCGTCCAGGTTGTTTAATACACATAAACCCCCCTAAACCAGATTAATTATACATAAAAAACGAGAAATAATTAAATAGTGTAGGTCGGCGCATGCGCAGTAACTTTGGGAAGCATGTATCGATGGGTAGGAAAATTCGACAGAACACCCGGGAGCCTCTGCCGCTCCCGGCACCGGCACCCACGCCATTACTGCTGCCCACGCCGTCACTGCTGCCTCTTTTTTTTTCACCTTGTATTTTTGCACCCTCTACTTTTGACATTGACGTGACAGCATAGCAATCATTTATTGCATTTCTGTCACCACAAGAGAAGCAGAAAATTGCTTCTTTTTTGCCACACTAGAGGGCACCTTTGCAACACTTTTTGAACCGCAGGGGCTTACAACCACCAGGCTGCCACCCTTGAGTCTGATAGTGTGGTAGTTTATAGCTGTAAGTAAATTTACCTATGTTACTCTGTGATGGATGGGGTCTTGACCAGGGGGTATGTCTTCTCTGTGCCCAATGAATCCAAGTAGAAATCCATGGAAAAGCATCTTAAATTAAATAAAAGAAAGCTAATAAAAGTGAACAGACTAAGAATCATACTGTTTCTCTTTTGAACCCCTACCCCTTGTTTTGGAGTATGACAGAGTTACAAGGGGAAGCTGTGAAATCCTCCCCTTTAAGAATTGGGAAACATCTCCAAGCACCTAATACAGTAATAGCAATAAAGTTCAGCAACCTAGCTGCTGGTTAACTAGTTAATTTCAGCATATTGAATGTCTTTAGAAAGGTGGGACAGGTGTTCCAGCAGTTAATTCTTATTAGTCTGTTCCTTAATGACCATGAGAACATATGGGTTCTGGGCTGAGAGCAGTTGAGAACCTCTGGTATGGATTCACTGGTTCACTAAGCACTTACCACCCTCATGTGGCCACACCCCCATCTAACAATAGAGAACTACAGACAGCACTTTCACGTTTTCTTTGCTTAGAGTGCAGCATGCCTTACACAGCTCTCTCTACGGCACTGCTGGCTTTAATATGGACTCAGGTTGTCCACTCCAACTTGGACAACCATAAGAATGCAGCCAGGATCCAAATAAAAGCAGGTAAGGGCATTGTTCAGTATGCTTCATTAGTTTTCGTATATTTTCTAGTTTTAGGTTGATGCACATGTAACCAATGTGGTGTGCTCAGATCTTTTCTACGTTCAATCTTATGCATGGACAATTTAACAGAAACAAATTGGTGTTTATTTTAATTAAGGGTACAGAACCAGTCAAAAGTTTGGACCCACCTTTCTTATTAATATTTTTATCTGTATTATTTACTACATTTTAGATTAATGTTAAATACTTTGAAGGAACACATATGCAATTGATGAAGCCAGTTTTTTATCATAACGTTTTTGAGGGTTTTTGCGACTGCACATGATGATACTTTTTTAAATTCAAATTCAAGTTTCTTTTTCTTTTCAAGTATTTTTTGTTACTGTTGAAGTAGTTCTTGCCATTATATGGATTAGAACTTAAGTCAAATAGGAATGCTCACTGTATACCAACTTCACAACTTTACAACTGAAGCTCTCAAACACATTAAGAGACGAGAAATGTATTCATTTAACTGAAAGCCTGAATTCCAGGTGACTCTACCTCATAAAGCTTACTGAGAAAATCCAGCCAAGATGTGTAAAGCTGACATCTAAAATAAAAAAAGCTAAAATATTCTAGATAGTTTATACCTTAAACTTTGTTTTAATTAAATTATTCCATGATTTTATTCATGATCTAATGATTAAGTAGCAATTAATCTACAAAGCAGAACATTTGTTAAACAATGAAAAAACACTGTATTTAAGGTGTGTCCAAACTTTTGACTGGCTCTAAATGTACAGCAGATAAGATGGTAACAAACATATTCTAGATTAGGTATTCTAGGTATTCTAGATTTTTTTTTTTAATATTCTCTTAAAGTACAAAATTGGGCTTGGTTTGTTTGTTACAATGATATATTTAGCCATATACTTCCTAGGGTATTAATTAAACCATTTATTAAACCTATTACACAAATATAAATAAATAAATTATTTTTTTTTTTTACTGTCAAGGTGCTGGACATGTCTATGCTCTTATGTACGTTTATGTGTAATAGGTTAGTCTGTAATTGTACAGAATATGCAGACTTTTATTATTATTGTATGATTATTATTGTAATCCTTAATTATTAAGTCCTAAAGTGGTACTTTAATTAATCATGTAAATCCACCAGAGGAAGCTCTAGAATATGCAGAACAGTTTTAATATGCAGTAGAATATATAAGAACTGGGTTGAGAAACACTGCTGTAACGTGACTTCTGTTCATTTGTATTTCACAGTAAGACCACATATCCTGACGTTTATAAAAGTCTCTATGAAACAGAGACGTATCATACAGCACAGGGAAGCCAGAAATCAGCTTCTCCTCCATTTTCTCACACTGTAGGTCACATGTGGTTTGTGTGGGACAACGTCATGTCCGCGTGGCGCTGATTGGCTACCGCCAAGCGAATTCGCTTCTCATTTGCATAAAGTAGAAAATATCTACTTTATGCAAAAAATATCTACTTTAGAAAATATCTCAACAAGGTAGGGGTGTAATGGTACAGAAAAGGTAGGGGTGTAATGGTTCGGTTCACACCTCAGCATAAACTCCATGGTTCGATGCATTTTCGGTACGTTTTTGGTTTGTTTAGTGGAAAAAATAAATAGCCTCACCTTAATAACTTTAAAATAAAAATGAATCTTTATTATAACCATGTTTAGTTTTTTGGGATGGAATGTTGTAACTGGGCTCGAGCTCTTTTATTAAATACTTTAAACCAGGGTTCTCTCCTACTCTCATCATGGGAGGCTCCATCTTTTGTATCTTGTTGATTGTGATGCTTTATTAAGAACAAACACAACAGCATTAGTTTAACTGCTTAAACTACAAATATTTCTTCCTAAAAATATTACTGGAGAGAGAGAAAAGAGAGAGAGAAAGAAAGAAAGAGAGCGAGAGAGAGGGTGAGGGAGAGAGTAGGAGCGCCTAACCCTGCGTTCACACTGGAAAGCAACAGTCGACCATAGTTTCCTATGACAGTACGTGATTTCAGCGCAGCAATGGGTGCAACACTCCTTTGAACATTAGTCCCTCCTACAGACTGCCTGTACCATGTATTCTGCGTGTGTTTACGCGAACCGAACCGTGACCCCCGTACCGTGAGAGTTCATAAAGAATTCACGTACTGTTACACCCCTATTAGCAGGCAGTACCTTACAAGAGCTGCACTGACAGTGTGAGGTGTAGTAATGAACTGCATTGGTACCATGTTAGTATAGTAAAGCTGCTTATTGCTTTATTTAATAATTGTTGTTATTCAGAATGGCACACATATTCATCTGCAAATTAACCCTCTTGCTATGCTTTAGGTCAAATTGCCTTTTTTTTTTTTAAATAATTGAAGTAGTCTAGTGGACTAAAGTGCTGCTACTATGATCTGAGGATATGCCCTGTCGGTTTGAATCGTCAGTGAGCTACATGTATTTGAGAGAGTACAATTAGCCTTGATTTCTCTGGGTGGCTAGATGGCGCCCCACATCACTCCAAAGGGTGATGTTGGTCAGTACAGGCGTCTGTTTGCTGATGTATCAGAGCTGGGTTGCTGTGCTTTCCTTTGAGTGCACTGGTTACTCAGTAATGCTGCACCAGTGACGGTTTAAAAAGAGGTATTGGTTGATTTCACATGTATCAGAGGAGGCACGTGATTGTCTTCACCCTCTTAGTGTTGGGGGCATTAGTAGCAGATAGGGAGTCTTAGTGAGTGGGTTGCATAATTGGCCTTCTAAATTGGGATAATGGGAAAATGGGATAAAAAAATAAAAAAAGCTGTATGCGTTACCAGTTGTAATGGTGTGCATTTTAGTGGTAAAATGTTAATGAGTTATAAAACCCATTAAAACAGAGAATGGAGTGTAAAAATGCTTACAAAAACTGTTTAATGAGCTCTAAAGGTTACTTGTAGCTAGTGGTGGGTGATATGGCCCTAAAATCAAAATATTAAATGGTATTTTTGTACAATTAAAAATGATTAATAACGAATAAAAATATTATTTCAAGAATACAGTACTTCATGATACTAATAATGCACTCTATATATCTCCATATATCCAGGACTGAAATAAAATAAATGATACAGAACAGATATAATCTGTTTCTAATAGATATATCATGAGAAGTGATAATAGTTAGAATTTTTTTTTTTTGCTAAATACAGCAAAAAAGTGGTACCCTGATGTGATAATTAGGGGTGGGTGATGTGACACAATATTTCAGGGTATAATATTTATGATATTCAAAAATGTTGGCGGTAGTATTGCGTACAATACGATATGGCACAGCTGTACCTGTATCATAATCAGGGGTGGACAATAGGGGTGTGCCAAAAAATCGATGCATAAAAGATTCTAAGTCATGCTGAAGTTTGTTTTGAAACTTTTCCGCACATGCCTGTGTCCCAGAGCCTGCTGCGTGGTGAAGTCTCGCGTAATTATGCAATTACCAACAGTCAAACTTTCATCAGTGTCTATACAGACAGATGGGCAGTCATTAACTCAGGAAAGGCAAAGAGATGCCGTTAGTTCTGATAGATCTGTGGAGAAGTGTCTAATTATAAGCAGAGAGCCAGAAGGTATCATAGACATGAAGCACTCCAAATGGTGAGCCAACAGCACCAGCATCTCAATTTACCACAATTCCATATGTCCATGAACCCCTGGTCTGCAATTTAAATTTAACCTAGACTTAATGATTGACTTGTGTCTGAACCAGAGTGTCGCAGTGTCGCCGTTCCCATTCATTCTATGAAAATGAAGCCAAAATCTTACCGCCATGTTGGCGATCCTGACACCCGATTCTCCCGACCTGTGGTGGCTTCACTTTTGAGAGACGATGCTCTGTCCAGCTATATACAGTCTATGGTCTGAACTGCAAGAAATGCCTACTTAATGCCTTGCTGCCCATACTATCTCACTTAGAAGGCAGTGCAGTGATATATGTCTTTGTATTTGAATCAAAAGTCTGAGACTATGTCTGCATACTGGACCTTTTCTGAAAACGTATTCCACAGTTAAGGGAATTATAGGATGAGGCTGCTGAAGCTTTCTGAATTATTTGAGCTAGGAAAAAGCCAGCACCCTCTGATCTATGGAATTGTGATGGCTTATAATAGGAGATGAGATTGTACAGGTACTCAGGAGTGGTGAAGGGTTTTATATGTCCTAATAATTTAATTTTATAATCATAAAGGGAGTAAAGTGCTTTTAAACTGGGATGGTGTGATTTAAATTGTCTGATTTTAGCAGCATTTTTTGAACTAGGTGAGGTTTACTAGGCTATTAGGATAGTGCAGCCTTGACGTATGAAGAAGATACATCATGTGCAAATGCAGAAATTCTTCGTTTATTACATTTACATTTACTTTTACATTTACGGTATTTAGCAGACGCCCTTATCCAGAGTGACTTACGACAGTGCTTACGACAGATACTTCAAATATCCAAAGCTAGTTTGTAGACTAAGATACACAAAGATACACTAATATGAACAAGCTTTATATCATTTAGTCATTTTATTCCAATATAATTATTTGATATATTTACTATTTCGTGTCCTAGTTTTCTCTGCAGGAGCTTTTTGTAGCAAAACGTCAGACATATGTTTCACATTACCATCACTGGTACAGCCCTTAGGCTGTACCCACCAGCCCAATCTAAATGGCTTTGTTTACTTCTTTAGCATTTAATTACCTTGTGGAAACGTTGAGGTGTCGTGGTTGGCTAAAAAAAAAAATACTTCTGCAAAGAACACACAAAAAGTGTCACTTTTTGTCACACGTGCATCTAACAATACTAATGCACCAAAAAACTAGAACTTGATTTCTGTTAGTTTGATTTGCTTGATTGGTTGTTTGTTTGACCTTGAAAATATACATTATATTATTATTATTATTATTATTATTATTATTATTATTATTATTATCTTTTATTTAAATTAAAGTTCTATTTAAAAAAAATGCCTTTTTCTTAAAGTATTTTATATATGGGTCAAAAATTGACTCAAGCCAACTACGACTTCAGCGCAAGACTTGAGTCTTACCAGTTATTTAGAACCTCAGAAAAGGAGGAAAGGTAAAACAAACAGTCCAAAAAGCCATCTTCCATGCATCAGCTAACAGACATCTGTGCTGACCAACATTATGTTAGGAGTAATGAGGTGGAACCCACCCAGAGAGAGCAAGGAGCAAGACCAATTGTGCTCTCTCAGACTCCGGCTGCTGATGGATGATGCATGATGGATCCTCAGACAATAGTGGCAGTGCTTTAGTCTGCTGGACCACAGATATAAAACACCAGTAATATATGGCATGAAATGATCTGTAAATGTCATTCCACTTTCAATATGCCTGACCCGTAGCCTAGCAACGGCAGAAGGCCACTAAAACTAACAGCCATGTTTAATGAGCCCCTGATAACGAACCAGTCGAATACTGTGACCTATCAACAAGCAGCAACAATAAATGCTGAAGCTTTTGTTACAAACAACAACGAACTGTGTCCATACTGAGATAGTCAAGCATCGTATTCACCACATGACCTGTTTTTGTTGTTGTTTTTTTTCTTATACCCTCTGTTCCCGGTCACCCCTCTACAAAGGTGCAACAGTGAGGTCTGTTTTGACTGAGGTTTATATAGGGTGCTGCACAGGTGCAGCTGGTTGATGCTAATCACTGCCGGGGATTCTGGAAATTGGAGTTTTGAGAGGTCCACCTCTACCATTTCTTCCCCTTGGTCTACCAGCCCCCCTACCAGCACTGCCCATCAGAGATTCACAGATAGCTGGATGCAAACAGGAAACTTTCTTTTATTTTTAGTCCATTGTTTTGGGTGATTTGACATTTGGTGGTTGTGATGGTTGGTTATGAAGGCTGTGTTGTATTTGTTCACAATTCAAATATTGTTTATTTAATATTTTGTGGTTGGGAATGTATTAATGTCTGGCTGAGAATACAACATTTGTTTTTTTTAGGACTAACATTCATTAAAAACAAAGTGATGGACAGGGCTGTCCGTTAATGCTGTTACTTTTCTTGGCTTCTGTCTGATATTTCTTGGTGAATGATTGCTATTCTTGTATTGTGCTCATCAAAGTATTACACTGTTGCCAGTCTGTGAAGACCAGTGTGTGTTTAAAGAGAGAACTTTGCTCAGAGCTGTTGAAATGAAGTCATGCGATGATCACAAGCAGCAGCATATATTATATAACTGACTTTATGACTGACTGACTCTCTCTCTCTTCCTCCCTCTCTCTCTTCCTCTCTCTCTCTTGTTTTGTTTAGAAGACGTATTTAAAAGGTATGATATCAGACAGCCGGGAGAGATGTGGAAGCTGGTGAAGGATCCTCTCAGTTCAGATATCTACGCAGGTGGTCCGAATGGCCTGTATAATTTACATCAAAATGAGTTAAAAATGGTAAGCTGCTCCCACAGCATCACTTATTGAGTTTTGTTCTTCATACTGTGCCTTTTGCTTTCTGTATTTCACTTCAGAGCAATATTCTAACGGCAATATACACTGATACACTGCAGTAACACAATCATCAGCATCTTCATCAAAATATCAGCTCCTTCAACATCATTCCAAAGCATTTTACCACTTTTTGGGGTTTTTATGAATTCCAAAAAATTGGATATCATTGGATTTAAATCAGAAGCTTGTGCACTGCAAATACACGTATTTTAAGGTATGTCTCTACCAGCTTTGCACATCTAGACACTGCGATTTTTGCCCATTCTTCTTTGCGAAACAGCAAAAGCTCTGTGAGGTTGGATGGAGAGAGTCTGTGCTCAATGTGATTTAGCTCAGAACTTTGACTGGGCCATTCTAAAACATGGATATTATTTGATCTAACTGACTTTATGTTTAGGGTCATTGTGTTGCTGGAAGGTGAATCTCCACCCCAGTTTCAAGTCTTTTGCAGCCCTCAACACATTTTCTTCCAGGATTGCCCTGTATTTAGTTCTGTATGTGCTACTATGTGTTGGTCCATCACCACAAGCAGCAAAGATAGAGATGAGTGGAGCATCACAGAGGGTTTGAAGATGCATAATCCTGCTGAAAGATTCCAGATCAAGACTTAAGGTGTTTGCTGGTAGCTGGTTTCAGATGTTCTACGCTGATCTTTAATGGTCAAGTGAATGAAAATTGATCATCCTTGATGGGTAATCAGCTTTTGAACATCACAGTGTATGATGCATATGATTTTAGTTATGTGGTCAGGCTGGTCAATCATTGTAGTTTTGCTGGACAAAAGTGTTACCGGACCATCTTAAAGATCAAACTCAACTCAAAAATGTTACATAATATTGCTTTAAGTTGGAAAAAATGAGCATAACAGATTTCATATTTTATTTTTTCCACAGCAGAGTTAAATTAAGCTAAACAAAATAACTCTCCTTTAGAATATACAGAAGTGGGTCTCTGTAGAAGATCTGGACTGGACCTAACATGTAATTTGACCAGGGGTGCCAAATATTTACAAAAGACTGTATATAAAATACAGTAGCTCTCTGCAGCCCATCTGTTATCATGCATAATTTAATAAGTTATGTGCAGATGTAATTTACTGTACTGTAACTGGTGATGGTCCATTTTGAGCAAAGATAATGAAACATGACAGTTTAATCATCATGGTAAGAACAGGAACAGGAAGGAGGTTTTACATGTACATAAAAGATTGTGCTAAGATAGATCTAAACATAAACTGCAGAATTTTCTTTTTCTTTGCTTTTTGTCACAGCATGCAGTTCTGTACGTTCCTTACCTATTAATATTAGAACAAAATTTTAATCCTGCTCTTCAGAACGTTTTTGTATTTCTCCATTTCCCAGCACACCCATAATTATTGTTTGGTAGCTGTCAGACATCTGGCAGAGATGTGAAGGTTTACAGCCCTCAGGCTAATTTTTCCTCTGAACTTAGCTCAGTCAGCAATGTGAAAATGTAAATCAGATCAACTTAAGACAGACAGATAAAGCAGCTGAAGAAAAATAATGTTTTAATGTTATTGTGAAGTAAAAAGATGATGACATATGGTTTTCAGAATGTTATACAAATACAAATCTGAAGTGTTTTCAGCCCGCCTGAGTCAATACTTTCTAGAGACCACCTTTTACTGGTCTTTTGGGAAATCCTTCTACCAGCCGTACACTTTGTGTCTCGTCTGGTGCTGAAAGCGCTCCTGTTCCTCCCACACTCAGCTCTAACAGAGATTCTCAGCCTAACAACTACACTACCCAGAACGCACCACCCGCTCACGTGACACAACACCTGCTTCCTCCAGGAAGTCCTGAATACTGATTACCTGCACTATAAAAGAGCACACCACGCGCACACCTGTGCAGATTATTATTGGTTCTACCTCATTACAAAGTGGTCTATCTCTAGTCTCTGTTATTTCTCGTGTATGACCTTGCTTTTTGTTTTTTCGACGCCGATTTTTGTCTGTACCTCTTTTTTTGGATTTACCGTGTTTGACCTGGACTGTTTATCATTTCTGCCTCTTGGATTATCTCTGCTGCTGGATTCCCTGTGTATGATTCTCTGGACTGTCCCTGTTTATGGTATGCTTATGTCTACGTGGTTCCTGTTTGCTGTTATTACCCTTTTTTCGTTATTGACCCACACTGTGGGATGAAACCCAGACTCTGAAAGTAAATTGAGGCCCATTCACTTCTGCTTTACCCTGAAAAGATCGAAGGTCCATTACAAATTATATAATAAAAAGGAAGGTGTAAAACGCATTTATACTATTTATGCCTTCCCTTCGGTTTTGTTTTTGTTTATACCAATCTGCAGGTTAGAACTTCCCCTATCACATGGGGCTGTGGTGTTGATGGGACTTGAACCTATGTATTCCTGTCTCCTGACAGGAGAATGCAGTTAGACAGTTGCACCAACCAGAGTTCTAGGGTGGCCCTACAGTCTAACTGCTGTTACTCAACTGAAAGAAAATCATGCGTTTAAATCCCACATAGGATTCAGCACTCCATCGTCAAAAGCCTTACAATATGGGGATGCCTTGTGATGGGGAAGTTCGAACCTGCAGATGGAAATAAACAGGAAACAAATTGATGGGGTGGAGCTACAGATAAACGCTGATCTTTTACTGGATTTAATCGGATGCAGCTCCTTTAATGTTGTTAATTTGTTCACCAAACTTTGATACAGAACTACAGGGGTTGGACAATGAAACTGTAACACCTGTCATTTTACTGTGGGAGGTTTCATGGCTAAATTGAACCAGCCTGGTGGCCAATCTTCATTAATTGCACATTGCACTAGTAAGAGCAGAGTGTGAAGGTTCAATTAGCAGGGTAAGAGCACAGTTTTGCTCAAAATAGTGCAATGCACACAACATTAAGGGTGACATACCAGAGTTCAAAAGACGACAAATTGTTGGAACACGTCTTGCTGGAGCATCTGTGACCAAGACAGCAAGTCTTTGTGATGTATCAAGAGACACGGTATCCAGGGTAATGTCAGCATACCACCAAGAAGGACCAACCACATCCAACAGGATTAACTGTGGACGCTGTAAGAGGAAGCTGTCTGAAAGGGATGTTCGGGTGCTAACCCGGATTGTATCCAAAAAACATAAAACTACGACTGCCCAAATCACGGCAGAATTCAATGTGCACCTCAACTCTCCTGTTTCCACCAGAACTGTCCGTCTGAACAATAAATTATTGTGGTCTAAAACCAGGTGTTTCAGTTTCATTGTCCAACCCCTGTACGTTAGAACTAAGAGTTAGGAGAAGCTTAAAAACATGCTTAAAGTTGGCAAATCTTTGTTTTGTTGAATTTTTGCTTGACTTCTTTTTCAGGTAAAACCTAGCATCTCACTGCTGACTGAAGGAACGAATAGAACGCTGTTCATCTGTGAAAAGATTAAGGAGAAAGATCATAAATGCTGTTTCCTGGTATGTCAGTATTTCAGCAGATACTTTTTAATTTCTGTATGTGATTCACAGTAGATCTGAACTTGTGTGTGGCTGTGAAATCTTATGTTGTTGTTTTTTTATGTCAGAAACCGGAATCCGATCAGAATTGCTTTAACGTGGCCCAAGAGGTGCAAATTAATGAAGCGTCCCTGCTTGTTGGTAAGTAAAATGTTCTTTTTTTATTTTTCAGTGTAAATCTACTCCATTCCTTTTTCTTTTCCATGTTATTTTGTTGCCATAATTTCCAGCAGCTCATTTGGCGTATACAGTAATGCTTTAAAGTTGGTGGCCTCTTTAGAATTTTCTTGATTTCTGTTTAAATATGACCTAAAACATCATAAGATTTTAACATATCCTAAACATATATAAAATGTGAACCCAGTCAAATAAATAAGACTTATAAATATTATACTTGATCATTTAATTATTGAGAAAAGTATCCAATATTACATATTTGTAATTGGGAAAGTATGTGAACCTCTAGGATTAGCAGGTAGTTTAAAGGTGGAAATTTATGATCATTGTTCCTCTTCCCTGGAGAGGTTGATCAATAAAGATAAATTAAAGAGCAAGACGTGTAATAGTCGGCAAGGTCGTAAAGAACCCCAGGGTACATTCAAAGCAACTGAAGGCCTTTCTCACATTTGGCTAATGTTAATGTTCAGGAGTCCACCATCTACAGAACACTGAACAACAACAGTGTGCATGGCAGGGTTGCAGGGGGAAAAGGCACTGCTCTCCGGAAAAAACATTGCTTCATGTCTGCAGTTTGCTAATGATCACATGACCAAGCCCAAGGCTATTGGAAAAAATGTTTTCTGTTTGGAGAAAAGAAAATACTGCATTCCAGCATAAGAACTGTGAAACATGGTGGTGGTAGTATTATGGTTTCGGCCTATTTTGCTTCAGCTGGTCCAGAGTGGCTTGCCATCATTGATGGAATCATAATTTCTGAATTATTTTAGAAATGTTCTAAAGGAAAATATCAGGACTGAATCTCAAGAGAAGGTGGGTCATGAAGCATGACAATGACCCTAAGCACACAAGGTTAAAGAAAAATAGTTGTTTACAAACTTTCAAGCACCACTACATAGACACTACAATCAGCAGAATTTTTAATCAATACAGAAGTTTTCAAGTTTTGTTGTTCTTTTAAAAGGTTTTATCTAGATTAATGTTTTTTTCACATAACAACTGTTTTTAAAGTTAGAGTATAGAGTATAGAGAGATAGTATAGCAGCAGTCTATAGCAAACATCTAATGAAACACCATTTTAACACCCTAGCATCTACTATAACAGTAAGTTGTCAATACGATACAAGTGCAATCACTTAACAAAACCCTAGCAAGCATCTGGAAAACCACAGAAACAATCAAGAAATTGCCATGTTCCCTAAGATACCAAGCAACCAATAAGCAAGTCCCTAACAAATACCTGTAATAACATAGACACCACTTAGGAACACCCTAAAATACCACCTGGCAACCCCCCCAAAAAACACCTACCCAATATCCATCAAAGTTTTATATCACTTAAACCTTTGTTATGTGAGCTATAATCGTACATAAACAATAGACTCTATATTAATTAGACAACCAACCAGTAGTATTTGGGTGGTATTGCTGTGATATTATGTTACAGGTGTTCTAAAACAAACACAAAACACATATGCAGAAGATGGTCCTCTTCTCAGTTTTGGTTCCTCTCTAAAGTTTCCTCATTGATTTCCTGCTATTGTTACTGGTGTTGATGTTAGCTCACTGGCCCTTCACCAAAAAAAAAAAAAAAAAAGGATTTCAAAGTATTACAGATATTTAACTCAACAGGTTACATTACAAGAGTACACAGACTGTAGACTTGACCGACAATTCGCGGAAGCTAAACTGGCAACTTCTTGAAATACTGCAGGGTTCTGGATGAGCTGTTGATGCTGATAAGAGCATATGACGCAAAAAGATAACAAAATAAAAGTGAAGTAAAAGAACGGGACCACACTGAGCAGAGCTGAGAGTTTGGTGTAGACTAGGCCTGTCTGCACCTATGTGTGAATTTTAATAGTACTGAATTTAGAATTTTTATCATTTATTAGGCTCTTAGTTTTAATACTGTATTTTGTGGAAGCCACTATCAGTTACTATAAAGGAGTGACTATTTGTACACGGGTACAAGTAGCGTTTGCCACTCAGGGAGGCTATTTTCAAAAAAAACAAAATCAACCCAAATGCACATGTCTAACAACCACTGACTGTACAGTCATTACTACCAACCAATGCTAGAGAGCATAAAGGAGCATAAAGCTAACTTAAAGGATTCATTTGAAAACAATGCACAGAATTTGGTGAATATGAAAAATTATGTGGGGATTCGTATCCAACAAATACTGCTAATTTTCACAGATGTATAATTGGTATAATCTGTGAGCTAATAGAAACATTATAGCTAGCTAGTTAGCTAAACTTACCTGCTTCTTATCAAATGTTAGCAAACGCACAGTGAACTTAATTTACGTTCACAGAAAATCTTATCTAAAACACAGTTTAGAGGTAAAGTTAATTTCACTTTGTGATAATATAGCTACAAGTTTGTTTTGAGTTAGTGTTACCAGACTTTTAAAGCTCTAGCTGGCTATATAAAACTCAATGAGTGACTTAGTAGATGTGGTTACTTAGGTTACTTAACTGCTTAAAAGATTTGTATTATGTTGGCTATTCTGCTTTATATATTTATTTGAGTTCTAGTTCTAGATCTAATCGCTAATAACTGGCTTGTGGTTTTCTTATGTCAGCTAGCTATGTGGATATATAGGCTAACTGAGAGAGTTTAGTGAAGAATAAAAGTTTAATTGTAGTGTTAAGTTAGATCACATGGTTAATAGATTTGTAAGTTAAGTTATGTTGGTAGTGAATGTACTGACAAACTTGATGAATGCACCAAAACACAATATTTTAATTAAAATGATTTGATTTAAAATGATAATATTTAAATCAAATTATTTTTGCTCACTCCATCCTCAGCTCAAATAAAAAAAAATGCTAAAAATGGGAGGGGTAGTTTGAGAAAGGCACTGGGTGATGTATGGGTTTAGAGGCAGGGCAAGAGGTTTTTCACCACAGAAAGGAACTTATAACCAGACAGTTTAAGCAATTCAGCTTTCTGATGGTTGGTTGGTGTCCGTTGTATCGGTTGAACAATATATTTATTTTTTTAATTATTTAAAAGGATCTCTTTTAAAATGGACCTGTATGTCGCATCAAAAAGGGTTCCACTACTGTTATAGTCAAAGAGCTCCTGTGTAGTTAATGAATGTAGTATATAATTGCCTTTCACATTCAGCGTGTGATTTTGCATTTTATCATTTCAAGCAAATTTGACTCAGTATGTACCTGTTCTCTAGAATAGTTAACTATCAATTCCCACACGCTCATATTACTCAGCATAGACGTTCTCTTGAAATGTTCTGTTATCTGAATCTTATGCTGTTGTGAATTGTCAAAACAGAGAATGTCTGTTAATATCAGTATCATATCATATTAATGTCAGTATCATATAACCATCAAAGCTGACTGTCATGGCAGGTATAGTGGAATATTTGATGCAATGACTTTTAAATGACCTCGTAACCGGAACAGTCATGACTTCACTGCGGTATCTGTCTATCATGGCACTTACCAGTAAAGGTCACATGGATGCTGTTATAACAATGTAACACTTGACATAATCTGGCATGCCAGCGTATGATGTGTTTATTGGTTATATGAATAGGTTAGGGCCCTAGTTTAGCGATCTATAGGTGATCCGTCAAACATGCACCATGCAGCTTGATTTAGAGCATGTCAGTGTGTCTTTGCTATCATAACGACAGGAAAAGTATGCATTGTGTGGCTCGAAGCACATGCAGAAGGAATGTTCTAATTTTCTTAATTAATGATGGCTGTGAAACTAGACGGAGTTTCTGGAGGTGCTGAACAATAGTAGCTGCTTTTCCTTCATGCTGTAACTCCAGCTCATCCCTAGTTACCTCAAATCACCATCTCAGTTCATCAGGTTTATATCAGGGGATTAATGTGGAGAACAAACACTTATTTTGTTTACTATATTATTCCATATGTGTCCCTTAATTGTTTTCATATCTTTAATATTAATCCACAATTTATGAACTAATTAAAATATATGAGAAAAAAAACAATGAATGAGAAGGTGTTTAGGGGGTTGTTGTCCGAAACTTAACAAATAAGTAAAAATAAATATACGGGCAGTGACAGTTATAAGTACGTCTTTACAGTATCCTAATGTTGGATATACACTGACCACCGGGTTGCAGAATTCTTTAAAACTTTTAAACAATTGTCCTTAATATAACAATGCATGCCGGCACTCAAGGACTCCAAGCATGAAAAACAAAATCTCAAAAATCAATAATATATGACATTTGACATGGAAATTTCACAAAATGCATGAAATTCAACATTTAAAAGAAACCTTTCACTAGGAGGAGACTGTCTCAGCTCTGTACAACATCACATATTGCTCACAAGAAGATTGCTCTCTTTTTTTGTAGTGATGGCTGAGAAGAAGCTGATTGATAGGCTGAACATATTTAGATAATAAATAATGTATTGTAGTCTCTATTAAATCTTCAGTATAATCAAATCATCCATGACTTTTGCTGTGGTGCTGCACTGAAGATTGTGCCTTAACACTGCCCAGCACTGTGGAAATAAAGTAAAATGACCTAACATTGCTCTGGGTGGAAAATATCGACTGGGGCTGATCTCCGGTTTCTTCCTACCTCTTGCTGTTGCTGTTTTTTTTTTTATTTTATTTTTTTAGTTTTTCCCTGCATTGACTTTAACAAAAGAAACTGTGGCCTGGGAATCTATAAAGCAGCTGTGTGACGCTATCCATTGTAAAAAAGCACTATATAAATACTTTTGAATAAACTTGAACTGAATGTGTTTTCCTCTCCAGACAGGACACTATTTTTCACCATGTCCGGTGATCTTAATGCACAAGCCAACTTGGGGCTCTACAAACAAAGCTCCAAAACCAGCTACACTTGGCCACAGGGAACAACAGTGGGTAAGTGAGCCAACTGGCATCTAGTTAATAGCTACCAAGCTAGCCAATAACACACCGCCAGCCACCTGCTGTACGTAAAACAGTCAACTGAGTTACCATACTTCTTATTATACACTGCCTGGCCAAAAAAAGTCACACACTCTAATATTTAGTTGGATTACCTTTAGTTTTGATTACGGCACGTATTCGCTGTGGCGTAGTTTTCACAATCTTCTTCTGCAATGTCCCAATGCAATGCATTTATTTCTGTCCAGAATTGCATTCATTTCCCCCCAAGATCTTATATTGATGATGGGAGATTTTGAGCACTGCACAAAAGTCTTCTCCAGCACATCCCAAAGATTCTTAAAAAGGGTTAAGGTCTTGACTCTGTTGTAAAACAATCCATGTGTAAAAATTATGTTTCATACTCCCTGAACCCGGCACTTAATCCTGGCATTGTCATCTTGGAATATACCCGTGCCATCAGGGAATACAAAATCCATTGATGGAATAACCTGGTCTATATTCAGTATATACGGTAGTCAGCTGACCTCATTCTTTGGGCATATAACATTGTTGAACCTAGACCTGCAGACCAACTGCAGCATTAACCCCAGATTATAGCTTCGCCCCCACAGGCTTGTACAATAGGCACTAGACATGATGGGTGAATCGCCACAGCTGTTTCTCTGCTTACCCTGATGCTCCATCACTCTGGAACAGGGTAAATCTGGACCTATTGGACCACTTGACCTTCAACCTTCTTCCATTCTTCCAATCTTTATGCTTCCTAGGAAATTGAGGCTGTTTTCGCCAGATAAGTGTTGTTCTTGAGGCTATACAGCTGTTAGTCCCAATCCCTTGAGTTCTCTTCACACTGTGCATGTGGAAATGCTCTTACTTTCACTATTAACCATATTCCTGAGTTCTAGTGTTGCTTTTCTACAGTTTGATTTCACCAAATGTTTAAGTGGTCGCTGATCACCATCATTCAACATTTTTGATTCCGGCCACATTCCTTCCTCGAAGGTTGATGCATGCCAGTCGTTTGACTTTTCTGAAACCGATTAATATCTTCCCCATTGAAAGCTACTCACTGCATCAGCTAAAGTTAAATAACTTATTTCTAGCTAAACATAATTACCCATACATTTATTATCTAATCCAAAGGTTCTGTTTGCTTAGTTAAATCCAGGTGGTGAATTTTTTTTGCCAGGCAGTGTATATTATTTAAGGATCGTTAATGTATGATTTAAGAAAACTGTATTTTTCTTTTTTTCTGTCATTCAGCACAAAAATATGTGAAAATCATCACAAATAGCACAACCCTGGATGGCAAGCTGTACTCCTTTCAAACTGTGAAGAATTCGGACCCGGACCCGGAATCGCCTTTATGGATTTCTCAAGTTTCTCATTACTGCATGGTAAGCAGCCTGAAGCTGAGTTTCTTGATTTTAAAGTTCTGGTCTCAAGAGTTCCAGCAGGACATGACAAAATTAAAGCATGTGGCCTCAGGACAGGACAAAATTAAAAAGATTACAGAGTAAGAACAAATAAATTACTGTCTGAATTCTTTAAACAGCAGAACAAAAGTGGAAAATATGTGAAGGAATCACAGGGACTGTATCGTAATACCACTGTCACCAGGCTCATCACACTGACAGGGATGACACTCTGATCATGAGAAAATACTACTAAAGAACGTTTTTTCTTAACCAGTTTGTCATTTAAAGGTTGTGACATCAAGCAACATTTCATTGTTCTTCCTTCTTAGTCAGTGCACTTTGTCAATCAGAGGAGAATGTATTAGTGTCATCTGTTAGAGTGTGTTTCTGAATCGGTACGAACTTCTTACAGTAATGAGGAAGAGGGCAGGATTAAGAATTTTCAGTTCTTGTGTCACTAAAGTTTCATTATGAAGACAAAACCAGTGCATCACTGAGTGCATGTATACTAGTTATAGAACACCACCAATTTTTCCCTTTGTTTTTGCCATTTAATCTTATCAGGTCCAGTCAATAACTGTAAATGGTGTAAAATCCAGTGTACAAAACTGTCAGGGCCTTTAAGGAAAACAAATCAACTAAAAACGGTAAAAAGTTATTTTCTTACTTTAGTAAAAAATCTGATATTATTTTAAAAAATGGGGTGATTTTAGCAAACAATTAATTGGTTAACTTTGGAGCTTTGAAAATGGATTAAAAAATATATTAAATAGTACATTTACAAATGGTGTTACTGCACTCTCTACTGCAGCATTTACACACTTACACGCAACACATTCACACTTTTATCATAATCTAAACAAGAAAAAGAGACAAACACAGAGAACTCTGTAACTATTAAAAATATAAGTATTTTCTTTTTAGTGAAATTACAGATGAAGCCAGAAATCAGTGAGTACTGTTTTCGTAAATCTTCCAAAGCCTCTTAGAAACTGGACAAAACTGGTACAAAAAGAAGTCTGGCTGACCCACATGGCAACAGGGCCTTTAGCTCAGCTTAGCTTAAAACTGACCTAATTCTCAGTTTCAGCAGTGAAGATAAGAATAACTGAAGTATAACTAAACGTGATAACTAAGGGTACATCAGCGGCTGCAGGTACTAGTGCGTGAGGTGTGCAGCCATATAAATTGTTTATCATGACAAAAAGGAAGGAAGCTCATCAGACCTTTTAAAGTTTTACGTAATGCTTATACGCCAAAAATAGAAAACATATGATTATTAAGTGTTGGTGCCCTGTCTAACATTTGGCATACATTAAATATAAAAAAGGCATTTAGAACACTTTTTACCACAGTACAAAAAAAAAAAAATAGGTACAATACTATAAATACACATTATGTTCATCCAGACCAACATGTCCAGTCCTTCGCCAGCCTGGGCCTGCTCTTCAAGGACTTAATGATTCTTAGGTAAACAGAGCAGGTTATCAGTATTCACCACATGTGCCACGGATACGCCAACACTTGTCCTACCTTGCCTCCCAAAAATCAAGAAGCTTTTAGAACAGGAGACGCTAACCTGATATTCCAGGACAGAGTCCAAAAAAGCGCTGGTTGTAAACAGTATTATTTACAATATGCTAAATCATGCACATACACCTTCTGCTTTCCAGGTAAGTTTTAATAAAGGAATAGGAAGAATAGTGAGTCATCTTAGATGGCAGAGAATAAATGATGGATGATTCCTGTACCTTGAGATAAGAGAAGAACAGGTCAGGTTCCAGGCAGTACCCCAGAAGAGAAGGTCTTCCGCTGACTAAACCACTACAGCATTCAGCTCCCAGTTTCTTGGAGTCAAGTGTGTGTGTGTAGAGATAGCCACCCTGTATGAAGTTGACTACTGATGATTTATAGCTGTTTTATTGTGGATAAATGTGCAATAATTTGGCTTTTTATAGCATGTGTGTATTATTGCTCTGAAATGTAACACCACACATTTTCAGATTATGCACACAAACAAGAGTTTTAACCAGTTTGATCTTCCTGATGAGAGCCAGTTTCATCCTAATGTTTTTGATTGGCTTTGTGACTGCACTTGAGAAAACTTTCAAAGTTCTTGAAAATGTTCATATTGACTTAAAGTATAATTTTCTTTACTTAGTTAAGTAGTTCTTACGATAGTATGGATTAGAACATTACTCAAATAGGGTTATTCACTGTATACCTGTAACTCTACCTCTTCACAACTTTACAACTGATTTTCTTAAACACATTAAGAGACAAGAAATTCAAGTAATTAACTCCTAACAAGTTCAGCACAGCTGTTAACTGGAAGACATTCCAGGTGGCTCTACCTTATAAATCTGACAGAAAATAAAGCCAAAACTTTGTAAAACTTTTTTTTTTTTCCTTTTACCTTCTGAGAACTCTCCTCAGTGCTGCTAGCTGGACAATGATGTCTACCAAAAGATCCCTGTTTGAAAACTATTTAAAATTATTTACTCTAATGCTCTGAGTTCAGTTTTACAGGCCATTGTGAGTTAGTTGATGAGTTATGAATCAGTTATGAATCAGTGCTGCAGTACTGAAACTGGATATCTGAGATCTGAGAGTTGATTATTTTCTTTATTTGAATCAGGGTGATAAAGGGGGGAGTAGAAGCTTGCTGCAGTTCCGCTGGACATCCATGCTGAGCGCTCGTCTGTTCTGTGGGAAAAAAGAGAATAGGACGACCTTCACAGAGCTGCTGGACGTTGCAGAATTGGAGATCTCGGGCGACACCATCATTTATGCACTCTTCAAGAATGTATAGTAAGTAAGATGGTGTGCTGTGTGATTGTTTTTATGACTATATAGACCATACATATAGTAGTCGTATGTAAAGATCTTAGGCACATTAGATTAAAACTTTGGAAAAACATTTATGGAAAGTTAAAATAAGTGAACTAAATCATCCACAGAGGATTGCACGTTGCATGTTTCGATTGACAATTATTGTTTATTTACTGAGTTAAACATTTAAGGGAAAATATAAAACGAATGAAATGTGACACATTTCCAATATGATAAATTCAGCAAATACATTTAAAAAATGTGCTCTTGCTCTAAAATATATTGTAATTATGTAATTATACAGTATAGCATATGTCCTGTTGAGGATTCATTTACTTGTTTTTACCTAGAAAGTCAATTGTAAATTACAGTATTTTGAGGTTTCATGCAAAATCTTCATTTTTGGCATTTGGCAGTTGTCTTTTAACGTATGTAAAACCTTAGAATTAAGAATTAGACTAATCAAAATGTGGTATAATAATTTACACTGCCTGCCATTTAAAGTTACAATGTTTTTGCTACTCTGTAAAGATTTTGGACAGAAGAGGTAGACTTAAAAAGAAGGGAGAGTCAAAAAAAAATATCGTGGTTATTAAAATATTATATATTCTAAAATCTTAATTTATCTTTGGCATATAAGAAGATCAGCAAGAACAGTTTAACATGTTTGCGACTCTATGACAACCATGTTTCTTAAAATGCTTAAAATGTCCCCATGTAATGCAGATTGCCGTGACAGGAAGGATAAATCCAACCAAGTGAAAAAAGTGATTAAGTTGGATAATATGATCTCTGTGTAGTCTGAAGTCTTATTAATATTGTAAATAGTCAAAAGAATCATTTTCAAGTTTGAGGGCCAAAAGGCACAGTATTTTGATAATGACCCCGACATTGTGTAAATAAGGTCACATGATCACACATACATTCTGTATATGTCACTTAACACAGAGTGCAGTAAGGAAGTTTACACAGCTTTAAAGGGTCTCTGACACATTAATCTCCATGAGCTCTTCAGGGTTAAAGGTGTCTGTCTGCCAAGTGTCAATGCAGAAGTTGGGAAAGAGCTTATTTAAGAGCATCTCATCACTTCTGTCAGCTGTGTCTCGTTGCAGTTCCTCACAGAATCTCAATTTAGCTAAGACAATAAGTGTGTGTGTGAGTGTGTGTGTGTGAGTGGGTGTGTGTTGAGAAAAGTTAATGCTGATCTCTGTCTCTGTCCCACAGTAACATCAGAGCTGTGTGCGTTTATAAAATGTCTGAGATCGAGCGGCTCTTCAGCAGCGCCAAGTTCAGACATCCCAGAGACTCTCACATCTCACAGAATCCTGGAGAGGTACGGTCCTGCACAGTACAATACACATAAGGCTTTCCTAGACATAATGCACAATGTGAATAAAAGTAAATCTAAATTTAATTAAGCTTAATCTGTGGTTTATTTTTATATAATATTTGTTCTAGATTTTCCCAAAGTACAGTCGATCAACCAAGGTATTAGGGCTGCAATTGCTGATTATGGCAAGACCCTATGTGACATGATAGGAATCGTGATACAGGGATTATGATTCAATATATTGTAATATAGTGCAATAGCCTACTGTAAGCAAGGAGATAAAGTGCAGTTGTTTTAATTTTATTTTAGCAAATCTTTCTTAGTATAAGAGCCATACATCATATTTACAAAATAAGATTAAAAGTTTATTTTTATTAAATCAAGAAAAGTGGAATCTAATGACAGAGTACAACACTGCCATCTAGTGTTTGGGGTTTAAACATTACACAAACTGAACCCACTGCCTGACACCAGTCTTTTCCTATAAACTATAAACTAGAAAATCAATGTGTTTTTGAAAATCTTTAGCTACAACGGGAAATGGCAAAAGTCATGGAACACAATCCTAGTCTCATGCCCCATAACATCTGGCCTGTCAGTTTAGATATGGCATATGCAATAGAAATCTTACAGTTTACAGGAAAAAGAAAGCATGAGAAAGAAGACAGCCGATGCTAATAATCTATTCATGTTTATCTCACAGTGTGTTTCAAACAGTCAAACCTTACATGCAACTGTTCTGAAGTTCATGGAACAGCGTCCGGAGATGGAGGAATGGATTTTGCCTGAGAGCGACCCCCTGGTCTTCCGCCACCACTTGTACTCACACTTACAGGTGGACAATGTCAACAATAAAGATGTCCTGTTAATGACGCTAGGTGAGTAAACATCTCTGTAACTAAACTGTAAAAAACAGATAAACAGATAAATTTTACAGTATTTTCAGTGTTTTTTTTATTTTATTTGAATAATCAACTTAAAATAACAAAAATAGACATTTTATTGGAAAAAATCTGTATAAGTGAAATACAAATACAAATGATAAGTTTATAACATATTAGATGGCAAGTATAAGGACAGTATAAGGACCATAAAATAAAAATATGTATATATTTGTTAAAATTTGGTAACACTTTACAATAACTGTACATTAATTAACAGTATTTACAACAGAATGCCTCAACTAATTATTACTGACACTAGTTTTTAGATTATTAATAAATAAAGATTGTTTAAATAATGTTTTAATTAATTGTTGCTTAAAACAGCTTAAGCATTAAAATGTAGTAATTTGTAATGTTGAAATAATAGTTTCAATTAATACTTAGTTGAGATATTACTTAACCATTTAACAATGATTATTACTGTCATAAATACTGTTAATTGTGGTCCTTATAGTAAATGTTCTGTAATTTTATTTGAAAAAATACTGTTGTTATGCAGATACATAATAAGTGCAAAATACATGCAAGAAAATCAATGAAAAAAAAAAATAGTCACCACTGCTTGAAGAAAGTTAGTCTTTTTAACAGACATTTTCTGTCTTTCAGAAACTGAGTAGTACTTTAATATATTGTGATTTTGTATGACAGTGTTGTGTTCCCATAATACTTATGATGACTATAGGATTTGTATTTAATTATTAAGAGATGACATTTAGTAGTAGTTTTGTTAAGCACGGTTATTTTATGTTTTTTAATGATCTAAGAGATGTTTTGGTGAGGTTAGCTGGATATGTTTGGGTAGTTCTAATTAATCCTGATGAAAACTAAGCTAAAGAGAAAGTATTTTGGGGTGTTAGCCTTCATTTTAGAGGCCCCCTTTAAGAACAGCCTATTATTATAAAAAGAAGAATTCAGATTCAGATTAAAATACAGATTTTTTCAAATAATTCATAAATTAATTTAAACTTTTTAATCTAAATAGACTTCACTTTTTTGCGGACTGTAAAAAAAAGGTAATTTTCTAGCAGCAGGTGCACTACTTATGTGCACTAGTAATAAAAAAAAAAAACCTTAACCTTTATTAGGGATGTATTTTACGGTGTAGAAAAACATATCAACACTTATGCAGAGCATGACAATGTGAATTTTTTTGTTAATTAAAGAGAAGGGAAGGGAGTTGTCACATCCACCCGACAAATTTGATAACAGAGACTGATCGTGTTCACAGTGAACCAGAACAGGGAGAGGGGTGATTTGCACCATCGGTCTGAAAGTGAATGTTGTCCTGATCCTCTGTGATGTCCGTGAATATTCAGTTGTGAAGGCAGGGTTCGAGTTTCAGCAATGCTGGGAGAGTTTACAGTAATATACATTACACCACATATACCCCAGAGAATTGCTAGACTTACAAGACTAAACAGGATATTTCACTTCTATAATAAAAAAGAGGAACTGATTAGTTTCTGAGAAACAAGTTGTGTGGTCATACCAATTAAAATTCTAAACCAGCCTACATTTTCTTCCTTCTGCTTAATAAGCCGAATTAGAATCCACCCAATCCTATTCTAAAAGAAAAGCCACTACATTTGAAAAAAATACAAATGAACAGTTGGCCACATATTAGACAATGTCAATTATATAAATTTGTCGACCACAAATGTAATTGTCGACTAATCGTAATTTGGGTAAATGGCTCACTCACACGTTACACTCAACTTCAGTCTGTGTTTCTTAAAGTGCCCAAACATATTTACTCACTAAATATGAGTAATTTCCATGTTTAAACAACATCTAGACATTTAAATGTTTCTCTTGTTTTTAGAGGTGGAGGACATGGCAGAAATAATCGTTGACTGATCAACTAATCAAAAAAATAATCATCACATTAATCGACTACCAAAAAGATCATTCATTGCAGCCCTAGGCACAGACATTACTTACAACTAAGATTATTTTCTTTTACTGAAAATTGTAATTGGTCCAAATTAGTGCTGGACGATATGGCCAAAATTTATATCACGATATATTCCTTAAATTTCGGTCGATACGATATAATTTCGATATCGATAAATACTTTGAAGGCCTCAGAAAAAGAATCCCTGCAATCTCTGCAGCTTGCACTGCAAATTTAAATTATTATTTAACTGTGTATTTGCACTTTTTGTATCAATCTATCTAATGGAAATCTGTACCTACTACTGTATGAAAATGTTTTTTAAGTCTTTGAAACCTCCTTTCACAAAAACTTTACTACTTTAGAAATAAAAGTAGTCAAAATAAATCAATGCTCAATTTTATTTGCATATAGCAAAATAATAACATGACATCCCTGTCAAACATAAGCCTATATAACTATTACAAATAAAAATAACTTTAAATTACAACAGAGGCAGAGCTTCTTATTCATTGTAAACAAATTTAACAGATTAAAACAAAAGTGTTTTAACTAGGATATATAATACAAGAAGCCTTTATATACATAAAAGCAACAAGATTTTCCCGTCAAATAAACAAACCTATAGGATTTTTCAACTATAAATAACTTAGTGACAACATAATCTATTAAAGTGCTTCAGCCAGAATACAAGAGGTATTCAACATGATATCCACGTCAAATAAACAAACCTAAAGGATTCATAAACTTTAAATAACTTAGTTTCAACATAATCAATTAAAGTGCTTCAGTCAATATAAGGAAAATATTGTATGTAGTGAAGATGCTTGAGGTGGTGGAACAGATTAGATGTATTAACGTTACGCTGCTTGTCGGCTCAACTCACCGGCACAATTTGCAGCAAAGCGGCAAGCGAGCGGACCCGCGGCTGGGCGAGCGGACCCGCGGCTGGGCGAGCGGAGGCGCGGATGAGCGAGCGGAGGCGCGGATGAGCGAGCGGAGCCGCGGATGAGCGAGCGGAGGCGCGGATGAGCGAGCGGACCCGCGGCTGGGCCAGCGGAGCCGCGGATGAGCGAGCGGACGAGCGAGCGGAGCCGCGGATGAGCGAGCGGACGCGCGAATGGGCGAGCGAAACAGCGGCTGACCGAACCGAGTCTACCCTAGCCTTGAATCCGCTCGTCCCGGCTCCGTTTCGAGACATTTTAGATGCGTAGCGGAGCGGACCTGAACCTAACCTAGCCTAGCCTAGCCTAGCCTAGCCATTTTAACCTAGCCTAGCCTAGCCTATCTGGCTACGTGCCTGTGTGATTGCGTCATCACGCACTGAGGTAGCACAGCTATGGGGGCTGAATGTGTTTGGCTCTGCGGCGAGCTGACGCCAGTAAAAAAACGCCTGTCCGTGACAGATTCTGTACATAATACATATCGATATACCACAAAAGTGATATCACCGTTATTGAAACATTTCTTATCGCGATAAATACCGATATCGAATTATTGTCCAGGCCTAGTCCAAATGCTCAGGTGTAAGTGCTACATTACTCATGAAGTATTTGAAGAAGCACTTCATAATAAAAAAAATATAATCTTAAGTTCGAGGTTATTAAGTACTTTGCTTTGCTTTAGTTATAGAAAACTGACCCCTATTCTTTCAAACCACTCAAACAATATCCATGACTTACACTTGCTATTACTCACAATTTAACAAGCATGACCTTGATTATGCGAATTCAGGGCATGGAATCATGGAAACACTGATCTCCACAGGGCTGTAGCCTAGAAATAACTAGCTCTGATAAAACAGGTGCTGGAGAGTTTCTCATAAAGGCAACAGTTTGATAATTCTCTTGGTCTGAAACCACATTGACTGGTCTGGCCTGACCTTATCGAGAATGTGGTTTATGCAGATTGAAAGAAGGAGAGGGGTCTAGGTGTGTGTGTGGATATATGTGTCTGGATATATGTGTGAGGACAAATTTGTGTGTGGACATATGTGTATGTTGACATACAGCTCTGAAAAAATAAGAGACCACTTAGAAATAATGAGTTTCTTTAATTTTACCAAACTGAAAACCTCTGGAATATACTCAAGGGGAAAGATGTTCACAGGACATCAAACCAAGCTAACCTGCTTGAATTTTTGCACCAGGAGTAAAGCAGCATAAAGTTATCCAAAAGCAGTGTGTAAGACTGGTGGAGGAGAATATGCTAAGATGCATGAAACTTGTGATTAAAAACCAGGGTTATTCCACCAACTATTGATTTCTGAACTCTTAAAACTTTATGAATATTAACTTGTTTTCTTTGCAATTTTGTGCTCTGAAAGATCTGTATCTTTTTCTTTATTTCAGCTATTTCTCATTTTCTGCAAATTAATGCTCTTAAATGACAATATTTTTATTTGGAATTTGGGAGAAATGTTGCCTGTAGTTTATAGAATAAAAAAACAATGTTTACTTTACTCAAAAATATACTTATTAATAGCAAAATCAGAGACATTGATTCAGAAACTGAAGTGATTTTATATTTATAGCTAAAACAGCTACCTAACTATATTAGACTCTGAGGCAAGTTAAAACTTATTGTATTTTTAACTAATACATAATCTCATTACAAACGCTTTATTATTATTATTATTATTATTATTATTATTATTATTATTATTATTATTATTATGTATCATATTAAAGCTTGACACATTAAATGTGGATAAATGTTGTGGATGCATTCTTCATAAACTAGAATGAACCAGCTCATTTTTATTATATTCAAGGATATCTTTGGTGCAAAACTTTCTCTATTTAAATAGTGAAACATATCAACAAAAATACAATGCTTCTTGTGGCCAAATATTGATAAAACCCTCCCATTTGAGTTGGAGCCTGGTGTGCGTTCAACAGATTAGAATATTGAGCTTACAAACCCTGGCTGAACTCTTTGCTGGCTTGCAGGTTTATAGTCATGAGAAACTTTCACACTATTTTTGCAGCTGTGGCGGCTGCTGCTGTGTAGTGGAAACTGTGAGTCTCCGCCTGTAGTAAGATGGCGGTTTCCTTTTTACCAGGAACCCACCAAAAACCCACTGAGCTGAGCTACCAGACCTCAAATTCGGAACTGACAAATTTACAGGAAGAGAAAACAGATTATTATATTTGACATTTGAAATTAAATGTAATTATTTAAATACACATGTACTACAGGATTTATCAATATTAGTTTTAGCTTCTTTAAAAGTATTACGTTATTTAAACTTAATTAAATTACATACATATTAACATTGCTAGTAAATTGTGAGATTTTAGATCAGCTGCATATGAGCTTAAAATCCCTATGCCCAATGTCATGTATTGGGACACCTACTCTTGCATTGGTCTTTCTGAAATCAGGTGTTCTCAGAAAAAAAAACTTTATCCTGCTTTTGTTGGAGTAACTGTCTCTACTGTCCAGAGAAGGATTCTATTCTATTTTTTACCTGATTTCACCAGATGAGCACTACCTAATCTCATCTCCTCCCCACCTCATCCCAAAAGTATTGGATGGAGCTCCATTGGATTCTCTTCCACATCTCAATACCGGGGGTGCTTTATACTCATCTATATGGAACAGAAACAGGTGCAATCTAAGGTAGCTGATTTCATTAATTATAAATGGAGTATCCACAATAGTTCTGCAATAAATGATTACTTCGGGAGATTACTTTGATTGGTAGATTAGTCAAGGATCATTTCTGGCATGTCCTACTCCACAAACATTTGGACATATAGTTTCACTCTCATATTAGCATGATACCACAGAGTCATGCTGGTTCTTGTAACTTATTGAGCCTTAATGAGTCATGAGTGTTAAATCTGCTGAAGCCTGTGAAATTTATTCCAGTGTGTCAGCAGGAGCACTCTTGCATTGTTGACGTGACTCTTACTCTTACTCAAGTGTAGCGTATTCAGAGGAAAAGGAAGTTATGAACAATGCTACAATGCAGCATGCTAGCATGCACTTGGGCAGCAGTATGCAGATGAGTATTGAAATAGTGTTGAAATAGTGCACCGAAATAGTGTACATTTCCAGTTTATGCCACTGTTGGTAGGACCTCATTAACATAACCTTGGCCCGTCAAAGTTCCTTCTATGGTATTTTGACAGGCCTTGTCACACTTTCAGTGTTGAGTCATGCTTTTGTCTTTAGGTGTAGCCAACCAATCCATGCGCTTGTGACATTACTCATTTCCCAAGTGTAGCATCAGCAGAAGCAAAGGGAAGTTGTATGTGTGAATGTTTGTTTTCACTTTTGAAATAAATCACAAAGCATCCTATCCAAGAAACACTGAAAGAATAAATGAACCTAATTGTAAATGAACCATTGATCAGCCATCCACCAGACTGAGACAATACCAAAACCTGCACACATTGGGCCGTTTTTTCAAAGGTTTAGTAGAAGAATGTTTTTCTGTGACCTTCTCACACACTTTTCACCAAGTTTCTGACATTCAACAAAATGAAGATTATATTATATTATTTGGGATATCATAGACTGTATATAGCTGGACAGAACATTGTCTCTCTGAAGTGAAGCCACCACAGGTCGGGCGCCCCCTGCTGTTCGGTTTCAGAAAGCTGTATAACCCCACCCATCCCCATAGGTTTCAATGGCAAAACAGACAACTTTCAATCACGTTTTTTTCTAATATACTGTAATTCTACCTCCTTTATTTAAATGTAACAGCTAGTGTAACCTCTGCTTATATTGTCAATTTTTATATCCTCACAGAATTCGTTTTTAAAACGTTATTCAGCTCTATTCAAAAAGGTGTGGTTATTGTAAAAGGGCCGGGTTACACCTAGCCGGGGTGGGACCAATGACTGTATGGGTGGGACCATAGACTGTGTTTAGCCCTGTGAAGACAGCCCTCAGGGGCGGGGTTATTTAATTGAGTAGGCTGTCTCTCCACAGTCTTTCTCCCTCCTCTGTTCTCTACTGCGCAGACTTGGGTATCAGGATCACCAAAATGGCAGAAGATTTTGGCTTCATTTTCATTGAATGAATGGGAACAGTCTCTGTGGGATATGATCAATTCATGAGAATAATGGGATAGATCATTATAATCTTAAGCCCTATCCGGACAGGATTAGTTTCTCAGGGGGACTTCTGTGAAAAATATTTAACACTTTTACTCAGTGACAAAACTCTTGCATTCGGACTACAATTGAAAAAAACAGGAGGACCAGTGAGTTTTTAGGTTTTCTCAGTCACATGACATCGCGTTCAGTAGCTTCTCTATTTCAACTCGCTGTTGTGTTTACCTGGATCTTTGTGGAAACGCACACCCAAAGTGTAATTACCATGTATGGCAGTGGACAAACAGCTATTTTATTAAACGTGAGGTGATGAAACACAGAGATGTGCGTACGGAAGGGACTAAAATTACCGAAGGACCATGGAGTTCAGCGAAAAACAGTAGGTAATTCAGCCTGTAATTTTCTCAGAGGACGCCCCATAAAAGAGAAAATTACCCCAGGACTCCCCAAGAAACTAATCTCATCAGGATAGGGCTTTAAGAAGATAATGGTTTTAATTTGAGCCACCACTTTTCACATGCATTTGTTGACAAGCTGAGAGACACAGAACTAATGCCTAATGTCAGGCATGGTCTACAGAGACATAAGGCCCCCAAGTCTTCATATGAGCTGTGGAGCTGTGTTCTCTGATGATGAATGATGGTGCTCAATCCAATATTTTTGGGGTGGTGATCATCCAACATCTTTACCTAACACTCTTGTCGCTTCCTGAATTCAGATCTTATTAGCAGTGCTTCCTAGACACAAGTATAGACAGTTACTCCAAAAAAAAAAATTAATACCATTGATTTCAGAAGAAACACCAAAATAGCAGGTGATCTTTTACTTCGTTCCATAGAGTGAATTTCAACACATATAAGGTTAAGTCAGGGTTGATTTTAAATTTCTAAGCCCACCTTACCAAAAGACCAAAATAAGGCATGTAAAAATAATGCTGTTATTGTTGTCATTGCTTCAGGGCTAAGCCTGGACTTGAGAATTACAACATTCATTTTCAGTGTATGAGATGCATCACCAACCACAGCTCTATTTTTGTTATGCATGAAGCACTCTAGTCACCCATGGTTAAAATACCAAGTAAAAATACCAAGTGGAAGCTCTTAGTAGCTTTCAACTGTATTTTTGTCTGAAAAAACACAATGTTCCTGTTAAACTGTGCCTCAACATGAGAAGTACCTCTTCTAAACGACTTTTTAGAAGTGATTTAAACTGGATCATTAGATCATTAGATCAGTAATACACACTGTATTATCCATCTTCTATCTCTGGACATATTTAGTTGCACAAAAAACAGCTTAATGCATTGTTACTAAATTGTATCATTAGCAATGCTAACCTGAGGCACTGCTAACAGATATAGCTGATATCTAATAGTTTAAATGGAACACAGCATCTGTCACATGCCACCAGTCAGCCAATCAGGACCTATTCTCACTCTCTAATGCGGATCTGTTTTAGCTGTGTTTCATTAGTACTGTAAAGTTCACCTGTACCTGTAACTGATTACCCCATTTAATATATGTATACAGTATATACCTGTATGTTCGCTATGTCCCTTTGCGAAGTATTGCCAACCCTATCAGTTTCATAGTGAGAAATATTCTTGTCTGTATCTGTCTGGTTTAGGATATATTTCTGTCTCAGTTTTCTCCCGTTTGGTTTGTCTGCTTTGTTGTTTGTATTGTTTTCCATGGTTTACAAATCATTTTTTTCCCTGGTCTGTTTTGTTACCTGTTACCTTTTTACTATTAAACCCAGGTTTTTCCCATATTATCTGCAAGTTTCTGACTAATCTTTTGATGTAACAGCTAGAACGTTTTGGAAAGTCCAGGGCTTTGAATACATAATTATTATGCTATTTCACAAGTTTAATCCCAAGTGGACTGGATTTGTATGTAAAATACAGCAGAGAGAAGCCCTAGGACTGTGATTGTACCTGTTTGTTGAGGTTGGTTGCAACACTTATTGATTATGTTGTATTATGTTGTATTTTCCTCCCCAGAAAATGGCAGGATTCATAAAGTGCTGAAGGAAAAAAATGATTACTTCATTATCGCTGAATACATGCCATTCGATACGAAGACCCACATCCACAGCATGCTTCTGGACAGATCTGAGGTAAGAGAACCTCAGACTTTCTTTGTAGTAAAGAGAAAGTAGAATTAAGAGTTTATTATCAAAGGATTCCTGTAGGAGAAGGTTTTAGGTTGAGGTGAAGATGGTGAAGAAGTTAAATTATAAATATTGTTAATATTCTATTTTATTTATCTATACTGTACAGTCATCATAAAAGAACAGTTAGTTGCACCCAAGAAAAAGTGTTTGATTGCAATTCTATTCAGAAGATAGATCAAGGTTACCAGAAGGAATGAAGAAACAAAAAAATAACTAATGTAGGCAGTATTTTCTGAGCTACAGATACATATGTGTTGTGTAATGCATGTGTGTTGCATGTCATGTAATGCAGCATGTCAGACTCTTTGCATCTCTGGGTTGTAGAGGTTCCTAATGGTGTCTGTCGTTCGTAATCTGACGACTCTTGGCCTCCCTTAAAGGGAAGCCTTGGGCTAGCTTAAAATAGACTCTTAAAAATTATCTAGTCATGCATCGATGTAAAGTTCTAAATTCAAAAGAAAGAAGATAAAAACAGACGAGTGCCTCGAGTTTTAAAGAAAGGAGAAGTCGGGTCGTTCTGAAGTTCTAAGTTGATCTTTTTATTGTTCTTTCAGTCAGGAAGCTCCGATCTTCTGAAAACACAGAGGAATACACACTTTTATACAGTATTTGGGTGAACAAAGGTGAGGGCTTTTGGCACACCTGTTCTTCACTTGGGCACTCTTCTCGTGAGAGAAAGCTAAGTCAGCAACGTCTGGGTGAACAACGGTGGGGGCTTTTGGCACAAGTCAGACAAAACCAAGGTCGCCTCGACCAGCACCTCACGCCTTGGTACAGACTGTACAGGCCTCAGAGAAAGGGTCAGACACCTGTTTTAACAGAACTTAGTGAACTCTAGACTTTTTATCCAAGTATACTATTATAAAGGTAATATAGCATATATTGATCACCAATTTAGGGCCCACATGTCCTGCTATAATTCCATCCCATGCAGCTTCAATAGTTTTGCAGTTCCTGCAGATTTTGTGGTAGGAGTGTAGGGAGGAGTATTGATAGCCCAGGCAATAGCATACCACACATTGTTAATCAGGGATAGGTCTAGTGATGGGGACCTAATTCCTGGCCATGGCATAGCATCTGTGTCTTCAAGGCAAGCTCTGGAGATGGCAGCAGTATGTGGATGAGCATTGTCCTGTTGGCACCAAAGTATATATTTAGATAAGGTAGTTCTTTCAGCCAATCAGAGCATTTTATTTTCAGCCAACCTCCCTGCCCCTCCTCACCCAGCTTCGCACTTCAGTCAAACCTTGAGAAGACCTTATTAATAAGGAGAGTATGAATGGGATTTTATTTAATTTTATTTTTTTTTCTCAACACAAATCATGCTGCTTCTTCAAGGATAAACTTCTGCCCTTCAACCAAAGGAGCCAGTCAGGCTGTCAGCCAGTCATGGGGGGTATCTTTGAATGGGGCTGTGCACTGGGCTGTTAGCTGTTCTGAAGGGGTTGATGTTATACTCATTCAATTCTTTCAAGTTTGCACAAGATGCACATGCAATGCAGGCTGCTATAATTAGAGCTGTGCTTCTTTGGGTGGGCTACTTCATGTGTGCACAGACCATGCACATCTCTAAAACAGCAGCAATGATCTGACTCATTGATATGAAGTCTCTGACTGTGAAACTTTTTACAGTATAAAAACTGTGCAAACAAACATAAAGCCAGAGGTCAGGATATGCAGAATGTGCTTACTCAGTTATTGATACACTATACGGACAAAAGTGTTGGGACACCTGCTCATGCATTGCATGCATGATGCATTGCATGCATGTGTTTTCTAGACTGATGCAACACTATCAGTCTAGAAAAAAGCTGTTCCCCTGGTTGCTAAGGTTTTGTTAGGTGGTCGCTGTGGAAACAGGTTGGTAGCTAAGATGCTGCTAAGCAGTTGCTATGGCATCGGTAGGCTGTTGCTAAGGGCTTGATAGATTGTTGCTAAGGTGTTCCTGGGCTGTTGATTTGGTCTTAAGAGATTGTTGTAAAAATATTGCTATGGAATAACTGTTTTTTTTTTTTTTTTAAAGATGTTGCCAGGTTCTTGCTACAGTGCTTGCTAAGATTTTGCTTTAAGATTTGGCTCATTCCAACTCATCCCAACTCAAGTACAGGCTGGAACACCACCATTCCAAAGAACACAGTTCCACAGCTTCACAACTCAACACTAATGGGCTTTAAACAAAATCGTCAAACTCTAATATTTATACTCATTTTTACACATGCCAAGCTCCACTTATTATACCAATTATTATAGTTAATATATAAAATCTACAGAACTTGTTTTCTAAATTAACAGCTATAATCATCATCTCTAAATGATCAGCTATTTAGTTTTCTATGTTTATTTAGATATTCATGTATGGTCTTAAATATTTATTATAAAGTACTAAAACTACTACTATAATTACTATTGTTATTATTTTTTTTTTTTTTCAAATCAAAACAATAAAAATTAGTGGTAGTGGCAGTCTGTGATTCTTTCTGGATTAGCATGAACCTCAGCACAATCAACGCAAACGGCATGTTTGTGAGGGAAAAGCGTATTTGTGGTAGCTCTTGGGTATTCGCAGATATCCGCTGATTTGCAAGCAATCTATTTTGGTGCAGCACGCTTGCTGCGAGGTATAATGCTCCTATATAACCTTTCTGAGAAACAGATCAACAACCAGTTTACAGCTACAGAATCAACAGTTCATTGTTGTCTTGTTTTTTTCACACTTCAGTGAAACTAAGCGGAGGAAAGGGCAAATATATATCAACCTCAAGCAGCTCTGTGGCCAAAAACTGGCCTCTGATGTCTAAAAACCACAGCATCAGCAGAAGAGCCACTGGCTGTAATGAAACTTTTTGTCTTACCAAGAATTACTATAGAAGATAATGGGTGTTTTCAACACCAAGAATTACACAAAAAGAGGAAGAATGCACTTGTGTTTTTGGAAAGAATTATCTTTACAAGTTATGCCTAGTTCACACTACACAATTTTTGCTTTGAGTTTTAGTTGCCGACAGTTTTTTGTTGCTCGCTGACAAGAGCTCTGAGGCAATTCAGCCATCTTGTTATATCCGGAAAGGACTGTTAAAAACTAGAGGGAGCTTGCGAGTGACAAGTCACCCTCTATAAATGGGGGTAGTTGGAGCTAAAAACTATGTATGTTTCCATTTTTCTACAGCAAACAGGATTTCACATGAATTACTGGTACTGTGAGTTGATTGGTTGATGAGCTGATACTGGAGTTACAGCTAGAGCATGTATAAAAGGCTACTGAAACATTTACAATTGTCCTGTGTTGAGGAAATAAGTAGATACTGTATTAGTACACAGTATGAAAAAATGATCAGCCATTCATAAACTCAACTCACTTCAAGTGGGTATTCTCCTTTTAGGAGATTCTCAGGCATGGCATTACTAGCTATTCTAGTGACAAAACTAGTGACATGGTGCATTCTAGTGACAAAATGTGTTTGTGAAGATGCAGCATCACTGGGTAGCCAGTGTACTCGGAGCACAGCGCAGCAACCCAGCTCTGATGCATCATCTAACAAAGAAGTTTTAAGTCACCATTATCCAAAGCTAACCCCCTTAGCTAAGGCTAACACAGGAAGGTATGTCAGCATCATGACATAACAGTATTAATAATAGTTGTTTGCATTGACTGAATTAATTTTTTACAAATTTACTACCCATTTCACATTTCATTAAAAAGTCAGGAACACCATAAGAACTTTAAAATGTAAAATTGTGTGTCTGAACAGTCTTCTGCCATTGTGTCAGTGGCAAATTCACGGTAAATACTGGTTACTTCTGTTTAGTTTCATCTACGAGTCTCAGAGGTTGAATGATGATGCATCAACAATTTTGAGGACAGAGAAAACATACACCCAGAAACTGTTCTTGGTTAAGACAGAACTTTGGACAGTGGAAAGTATTCTAAAGAGGCTGCTAAGGTGTTGCTATGGTATATTCAATGGTTGCTACTGTGTTGTTAGGAGGTGGTTGTGGTAACAAGCAATTGCTAAGATGCTGCTAGGCTGCCTCTCAGGGCTTAGGTGGTTGCTAAAGTGATGTTATGGTATATTTTTGGTTTCTAAGGTCTAACATCACAGATCAGCAAACTTAACCAGAACAGTAGGAGTGTTCTAGAAGTGTGTGCTGCACAGCTCTAATGGCCTGGAGATGTGGCTTTAATTTTCACTCTGGTCACTGCCTGTGAGGAATTTGGGTGTTGGCAGTCTATGGCCTTGTGGTCTTCCGCTTGATGTGTTAATTATGACCCCCTCACAAAAACACACATGGTTGGGTGAGCTGGCCATGCTAATAGTTACTAATCAATTTCACCCAAAAATGTGTAAAAGGAAAGTAAAAATAATTTCAACATTTTAGTATGAACTTGAGGATAGTGGATACCCAGCTTATAATTATTGGTTAGTGGAACATTTACTGAACGTTACAGTAAACGTTCTTAAAGCGTTCAATCTGTCAAGTTTTCTGGATGTTCTTAGAACGTTGTTAACGTTGTTAAATGTTCAGGTAACATCACTGCAACGTCACTTGTCTCAATGTTTTTTTAATTTCTAGTTTTGGAAATTAGGTTGCTTTTAAGAGTTCCATACCGATAGTATTTATCTATCTGGGAAGGTTATTTGAGAAATGTTCTTATAACATTATGAAGCAAACTGTTATTAAGACTACAAACATTGCTAAACGGTCTTATATTGTTCTTTGTTAGCTGGGTAAGCAGCCTAGTTAATCCGATTAAAATTAAATTATTATATAAACTTTACCTATAGTGTCGCACCTTAGCAGTTGTCTGTCTTGTGTTTTTTCCTTTTTTGTTGCATGTGCTTCTGCCCTCTGTTTTCCTGTCTTGTGTTCCCAGCCATTTGCTCTTTGTTTTGTTTTCCCCGTCGTTACCATTATTGTTGTTACATGGTGTGCTGTTTGTAACCACGCCCCTTTGTTACCAGACCCAGGTGTTCCTCACCCTCCTCGTGTATTTAAGCCCCTTTGTTTTAGTGTTTTATGTGAAGTCTTTTGTTCTACTATGCCATGTATGTGTTGTGCTGCTTGTAAATTTTAATCCGTTTAATCTTCTCGGTTTTATTTTCTTAATCTAGCTTATTTTGTTTGTTCTTTTTTTGTAATTTAGTTTACTTTGTCTTGTTTATTTGCTTTGCAACTGGTGTTAGCATTCTGTTTTGCTTTGGTTTATCTCGTTTGTTTAATAAATTGATACCTGCATTTACATTCATCTTCTCACCCCTTCCTGTGTGACATATAGATTATTTGTTTGGTTTCATTACAAGACTTTATGGGCTAATCTGATTTGCTGCGCTGCATTTGCTTTAAATTCGAAATGGCAAATACATGCTTGTGTACTTGTGTAGACCACTGAATGTTGAATTGTGGTAGATTAAATGTGCCACAAGTTGCAAAATGTTTAAAATCCTTTTATTAAAGAGACCTTTTTTGGTCCCATAAAGTAGCATGTTTTTAATAGACTTGTGAGTGTGAATAATCTTTACATCTCTGTTAAAAACATGATTATTTATAGAAACATAATTTGGTTTTATGTGGCATAGCTCTATGAACCATTTGAAACACCGTTATTTTTGTGCAGTGTGTGCTGTGTGTTTGTTTGTCGCTGGCCAGGAACTCACTCCCTTTCTAAAGAAAACACACCCACTTTAAAACAATCTTAGCCAGGGACAGAAATGCACTCACCTCCTTAGGTTAGAACACTGTTATTAACATTCCAGACTGCAATAAACACAAACTGCAATAATATTAAAGCTTTTAAGTAACTTATATGAAATGAAAAGCCTTTCTTTTAACCAAAAAGCCTTGTTTCTGTGCTCACATTCCATCATTTTATCAGATCCTCTTAGCATTTAGGAGCGAATTATAGTTCTATTATTACAGAGCTTACAGTAGTGCTCTGTCTGTTTCTCTGCATACCTTATTTTTATCCTCATTTCACCCTGTTTTTCAATGGACTCCACAGGACCAGCACAGAGCAGCTATTATTTGGGTGGTGGGTCATTTATTCTCAGCACTGCAGTGACTGTACTGGTATGGTGGTGGTGTGTTATTAGTGTGTGTTGTTCTGGTACGAGTGGATCAGATACAGCAGTGCTGCTGGAGTTTTTAAACACTCACTGTCCTCCACTCTGTTGTACACTCGACCTACAGCTGCTTCACCGTGTAGATAAAGTACAGTCAGAGACAGAAGCTCTGAATCTATTCCTCCACAGTGTGTGTTGGTTATCCTCTAGTCCTTTATCAGTGAGCACAGGACATGGCCCATATTGGCTGTATATTTCTGGTTGGTGGACTAACTATTCTCAGTCCAGCAGTGACACTGAAGTGTTTAAAAACTCCAGCAGTATTGCTGCATCTGATGTTATACTACCAGCACAACACACACTACTAAAACACACCACCACCATGGCAGAGAATGACCCACCACACAAATAATACCTACTCTGAAGAACATGGTGAATGGAGGATAATAGTATAAAAGTACTCAGAGAAACAAATACAGGACTACAGCCTGTAATTATAGCACTGCAATGAGTTCCTATATAAACAATAGAGCTAAAAAAACATAGTGGGCTATGAGTGTAGAAACAAGGAAGTACTAATAATGTTATAGCTGACACTTGTATGACAATAGTAATGTGTAATGTACCTTTAAAAATATTCTACTATGTACAGCACATCATCTTATTAAACTTATTTATTTTCCTCTCTGTAGAAAACGCTGTACGTGAGCAACAGCAGCCAGGTGGTCATGATCAACCTGCGGGACTGCAACCACCATGGGGATGCTTTTAATGCATGTGGTATGGCTAATGATCCTTACTGCAGCTGCAAGAATCCATCTGGGTAAGTGTTGATTAACTCACCTAAAAACAGATATTCTAGTAAGGGCCAGCAAAGGTTCCCCCACAATGACACTACCACCACCATGTTTCATAGGTTATATAATGGTTATGCTGATTGAACAGAACCCATTCAATTTTAGACTATTTAATGCACCAAACATCAGTGAGCCTCCATGCTCCTCTAGATTAAAAAAGGTTTTTGGTTTGAAGTGTAATTGAAGTTTGTTGACTTGACTCTTGGGGGCAGAGTTACAAAAAGTGGTACAAATTATTGAATGTCTACCAACGCTTTGTGCAGGCTAGGTTGGTTAATTTATCAGGTTATATTTACTAAGAACTTAAAAAAAGCAACATTATGTAGCGATTCTACCAATAACTTCTTACACTGACTGTAATATTAAGGACAGCATGTCTGTCAATGAAGATGATTGTTTATCAGAAACCTGAGAAGTCACACTATGATTGCAAACAAGAAACTGATCTTAATCAATTATTTGGTCTATGTGCACATTTGTATTGCCCATGCTAGAAATATTTTTTTTAAATGGAGTAGACACCAGGTTCTGTGAGGTCCACAGGTGGCATGGCAGGTCTTCGCCTTTACTTCCTGGGTTCCTGACAGTGGAGCACCTGTGATTTCTGTTGCCAAGAAACAATATGCCAGCAATTTACCTGAACACACCTCACTTCCAGAACACTGTGCCCATCAGCGTAGATATATTCGTAATTGTCTTTGCTATTTAAGCGATGCAGGCGCAAGGTGTGAAAACAAATGATAAATGTTTACCCAGTGTAGTAATAGATAGTAATGTGCATTGTGGAGCACCTTGCGCAGGGTGTAAGATAGAGCCCTTAATCTTTAAATATCTTTTTAAGGATTTCTTTCTTTACTTTTCTTAAGTATAAAGTTAATGAATTTACATATTAGAATAGTTTTTTCTTAAGCCACTTCTTCACTGTGAGTCATCATACTGATCATTCTGTGTCCTCTGTGTTCACAGAGCCTCGGCTGAAGGTGCAAGAAAGGGAGATTACGTTTTTTTCTGCAGTTTTCCCCCACACTGACCCTCCTCTGCGCTCCGCTAAACCAGCAAGCTGATTGGCTGTTTCTCCTGAAAGGCGGGACTTTCTCCTTGAACTGGCACCATGATTGGTGTTAAGAGATTTAATAATCTCTCATTAATACGGTCATAAATACTAATACGGGAGGACGACGGAAAAGAGGGGTAAAATACAGTAGTTTCCAGGCCAAAACGAGAGACTTGACAGGTATGCTTTTGTAAAAAATAAAGTTAATTGAGTGGCTAAAGTAACGTGCAGTAACGGGGTGTCGGAAATGGTAACGCCGTTATAGTTACAGTCATAGTAATTAGTTAGATTACTCGTTACTGAAAAAAGTAACGGCGTTATTTCAACGCCGTTACTCCCATCACTGACAATAACTAGTTACAAAGTAACATGTTTGTGACATCACTTGTGCCCTTCACATTTCATGTTGAATTTCCCTATTTTTTAAAGGTATCATTCTATTGTTTTTTTTTTTTTCATTAATTTTAAAATGCTTAGTTGTGGTCTCTAGTATGAATGAATGCAATGTGAGGTTTTTTTTTTTTTTTTTTTTTTTTTTAAGTGCTCTAGTGATCCAGTATAACGCTGCTTTAGTCTTTTGGAGGAGTGTTTAGAGGAAACGGTGGGATTTTGGCTCTTGCTCATTAATATTCATACATGCAAACATATTGCCTCTGATTGGCTAACAGCACTGCAACACCAGAAGGCAGACAACAGTTAGAAACATTTTAAAATAAAGACATTTTTAAACTAATAACAGTCTTTGCAATGGCATATGTTACTTCACAACATGTGTAATATACCCTGCTACGTGCAGTTCAGCCACAGTTACAGAGTCTCTGTAAAAAGCAAGATCCTATGTAAACCTAGTTACTTACACACAGAGGTGGGTAGTCTAGGTCCAGAAAGTAGTGTAACAAGAAATACCTATCCCAATTGTACTTTGTCTATAAAACACCACCAAGTATAATTCCACAAAGTTTAACCATTTGTTCCTTAGCTCTGAATTACTGGGCACTGGTGTGTTATTTGCACAAATAACAGAGGAATGAACTGCCATGCTGTTCCCAGTGCTGTTAGCTCCTATCTGACCAGACGTGCCTGGCTGCGTGGCTTCAGCTCTGCTTGTGGGTGGTCTGTGAGCAAAACCATGAATACTAATGTACGGATTGACGTAGATGCGGTGGTTTTCCTGATCAAAGTTTTTTACTTTTTTTTTTACTAGCTATTACTAGCTTTTACTAGCTAAGGAGGCTAAGGATCAATTTAATGTGCAGCATGCATATACAACTCAATACGCAATATCTTGAGTAGTGGGTGACGCTAGGAGCTGTTGGGAGCAATGGGAGCAGAGAGAGAGAGAGAGAGAGAGAGAGAGAATGAGGGAGTGAGAGAATGTGAGAAAGACCCTCAGACCACCACAAGCCCCCCCTGATCCAACATTAAATATGCTTTTGATGCCTCTGCCCAATAAGAATTATAAGAATTGGTATTTCTTAGCACATTCAATTCCTTCATCACTCCTGAGGAAGAAGTTAGTGGTAAAATTAGCCTAAATTTATAATTATTCTAAGTGTCAAATTAGTCTAAATATAACTACATATTATCATATTACTATATATTTTAGATAATTTACTCAACATTTTAATTTCATGTTTAATTATTATTGTAGGTCTTAAATAGCTAAAGCTAGCTAGCTAGCTTGAATAGCTACATATAACAGTAGGTATTAATGTTAGTTTAGTTAGCTAGCTGTCAAGCTAAGTTTTGTGGGTGCCCATAAAGCAGTTTGCAAACGCTAGCTGTGTAAAGACCTAATTTCAACTGTTAGAGTAGAAGCTAAAGTTCAACTATAGTGTAAATATGTATGTTTTTAGGTTTTTCAGGCTTTCACAAGCCTAATTATTGTTGCAGAGGTAAGTTTTGTGGGTCTTTGATAGTCGCTTATAAGTTATCTACCAAGCTAGCGAGCTAGCTAGCGTAGCTTTGGGCTCACATTAAGCAGCAACTACTTCATTTTAATTATATAAAAAATGTAAGAACTTGGTTACATCTACCATCAATTGGTGTGTGTTTCATTTTAATAATAGTTATTTAATAATATAGTATATGCAGTATATACTTTTCAGATTTGTCAGATTTGTATCAGTAATGGTGGGTTACTTTCAATCAAAAAATTACTTAAAGAAATGAGGAGCTATATTTGAAACAAAATAAAATTATGTTTTAGGTGACTTTCCCCTAATCAATGTGGTGATCTGTTTTTAAATCACATTTTATAGAAAAATTATTTTGCATATCAATATAATACATGTTCTGAATTTCCTAATTCTTAAGAGAATTTTCTATATTTGTGATCCTCTGTTTTTACACAGTATTTATCAGTAAATGTACAAAAAAATATCTGATTTTTTAAAATCTTAAAAAATTCCAGGTAATGAAACTGACAGTTTTCCTTTTTTTACAAATAATATTTTACCTTTTTGAGCCTCCTCCTTGCTGGGTTGAGCTGGAGGTTGTACACATAGACTGTATATAAAGATGGACGCCGTGTCGCTGTTCCCATTCATTCAATGAAAATGAAGCCAAAATCTTCCGCCATTTTGGCGATTCTGAAACCTGAGTCTGCGCAGTAGAGACCAGAGGAGGGACAAAGGCTGTGGAGAGACCGCCTACTCATTTACATAACCCCGCCCCTGAGGGCTGCCTCACGGTCACAGGCTGCAGAGCGGAGCGGAGCTGACGGTCTGTTATTGGTCCCGCCCATAACCAGCCCTTTTACAATAACCACACCTTTTTTGAATAGAGCTGAATAACGTTTTAAAAAACGAATTCTGTGGGAATATAAAAAATTGACAATATAAGCAGAGGTTACACTAGCTGCTGCATTTAAATAATGGACTTAGAATTACAGTATATTAGAAAAAAATGTGATTGAAAGTTGTCTGTTTTGCCATTGAAACCTATGGGGATGGGTGGGGTTACACAGCTTCCTGCAGCTGAACAGCAGGGGGCGCCCGACCTGTGGTGGCTTCACTTTTAAGAGACGATGCTCTGTCCAGCTATATACAGTCTATGGATGTACATGACAGCTGCATCTGCTTCCCAGTCCATCTCTGCACAGGTCAGCTCCAGGTCCCCCAGTGGCGTCTCCCGGAGGCCGGAGAAATCTTTGCCGTAAGCGACCAGCCTCAGTGTGCAGGACTTCAGTGGCACTGGGCAACGTAATGACACTGGCAGCTTCAATAAGAAACATTACACTGGAGAATCATTAGCTTACTAATAGAGAGAATAGAGATGCTTAAATAGTTAATATACTATATTTCCTTCACATTTCACAACACATTTATACTTATAAAAGACTTTGAGTAGGTACAGCATCTACTCTTTTTTTAACAAAATTATATAACACTTGAGTAGGAACAGCATCTACTCTTTTCACAAAGTATCAAATTTCTTGAGCAGGAACAGCATCTGCTTCTTTTTTCTTTTTCTTTTTTATTTTTATAACCAAATTAAATACAGAGAAGTAGGTACAGCGTCTACCCGAGCAGGTACAGCATCTGCTCTTTTTAACCGAATCAAAATAGAGGTGAGTAGGTACAGCGTCTACTCTTGCAGGTACAGCATCTGCGCTTGTTTACGAGCGGATCAATCTCGAGGTGAGCCTTACACCTGGCCTTTATCCGAGCTCGTCAGAAGCCGGGGGGACACGCCAGCTTCCAATCCTTAAAACCAGTAGGTACAGCATCTACCGTTTAAACCCTGGAATAGGAACAGCATCTATTCTTAAAACCCTAGAATAGGAACAGCATCTATTCTTATTTAAAACCCTGGAGTAGGTACAGCTTCTACTCTCATTTAAATACCTTGGTATGCTTCCTGCTCCCCTCCAGACAGCAGCCAGACTGCCGCTCCACTCAAATTTGAAATAGCCAATATGCAGAATTTGGTTAAACCGGCTCTGCTTACCTGTTTTGTTAAGTTCGGCCGTGAGTGGATCGGTGCCGGATGCTGTCCTCCGTCAGACTCGTTCAGAGGTCGGGGTCACCAAATTGTTGTAAAAAAAGAAAACGAAAGGTGGGTCAACACCCACCCCTCATCCGGGGTACAACTCCCCTGAGTTGCACCCACAGAGTTGGTTAGCTGGAAATTAGCAGTAGCTCAACATGAAAGGTATGTATGGCATTAACTGTTAGTGTATAGTGTGGTGTATCGGCGCCTGGCGCCGGTATCAAAAGAGCTCTGTGTGACAGTAATCATAACTGAAAGATATTTGTCAATACACCCAAGGTATAATAAACAGTTACTCTTCAATACCCAACATATTGTGGCATTATACCAAGGTCACTGTTTCTCAAAACCTCACATACTGTCTAATAATAAGTGAATTACCTTTAACAGCCCTATAATTCTTAACACTTTCTCAAAATACCCAAAACATTCTCTCAATACCCAACACAGTGCCTTATAGTTCCCAACACTGTCTCATATTACCCAACACACAATGTTGTGTACTGTATAACTGGCATAATACCCAACACACTGTTTTAAAATTCCTAACATACTGTCTCATAATACCAAGCACACTGCCATAATACCTAACACAGACTCAAAATAGCTTTCTAAAACTGTTCTATAATATCTATATTCTCATAAAACCCAACACATTGCCACACAATATCAGCTGGCAGGTCTCCAGTAACAGGTGTTTGAAAACACAACAGATGCTGAAAATGATAGACATCACAGACAGTTTAAAGAGATTAAATGATAAGTAAATAAATGCAGAGTAATGCAGCAGCGCTGCAGATCTTTACCTGTCAGGTGGATCCTCATGGTTGTGTGTGTCTCTGCGTGTCTGTAGTGTGTGGTTGTTTCTGTGTTGTTTACGGGACCCCCGGGACCCTCACTGTCTGCCCCGTACTGCAGTCCTTCACTATCAGCCCACACTCCCCCGGTAACGCCCCTCTGGGCAGCGCGTGCTCCGCTCCGCTCCGCGTGTCTGCTCTCCCTCTCATCCACCGGCTCAGAAACCGACTGACCGCGAGACACGCGCGCGCCGGAGAGACATCAAAGCGTGCAAACAGCCCGACCAGTGGCAGAGCTCCGCGGGTCCCACGTCATTTACGCGCTGTTTCAGAGAAGCTATAGAGCTGGATGGGATTCACCAGCAGAGTTTCACTGTGTTTAAATCAGAGTTTTAATATTACACAACTAACTTTTGATCACTATTTAAACTCTGATATATTTTATCATATCCTAATTTTCCAAGCTGTTTGTTTATTCTAAATCCTTAGTGATTGTGGAAACTTCACACTAGACCTCAAGCAGTGTGTCTCTCTTTTCCTCCAGACTCTGCTTCCTTGATTTACAAATGAAATGTAAAATTTATTGATGTTCAGTGATGGTTTGGAGAGACATGTCATCTGCTGGTGTTGACCTGCTGTGTTAAATCAAGTTCAAAGTCAGTGCAGTGTTTTCCCACAAAATCTTACAGCACTTCATGCTGACCACTTTAATGGAGATGTAAGTTTCATTTTCCAGCAGGACTTGGCACACTGCCAAATATTACTGATCTTATATTATATTCAAATTTGCATTGGCTGTAAGCCATAATAATCAACAATAAAAGTAATAAACTTTTTTTATGATGCACTAGTACCTGTATGTGTTTTTTTATCATTATGTTGCAGTTCTACCTTATGATATAACCCTCTAAATGGCCTGCTGGTGAGTCTTAAAGGAGAAATGTGAAATGGACTCTGTACACCCCCAGCATTACAAAATGCAGCAATTTTAGCCGATGCTCCCAACAGGCTTACAATGTTAGTGATAGGGGCGTAGCTTTGCCCATGCAAAGAAATCGTTTTTTTTAACACCAATAATGAGCTCAAAGTAGCTTACTACTTAAATACTTAAATTCTGAGGGCCCTGACATTTAAAACGAGGAACTAAGAACTAGCACAGAGGGAATGGCTGTGGGTTATTCAAAAAAGTTATCATGTTTCACTACACCTAAAGTCTATGTAATTCGTTATATGTGAAATAAATTTCACCATAAAATTCACCAAATGAGCACAGGATATGTGAGGTGGCCATCATGTCTATGCAAACATAATTAACAGCAAGTATTTCTCCAGACTTAGAAATTAGCTTGTGCTAACTGTTTTAACCTCCTGCAAAAAATAATGTTTGTAAAAATAATAATATTTTGTTAAGCACTTCTGAATATATGTGTCAGGGGTGTGCCAGGCAGAGAGACAAGGAGGCGGACGTAATCGCAGGTAAGAACCAAATGAATAATTTATTAAATAAATAACAAAGAAACAAACAAACAAAGAACAAGAAAACAAACCAAAACAAACAGGGTGTAACGATAACATAAAACAAACAGGGAGGCTGTAACTGAAGTAACTGAAAAAAATACACACTAAACAGGGCAGGGATATATACAAGGAATAAACTAGGAACTAAATAAACAAAAGAAGAAACAAACAAGAAGATATATATATATATATATATATATATATATATATATATATATATATATATATAACAGAGGACTAAGGCTAGGAACACGAAGGCTATGAAACAAAGAAACGCTGAGAAAGACAAACAACAGGGGTTAGTGCAAAGACCGACAAAGGACAAGTGACAAAGGAAGGCTATATAACACATAAGGGAAGTGGAAACACCTGGGGCTAGGGAGCGGAACTACAAATTAACCCAGGTGATGGAAAATTACTGAGACAGAACACAGGGGCACAGGTCACGTGGGACAAACACAGGCACGAGGACAGACAGGAAACAGGGCCAGGACATGACAGTATGCAAACTGCATTTTGTTGCTTTGTACTTAGACATGTGTAATGACAATAAAGTTGAATTCTAATTCTAATTCTAAAACATAACATTGGATGAGAATTTTACCCGGCCCATGTTTCTGTTTGGACTGGTTGTAGAAATGATTGACTGGGATTCCCGTCAACTTGTTTCCAATCAATTGAGTGCAATGTTGTAATGTGAACACCAGATGGTACAGACAGTATCGCCATATGGGGCCAAATATTAAGGATCATGTTGCAGAAACTCAGAAATGTAATGTCCACATATAAGGATGCAGGGCCTCAATAGATAAAAAAACAGTCATTTTCACCTTTGAGTAAAACTAGCAGCATGGTCCAACAGTTCTTCTAGGTGCTGTTTGTTAGAAGAAAAAATTAACCCTTTTACCTGGTTGTTACTGTGTTAATGACACTAGTCGGTAGCTAAGCTACCAAACAAAAATGACTACAGTATATGACTACAGTATAACCTATGACTACAGTATATAGGTAGATATGCGAACATACACAGAACTTATCAGAGATTTTATCCTATTTATCATCTTGAATGTTTCATTTACTTAATCTCTCTCTGGACACTTATGCCCCCTCTCTCTTTCTCTTCCTCTCTCTCTCTCTGACTCAGCTATTAGAAGTTGAGCCAAATTACTTTGACCAGCTTAGGTTTCTCTAATGTTGGGCTGCATAAGTAGAAGCATTCTGGGCACTTTCATTTAAGGGGGATTCCTACTACGTTCATTTTAATGTTGGCGCAATTTTTCATGTCTTACTTTAATCCAAAATCAATTTTATCTGTGCAGGCTTTCCACCCCCTCCATCAGACTGATCTTCTAATCACGTTAGTCGTGCTGAGATGAAGTGCAGTGCGTAAGGGGGGGGATTGTGCACACTGCAGTTTTCCAGCCCAGAGCAGCTTTTGAGCAAACAAGAGGAAACAGCTATTTTCAGAAGATTTGCTCTGCAGGCACTGAAGCTTCTGCTCCTCTATTAGAATAGATCTGCTGCAGGGCTCTGCTGAGGCATGGATGAATGGGCACTGATACACAAGTGTGTCTGTGTGTTTGTGAGTGTGTGTGTGTGTGTGTGTGTTTGGCGCTACTACACTAGGCATGTGTACTGATGCATTGTATGTATATGTATGTGCACGTATGTATATATCTTAATAAAGCACATGGGAAAGCCTTTTATTACAGCTGATGTAAACCTACAGTGGCTTGCAAAAATAATTTGTTGCCACAACCACAAACTTAAATGTATTTAATTGAAGTAAGTAGCACATGATTGTAAAGTGGAATGAAAACTCTACGTGGTTTTCAAAATTTTAATCAAATAAAAATCTGAACAGTTTGACTTGGTACAAAAAAAAGTATCCAGCCCCTTTCACTCTGAATCTTCTAAAAAAAAATCCAGTCCAATCAATTGCCTTCAAAAGTCACTTTTTAAAAAATCCAGGACTTAATAGAGTTAATAGTTAAAAGAGTCCTGCTGTGTGTAATTTAGTCTCAGTATAAATACAAACACCTGTTCTGTGAAGGCCTCAGTGGTTTGTTAGAGAACACTAGTGAGCAAACAGCATCATGAACATCAAATAACTCACCAGACAGGTCAGAGATAAAGTTGTGGAGAAGAAGTTTAAAGCAGGGTTAGATTTTAGGTTACGTTTTGAGCATTCCAAGGAGCACCGTTCAATAAATGATTCAAAAATGAAAAATGTATTTTACAACTGCAAATCTACTGAGAAATTGCTGTTCAACCAAACTACTAATGTAACACAGCTCATCACCCTGAATACACCATGCCCACTGTGAAACGTAGAAATCTCAAAATCTGACCGAGACATCCCTGGTAAATTCTTGCTGTGTGTGGGTGAGCATTACCCTGCTGAAAAATTGAAAACCCTGGCAGTTGAAAACCCTAACATAAGAGACTACTATCTATCTACTACTATCACTACTAGACTTTTTATAGGGCAGTGGGGAAAGCAATTTTGTTTTTTGGTACAGGAAGTTACTTGGAACCACATTGAGTAGGTAGTATGCAATTACTAGAAAAGAAACAAATCCCAGTGACCGAATTTGTATAATCGAAAAGCAAAACCTGAGAAGAGCCAAGTCGAGTAGCGTAGGTACCATCCTTTGGAAAAGAGCCATAAGTCAGTCTGGGCAGGTCTAGAACTGATTCATTAGGTATTATTAGCTGATGAGTCTTCAAACATTGTGCTTATGCCGAGCAGCTCATAAATAGTTCCTTATAAATTAGGAAACAGTCATAAAAAGATATCAGTGACAGGACTAGAGAAAGACCAAGATATCTCTCAGATCGAACTGCTGAACCATGCAGAATAGTGCAACATTCTACTGTACAGTGTCAGTGCATGAAAAAGTCCTGTAAAAATTACCTGCATTACGTGCATCATCATGAGCAAATTAAAATCAAATTTTTTTTAACATCTAGATCGGTCAGAAAGTGGGTGATAGGGAATGTAGAATATTGCAGAAACCTTTAGAACATTTATTTACAATAAAAAGTTTTGTGGATTGCAGGGTATTCCTGAGCCCATGAGTGATTTTCAGTACAGAATCAGTACATCTTTTCTAAATGTGGTGCGTCCTGAGGGCCCAAAGATTACAAGCATCCAATATTGATTGTTGGCCTTGTTACTTGTGAACTTGTGAAGGGATTTTTCCAGATTGTTGGAATCTTTTGATGATATTATGTACTATAAATGGTGGGATATTCAAAGTTTAAAAGGAACAATCAGTAATAAATGCGTGCTAGTGTGATTGTTTTTTTTTCTGCCCTGGATAGAGTTTTCTGCCCTAAACATGAGGCTCAAGCAGGTTGCCAGATTGACACACAGTGGCAAGCATCGATGAGCCTTACACTTTAGCTAATCAGCAAAAATATACATTTCAATGTCCAAAATGCCTCAAATATGTCTTTACTGTGCTAGTAGTGGTGGTAAATTACCCACCTATGGAATGCAACCTTCCTGAAGCTCAGTGATTACCTGTTTAGCAGAAAAATAGCCAGCTTGACCATTTCCATAGCTGCAGTACACTGTTTGCCTGCTGCTGTTGGTACCTGGCAAACCTGAGTGTGGAAATGGGACTGGGGGAATGGCGGTGGGCAAATTTTATAGATAGAACCCACACAGACTTCTGTGACCTACTGCACAGTGCAAATAAGAACATACTGGCTGAAGCTCTGCTAGCAAGAGCTGCCAGTGCTTAAACTCAGCATGGTTTCTTAATATTATTCTTAAAATCACAATAATGTAACAAGTTTAAAAAAGAATCCTTAATGGTCCTTTAAATTCCAGCATCTAAACTTGATTTCAAGTAATACCTTATTTAATTGCCCTTTGTTGCTCATCCCTAACTTTTTTGACATTCATAGCTGCCATCAAGGAAGTTCTAAATTCATTTTTTTTTTATGGTGACATTTTTGAGTAAATTGTGGGTTTTATCTGGGAGGAGCTGTTAACATGTGGTTTATGAGGCTGGTAACTCTGTTGAACTTATCCAGTGCAACAGAAGTAACTCTTGCTCTTCCTTTCCTGGGGTGGTTCTGATGAGACCCAGTTTCATCATGATGTTTTTGATGGTCTTTGCGGCTGAACCTGAGGATACTTTCAAAGTTCTTTAAATTTTTCAGATTGACTGACCTTCATTTCTTAAAGTATTTAATGTATTTTCTTTACTAAGTTGAGTAGTTCTTGCCATAATATGGATTAGAACATTACTCAGATAAAGGTATTCACTTTATACCTGTAACTCTACCTCTTCACAACTCCACAACTGATGCTCTCAAACACATTAAGAGGCAAAGATGAATTAATTCTACCTCATAAAACTGACTGAGAAAACACAGCCAAGACATGCAAAACTGTCATCTAAGCAAGACGTGCTACTTTAAAGAATGTAAAACACTATGATATTTGGTTATATTTGGTTTGTGGTTTCATAATCATAAAGTGCTCCTAGGAGGTGTTTTTCATGAAGTGTTCAAGTTCATGAATCTTCATTTCCTATTGTACGTAACAATGTTTTCTCACTAGAAACAACAAAATAGCTTCAGATTTAGCACATCAGAGCTGCTTCTTCTAAATGCAGGAGTCACGACTGCTGGAGCATTAAGCCACTGCTCTTCAGTTACATAACATGCTAAAGTAGGGTTGCAACGGTATGAGATTTTCACGGTATGATAACCGTCTCGGAAAATACCGCGGTATCACGGTTATCACGGTATCACAGTTTGTTACATATATTATTATTTTTTTGTTCAATTAACTATTTATTGTAGAAACTACACCATCAGGTGAAGGAAACCATGTTTTTCCACTACTCTTAAGGGCATTAAGAGTGTATATATATATAAAAAAAAGTTGGTATATAACCAGATACTGCAGAAAGAGGGGATTTATTTCTGACATGATCCTCACAATAGAGATTTCTATTTTAAGGCTTTCACTACTTAAAACCTTCAAAATATGAAAAACAGGCACGTCAGAATTAGAAAATGAACGCATGTAAATGAATGGCGTCTTTCACATCCAGTCCGGCCAGTACCTTTACACGGACACGTGAATCCATCGTAGCACGCACTTCACGCCTGTACCTGCGTGCCCAAATTTCGGATAACTCAGCGCTTTTGCGGGCGCTTACCGCATGGGTTGTGCACGACTACAAAGAAGTTTTATTTAGGTTATTTAGGTAAAATTATAAACTGAACACATACTTTGCGCTGCACGGCGGGGTGGTGTTCATGGAGATGGGAGAACAGGTTTGATGTATTTCCTCCTTTAGCTGTGACTTTACGGCCACATTGATTACAAGCTTGTTGATTACAAGATTACAAGTCTGTTTTCAGGCTGTTTGAATGAGCGAAATATGATCAGAATTATGTTAATTAACACTAACATAGAAGCATAGAACTATTATTTAATTAAAATTATTTTTAAGAACAGCTAAACACAGTGCGGAGAAGTTCACGTGCGAGAGAGAGACACAGAGAGAGAGAGAGAGATTTGCGTGTTCTGATATGAGCTACTCACAGGTAAATGTTCTCTTTTATCTCCTCGTGCTCATTTTAGTCCAATTCATAATTCTGCAGTTTCTCAGTGTTTTCTGTCGTATTTTGCGGCTAGCGCGAGCGCTTACAACTAACACCGCGGACCGCGAGGTGCAGCCGCGCTGCCGCTGTTATGCCGAATCCGACTCCCTGCTCAATCCGACTCCCGCTTCGCGGACAGAATCGGCACAACACCTCCCGCTGTAGAACTGCGGGAGTGAAAACAGCGCTTATAAATAAGTTAGTTAAGTTTCACTTTCAGTTTTCGTTATTTGGTTCGTTTTCATTAACAATAATAATTGGTTACTTAGCATTAACATTGTGATTATCACACCAGAGCTTTATTTAAAAATAAAATATATAATTAAAAAACAGATGCCTACATCTCAGACTATTTTCTGGAGCCTAACCCGACCCGGCCCGAGGAATGTGGTGGGAAATCTCGGCCCGAACGGACCCGATTTCGGGTCGGTCCTCGGGTCAGGTCTGGTTCGGGCAGAGAATCTAAGCTCTAGTCTGATGCACTTTCTGCCATTCTCACCGCTGTGGGCTGAGTAGCTGAAGCGGAGCAGAGTTGCGCATGCGCGGGTGACTTTCTCCGCTGGCTTGCGTTTTACCGGTAATAAGCAAACACACACGGTATGATAACCGTGCATTTTAATACCACGGTATACCGTGAAACCGGTTACCGCTGCAACCCTATGCTAAAGCCTCACACAAAACAGGACTTCCCCTTCGTTTCACCCACAGGGGGTTTGATACTCGCTCCACGCCAAGAAGCTTTTTCTAAAAAACAGTTCTGACATTTCTGGCAACTACACAATTTGAATTTCAAAATAAGAGGCTAATCTTCCAGGCTAAGCTGCTTTGTTGTATAAGAACACCCCTCAAGCTCCTGGAGACACTAAAACCCTCTCACTCTACTGCACCGCACAAACTCAGCTCTTCTCTGGACTTTCCTGTGTAAATTAGGCAAAAGCAGGGGCGCAGATGGAAATTTTGAACTGGGGGGGACCAAGCTGTAAAATCATATATATATATATATATATATATATATATATATATATATATATATATATATATATATATATATATATATGCTGCAATAAACTTTAGAATATTCACTTTTCTGATCAACACTAGCCATCTGGTATGTCAATATGTCCCCAGTGCCATCTGCGTGCATTCTAAAATAATAATAATAACAGTCTACCACATTTGGGGAAGTTAACAGACAATCGGCCTATGATACTTACATTGTTTGGTTTTTGAAAAAACGCTGTTATTGTTTTTTGTTTCTTCATTGCTACAGCCTAGGCAAGACCAGGAAGACAATGTTAACATTTTACATCTTATAATTTCAGTTAACAGCGAATGCTTACTAAAATAACATCATAATAACATCATACATAAAATCAATGGAGAGAGCCGCTGCATGCCTCGGTGCATGCCGGATTGCGTTGCGTTTAACGCAGCTCCGCCCTCCGGCTCAACTTTATTCAAATAAATCCTGCCGCCGCACTATGTCCAGTCCAGCCAATCAGGGAAAAGCAGGCTGCGTCCAGCCAATGATGGAAGAGCAGGCTGCGTCTTCACACACACACACACAGAACAGGCGCCTTTCAACCACAGAAGAGAAGCTGAAAGCGGCAGAATATGGATTTATAGAGCTATAGGTTACAGTGAGGTTGGTAAAAAAATAAAAATATTAAACTTATGACTGTCTACTTCTGTTGCTTCATTTTAATTCAAAAACGAGCAAGGAGATCCAGCGCAGCGGATTGCGTTGAAAAAAGTGCCAGTGGACACGTCCCGTAAGGAGCTGGTAACTGCCTGTGTCTGTAGTCTTGTAGACTTGAGAAGGTGCGTTAAATTTACATTGGAACTGGAACACGGAGCTCCGAACAATGTAACCCTCTGAACTGAACGCTTCCTAGTTTAAAAACGAGGGCATTGTGGAACACAGAATTCCACAAACGTACAGTTAATTAAATTAAAACCTCAACGTTTATGCTTGTAGATGCTAGATTTCGGATGAGGTCACTATAAATGTCCCAGGTGCCATCTGCGCCATTGGGCAAAAGTGTTATTCTCCACCAACATTGGGGTACTAAAGGGAATATTAGAGATATAAAGTATTATGTACTTGCTGTTAAAGATTTCAAAAGTACCAAAGTACCTACACTACACAGTGAAAAAGCTGACTTAAGTACGCTTAACTTTATTATGCTACAGGACACGCAAGTTTACTTGTATTCAAACTATAATGATCAATGCACTTATATAGCAATATCACCACATAAACTGGCTAAAATGGTGAAATCCAAAGACTCTGGTTTTGATTTAATTTTAAAATGTGTAAAAGGAGGTTTAACGTGGGCTTGAATATTAGGAATGGAAACGGGTTTCACCACATGAAGGACAGTCCTATATTTCCAAAAAAAAATGAAAAGAAAAAAACGTAAATAAATAAATAAATAGATAGATAAATAAATAAATGTATACATGCAATGAAAGTACTTTAGTCAAACTAGACTTGTAAACCAACGTACATGAAGTGGATTTCCTGGCTTAACTTAATTAGTTAACCCAAAACTCAGATTCAAACTGAAATTATTTATTTAAATAAAAAAAAAATAAAAAAAAAACACTTGACTGTCCCAAAACAGGTTTCATTATGTCACACAGTTTTGTAACGTTACAAATTATTTTGTGCGTTTTAGTACATGCTCAAATGCAAATAGGTGATCTGAATGTTTTGTCCCCAATTGTTTATAATTGAGAGTTGAAAAATCTGATCTTTGACTCAGAACTATGTTTGTCATCATCATGACACACAACAATATTGCCACATTTTAGGAGATGCACTCTATTATAAGGCGCTTTATAATTAACCGTCTGTTTTCTGGTCTATTTTAATTCCTAAGGCACACTGAACTGAGGCACATTTTAAGCGACTAGTACGCAACTATAGGGTGCTGCCATGTTTCCCTTCTAATGTCGCCTCAGTAAAGAAAGATGTACTTCTTAAAAATAAATGTTAAAAGTCAAAAGAAGGCTGGATGTTAGTCTACACAGATTTATTAAAACGTTTGTGGATGCCCCTTTTAATAAATACATTCAGCTACTTTATTTTTTTTTCCACAAGAGTTAAGCTTGCATAGTTATCAGTTAACATCCTGACAAATCCTCACAGCAATGCTTATAAATCTAGTAGAAAAACCTGGACAGTAGAGACAGTGCAAAACAGAATAAACTCTTTTAATACTCTTGATTTCAAAAGAAATGAACCAGAGCCCCAATATTTCTGTCCACGTATTGTATCTAAATCAAGTATGAGAGGGAGCATGGTAACACAATGTAGATGCAGTCATACTGCACAGATTCTCTTTTATATGGCCTCCAACACCAAAAAGCCTTGCTGATGCCTCCCTCTAGTGGCAAAATGATTAAATAACTATCTGTTATCAGAAATATGAGAAGTGATTTGTATGCAGCTCATTGTAAAGGTGTTGCTATGAGCTGCTAAACCTATTGAACCCTGGGTTGTAATTTTTAATAATTTTGGTTATGGTTGTCGACTAACTTAATCAATTAAAAAGGAACAGGAGTGTTAAAGATAGTGGACTGAATGTATGCATCCTTAAAGATTTTACAGTACCAGTCAAAAGTTTGGACACACCTTCTCATCAAAGGTTCTTATTTTTTCAGAATTAAAAATATTTATTGTGCAAACTGAATGGTATTAAAAATAGAACTTAAAAAAAATATGCCAACACCTTTTACACAGCCTTTTCGAAAATGTAATGGAAAAAATGGAAAAACTATAAACTTAAATAAACAAAGTTTAAATATTCAAAGTAATATTTCTCAAATGTACAATTGCACGAGTAAGACACAAATTGAGTGTCAATTTACTTAGAATTTCATGGCATCTTACTGTACTATTTTTTAAAGATGAAAACCCCACCAGTTGTGCCAACTAGAAATCTTTAGTTCAGATAATTAATTTTTCATAAAAACAAAAAAATATTAAGTCTCACTGCCTTAAAAATTCAGTTTATGTTTTTCGTTGGCCTAATTTTAAATTCTATGATATATGTGCTGACTATCATTTAGGATCAAATTAATGTTTTACATTAATCAAACATAGAGGACGCAACACTATGTTTTTGCTAATTTAAGTTAGCAACTGGGAACTAGGAATTCATGATTATTACATATCTGTCTTATATTCAATCATATACACTTGAGGTAATGCAAATATGAGCAGCTGGACCCAGCCAGCATATAGTCCATATACACTCACCAACACAAATCACAGCAACTTGCTCTTACAGCCTTCAACACTGAGGACAGTTCACTATCATATTACACATCTATGAATCCGAAGAGAAGGCAGCAGCTTGTGATGAAGGACTACACACTGATGGTAAGTAAGAGATGGGAGGACACTGCAAATATGTAAATAGTGTGATCAAGGTCAGGTGAAAACCCCTGCAGAATTGCTTAGTAGACCCTGTTTAACTGAAGAGTAAAACTAAGCATGTGCAGTAGTGCAGAGTAGTTGGCTTGGCCTCAACTAGGGTTCAACTACAAATTGTAAATTTTGCCAGTACAAATGATTTAGTTAGGCCAACTTTTGACAAGAAACTTACTAATGTTAGTTTAGGCAACTAGTTTAAAGTAGTTTATGGTGCAATTAAATATTTTTAGTTTTTTTTACAGTCTGTAAAGAAGTGGTGTAGTGTAGTGGATAACAAAACAGCTCTGTGTCAGTTGGGGTTCATTTCCCTGACTGCAAATATGCCACTGAACATATTTAAAGTCCTTGGGCAAGACTCCACACGTTACAATTTTTCGCCCTCCAGTAAAACAAAATTCAAAATTAAGTCGCTGTTGCTATGAGCATCAGCCAAATGCAATGACTATGAGTAGGAATATGAATAGGCTACTTATAGGCATGGAGATGCAATACATAACATACAGTATATAGGCAGAAATAGAGGTGGTGCGTACCTTGTAAGTGTTTGGTGTAGAGTACCTGCAGCAGTAGCCAGAAAAAGAGCAGAGGCAGGACCCCCTCTATCATCCCCCTACAGCAAAACAGCGCACAATGCCATAAAATCTGCAGCCCCAACAGCTCCTCTTCTTCAGGACTTTCCATGACCGCTCCAGTGGACACCCCAGCCACTCTTATCTTTATTTATTCTGTATTAGTCGCTCTATATTCTGTCTCTGTATGTCGGTCTACTCTACTGTATTCCACTCTTCTTTTTAACACATCTCTCTCTCTCTCCTCGTCTCTTAGTCAGAGGAAGAAAGTGCTGAATCTTTTAATCCTGCTGGCAGTGGTCCAGTTCATCTGCCCGTCCACGCTGGAACACTGTCTGCTTACTGCATCTTTATATTGGTGATTAGCACTAGGATCAGTTCAGATATGCTTTTTTTAATAGTTGACAAAAATCAGCTTTCAAGTCTTTTCAGAATCCATTGATTAAACTAATTAACTAAATGCATGATGTGCTTAAAACAGTGCTGCTTACTGAGGGCATGACCCCCCCCCCCCCCCCCCCGTATTCCAAAATACAGCGCTTTTAGTCGATGCTCCCAACAGGCTTATAATGCTAGTGATAGAGGCATAACATTGCCCATGCAAATAAATAGTTATTTTTACACCATTAACAAGCACAGAGTAGCTCCAGATTTCATTGGTTGAATTCTGAGGGCACCGGCATTTGAAATGAGGCACTGAGAGCTTTAAAACTGCACAGACAGATTCATATAGATTCATATATTATACACACAGTATTTTAAGTGAGTTTCTGCTAAACAGATCTACACAATTAGTGACTCTAATAGTGATTCCATATTAAAAACAGTATCAAAATATTAAAGAAACTTTACTGTATACATTCATTACATTTTTTATGATGTGACTCAATGCAGAGTCTGTGCTCTAACTGGCTGTTTGCTCTGGCCCAGTCTTTCGATTTTCAGCACATCTGAAAAAGAAGAACTTACAATTTGATATAAAAGATGTAAAATAAGAAAAAATCACACAATCTGCAGTTAGGACACTGTATTGTATTGTATATAAGTTAATACAGTTATATTAATATTAATAAAAAATATTTTACATCATTTTTATTTGAATAATCATTGTGAGGTTTGACACAATGTGGAATAAAAAGAGATTCTCACTGTGTCGAAAAAGTGCTAAACAAAAAAAAGTGTTGTAAATTTGCCAGAAACGAATGCACATGTCATAAATTCTCCTTCTTCTTTTTGCATAATTCCCACAATGCTCCATTTACCATGGTATAATCGGCTCTATTGTCCATTTTGATACTTTGGATTCCTCTGTTATTCCTCAAGTCACAATGTGCATGTCATAACCTTAAAAACCCCTGAATGACATTTGCTAAAATTCCAAATTCAAAACAACAAAGTGTTTGTGGTTAGTGGCTTTCCAGAAAATCATACATATAGAAAGACAAAGTAGACATAAAATCACCTCTCGTGTCTCTTAGGGATTAAACAGCAGTTTGAACAGCAGACTGGCATGTTGAACAACACATGTCTGTGGTACTCTTTATGACCACACTGACGTTACAAGTTTGTTTATTCCTCGTGTTTTTCTTATTGGGTTTAGTCATAAATTCAAACACAGTGCTGTCAGATGACAATTCGCTTTCCTGAAAAGCACATGTTGAGGTTGGGGAAGGTCCTACAAAAGTCACAGATGGTAAAAAAGAAAGAGTTTTCCAAAATCGACCAACCACAGATGTGGAAATGCACACACACAGCTTGTCTAGCCCATGCGGAGAAGTATTTCCAATAGTGGAGTTATGTATCCATAACTACGTTTTGGGAGTTGATCCACGCCCTCACTCATCCCACTTCCTTCCCTATTTAAATCGTCACTTCCTCTCTACATGCTCGTTGAACAACCTTGCAGTTTAACGACCCCGCGATTGATTGATCCTGCAGCGTTAACTCCTGCTCATTACCTGCTCCACGATGGTACTCCACCTCTATGTCTCCTGCGTCCTCACCTACTCCTCCACCACCACTGCTGCCGGCTGGTGTCTGCTCTCCTGGCTCCTCGGCCCGCCCTGGCTCCTCAGCACGGTCTGGCCGCTACTAAAAGGTTCCCTCCGGACTTCTTTCTCTCTCTCACCTCTGCGGCAGAGGTGAGAGAGAGAAAGAAGTCCGGAGGGAGCGGCAGCAGTAATGGCGTGGGTGCCGGTGCCGGGAGCCTCTGCCGCTCCCGGCACCGGCACCCACGCCATTACTGCTGTCCACGCCGTCACTGCTGCCTCTTTTTTTACCTTGTATTTCTGCACCCTCTACTTTTGACATTGACGTGACAGCATAGCCATCATTTATTGCATTTCTGTCACCACAAGAGAAGCAGAAAATTGCTTCTTTTTTGCCACACTAGAGGGCACCTTTGCAACACTTTTTGAACCGCAGGGGCTTACAACCACCAGGCTGCCACCCTTGAGCATACCTGTCAAGTCTCCCGTTTTGGCCGGGAAACTACCGTATTTTACTCCTCTTTCCCGCCGTCCTCCCGTATTAATATTTTCCCGTAAATTTCCCGTATTATATTAAAATTAAAAAAACTTTATTATTGAGGAGACAGGGCACTGACCGATCTGTGTCTCTTAACCAATCGTGGTGCCGGTTCAAGGAGAAAGTCTCGCCTTTCAGGAGAAACAGCCAATCAGCTTGCTGGTTTCGCGGAGCGCAGAGGTATATCAGATTCTGATAATCTAAATTTAGTGTGTAAGTGGTTCACATGTGGTTATTTTAGATTTCTTGTAAACCTGTCTTAAAATGTAAGGAATACTAAATCTTGGTTGGGCTGGTGGGACGACTTTAAGCGGACGGAGGAAAATATCCCTTATTTTTAAATATAAAACTTGACAGGTATGCCCTTGAGTCTGATAGTGTGGTAGTTTATAGCTGTAAGTAAATTTACCTGTGTGTTACTCTGTGATGGATGGGGTCTTGACCAGGGGGTATGTCTTCTCTGTGCCCAATGAATCCAAGTAGAAATCCATGGAAAAGCATCTTAAATTAAATAAAAGAAAGCTAATAAAAGTGAACAGACTAAGAATCATACTGTTTCTCTTTTGAACCCCTACCCCTTGTTTTGGAGTATGACAGAGTTACAAGGGGAAGCTGTGAAATCCTCCCCTTTAAGAATTGGGAAACATCTCCAAGCACCTAATACAGTAATAGCAATAAAGTTCAGCAACCTAGCTGCTGGTTAACTAGTTAATTTCAGCATATTGAATGTCTTTAGAAAGGTGGGACAGGTGTTCCAGCAATTAATTCTTATTAGTCTGTTCCTTAATGACCATGAGAAAATATGGGTTCTGGGCTGAGAGCAGTTGAGAACCTCTGGTATGGATTCACTGGTTCACTAAGCACTTACCACCCTCATGTGGCCACACCCCCATCTAACAATAGAGAACTACAGACAGCACTTTCACGTTTTCTTTGCTTGGAGTGCAGCATGCCTTACACAGCTCTCTCTACGGCACTGCTGGCTTTAATATGGACTCAGGTTGTCCACTCCAACTTGGACAACCATAAGAATGCAGCCAGGATCCAAATAAAAGCAGGTAAGGGCATTGTTCAGTATGCTTCATTAGTTTTCGTATATTTTCTAGTTTTAGGTTGATGCACATGTAACCAATGTGGTGTGCTCAGATCTTTTCTACGTTCAATCTTATGCATGGACAATTTAACAGAAACAAATTGGTGTTTATTTTAATTAAGGGTACAGAACCAGTCAAAAGTTTGGACCCACCTTTCTTATTAATATTTTTATCTGTATTATTTACTACATTTTAGATTAATGTTAAATACTTTGAAGGAACACATATGCAATTGATGAAGCCAGTTTTTTATCATAACGTTTTTGAGGGTTTTTGCGACTGCACATGATGATACTTTTTTAAATTCAAATTCAAGTTTCTTTTTCTTTTCAAGTATTTTTTGTTACTGTTGAAGTAGTTCTTGCCATTATATGGATTAGAACATAAGTCAAATAGGAATGCTCACTGTATACCAACTTCACAACTTTACAACTGAAGCTCTCAAACACATTAAGAGACAAGAAATGTATTCATTTAACTGAAAGCCTGAATTCCAGGTGACTCTACCTCATAAAGCTTACTGAGAAAATCCAGCCAAGATGTGTAAAGCTGACATCTAAAATAAAAAAAAGCTAAAATATTCTAGATAGTTTATACCTTAAACTTTGTTTTAATTAAATTATTCCATGATTTTATTCATGATCTAATGATTAAGTAGCAATTAATCTACAAAGCAGAACATTTGTTAAACAATGAAAAAACACTGTATTTAAGGTGTGTCCAAACTTTTGACTGGCTCTAAATGTACAGCAGATAAGATGGTAACAAACATATTCTAGATTAGGTATTCTAGGTATTCTAGATTTTTTTTTTAATATTCTCTTAAAGTACAAAATTGGGCTTGGTTTGTTTGTTACAATGATATATTTAGCCATATACTTCCTAGGGTATTAATTAAACCATTTATTAAACCTATTACACAAATATAAATAAATAAATTAATTTTTTTTTTTACTGTCAAGGTGCTGGACATGTCTATGCTCTTATGTACGTTTATGTGTAATAGGTTAGTCTGTAATTGTACAGAATATGCAGACTTTTATTATTATTGTATGATTATTATTGTAATCCTTAATTATTAAGTCCTAAAGTGGTACTTTAATTAATCATGTAAATCCACCAGAGGAAGCTCTAGAATATGCAGAACAGTTTTAATATGCAGTAGAATATATAAGAACTGGGTTGAGAAACACTGCTGTAACGTGACTTCTGTTCATTTGTATTTCACAGTAAGACCACATATCCTGACGTTTATAAAAGTCTCTATGAAACAGAGACGTATCATACAGCACAGGGAAGCCAGAAATCAGCTTCTCCTCCATTTTCTCACACTGTAGGTCACATGTGGTTTGTGTGGGACAACGTCATGTCCGCGTGGCGCTGATTGGCTACCGCCAAGCGAATTCGCTTCTCATTTGCATAAAGTAGAAAATATCTACTTTATGCAAAAAATATCTACTTTAGAAAATATCTCAACAAGGTAGGGGTGTAATGGTACAGAAAAGGTAGGGGTGTAATGGTTCGGTTCACACCTCAGCATAAACTCCATGGTTCGATGCATTTTCGGTACGTTTTTGGTTCGTTTAGTGGAAAAAATAAATAGCCTCACCTTAATAACTTTAAAATAAAAATGAATCTTTATTATAACCATGTTTAGTTTTTTGGGATGGAATGTTGTAACTGGGCTCAAGCTCTTTTATTAAATGCTTTAAACCAGGGTTCTCTCCTACTCTCATCATGGGAGGCTCCATCTTTTGTATCTTGTTGATTGTGATGCTTTTATTAAGAACAAAAACAACAGCATTAGTTTAACTGCTTAAACTACAAATATTTCTTCCTAAAAATATTACTGGAGAGAGAGAAAAGAGAGAGAGAGAGAAAGAAAGAAAGAAAGAGAGCGAGAGAGAGGGTGAGGGAGAGAGTAGGAGCGCCTAACCCTGCGTTCACACTGGAAAGCAACAGTTGACCATAGTTTCCTATGACAGTACGTGATTTCAGCGCAGCAATGGGTGCAACACTCCTTTGAACATTAGTCCCTCCTACAGACTGCCTGTACCGTGTATTCTGCGTGTGTTTACGCGAACCGAACCGTGACCCCCGTACCGTGAGAGTTCATGAAGAATTCACATACTGTTACACCCCTATTAGCAGGCAGTACCTTACAAGAGCTGCACTGACAGTGTGAGGTGTAGTAATGAACTGCATTGGTACCATGTTAGTATAGTAAAGCTGCTTATTGCTTTATTTAATAATTGTTGTTATTCAGAATGGCACACATATTCATCTGCAAATTAACCCTCTTGGTATGCTTTAGGTCAAATTGCCTTTTTTTTTTTTAATAATTGAAGTAGTCTAGTGGACTAAAGTGCTGCTACTATGATCTGAGGATATGCCCTGTCGGTTTGAATCGTCAGTGAGCTACATGTATTTGAGAGAGTACAATTAGCCTTGATTTCTCTGGGTGGCTAGATGGCGCCCCACATCACTCCAAAGGGTGATGTTGGTCAGTACAGGCGTCTGTTTGCTGATGTATCAGAGCTGGGTTGCTGTGCTTTCCTTTGAGTGCACTGGTTACTCAGTAATGCTGCACCAGTGACGGTTTAAAAAGAGGTATTGGTTGATTTCACATGTATCAGAGGAGGCACGTGATTGTCTTCACCCTCTTAGTGTTGGGGGCATTAGTAGCAGATAGGGAGTCTTAGTGAGTGGGTTGCATAATTGGGCTTCTAAATTGGGATAATGGGAAAATGGGATAAAAAAATAAAAAAAGCTGTATGCGTTACCAGTTGTAATGGTGTGCATTTTAGTGGTAAAATGTTAATGAGTTATAAAACCCATTAAAACAGAGAATGGAGTGTAAAAATGCTTACAAAAACTGTTTAATGAGCTCTAAAGGTTACTTGTAGCTAGTGGTGGGTGATATGGCCCTAAAATCAAAATATTAAATGGTATTTTTGTACAATTAAAAATGATTAATAACGAATAAAAATATTATTTCAAGAATACAGTACTTCATGATACTAATAATGCACTCTATATATCTCCATATATCCAGGACTGAAATAAAATAAATGATACAGAACAGATATAATCTGTTTCTAATAGATATATCATGAGAAGTGATAATAGTTAGAATTTTTTTTTTTGCTAAATACAGCAAAAAAGTGGTACCCTGATGTGATAATTAGGGGTGGGTGATGTGACACAATATTTCAGGGTATAATATTTATGATATTCAAAAATGTTGGCGGTAGTATTGCGTACAATACGATATGGCACAGCTGTACCTGTATCATAATCAGGGGTGGACAATAGGGGTGTGCCAAAAAATCGATGCATAAAAGATTCTAAGTCATGCTGAAGTTTGTTTTGAAACTTTTCCGCACATGCCTGTGTCCCAGAGCCTGCTGCGTGGTGAAGTCTCGCGTAATTATGCAATTACCAACAGTCAAACTTTCATCAGTGTCTATACAGACAGATGGGCAGTCATTAACTCAGAAAAGGCAAAGAGATGCCGTTAGTTCTGATAGATCTGTGGAGAAGTGTCTAATTATAAGCAGAGAGCCAGAAGGTATCATAGACATGAAGCACTCCAAATGGTGAGCCAACAGCACCAGCATCTCAATTTACCACAATTCCATATGTCCATGAACCCCTGGTCTGCAATTTAAATTTAACCTAGACTTAATGATTGACTTGTGTCTGAACCAGAGTGTCGCTGTGTCGCCGTTCCCATTCATTCTATGAAAATGAAGCCAAAATCTTACCGCCATGTTGGCGATCCTGACACCCGATTCTCCCGACCTGTGGTGGCTTCACTTTTGAGAGACGATGCTCTGTCCAGCTATATACAGTCTATGGTCTGAACTGCAAGAAATGCCTACTTAATGCCTTGCTGCCCATACTATCTCACTTAGAAGGCAGTGCAGTGATATATGTCTTTGTATTTGAATCAAAAGTCTGAGACTATGTCTGCATACTGGACCTTTTCTGAAAACGTATTCCACAGTTAAGGGAATTATAGGATGAGGCTGCTGAAGCTTTCTGAATTATTTGAGCTAGGAAAAAGCCAGCACCCTCTGATCTATGGAATTGTGATGGCTTATAATAGGAGATGAGATTGTACAGGTACTCAGGAGTGGTGAAGGGTTTTATATGTCCTAATAATTTAATTTTATAATCATAAAGGGAGTAAAGTGCTTTTAAACTGGGGTGGTGTGATTTAAATTGTCTGATTTTAGCAGCATTTTTTGAACTAGGTGAGGTTTAGTAGGCTATTAGGATAGTGCAGCCTTGACGTATGAAGAAGATACATCATGTGCAAATGCAGAAATTCTTCGTTTATTACATTTACATTTACTTTTACATTTACGGTATTTAGCAGACGCCCTTATCCAGAGTGACTTACGACAGTGCTTCGATGTTACTTCAAATATCCAAAGCTAGTTTGTAGACTAAGATACACAAAGATACACTAATATGAACAAGCTTTATATCATTTAGTCATTTTATTCCAATATAATTATTTGATATATTTACTATTTCGTGTCCTAGTTTTCTCTGCAGGAGCTTTTTGTAGCAAAACGTCAGACATATGTTTCACATTACCATCACTGGTACAGCCCTTAGGCTGTACCCACCAGCCCAATCTAAATGGCTTTGTTTACTTCTTTAGCATTTAATTACCTTGTGGAAACGTTGAGGTGTCGTGGTTGGCTACATAAACAGCTGGTTTATTTAATACAAAAAAAAAATACTTCTGCAAAGAACACACAAAAAGTGTCACTTTTTGTCACACGTGCATCTAACAATACTAATGCACCAAAAAACTAGAACTTGATTTCTGTTAGTTTGATTTGCTTGATTGGTTGTTTGTTTGACCTTGAAAATATACATTATATTATTATTATTATTATTATTATTATTATTATCTTTTATTTAAATTAAAGTTCTATTTAAAAAAAATGCCTTTTTCTTAAAGTATTTTATATATGGGTCAAAAATTGACTCAAGCCAACTACGACTTCAGCGCAAGACTTGAGTCTTACCAGTTATTTAGAACCTCAGAAAAGGAGGAAAGGTAAAACAAACAGTCCAAAAAGCCATCTTCCATGCATCAGCTAACAGACATCTGTGCTGACCAACATTATGTTAGGAGTAATGAGGTGGAACCCACCCAGAGAGAGCAAGGAGCAAGACCAATTGTGCTCTCTCAGACTCCGGCTGCTGATGGATGATGCATGATGGATCCTCAGACAATAGTGGCAGTGCTTTAGTCTGCTGGACCACAGATATAAAACACCAGTAATATATGGCATGAAATGATCTGTAAATGTCATTCCACTTTCAATATGCCTGACCCGTAGCCTAGCAACGGCAGAAGGCCACTAAAACTAACAGCCATGTTTAATGAGCCCCTGATAACGAACCAGTCGAATACTGTGACCTATCAACAAGCAGCAACAATAAATGCTGAAGCTTTTGTTACAAACAACAACGAACTGTGTCCATACTGAGATAGTCAAGCATCGTATTCACCACATGACCTGTTTTTGTTGTTGTTTTTTTTCTTATACCCTCTGTTCCCGGTCACCCCTCTACAAAGGTGCAACAGTGAGGTCTGTTTTGACTGAGGTTTATATAGGGTGCTGCACAGGTGCAGCTGGTTGATGCTAATCACTGCCAGGGATTCTGGGAATTGGAGTTTTGAGAGGTCCACCTCTACCATTTCTTCCCCTTGGTCTACCAGCCCCCCTACCAGCACTGCCCATCAGAGATTCACAGATAGCTGGATGCAAACAGGAAACTTTCTTTTATTTTTAGTCCATTGTTTTGGGTGATTTGACATTTGGTGGTTGTGATGGTTGGTTATGAAGGCTGTGTTGTATTTGTTCACAATTCAAATATTGTTTATTTAATATTTTGTGGTCGGGAATGTATTAATGTCTGGCTGAGAATACAACATTTGTTTTTTTTAGGACTAACATTCATTAAAAAAAAAGTGATGGACAGGGCTGTCTGTTAATGCTGTTACTTTTCTTGGCTTCTGTCTGATATTTCTTGGTGAATGATTGCTATTCTTGTATTGTGCTCATCAAAGTATTACACTGTTGCCAGTCTGTGAAGACCAGTGTGTGTTTAAAGAGAGAACTTTGCTCAGAGCTGTTGAAATGAAGTCATGCGATGATCACAAGCAGCAGCATATATTATATAACTGACTTTATGACTGACTGACTCTCTCTCTCTCTTCCTCCCTCTCTCTCTTCCTCTCTCTCTCTTGTTTTGTTTAGAAGACGTATTTAAAAGGTATGATATCAGACAGCCGGGAGAGATGTGGAAGCTGGTGAAGGATCCTCTCAGTTCAGATATCTACGCAGGTGGTCCGAATGGCCTGTATAATTTACATCAAAATGAGTTAAAAATGGTAAGCTGCTCCCACAGCATCACTTATTGAGTTTTGTTCTTCATACTGTGCCTTTTGCTTTCTGTATTTCACTTCAGAGCAATATTCTAACTGCAATATACACTGATACACTGCAGTAACACAATCATCAGCATCTTCATCAAAATATCAGCTCCTTCAACATCATTCCAAAGCATTTTACCACTTTTTGGGGTTTTTATGAATTCCAAAAAATTGGATATCATTGGATTTAAATCAGAAGCTTGTGCACTGCAAATACACGTATTTTAAGGTATGTCTCTACCAGCTTTGCACATCTAGACACTGCGAATTTTGCCCATTCTTCTTTGCGAAACAGCAAAAGCTCTGTGAGGTTGGATGGAGAGAGTCTGTGCTCAATGTGATTTAGCTCAGAACTTTGACTGGGCCATTCTAAAACATGGATATTATTTGATCTAACTGACTTTATGTTTAGGGTCATTGTGTTGCTGGAAGGTGAATCTCCACCCCAGTTTCAAGTCTTTTGCAGCCCTCAACACATTTTCTTCCAGGATTGCCCTGTATTTAGTTCTGTATGTGCTACTATGTGTTGGTCCATCACCACAAGCAGCAAAGATAGAGATGAGTGGAGCATCACAGAGGGTTTGAAGATGCATAATCCTGCTGAAAGATTCCAGATCAAGACTTAAGGTGTTTGCTGGTAGCTGGTTTCAGATGTTCTACGCTGATCTTTAATGGTCAAGTGAATGAAAATTGATAATCCTTGATGGGTAATCAGCTTTTGAACATCACAGTGTATGATGCATATGATTTTAGTTATGTGGTCAGGCTGGTCAATCATTGTAGTTTTGCTGGACAAAAGTGTTACCGGACCATCTTAACTCAACTCAAAAAAGTTACATAATATTGCTTTAAGGAAAAAATGAGCATAACAGATTTCATATTTTATTTTTTCCACAGCAGAGTTAAATTAAGCTAAACAAAATAACTCTCCTTTAGAATATACAGAAGTGGGTCTCTGTAGAAGATCTGGACTGGACCTAACATGTAATTTGACCAGGGGTGCCAAATATTTACAAAAGACTGTATATAAAATACAGTAGCTCTCTGCAGCCCATCTGTTATCATGCATAATTTAATAAGTTATGTGCAGATGTAATTTACTGTACTGTAACTGGTGATGGTCCATTTTGAGCAAAGATAATGAAACATGACAGTTTAATCATCATGGTAAGAACAGGAACAGGAAGGAGGTTTTACATGTACATAAAAGATTGTGCTAAGATAGATCTAAACATAAACTGCAGAATTTTCTTTTTCTTTGCTTTTTGTCACAGCATGCAGTTCTGTACGTTCCTTACCTATTAATATTAGAACAAAATTTTAATCCTGCTCTTCAGAAGGTTTTTGTATTTCTCCATTTCCCAGCACACCCCAATAATTGTTTGGTAGCTGTCAGACATCTGGCAGAGATGTGAAGGCTTACAGCCCTCAGGCTAATTTTTCCTCTGAACTTAGCTCAGTCAGCAATGTGAAAATGTAAATCAGATCAACTTAAGACAGACAGATAAAGCAGCTGAAGAAAAATAATGTTTTTATGTTATTGTGAAGTAAAAAGATGATGACATATGGTTTTCAGAATGTTATACAAATACAAATCTGAAGTGTTTTCAGCCCGCCTGAGTCAATACTTTCTAGAGACCACCTTTTACTGGTCTTTTGGGAAATCCTTCTACCAGCCGTACACTTTGTGTCTCGTCTGGTGCTGAAAGCGCTCCTGTTCCTCCCACACTCAGCTCTAACAGAGATTCTCAGCCTAACAACTACACTACCCAGAACGCACCACCCGCTCACGTGACACAACACCTGCTTCCTCCAGGAAGTCCTGAATACTGATTACCTGCACTATAAAAGAGCACACCACGCGCACACCTGTGCGGTTTATTATTGGTTCTACCTCATTACAAAGTGGTCTATCTCTAGTCTCTGTTATTTCTCGTGTATGACCTTGCTTTTTGTTTTTCGACGCTGATTTTTGTCTGTACCTCTGATTTTGGATTTACCGTGTTTGACCTGGACTGTTTATCATTTCTGCCTCTTGGATTATCTCTGCTGCTGGATTCCCTGTGTATGATTCTCTGGACTGTCCCTGTTTATGGTATGCTTATGTCTACGTGGTTCCTGTTTGCTGTTATTACCCTTTTTTCGTTATTGACCCACACTGTGGGATGAAACCCAGACTCTGAAAGTAAATTGAGGACTCGATCAGAAAGGATGTCCTCAGGGATACCAAAATGCCTAAAAATGTGTGTATAGATGGCAGCGAGTGGTGCGTTCTGGGTAGTGTAGTTGTTAGGCTGAGAACCTCCATTAGAGCTGAGTGTGGGTGGAACAGGAGCGCTTTCGGCACCAGACGTGACACTTTGTCATTCTTTTTTGCAAAATATTTCTTCTACAATAAGAAAAATTGCAAAATAACTTCATCACACATCAGATATTTGTTCGAAAAAAATATATATATATCATTTTCTTTTCACTTCATTATATTTTGTGTTGGTGTATGACTTAAAATCGTAATGAAATACATTTACATTTGTAGGTGTAGTTTTAAAAAATGTAGAAAAGCTCAAGGGTATAAATACATTTTCAAGGCACTGCAACTATTGTGAATTTCTTCTATGGAAACAATCAACTAAACCGTGATCCAGTTTGTCTGCATTGTGAAATTTATTTTTTGCTTTTTTGGCTAATTTAGACTCATTAGGACCAGTTACAGGAAGTTGACTCAGACTGTCATCACCCTTTAACCAAAACAAGAAGATAAGCAACCGGTGCTGTGCCAAAACAGACTTCCCTTCATATGCGTGGATGTCATGCGGCAGTATTTCCACAACCGATTCAGCCTGCCTAAACTTCCTCTTATTGGTCCAAAAATCTGTCAATTGATCAGTTAATCCAGGCCGAAACAACCTTAAATTTCAGTTTGGCCCATTCACTTCTGCTTTACCCTGAAAAGATCAAAGGTCCATTACAAATTATATAATAATAAGGAAGGTGTAAAACGCATTTATACTATTTATGCCTTCCCTTCGGTTTTGTTTTTGTTTATACCAATCTGCAGGTTAGAACTTCCCCTATCACATGGGGCTGTGGTGTTGATGGGACTTGAACTTATGTATTCCTGTCTCCTGACAGGAGAATGCAGTTAGACAGTTGCACCAACCAGAGTTCTAGGGTGGCCCTACAGTCTAACTGCTGTTACTCAACTGAAAGAAAATCATGCGTTTAAATCCCACATAGGATCAGCACTCCATCGTCAAAAGCCTTACAATATGGGGATGCCTTGTGATGGGGAAGTTCGAACCTGCAGATGGAAATAAACAGGAAACAAATTGAGGGGGTGGAGCTACAGATAAACGCTGATCTTTTACTGGATTTAATCGGATGCAGCTCCTTTAATGTTGTTAATTTGTTCACCAAACTTTGATACAGAACTACAGGGGTTGGACAATGAAACTGTAACACCTGTCATTTTACTCTGGGAGGTTTCATGGCTAAATTGAACCAGCCTGGTGGCCAATCTTCATTAATTGCACATTGCAGCAGTAAGAGCAGAGTGTGAAGGTTCAATTAGCAGGGTAAGAGCACAGTTTTGCTCAAAATATTGCAATGCACACAACATTAAGGGTGACATACCAGAGTTCAAAAGAGGACAAATTGTTGGAACACGTCTTGCTGGCGCACCTGTAACCAAGACAGCAAGACTTTGTGATGTATCAAGAGACACGGTATCCAGGGTAATGTCAGCATACCACCAAGAAGGATCAACCACATCCAACAGGATTAACTGTGGACTCAAGAGGAAGCTCTCTGAAAGGGATGTTCGGGTGCTAACCCGGATTGTATCCAAAAAACATAAAACCACAGCTGCCCAAATCACGGCAGAATTCAATGTGCACCTCAACTCTCCTGTTTCCACCAGAACTGTCCGTCACCACAATAAATTATTGTGGTCTAAAACCAGGTGTTTCAGTTTCATTGTCCAACCCCTGTACGTTAGAACTAAGAGTTAGGAGAAGCTTAAAAACATGCTTAAAGTTGGCAAATCTTTGTTTTGTTGAATTTTTGCTTGACTTCTTTTTCAGGTAAAACCTAGCATCTCACTGCTGACTGAAGGAACGAATAGAACTCTGTTCATCTGTGAAAAGATTAAGGAGAAAGATCATAAATGCTGTTTCCTGGTATGTCAGTATTTCAGCAGATACTTTTTAATTTCTGTATGTGATTCACAGTAGATCTGAACTTGTGTGTGGCTGTGAAATCTTATGTTGTTTTTTTTTTTTTATGTCAGAAACCGGAATCCGATCAGAATTGCTTTAACGTGGCCCAAGAGGTGCAAATTAATGAAGCTTCCCTGCTTGTTGGTAAGTAAAATGTTCTTTTTTTATTTTTCAGTGTAAATCTACTCCATTCCTTTTTCTTTTCCATGTTATTTTGTTGCCATAATTTCCAGCAGCTCATTTGGCGTATACAGTAATGCTTTAAAGTTGGTGGCCTCTTTAGAATTTTCTTGATTTCTGTTTAAATATGACCTAAAACATCATAAGATTTTAACATATCCTAAACATATATAAAATGTGAACCCAGTCAAATAAATAAGACTTTTAAAATATTATACTTGATCATTTAATTATTGAGAAAAGTATCCAATATTACATATTTGTAATTGGGAAAGTATGTGAACCTCTAGGATTAGCAGGTAGTTTAAAGGTGGAAATTTATGATCATTGTTCCTCTTCCCTGGAGAGGTTGATCAATAAAGATAAATTAAAGAGCAAGACGTGTAATAGTCGGCAAGGTCGTAAAGAACCCCAGGGTACATTCAAAGCAACTGAAGGCCTTTCTCACATTTGGCTAATGTTAATGTTCAGGAGTCCACCATCTACAGAACACTGAACAACAACAGTGTGCATGGCAGGGTTGCAGGGGGAAAAGGCACTGCTCTCCGGAAAAAAAAACATTGCTTCATGTCTGCAGTTTGCTAATGATCACATGACCAAGCCCAAGGCTATTGGAAAAAATGTTTTCTGTTTGAAGAAAAGAAAATACTGCATTCCAGCATAAGAACTGTGAAACATGGTGGTGGTAGTATTATGGTTTCGGCCTATTTTGCTTCAGCTGGTCCAGAGTGGCTTGCCATCATTGATGGAATCATAATTTCTGAATTATTTTAGAAATGTTCTAAAGGAAAATATCAGGACTGAATCTCAAGAGAAGGTGGGTCATGAAGCATGACAATGACCCTAAGCACACAAGGTTAAAGAAAAATAGTTGTTTACAAACTTTCAAGCACCACTATATAGACACTACAATCAGCAGAATTTTTAATCAATACAGAAGTTTTCAAGTTTTGTTGTTCTTTTAAAAGGTTTTATCTAGATTAATGTTTTTTTCACATAACAACTGTTTTTAAAGTTAGAGTATAGAGTATAGAGAGATAGTATAGCAGCAGTCTATAGCAAACATCTAATGAAACACCATTTTAACACCCTAGCATCTACTATAACAGTAAGTTGTCAATACGATACAAGTGCAATCACTTAACAAAACCCTAGCAAGCATCTGGAAAACCACAGAAACAATCAAGAAATTGCCATGTTCCCTAAGATACCAAGCAACCAATAAGCAAGTCCCTAACAAATACCTGTAATAACATAGACACCACTTAGGAACACCCTAAAATACCACCTGGCAACCCCCCCAAAAAACACCTACCCAATATCCATCAAAGTTTTATATCACTTAAACCTTTGTTATGTGAGCTATAATCGTACATAAACAATAGACTCTATATTAATTAGACAACCAACCAGTAGTATTTGGGTGGTATTGCTGTGATATTATGTTACAGGTGTTCTAAAACAAACACAAAACACATATGCAGAAGATGGTCCTCTTCTCAGTTTTGGTTCCTCTCTAAAGTTTCCTCATTGATTTCCTGCTATTGTTACTGGTGTTGATGTTAGCTCACTGGCCCTTCACCAAAAAAAAAAAAAAAAGGTTTTCAAAGTATTACAGATATTTAACTCAACAGGTTACATTACAAGAGTACACAGACTGTAGACTTGACCGACAATTCGCGGAAGCTAAACTGGCAACTTCTTGAAATACTGCAGGGTTCTGGATGAGCTGTTGATGCTGATAAGAGCATATGACGCAAAAAGATAACAAAATAAAAGTGAAGTAAAAGAACGGGACCACACTGAGCAGAGCTGAGAGTTTGGTGTAGACTAGGCCTGTCTGCACCTATGTGTGAATTTTAATAGTACTGAAAAACAGAAGTTAAATCCGTGTACTGAATTTAGAATTTTTATCATTTATTAGGCTCTTAGTTTTAATACTGTATTTTGTGGAAGCCACTATCAGTTATTATAAGGGAGTGACTATTTGTACACGGGTACAAGTAGCGTTTGCCACTCAGGGAGGCTATTTTCAAAAAAACAAAATCAACCCAAATGCACATGTCTAACAACCACTGACTGTACAGTCATTACTACCAACCAATGCTAGAGAGCATAAAGGAGCATAAAGCTAACTTAAAGGATTCAGTTGAAAACAATGCACAGAATTTGGTGAATATGAAAAATTATGTGGGGATTCGTATCCAACAAATACTGCTAATTTTCACAGATGTATAATTGGTATAATCTGTGAGCTAATAGAAACATTATAGCTAGCTAGTTAGCTAAACTTACCTGCTTCTTATCAAATGTTAGCAAACGCACAGTGAACTTAATTTACGTTCACAGAAAATCTTATCTAAAACACAGTTTAGAGGTAAAGTTAATTTCACTTTGTGATAATATAGCTACAAGTTTGTTTTGAGTTAGTGTTACCAGACTTTTAAAGCTCTAACTGGCTATATAAAACTCAATGAGTGACTTAGTAGATGTGGTTACTTAGGTTACTTAACTGCTTAAAAGTTTTGTATTATGTTGGCTATTCTGCTTTATATATTTATTTGAGTTCTAGTTCTAGATCTAATCGCTAATAACTGGCTTGTGGTTTTCTTATGTCAGCTAGCTATGTGGATATATAAGCTAACTGAGAGAGTAGTGAAGAATAAAAGTTTAATTGTAGTGTTAAGTTAGATCAAATGGTTAATAGATTTGTAAGTTAAGTTATGTTGGTAGTGAATGTACTGACAAGCTTGATGAATGCACCAAAACACAATATTTTAATTAAAATGATTTGATTTAAAATGATAATATTTAAATCAAATTATTTTTGCTCACTCCATCCTCAGCTCAAATAAAAAAAATGCTAAAAATGGGAGGGGTAGTTTGAGAAAGGCACTGGGTGATGTATGGGTTTAGAGGCAGGGCAGGAGGGAGAGCTGATTGGCTGAGCTGCAGCAGTGTGCCTCTGATAGAGGTGAGACGCAGATGGTTGGACGGTATTTTTGATTGACTGATCTGCATATTGTGATGTGTCCGTGTACCTAAGTACACGGACACATCATCTTCACCTATAGCACAGCTGAAACTGCGAGGGCACTGCAGAGGCAGAAATTACCGTAATAAACGTGTTTTTAAAGGTTAGGAAATGTTTATACACATTTTAAACAGGACTGGTTTAATTATTAATGTTTCATTACTTCAAAGAAACACATTTCAGCTATGAAATAGAATACACTGTTACTTACACCTGGGTGCAGATAATGAGGCATAATGTGACTTATGATAATGAAGTGCCTGACAGCTGCTTATCAGAGTAACATAACAGAGGGTGGTGCTTTTTATGAATCAATAGCCAAATTTCCACTGCAGGGCAGAACAGTTCCAACTTTAGTATGTCATAACAGCGCTCTAAACTTATACAGTATGTTGCAAACAGTGCAAAGACATATAAACATTCATATGTCAAAGTTCATTATTATTATTTTTATCAGACACTGTACTGATCTTAATACAAGGCAAAACATTTCTAAATAGAATAAAAAAAATGGTTCTTTGACTCCAAAAGTGTGTGGAGCCATTTTCTGGTTCTATAGAGAACCGTTCTTTCAAAGTTTCTGTGACAAACAACAAGCAAGAGGTTTTTCACCACAGAAAGGAACTTATAACCAGACAGTTTAAGCAATTCAGCTTTCTGATGGTTGGTTGGTGTCCGTTGTATCGGTTCTACAATATATTATTTTTTTTAATTATTAAAAAGGATCTCTTTTAAAATGGCCCTGTATGTCGCATCAAAAAGGGTTCCACTACTGTTATAGTCAAAGAGCTCCTGTGTAGTTAATGAATGTAGTATATAATTGCCTTTCACATTCAGCGTGTGATTTGCATTTTATCATTTCAAGCAAATTTGACTCAGTATGTACCTGTTCTCTAGAATAGTTAACTATCAATTACCACACGCTCATATTACTCAGCATAGACGTTCTCTTGAAATGTTCTGTTATCTGAATCTTATGCTGTTGTGAATTGTCAAAACAGAGAATGTCTGTTAATATCAGTATCATATCATATTAATGTCAGTATCATATAACCATCAAAGCTGACTGTCATGGCAGGTGTAGTGGAATATTTGATGCAATGACTTTTAAATGACCTCGTAACCGGAACAGTCATGACTTCACTGCGGTATCTGTCTATCATGGCACTTACCAGTAAAGGTCACATGGATGCTGTTATAAAAATGTAACACTTGACATAATCTGGCATGCCAGCGTATGAGGTGTTTATTGGTTTTATGAATAGGTTAGGGCCCTAGTTTAGCGATCTATAGGTGATCCATCAAACATGCACCATGCAGCTTGATTTAGAGCATGTCAGTGTGTCTTTGCTATCATAACGACAGGAAAAGTATGCATTGTGTGGCTCGAAGCACATGCAGAAGGAATGTTCTAATTTTCTTAATTAATGATGGCTGTGAAACTAGACGGAGTTTCTGGAGGTGCTGAACAATAGTAGCTGCTTTTCCTTCATGCTGTAACTCCAGCTCATCCCTAGTTACCTAAAATCACCATCTCAGTTCATCAGGTTTAGATCAGGGGATTAATGTGGAGAACAAACACTTATTTTGTTTACTATATTATTCCATATGTGTCCCTTAATTGTTTTCATATCTTTAATATTAATCCACAATTTATGAACTAAATAAAATATATGAGAAAAAAAAACAATGAATGAGAAGGTGTTTAGGGGGTTGTTGTCCGAAACTTAACAAATAAGTAAAAATAAATATACGGGCAGTGACAGTTATAAGTACGTCTTTACAGTATCCTAATGTTGGATATACACTGACCACCGGGTTGCAGAATTCTTTAAAACTTTTAAACAATTGTCCTTAATATAACAATGCATGCCGGCACTCAAGGACTCCAAGCATGAAAAACAAAATCTCAAAAATCAATAATATATGACATTTGACATGGAAATTTCACAAAATGCATGAAATTCAACATTTAAAAGAAACCTTTCACTAGGAGGAGACTGTCTCAGCTCTGTACAACATCACATATTGCTCACAAGAAGATTGCTCTCTTTTTTTTGTAGTGATGGCTGAGAAGAAGCTGATTGATAGGCTGAACATATTTAGATAATAAATAATGTATTGTAGTCTCTATTAAATCTTCAGTATAATCAAATCATCCATGACTTTTGCTGTGGTGCTGCACTGAAGATTGTGCCTTAACACTGCCCAGCACTGTGGAAATAAAGTAAAATGACCTAACATTGCTCTGGGTGGAAAATATCGACTGGGGCTGATCTCCGGTTTCTTCCTACCTCTTGCTGTTGCTGTTTTTTTTTTTTTTTTTTTTTGTTTCCCTGCATTGACTTTAACAAAAGAAACTGTGGCCTGGGAATCTATAAAGCAGCTGTGTGACGCTATCCATTGTAAAAAAGCACTATATAAATACTTTTGAATAAACTTGAACTGAATGTGTTTTCCTCTCCAGACAGGACACTATTTTTCACCATGTCCGGTGATCTTAATGCACAAGCCAACTTGGGGCTCTACAAACAAAGCTCCAAAACCAGCTACACTTGGCCACAGGGAACAACAGTGGGTAAGTGAGCCAACTGGCATCTAGTTAATAGCTACCAAGTTAGCCAATAACACACCGCCAGCCACCTGCTGTACGTAAAACAGTCAACTGAGTTACCATACTTCTTATTATACACTGCCTGGCCAAAAAAAGTCACACACTCTAATATTTAGTTGGATTACCTTTAGTTTTGATTACGGCACGTATTCGCTGTGGCGTAGTTTTCACAATCTTCTTCTGCAATGTCCCAATGCAATGCATTTATTTCTGTCCAGAATTGCATTCATTTCCCCCCAAGATCTTATATTGATGATGGGAGATTTTGAGCACTGCACAAAAGTCTTCTCCAGCACATCCCAAAGATTCTTAAAAAGGGTTAAGGTCTTGACTCTGTTGTAAAACAATCCACGTGTAAAAATTATGTTTCATACTCCCTGAACCCGGCACTTAATCCTGGCATTGTCATCTTGGAATATACCCGTGCCATCAGGGAATACAAAATCCATTGATGGAATAACCTGGTCTATATTCAGTATATACGGTAGTCAGCTGACCTCATTCTTTGGGCATATAACATTGTTGAACCTAGACCTGCAGACCAACTGCAGCATTAACCCCAGATTATAGCTTCGCCCCCACAGGCTTGTACAATAGGCACTAGACATGATGGGTGAATCGCCACAGCTGTTTCTCTGCTTACCCTGATGCTCCATCACTCTGGAACAGGGTAAATCTGGACCTATTGGACCACTTGTCCTTCAACCTTCTTCCAGTCTTCCAATCTTTATGCTTCCTAGCAAATTGAGGCTGTTTTCGCCAGATAGCCTTACCAATAAGTGTTTTTCTTGAGGCTATACAGCTGTTAGTCCCAATCCCTTGAGTTCTCTTCACACTGTGCCTGTGGAAATGCTTTTACTTTCACTATTAACCATATTCCTGAGTTCTAGTGTTGCTTTTCTACCAGTGGCGGATGCTGGTCTTTCAAGGATGGGAAGCTCAATTTCGGCCTACATCTTAACATATGTCGTTTTATTTATACGTAAATTCTACTCTCCCTGAGATTTTTTTTGTAAACAAAAGGCATTATTTTTAAGTTTTCACTACACAACAAAAAGGTACCCATTCTTTACATTGAACAATTACATAAAAAAAGACGCTATGACCTGAATAAACATAAAATGATCAGTAAAAAAAAAAAACATTACGCAAAATCTTTAAAGTTGGTAAAGGAAAAAATGCAGGTAAATTTAGTTCCTTTTTGGACAGTTTTAATTTCCTTAAATAATCCCTTTATTAATTTAAATTATTTAAATTATTTTTAATAATAACACAATACTTACTACTGGCCCCTGTTCATTTATGTCCTGACATTTTATTTGTTACAGCACTTCCAGTCAGCCAGCTCACTTTATCATACCAGAACAGCTGAAAATACTTTTCCCCTGCACTGTTTAAAGCAGCGCTGTGAAGCTCCTGGAATGAGTGAGAGGAAAACCGCGGCGTTACCAGTGATAAGAAGATGATTCTGAACTAAATTCAGCGCGGTGTAGCGCATATTTAATCAGTGACATGTACACACACAACAGTATATATTTAATCACTTTTTTTTTTTTTTTTTACATTTTAGGGGAAGCTGAGCTTCCCTTGCAGTCTTAGAGCAATCGCCACTGTTTTCTACAGTTTGATTTCACCAAATGTTTAAGTGGTCACCGATCATCATCATTCAACATTTTTGTTGCCGGCCACATTCCTTCCTTGAAGGTTGATGCATGCCAGTCGTTTGACTTTTCTGAAACCGACTAACATCTTCCCCACTGAAAGCTACTCACTGCATCAGCTAGAGTTAATAACTTATTTCTAGGTAAGCCTAATCACCCATACATTTATTATCCAATGGACGGTGCTCTCCTGTTTGCTTAGTTAAATCCAGGTGGTGACTTTTTTTTTGCCAGGCAGTGTATATTATTTAAGGATCGTTAAGGTATGATTAAGAAAACTGTATTTTTCTTTTCTTCTGTCATTCAGCACAAAAATATGTGAAAATCATCACAAAAAGCACAACCCTGGATGGCAAGCTGTACTCCTTTCAAACTGTGAAGAATTCGGACACGGACCCGGAAACGCCTTTATGGATTTCTCAAGTTTCTCACTACTGCATGGTAAGCAGCCTGAAGCTGAGTTTCTTGATTTTAAAGTTCTGGTCTCAAGAGTTCCAGCAGGACATGACAAAATTAAAGCATGTGGCCTCAGGACAGGACAAAATTAAAAAGATTACAGAGTAAGAACAAATAAATTACTGTCTGAATTCTTTAAACAGCAGAACAAAAGTCATTCAGCCCACAGTGGAAAATATGTGAAGGAATCACAGGGACTGTATCGTAATACCACTGTCACCAGGCTCATCACACTGACAGTGATGACACTCTGATCATGAGAAAATATTACTAAAGAACGTTTTTTTTCTTAACCAGTTTGTCATTTAAAGGTTGTGACATCAAGCAACATTTCAATGTTCTTCCTTCTTAGTCAGTGCACTTTGTCAATCAGAGGAGAATGTATTAGTGTCATCTGTTAGAGTGTGTTTCTGAATCGGTACAAACTTCTTACAGTAATGAGGAAGAGGGCAGGATTAAGAATTTTCAGTTCTTGTGTCACTAGAGTTTCATTATGAAGACAAAACTTTAGGTTACTTGCGTAACCCCGGTTCTCTGATAGCATGAGTGAGGTGTCTCACTATGGGATACGCCCCTTCCGCGTATGCCTCAGAAGCTCTATTCCACTACGCCAGCCAATGAGGCTGGCTGACAGCTGTGACGCTCGTGCTCACATCCCCCCGTATATAATACGGTGGCACAGCGTCACCTCCTCATTCAAAACAGGCACACCTCTTCCTCGCTTCACGCTGCAAGGAGGGTGGTCTGGTGAGACACCTCACTCATGCTATCAGAGAACCGGGGTTACGCAAGTAACCTAAAGTTCTCTTTCAAGCATTCGTTTCGGTGTCTCACTATGGGATATCCTAACTCCCGTATTGCCAGACAAGCCTTCCCGAACACACTGTCAACCAGCCAAATCTAAATAAGGCACTTTACCAGTGTAAGCCAAAGCAATCGCTTCTGAATTTCAGTGCGATAGTCTTTGTTACGTAATACATTTCCTGTTAGCCAAGGCTAACCTGAGTACTATTTGAAGATAAACCCCAAAACAGAGACGGGGTTTGGAGGCAAGTAACAATCACTGTGCCCAAAGTGGCACACTAAAGGATGTTATCTCATCACATGCCACACTGCAATAGCTGCCATGTACAGCTTAACTGCGGGGAAATACCTAACTCTCAGGTCTTGTGAGAAATAAAGTATAACTCCCAGAGCATAGGGACAGGGTTTTAAGTTTCTCTGAACACCACTGTTCAAACCACTCCCCACTTGTATCCAAAAAGGGACCTAGTGGAGGCAGCTCTCCCTCTTTTTTTTTTTTTTTTTTTTTTTTTTTAGGCAGTAACTCTGTTACACTTGAGCCAAACCACTCACGGGCCAAGCCCATAGGGCTAGTCGTTCCGGGTGTGGATGAAATATTTCCCCCCCTGCCTGCGTCAGTAGATCCCTACGCAATGGGAGGGGCCAGGGGTTGCCATGGAGAAGCTGCGTGACCTCCGCCAGCCAATGCTTGCCCGGCCAGTGTGGAGCTATTAAGATCATGGTCAGACCTTTTTCCCTTACTCTGGCTAGAGTTGGGGAGATTAAGATTGGAGGAAACGCGTAAAGCAGCGATCGTGGCCACTCGTGTGAGAAAGCGTCGACTCCCAGCGGGGCACTCTGATCGTGCAGCGAGTAAAACAGCAGGCACTGCGCATTCTCTAATGACGCAAACAGATCCACTGTTGCTCTGCCGTAACGCTCCCAAATCTGTTGGACAACTGAGCTGTTGAGTGTCCATTCCCCATAAAGGGGATTACCCCTCGACAGCAGATCTGCCGCCCTGTTCAAGATCCCCCGAACGTGTGTAGCTCTTAGGGATAAAAAGTGAACACTACTCCATAAAATCAACCTGCGGGCCAGTGTGTGTAACGGACGGGAGCGCAGCCCTCCCTGACGGTTGATATACGCCACTACCGCCGTATTGTCCGTCCTCACGAGAACGTGACAGCCCTTTAGAAAAGGGAGAAAATGTCTGACTGTTAGCTGAACCGCCAGCATCTCAAGACAGTTTATGTGAATGGATCGCTGCCGGTGACTCCACCTGCCATTAACTGTCCGGCCCTCGTGAATGCCCCCCCAACCAGACAGTGACGCATCTGTCGTCACTACCCGTCTAGCATGCACGACGCCCGTAGGGACCCCCTGTGTTAAGAAGCGCTCGCGCTTCCATTGACACAAAGCCATCAGCGCCGTCTGCGTGACTTTCACTTTCCAGCGCGAGTGACGTAACGGATCCAACCTGAGCGAGGCCACCCAGCGCTGGAAATCCCTCATGAATAAACGTCCCAGAGGGATAACGTCTATGGCTGAGGCAATCATGCCCAAAAGTCTAAGACACATGCGAAATGGGATCGTGTTTCCCATTCGAAAGGCATCCAAACACACTCTGAACTTTGCAGCTCTTTCTGCAGATAGACATGCCCTGAGCGACACTGAATCCAGTGTCAGCCCCAGATAAGATATGCACTGGGTTGCAACCAACACACTCTTCTCTGTGTTTAACTGGAATCCCAGTTTTAGAAGATGCTCCACAAGGAACATTGTGTGTTCTGTCACTTCTGATTGCGACTGAGCTAAAACGAGCCAGTCGTCTATGTACGTAGCGATACGAATGCCCCGTTTTCGCAGCGGAGCTATCGCCGCCTCCGTGCATTTCACAAACACCCGCGGGCTGAGTGAGAGACCAAAGGGGAGAACCAAATACTCGTACGTTATCCCCGCGAAGGCAAATCTTAGGTATTTCCTATGCGGGGGATATATGCTGATATGAAAATAAGCGTCCTTCAGGTCGATGGATGTAAACCAGTCGCCTGGGCGTATACACTTCAGTAGAGCTGAAAGAGTAAGCATTCTGAACTTGTATTTTCTTAAATATCTATTCAGAGCACGTAAATACAGAATGGGTCGTAAAGTTTGGGACCCCTTCTTGGGAACCAGAAAGTACCGAGAGTACAACCCGTCCTGATTTTGTCCAGGTGGCACTACTCTTATCGCTCCTTTCTTCAGTAATGAGGAAATTTCCTCCTGAAGAATGTGAGCCGATTCCCTTGTGGCTCGAGAATAAACGATTCCCGTGAAATGGGGAGGCTGTGTGTTGAACTGTAGCCTGTAACCATTTCGCATCGTTCTGAGCACCCAGCGGGACGAAACGCATGTGCTCCAATTGTCCAGCCATGTGGCACTCGCGCCCTCCAGCGGCAGCGCACTGTGATTACACGTGTCGTGTACTGCGCATGCGCGACCTGTCTGTGCCGAGATAGCGTGTGTGTGGCTTTTTAGCCCAGAGAGCAGAGACACTCCCTGAGGCTTCGGCTTTATGCCTTTTATGTTTTGCAACATTTTGCGTTTTATTCTGTTTTGCAACATGTAACGAGCATAAAACACAGAACCACTTGGCTTTATTGAACACATCACTGCTGAAATGAGTGAGGGTGTGCTTGGTGTGCGAACTGGGCATGGTTGGCACACAGAACATATGGGAGCGCCTGAACTGCGTTTCGCCTGAACATTAGGGAGAGGAGCCAGTAAATGGGGGGCAGATTGGCTTCCTCCCTGCGCCAGATACCCATCAGGCTGACTTTTTCTGCCTCCTCACCATCCGTGAGGATGAGCTGGGGGGCGGCTGGGCAGCTTGTGGTAGCGTCTGGGGCTTCCTGGACCAAGCTGTCTTGCTTTCAGCGCTACTGCTTTGATCCGGCTGTGGTCTCGGCCGTTTAGGAATACGAAAACCGACAGTCGGACGGGCTGCAGCCTGTGTGAAAGGAGGGCGAGGAGGAGCTGTAGGTCCCGGCTGTGATTTCCTGGGTAGGCACAGCTGGAGCGCTTCATCGTCCCTCTTCTTTTCTTCGCACCGCTTCTGCATCAGCGCGAGAGCGGAGCCGAAGATGCCCCTGGGCACAACCGGTGCATCCAGAATGGCCTCTTTCTCCCTGTCTGAGAGATTCGCGAGATTCAGCCACCTGCCCCTTTCCTGGACAACCATCGTGGCCATGGCTTTGCCTGCCGCTTGGACCGCACATCTCTGAAGACGGAGGGAGAGATCCGTGATGACACAAATCTCCTCCCATAGAGGTGAGCCTGGCGTGGCTGACGCGTCGTCCTGCAGCTCAGCCTGGTAGGCTGTAAGCATGGAGATGGCGTTAAGGGCTCTCGCAGACAGGGCGACCGCTTTATAAGCCCGATCGGTCATGCTCGACTGAAAGCGGTCTGCCTTGGAGGGCAGCGTGGGGTTGGAGGCTGCTGAGCGGCTGGGATGCAGGTGTGCTGCTACCAGGTGCTCCATGGGGGGCATGCGAAGAAGTCCTTCTTCTTCCATATGCTCCAGATCAAGAGCAGATCCTCCTTGGATAGGAGTTTTTCCTGTAAAGGGCTTCTCCTTCCAGCACGTAGCTAACTCCTCCATAAGCTCTGGAAATATGGGGAGTAGCTGTCTCGCTGCCCGCTTCGCCCTAGGCAATCTCCTTCCCTCATAGCGTGACTTTGCAGTCTCCGCTAGCACGGCTGGCCACGGGATGTTCAGCTTTTCAGCTGCACGCTTTAGCACATCCTGGAGGTCCACATTTAGAAACTGAGAGTGTGGTGACTCTCCCGATTCACTAGTGACCTCCATGGCACATGGGAGTGTTACCATCTAGGCGGAGGGGAGGAACGGTGAATCCTCAAATTCATCATCCTCGTCAGAGATGAGAAATTCGGATCCGTCGTCCATATCATCCTCTTCTCCCTCCAGCTCATCCTCTTCTGCGTCTAGCAGAGTGGGGAGTGGGGCGAGGGTGTCTAGCTGGTCACCCCAGCTTAACCCCGCGGGAGTGGATGATGCAGCGGGCATGGCGACCTGCTGTGTACTGGGCGGATTTGCATCGCCTGATATGAGCGGGTCCCCACCCGACAGGCTGACTTGGCGCGCCAGCCTGCGGCGTAGGCTTTTGACTGTGAACCGCGCGCAGTGATGGCACGAACCAGGACCGGCCAGCGCTGCCTGGGCGTGTCGCAGCCCGAGGCAAGCGGCACATACATGGTGCGTGTCCCGGCTAGCTATTTTATTCCCACAGGGACACGACCGTGCGGGTTCACCATCTCCACTCGGCACTGCCTGCATTACTGCAAACAATTAGCTGGTGTGCTAATTTGTGCTATACCGCGCTATTCGGTGGACGATGGCGTGGTGGGCAATCTATTCACCGTTAGCACAGGGGGCTAGTAACTAGTCGCGGCGCTAATGCTAATGTGGTTGTTAGCTTAGCTAGTTCGTTTAGCCGTCGTTTGGAGACAACCCGACTAAACAGAAAAATATTCGGTCTATGGTGAAGACCAGAATAAATCCTCTTTCTCTTCAAAGTCGCTAAACGCCCGGCGACGGAGGTATTAACTCCGTCTGTGGACTGTTTAGCTTAGGCGGCCTGTAGAAGAGAGAGTGTGTGGAGGCTTCTGGTGTGAAGCGAGAAGAAGGTTTTGAATGAGGAGGTGATGCTGCGCCACCGTATTATATACGGGGGGATGTGAGCACGAGCGTCACAGCTGTCAGCCAGCCTCATTGGCTGGCGTAGTGGAATAGAGCTTCTGAGGCATACGCGGAAGGGGCGTATCCCATAGTGAGACACCGAAACGAATGCTTGAAAGAGAACCACTGAATCACTGAGTTAATGTACACTGGTTATTAAAAGTTATAGAACCCCAGCCTTTTTTCCTCTGTGTTTTTCCATTTAATCTTATCAGGTCCAGTCAATAACTGTAAATGGTGTAAAGTCCAGTGTTTTCTTATTTTAGTAAAAATGTTATTATTAATATTATTTTAGAAAATGGGGTGAGTTTAGCAAACAATTAATTGGTTAACTGAGCTTTGGAAATGGATTTTAAAAAATATTAAATAGTAAATTTACAAAATGTTTGTATTAAAACAGTGCTGAAACAGATGGTGTTACTGCACTCTCTACTGCAGCATTTACACTCAGCACATTCACATTTTCATCATAATATATATTAGAAAACTCAAACTAGAAAAAGAGACAGAAACACAAAGAACTCTTGGCTATTAAAAGTTAGAAATTACAGATGAAGCCAGAAATCAGTGAGTACTGTTTTCGTAAATCTTCCAAAGCCCCTTAGAAACTGGACAAAACTGGTACAAAAAGAAGTCTGGCTGACCCACATGGCAACAGGGCCTTTAGCTCAGCTCAGCTTAGCTTAAAACTGACCTAATTCTCAGTTTCAGCAGTGAAGACAAGAATAACTGAAGTATAACTAAACGTGATAACTAAGGGTACATCAGCGGCTGCAGGTACTAGTGCGTGAGGTTTGCAGCCATATAAATTGGTTATCATGAAAAAAGGAAGGAAGCTCATCAGACCTTTTAAAGTTTTACGTAATGCTTATACGCCAAAAATAGAAAACATATGATTATTAAGTGTTGGTGCCCTGTCTAACATTTAGCATAGATTAAATATAAAAAAGGCATTTAGAACACTTTTTAACACAGTACAAAACAAAAAATAGGTACAATACTATAAATACACATTATGTCCAGTCCTTCACCAGCCTGGGCCTGCTCTTCAAGGACTTAATGATTCTTAGGTAAACAGAGCAGGTTATCAGTATTCACCACATGTGCCACGGATACGCCAACACTTGTCCTACCTTGCCTCCCAAAAATCAAGAAGCTTTTAGAACAGGAGACGCTAACCTGATATTCCAGGACAGAGTCCAAAAAAGCGCTGGTTGTAAACAGTATCATTTACAATATGCTAAATCATGCACATACACTTTCTGCTTTCCAGGTAAGTTTTAATAAAGGAATAGGAAGAATAGTGAGTCATCTTAGATGACAGAGAATAAATGATGGATGATTCCTGTACCTTGAGATAAGAGAGAAGAACAGGTCAGGTTCAAGGCAGTACCCCAGAAGAGAAGGTCTGCTGCTGTCGACTGAACTTATAAGGAGCTGTTTAAAAATTTTATTGTTTGACTAAACCGCGACAGTTTATTTAACCCTTGTGTGGTGTTCATATTTTTTGTTACTCGTTTACTTTGTTACTTGTATTTAATTCAGCAAAATTAAGCAATTTTACATTAAAATGCTTTACACATGCTTGCTTCACCTAAATTGCAAGCAATATAAACAGCTTACATGGTTAATATTTGCCCTTTACCTTTCTTATGTACATTTCTTTCAAAAAGTGCTACTCTTTTTTTTATTAGTTTTTTAATAAAATGTAAAAGAAAATGAATTAAACTCAAGATATGAGTAGAAAATTTGTTTAGTTTCAAATTTACAAATGAAGCAATGTTTATTAGCCCTTGGCCAAACATACTGTATGTAATATAAATGGTTGGGGGGGGGGTACAGTGTGTGTTTATCGAAAATGTGTTTTGATATATGTTTTTCACAAAAAATGAGCCAATGCCAATGAGTTTGAGTTAGAAAAAATATTTGTTTTAGTATCATTTGATGAAAAATGAAAACGGGTCCCACAGACACGAACGCCACACAAGGGTTAATGAGGCATTCTGGGCTTATTTATTTAGTTTAGTATTGTTTTTATGGTGTGATTAAAATCTTATAATTCAGTCTGACTGACCAAGCTGAGCATTCAGCTCCCAATTTCTCGGAGTCAAGTGTGTGTGTAGAGATAGCCACCCTGTATGAAGTTGACTACTGATGATTTATAGCTGTTTTATTGTGGATAAATGTGCAATAATTTGGCTTTTTATAGCATGTGTGTATTATTGCTCTGAAATGTAACACCACACATTTTTAGATTATGCACACAAACAAGAGTTTTAACCAATGTGATCTTACTGATGAGAGCCAGTTTCATCCATATTTTTTTGATTGGCTTTGTGACTGCACTTCAGGAAACTTTCAACTTTCTTGAAAATGTTCATATTGACTTAATGTATCATTTTCTTTACTTAGTTAAGTAGTTCCTAGCATAATATGAATTAGAACATTACTCAAATAGAGCTAATCGCTGTATACCTGTAACTCTACCTCTTCACAACTTTACAACTGATGCTCTCAAACACATTAAGAGGAAAGAAATTCAAGTAGTTACCTCTTGAAAAGTTCAGCACAGCTGTTAACTGAAAGCCTGAATTCCAGGGGACTCTACCTCATTAATCTGACAGAAAATCCAGCCAAATTGTGCAAAACTGTCCTTTTACCCTCTGAGAACTCTCCTCAGTGCTGCCAGCTGGACAATGATGTCTACCAAAAGATCCCTATTTGAAACCTAGCAGCAAGTAGACTTCAACAGTTCAAGTATTTTCTCTCCTCTAATGCTCTGAGTTCAGTTTTACAGGCCATTGTGAGTTAGTTGATGAGTTATGAATCAGTTATGAATCAGTGCTGCAGTACTGAAACTGGATATCTGATATCTGAGAGTTGATTATTTTCTTTATTTGAACCAGGGTGATAAAGGGGGGAGTAAAAGCTTGCTGCAGTTCCGCTGGACATCCATGCTGAGTGCTCGTCTGTTCTGTGGGAAAAAAGAGAATAGGACGACCTTCACAGAGCTGCTGGACGTTGCAGAATTGGAGATCTCGGGCGACACCATCATTTTTGCACTCTTCAAGAATGTATAGTAAGTAAGATGGTGTGCTGTGTGATTGTTTTTATGACTGCATAGACCATACATATATAGTCGTATGTAAAGATCTTAGGCACATTAGATTAAAACTTTGGAAAAACATTTAAGGGAACATATAAAACAAATGAAATGTGACACATTTCCAATATGATAAATTCAGCAAATACATTTATAAAATGTGCTCTTGCTCTAAAATATGCTATACTGTATAATTACATATAATACATGTCCTGTTGAGGATTCATTTACTTGTTTTTACTTAGAAAGTCAATTGTAAATTACAGTATTTGGAGGTTTCATGCAAAATATTAATTTTTAGCAGTTGTCTTTTAACGTATTTAAAACCTAAGAATTAAGAGTTAGACTAATTAAAATGTGGTAAAATAATTTACACTGCCTGCCATTTAAAGTTATGATATTTTTTGCTACTCTGTAAAGATTTTGGACAGAAGATGTAGACTCAAAAAGAAGGGAGAGTTAGGAATAAGAGATAATAGATTTAAAGGGAAGAGAAATCTAGCCAAATAACCCATAAGAGTCTAGACCCATTTCTAACGATTGATTCAGATTTTTTTTTATTGTACTTATATTTTTAACAATAATGTGCAACAATAACAGAAATGACAGAAAAACAATTTGAGAACTTGAATTTGAAAAAAAAAATACACTCCTAAAAGGATCAGTATCAGTATAATGGGTGACTTTTATGTTCTTAGCATATTTGTATAAATTTCATACAAACACTGTAACATTTTTTTTAAATGTAGTCTAAATTAACACATTTTTACACAAATAGTTGTGCATATACTGTATTTTTTATACTGTATATCTTATAAGGTGCACTATCAATAAATGTCTATTTTCATACTTAAAGCACACTGGATTATAATGTGCATTTTAAGAGACAGTAGTAAGGAAATTCAGCTGGTCTCGCCGCTGGGTGGTGGTGGAGGAGGGTAGCTAACTAAGTTAAGTAAAGCTAAGCTAAATTAACAAAACTGTAATAAAAAAGATTTCCTTTCAAAGTCAAAAGAGAGCTGGGTGTAAATCTACACAGATTTCTCTCCTGAAAAACTTCCGTTTATTTACAGTAAGCTTAGTTTCCAGCACAATTCTGGAGCATTAGCATTAGCGGCTAACCGCTCCAGCAGGGCCGATAATACTCACCTCGAATGGCAAAAGAGCTAGCGCTTAGCACGGCTAGTTTAAAATGCTAATGCTGTTTCAGCAGGGGTTAGCAGCAGGCTACAGGCTGATAATACCCATCTCTGACCAGCTAAAGAGCTAGCACGGTTAGCGGCAAATGCTAATACTGCTCCAGCCATTGTGCTGGAGAACTAACAGAAACAACTTTATAACGCTGTACTTCAGAAGAGTGGCTTTAACGTTACTGCTCCTTACAACCTGACTGACAGAATTCTTACATAAGACACGCTGCACGCTAAAATGTGCACTGACAATTTTGGGGAAAATTAAAAGGATTTTAATACTGCATGTTACTTTCTGTACTTTTTATACAGTTTTCTTTAATGTGATACCTGGGCTTTTTGCCATATCTGCAGTTCTGCCTGGTTTAAGTGTTTAAATAACACAATTTGTGTTAGTATGTTTGCTTAATGTTTTAAAGATGCGTTTTTGAATAATTTAGGCATTTTTATTCGTTATTTATCTATTTTCATAACAATATAAAGCTATTTAAATGTGTGCAAGTATTCCCTGTCTAGGTAAAAATGTACCATCAGACACATCAGATTATAAGGCATGCTATCAATGAATGTCTGTTTTCTAATCTATTTTCATACATAAGGTGCACTGACAATCTTTGCGAAAATTAAAGGATTTTAAATGCTCCTTGTAGTGTAAAAAATGCTGTGAATGTCCATCCTGTTATAGTAAAATATCCTGGTTATTAAAATATTATATATTCTAAGATTTTAATTTATCTTTGGCATATAAGAAGATCAGCAGGAACAGTTCAACATGTTTGCGACTCTAGTTCAATGCTAGTTTTCTCTGAAAATTGTTCCCAATGCAGATTGCCGTAACAGGGAGGATAAATCCATGCAAGTGAAAACAAAAGTGATTAATTTGGATAATATGATGTCTGTATAGTCTAAAGGCTTATTAATATTGTAAATAGTCAAAAGAATCATTTTCCTCTAAGCTTAAGGGGCCAAAAGGCACAGTATTTTTATAATGACCCTGACATTGTGCAAATAAGGTCACACGATCGGATACATTCTGAATATGTCACCTAGGACAGAGTGCAGTAAGGAACTTTACACATCTTTAAAGGGTCTCTGACACATTCATCTCCATGAGCTCTTCAGTGTTAAAGGTGTCTGTCTGCCAAGGGTCAATGCAGAAGTTGAGAAAGAGCTTATTTAAGAGCATCTCATCACTTCTGTCAGCTGTGTCTCGTTCCAGTTCCTCACAGAAGCTCAGTTTAGTGTGTGTGTGTGTGTGTGTGTGTGTGTTGAGAAAAGTTAATGCTGATCTCTGTCTCTGTCCCACAGTAACATCAGAGCTGTGTGCGTTTATAAAATGTCTGAGATCGAGCGGATCTTCAACAGCGCCAAGTTCAAAGATCCCAAAGACTCCATCTCACAGAATCCTGGAGAGGTACGGTCCTGCACAGTACAATACACATAAGGCTTTCCTAGACATAATGCACAATGTGAATAAAAGTAAATCTAAATTTAATTAAGCTTAATCTGTGGTTTATTTTTATATAATATTTGTTCTAGATTTTCCCAAAGTATAGTCGATCAACCAAGGTATTAGGGCTGCAATTGCTGATTATGGCAAGACCCTATGTGATATGATAGGAATCGTGATACAGGGATTATGGTTCAATATATTGTAATATAGTGCAATAGCCTACTGTAAGCAAGGAGATAAAGTGCAGTTGTTTTAATTTTATTTTAGCAAATCTTTCTTAGTATAAGAGCCATACATCATATTTACAAAATAAGATTAAAAGTTTATTTTTATTAAATCAAGAAAAGTGGAATCTAATGACAGAGTACAACACTGCCATCTAGTGTTCAGGGTTTAAACATTACACAAACTGAACCCACTGCCTGACACCAGTCTTTTCCTATAAACTATAAACTAGAAAATCAATGTGTTTTTGGAAATAGATACAATACTGCAAAACTACACTTTTATTATTATAAGTACACTTTTATTATTTATTATAAGTATATTTATAAGTATTATACTATAGTTTACTAGAATTATTTTTATTACAAGTTAGAATACAGCAAAACATACTCCAAAAGGTTCATGGCACACAGTGGCCTACAGAAGATAAAATTATCTGATAATAAGAAAGTAAATTGTATATGCTTACATTTAAAATGAAATTTAGCTCCAATATCATAATGATCATAATAATGCATATGATGCATATTGTCGCAATTAAACTGTCCCTTATACTATGTTACAATTGTATAATATATATAACTGTAATAAACTCATTTTACATTGACTTCCATTTAAAGTTAAAAAGGTTTTTTGATGCTACTAACTAAAAGTTGCTCAATCTTCTTGTCAGAATGCCTCTAGTTTGAAGATACTTTGCATGCACATCTTGTTAACCGTCTGTGTTAACCGTGTATATGGGGTATGTATGGTGACAAGTGTGAAGAAGGAAGGGAGAACCTGTGAAACCATTCACTTCTGCATTCAGGATCTTGCTTAAATGTTACAGACAGTCACACAGTGTTCTTTTGATCACATTGTATAGATTACACAGACAAACAGTGTCAGAATTCGACCTGATTATTACAGTCAGTTCCTCTTGTCACTGAATGAGATAATAAGTTCTGTTATTTGTGACATGGGACTAATATTACCTTTTTTAACTTAACTTATTATTGGGCTAGTCACATTCATAAACTTTATTACTGGTTAAAATTTCCTGAATCCTGTTGGTGCATATTTGAGCTATCATTCTGCAGGGGATCTTATATATCTGCTCTATTTTATTCCTCTTTATCTAGTTTAATTTCATTATTTTTTCACACTTATATGATTGTATGTTAACGCACACATATACTGTGTTTGATACTGTGGGTTCAGGGGCGTGGCCACTCTGACCCGGCAGCAGGAAGCACACAGAGATACACAAACACGGGGGAGTAAATTAACTCAAATCATACCTTTATTTGGTTTTAAACGCCCTCCACCACACCCAAAATAAACTCAAAGCAATATAAATCGGCCCAATTGGGCTCTAGTCATTGAACAGAATACTTATTCTTTGTTTTAAAGATCCGTGCAGCCTTAGCCCTCAGCTCACCAGCGAAGTCTTTCCGAGTGTGGGCTGAGGCTGAGTTTATATACCTGTCCCAGCTGGCTGCTTAATCAGTCCTGATGCAGACCAGCTGAGACAGATAGGGCTGTACGTTCAGGCGTGGGGTGGCAAAAAAGTGCCCCAGTATTGAGCTGTTTAGCAGTGGAACTGTGTTCTCTGGAATGATGGATCTCCATCTAGTACTTTTTGGATGAGTTGGGGAGTTTGGAATAAGATGGGGTCGTGATCATCGCAATCAAATCCTCATAGCAATGTTTCAAAAAACTGTAGTTACTCCAACAAAAGCAAAGAACAAAAAAGAGTGGAATGTAAATTGAACATGATGTATTTCCTTAAGGCACACATTATGAACGTCCACATCTGTATAAGCTCTAAGGTATTATATTGTGAGTAAGATTAAACACTGGTGGCCAGTAAGGTGGCCAAGCTTGCTCATGGCAAGGCCATGCAAATTATCATGGTTTTAGTGAGGCCTGATAATAGTAGCCTTCAACATCTCTGAAGTTGTGTGGCTTTTAAACATTCCTCCAACCACAGTGTCACATTTCTACCAAGAATATGTCAAAATAAGCTAATAGGCTAATATTACCACCCGCAGTGGACTGTGCAGTGGGTGGTAAAGATTGTGTCCAGCGACTTCTGGCTAAAATTGTCTATACAGGCAAACAGACAAGTGACTCCGGCAAAAAATCCCACCCACATTCAATGCAGAAGACCCCACACACACATCCCACAGCTCAGTGCAGTGTACTTTAGCTATAGTGGGAAATGGCAAAAGTCATGGAACACAATCCTAGTCTCATGCCCCATAACATCTGGCCTGTCAGTTTAGATATGGCATATGCAATAGAAATCTTACAGTTTACAGGAAAAAGAAAGCATGAGAAAGAAGACAGCCGATGCTAATAATCTATTCATGTTTATCTCACAGTGTGTTTCAAACAGTCAGTCCTTACATGCAAGTGTTCTGAAGTTCATGGAACAGCGTCCGGAGATGGAGGAATGGATTTTGCCTGAGAGCGACCCCCTGGTCTTCCGCCACCACTTGTACTCACACTTACAGGTGGACAATGTCAACAATAAAGATGTCCTGTTAATGACGCTAGGTGAGTAAACATCTCTGTAACTAAACTGTAAAAAAAAAAAGTTTTACAATATTTTATAATGTATATTAATGTTTGTTTTTTATTTGAATAATAACCTTAAAATAACAAAAATAGACACTTTATTGAAAAAATAAAAACTGTTTAAGTGAAATACAAATATAAATTATTAGCTTATAAGATATTAGATGGCAACATGGCAAGGACACTAACTATAAATTAATTTAAAAAATGTTAAAACATTAGCTACCATGGTAACACTTTACAATAACTGTACATTAATCGACAGTATTTACAACAGAATGTCTCAACTAATTATTAGTTGACAATAGTTTTTAGATTATTAATAAATAAAAATTGTTTAAAAAATGTTTAATACATTGTTGTTTAAAACAGCTTAAGCATTACAATGTAGTAATGTGTAATAATGTCTTATCCCGTTTCAATTAATACTTGATTATTACTGTCATAAATACTGTTAATTGTGATCCTTATAGTAAATGTTCTGTAATTTTATTTAACAAAATACTGTTATGCAGATACATAATAAGTGCAAAAAACATGCAAGAAAATCAATGAAAAAAAAATAGTCACCACTGCTTGAAGAAAGTTAGTCTTTTTAACAGACATTTTCTGTCTTTCAGAAACTGAGTAGTACTTTTAATATATTGTGATTTTGTATGACAGTGTTGTGTTCCCATAATACTTATGATGACTATAGGATTTGTATTTAATTATTAAGAGATGACATTTAGTAGTAGTTTTGTTAAGCACGGTTATGTTATGTTTTTTAATGATCTAAGAGATGTTTTGGTGAGGTTAGCTGGATATTTTTGGATAGTTCTAATTAATCCTGATGAAAACTAAGCTAAAGAGAAAGTCTTTTGGGGTGTTAGCCTTCATTTTAGAGGCCCCCTTTAAGAAACACCTAATATTATTTAAAAAAAAAACATTGCTGTTACAACCATTTGTGGTTGAGTAAATGTTGTATAATTACTACAGAAGCATGTTTACAATTTTTTGCAAATAATTCATAAATTAATTGAAACTTTTTATCCAACTAGACCTCTCTTTTTGGCGGACTGTAAAAAAAAAATTCTAGCAGCAGGTGCACTAAAAAAAGTCCATAAAACACTGTAATAAAAAAAAATACCTAAACCTTTTTTTTAGGGATGTGTTTTAAAGTGTAGAAAAACATATCAACACTTATGCAGAGCATGACGATGTGAAATGTTGTGGTAATCAAAGAGAAGGGAAGGGAGTTGTCACATCCACCCGACAAATTTGATAACAGAGACTGATCGTGTTCACAGTGAACCAGAACAGGGAGAGGGGTGATTTGCACCATCGGTCTGAAAGTGAATGTTGGCCTGATCCTCTGTGACGTTTCAGGTTTAAATGTTTTGTTTCCGCGTGTGAAGGCAGGGTTCGAGTTTCAGCAATGCTGGGAGAGTTTACAGTAATATACATTACACCACATATACCCCACAGAGTTGCTAGACTTACAAGACTAAACAGGATATTTCACTTCTATAATAAAAAAAGAGGAACTGATTAGTTTCTGAGAAACAAGTTGTGTGGTCATACCAATTTAAATTCTAAACCAACCTACAGGTGCTGGTCAACGAATTAGAATAATTTGAAATAGTGCAATCATGAAATTCTTTGAATGCATTTTTTGTGCAGAAAGCATATCAGGTGTTCACCGCACCTGTCCTACTCGTTAGACTAATCACAGAACTCGTTACCTGGAAAAAAATTTGCTCAGCTGAGCTTTCCAAAAGGCCCATTTAGGCCATTTAACTGTGACACTGTTGTTTTATTGAATTAGAATAATGGAGAAACCGTTTCATTGAATTAGAATAAATGCTCGAATGTTTGTTTTCTGTGAAGAGTGTTCACTGTGCAGTATAAAGTCAGGGTTGAGTAGAATTTCTAAGTTGTAAAATCAATCATGGGTAAGCAGCGTGACCTCTCAACCGGAATAGTGGCTCAAATTCAAGCCCTTCGCCAACAAGGCTTGACCCAAACTAAAATTGCTGAGCAGCTCGGCATCAGCCAGTCTTCCGTCTGCAAAGCTCTCAAGAAAAACTGCAGCAAGTGCACCAACTGTTCCGGCGTCCGAAAAACTTCTGCTCGCGACAACAAGCAGCTGAGAAAGATCGCAGTCAGCAACCGGTTCAAGTCCACTTCCGAGCTCACCGACTTGTGGAACAAGCAGACCGGCGCTGACGTCTCCAGATCAACCACTTACCATCGTCTGCGCGAACTCGGCTTCAAATCTCACGTTCCAGCAGTAAAACCAATGCTGAACAAGAAACAAATGGAGAAACGGCTGAAGTGGGCCAAAGAACACGGCGAGTGGACTGCTGAAGACTGGCAGAAAGTGGTCTTCGGTGACGAATCACGCTTCTGCATCTCCTTCGGTGACCAAGGTCCTCGTGTCTGGCGTCGTGGTGGCGAAACCTACAACCACGAGTGCGTGAAAAGATCCGTCAAGTTTCCCCAGAGCGTTATGGTCTGGGGATGCATGTCCGCTCGAGGTGTAGGGAAACTCTGCTTCCTCAAGAAGACTGTCAATGCTGCCGTATATCAAGATGTTCTGGAAACGTTCCTGATTCCGACTGTTGAGGAACAGTTTGGCGAAGAAGACTTCATATTTCAACAGGATCTTGCACCGGCTCATGCGGCAAAGTCGACCAAAGATTGGTTCACTAAAAAACAGCTTGAAGTTTTGGCATGGCCGGCCAACTCGCCTGACCTCAATGTCATTGAAATCCTTTGGGCCATCGTCAAGCGGAAAATTTGCGACAGAAAGCCTACTACGCTGGACCAACTGAAGCAGAACATCGCCACTGCCTGGGAAGCTGTGAGTGCGGAAACTTGCGACAAGCTGGTCAAATCGATGCCGCGGAGACTTCAGGCAGTCATACAAGCCAAGGGGGCAGCCACAAAATACTGAGAAAGTGATGATTGTAATTATAATAAAAATTATTCTAATTCAATGAAACGGTTTCTCCATTATTCTAATTCAATAAAACAACAGTGTCACAGTTAAATGGCCTAAATGGGCCTTTTGGAAAGCTCAGCTGAGCAAATTTTTTCCAGGTAACGAGTTCTGTGATTAGTCTAACGAGTAGGACAGGTGCGGTGAACACCTGATTTGCTTTCTGCACAAAAAATGCATTCAAAGAATTTCATGATTGCACTATTTCAAATTATTCTAATTCGTTGACCAGCACCTGTACATTTTTTCTTCCTTCTGCTTAATAAGCCAAGTTAATATCTACCCAATCCTAAGAAAAGCCACCACATTTTAAAAATTACAAATGAACAGTTGGACACATATTAACGCTGCAACCATATAATCGACAATGTCAATTATTTAAATTTGTCGACTACAAATTTAATTGTCAACTAATCGTAATTTGGGTAAATGGCTCACTCACACCAGGGACGTGCACAGGAATCTTGAAGGGCAGTTTCTCTAACCTGAAGAAAGGGCACCCCCCCCCCCCCCCCCCAAAAAAAAAAACAAAAAACAAATAGTGTCTCTCTCTCTTCTGTATTCGTCTCTTTTCCGTGGGCATTTTGAATGTTCTGCATTAACACAACGTGCATGTGAATAATTCAAATAGTGCTTTATGCCCATCATGGTCCATCTTGCTTGATAAAATGAAATGTTATCAGCTGCATGTAACTTAGTTTGGTTAGCCTCCCACAAAACAACCTGAGCCATGTAAAACATTGACTGCAAGCTAGCTGGCTGTGTTTTTTTTTTTTTGCTACCTAAACGTGGCACAGTAGGTGCTGTCAGATTATTTAGAATCACTAAACGTCCTAGACTCGACGACATCGGAATTTAGAGAAGTTGATTGTGATCATGTCTTGTAATACTGTGAAGGCTACATTTCAAGCTCACCTTCAGGGCAGATGCTCTGCTAGTCGGCTGAAGCGCTTTTTCTTTTTTCTAGTGAAGTGTGCTGCGTGTCCCCCGCTACGCCCGCGCACCTACCTTTTGCCTCTCTCTCGAGGTGTCTAAATCTGAATGATTGACTCTGAAAACTTTGTTTTACGAAACTTCAATCAAAATTACGAATTATAAAGAAAATCTTGTTGAAATATGAAATAATATTTGCCTATATTATTTTTTCCCCTCCCTCGGAAGGGCAATATCAGCCAAGGACGGCAAAAGGGCAGTTGCCCAAGCACATTGGGCCATAGCGTCTGCACGTCACTGACTCACACATTACACTCAACTTCAGTCTGTGTTTCTAAAAGTGCCCAAACTCAAAGGATTATATATTTACTCATTAAATATTAGTAATTTCCATGTTTAAACAACATCTCAACATTTAAATGTTGTTTAAATCGCATGCTCCGCTGTTTTTTTCTTGTTTTTAGAGATGGAAATAATCGTTGACTAATCAACTAATCAAAAAAATAATCATCAGATTAATCCACTACCAAAAAGATCATTAGTTGCAGCCCTAAGCACAGACATTACTTACAAGTAAGATTATTTTCTTTTACTGAAAATTGTAATAGGTCCGAATGCTCAGGTTTAAGTACAACATTACTTATGAAGTATTTTAAGAAGCACTCATAATTTATAAAATAATCTTAAGTTCGAGGTTATTAAGTACTTTGCTTTGCTTTAGTTATAGAAAACTGACCCCTATTCTTTCAACCCACTCAAACAATATCCATGACTTACACTTGCTTTTACTCACCATTTAACAAGCATGACCTTGATTACGTGAACTCGGGGCATGGAATCATGGAAACACTGATCTCCGCAGGGCTGTAGCCTAGAAATAACTAGCTCTGATAAAAATGGTACATGGGAGAACGCTTTGGGTATTCTAAGAACAGCCACAGTTTGATAATTCTCAGTAATTGGTCTGAAACCCCATTGACTGGTCTGGCCTGACCTTATCGAGAATGTGGTTTATGCAGATTGAAAGAAGGAGAGAGGAGGGCATTCATTTACAGAAAAGACTTGTAAATGTGGACTTCCAGTATTTGTCAGCTGTACTAATTCTATTAGTTGATCATAAGTGTGTTTTGGGGCGTAACATGAAATAAGTGCCAGTTTTCATTGCTTTTAAGAGCCAGATGCTCTTTGACTATCACATATTAGCAGAGGATACTGACCTGCGTGTTCACGCTGTTGTCTAGGTGTGTGTGTGGATATGTGTCTGGATATATGTGTGTGGACAAACTTGTGTGTGGACATATGTGTATGTGGACATACAGCTCTTAAAAAATAAGAGACCATTTAAAAATTATGAGTTTCTTTAATTTTACTAAACTGAAAACATCTGGAATATAATCAAGGGGAAAGATGTTCACAGGACATCAAACCAAGCTAACCTGCTTGAATTTTTGCACCAGAAGTGGCATAAAGTTATTCAAAAGCAGTGTGTAAGACTGGTGGAGGAGAACATGCCAAGATGCATGAAACCTGTTAAAAACCAGGGTTATTCCACCAAATATTGATTTCTGAACTCTTAAAACTTTATGAATATGAACTTGTTTTCTTCGCAAATTTTGTGCTCTGAAAGCTCTGCATCTTTTTCTTTATTTCAGCCATTTCTCATTTTCTGCAAATAAATGCTCTAAATGACAATATTTTTATTTGGGCGAAATGTTGTCCGTAGTTTATAGAATAAAAAAACAATGTTTACTTTACTCAAAAATATACTTATTAATAGCAAAATCAGAGACATTGATTCAGAAACTGAAGTGATTTTTTATTTATAGCTAACACAGCTACCTAACTATATTAGACTCTGAGGCAAGTTAAAACTTATTGTATTTTTAACTAAAACCTTATCTCATTACAAACAATTATTCTGTATCATATTAAAGCTAGACACATTAAATGTGGATAAATGTTGTGGATGCATTCTTCATAAACTAGAATGAACCAGCTCATTTTTATTATATTCAAGGATATCTTTGGTGCAAAACTTTCTCTAGAAAGAATATTGAGCTTACAAACCCTGGCTGAACTCTTTGCTGGCTTGCAGGTCTATAGTCATGAGGAACTTGAGAACACTATTTTTGCAGCTGTGGCGGCTGCTGCTGTGTAGTGGAAACTGTGAGTCTCCGCCTGTAGTAAGATGGCGGTTTCCTTTTTACCAGGAACCCACCAAAAACCCACTGTGCTGAGCTACCAGACCTCAAATTCGGAACTGACAAATTTACAGGAAGAGAAAACAGATTATTATATTTGACATGTGTATTTAAATAATTACATTTAATTTCAAATGTACTACAGGATTAATCAATATTAGGTTTAGCTTCTTTAAAAGTATTACGTTATTTAAACTTAATTAAATTACATACATATTAGCATTGCTAGTAGAATGTGAGATTTTAGAACAGCTGCATATGATCTTAAAATCCCGGACACCTGTTCATGCATTGGTCCTTCTGAAATCAGGTGTTTTTTTTTGTTTTGTTTTTTTTTAATTGGTAACACTTTACTTGGATGGTCCATTTTATGGCCTTGTTGATGCTCAGCTGACATTCAACTAACACTGAATTGAATGTCCATTCATTTTAACTTAACCCTACGTTGAATGTAAATGATTCAAAATAGAACCTAACCCTACACCTAACCTTAACCCTTAATCAACCATAAAATCAAACCCTAACCATAACCCTTTCCTTAACCTAAGCTTAAAATCTAACCCTAAACCCAACGCTAAAATATTAAGATAAGCGTTTGGATTAGAGTTGAATGTAGGGTTTTATTCAATAGAGAATCATTTACTTTCACCTTTTAGTTCATTTGCATTTAATAGACATGTAGTTGAATGTTAGTTGAATGTCAGTTGAGCATCAAAGAGGCCATCAAATGGACCATCCAAGTAAAGTGTTACCAAAAAATGATCCTGCTTTTGTTGGAGTAACTGTCTCTACTGTCCAGAGAAGGATTCTATTCTATTTTTTACCTGATTTCACCAGATGAGCACTACCTAATCTCATCTCCTCCCCACCTCATCCCAAAAGTATTGGATGGAGCTCCATTGGATACTCCTCCACAGCTAAATACCGGGGGTGCTTTATACTCATCTATATCAGCATGTCTATGTCAGGAACAGGTGCAATCTAAGGTAGCTGATTTCATTCATTATAAATGGGGTATCCGCAATAGTGCTGCAATTAATGATTACTTTGGTAGGCAATGAATCTTCTAATGATTATTATTTTGATTGGTAGATTAGTCATGGATCATTTCTGGCATGTCCTACTCCACAAACATTTGGACATATAGTTTCACTCTCATATTTGCATGATACCACAGAGTCATGCTGGTTCTTGAAACTTATTGACCCTTAATGAGTCATGAGTGTTAAATCTGCTGAAGCCTGTGAAATTTATTCCAGTGTGTCAGCAGGAGCACTCTTGCATTGTTGACGTGACTCTTACTCTTACTCAAGTGTAGCGTCTTCAGAGGAAAAGGAAGTTATGAACAGTGCTACAATGCAGCATGCTAGCATGCACTTGGGCAGCAGTATGCAGATGAGTATTGAAATAGTGTTGAAATAGTGCACCGAAATAGTGTACATTTCCAGTTTATGCCACTGTTGGTAGGACCTCATTAACATAACCTTGGCCTGTCAAAGTTCCTTCTATGGTATTTTGACAGGCCTTGTCACACTTTCAGTTTTGAGTCATGCTTTTGTCTTTAGGTGGAGCAAACCAATCCATGCGCTTGTGACATTACTCATTTCACAAGTGTAGCATCAGCAGAAGCAAAAAGTTATATGCTTGAATGTTTGTTTTCACTTTTGAAATAACTTACAAAGCATTCTACCCAAGAAACACTGAAAGAATAAATGAACCTAATTGTAAATGAACCATTGATCAGCCATCAAAATGAAGATTATATTATATTATTTGGAATATCTTAGACTGTGTATAGCCCCCTGCTGTTCGGTTTCAGAAAGCTGTGTAACTCCACCCATCCCCATAGGTTTCAATGGCAAAACAGACAACTTTCAATCACGTTTTTTTCTAATATACTGAAATTCTACCTCGCAACAGCTAGTGTAACCTCTGCTTATATTGTAAATTTTTATATCCTCACAGAATTCGTTTTTTAAAACGTTATTCAGCTCTATTCAAATAGTTGTGGTTATTGTAAAAGGGCTGGGTTACACCTAGCTGGGGTGGGACCAATGACTGTATGGGTGGGACCAATGACTGTGCGAGCTCTGTGGAGGCAGCCCTCAGGGGCGGGGTTATGTAAATGAGTAGGCTGTCTCTCCACAGTCTTTCTCCCTCCTCTGGACTCTACTGCGCAGACTCGGGTTTCAGGATCGCCAACATGGCGGAAGATTTTGGCTTCATTTTCATTGAATGAATGGGAACAGTCTCTGTGGGATATGATCAATTCATGAGAATAATAGGATAGATCATTATAATCTTAAGCCCTATCCGGACAGGATTAGTTTTTCTGGGGGATGTCTGTGAAAAATATTTAACACTTCTACTCAGTGATAAAACTCTTCCATTTGGACTACAATTGAAAAAAACAGGAGGACCAGTGAGTTTTTTGGCTGTCTCAGTCACGACATCACGTTCAGTAGCTCCTCCATTTTAACTCCCTGTTGTGTTTACGTGGCATGCCCAGTGTGTAATTACCATGTGTGGCAGTGGATAAACGTGAGGTGATGAAACACAGAGATGTGCGTACGGAAGGGACTAAAATTACAGAAGGACCATGGAGTTCAGCGAAAAACAGTAGGTAATTCAGCCTGTAATTTTCTCAGAGGACGCCCCATAAAAGAGAAAATTACCCCAGGACTCCCCAAGAAACTAATCTCATCAGGATAGGGCTTTAAGAAGATAATGGTGAATGAGAACTACACTAATATTGCAAACGTCAAAGGACATGTAATTTAAGCTTTGAGCCACCACTTTTCACATGCATTTGTTGACAAGCTGAGAGACACAGAACTCATGCTTAATGTCAGGCATGGTCTACAAAAGTATAAACCCCCCTAGTGTTGATATGAGCTGTGGAGCGGTGGAGCTGTGTTCTCTGATGACGAATGATGGTGCTCAACCCAATACGTTTGGAGTGGTGATCATCCAACATCTTTACCTCACTAACACTCATGTCGCTTCCTGAATTCAGATCCTACTAGCAGTGCTTCCTAGACACAAGTATAGACAGTTACTCCAACAAAACTTTTTTTAATACCCTTGATTTCAGAAGAAACACCAAATTAGCAGGTGATCTAATACTTTGTTCCATAGAGTGAATTTCAACACATATAAGGTTAAGTCAGGGTTGTTTTAGATTTCTAAGCCCACCTTACCAAAAGACCAAAATAAGGCATGTAAAAATAATGCTGTTATTGTTGTCATTGCTTCAGGGCTAAGCCTGGACTTGAGAGATGCATGTGTAAGAGATGCATCACCAACCACAGCTCTATTTTTGTTTTAAGTGAAGCACTCTAGTCACCCATGGTTAAAATACCAAGTAAAAATACCAAGTGGAAGCTCTTAGTAGCTTTCAACTGTATTTTTGTCTGAAAAAACACAGTGTTCCTGTTAAACTGTGCCTCAACATGAGAAGTACCTCTTCTAAACCACTTTTTAGAAGTGATTTAAACTGGATCATTAGATCAGTAATACACACTGTATTATCCATCTTCTATCTCTGGACATATTTAGTTGCACAAAAAACAGCTTAATGCATTGTTACCAAATTGTATCATTAGCAATGCTAACCTGAGGCACTGCTAACAGATATAGCTGATATCTAATAGTTTAAATGGAACACAGCATCTGTCACATGCCACCAGTCAGCCAATCAGGACCTATTCTCACTCTCTAATGGTGATCTGTTTTAGCTGTGTTTCATTAGTACTGTAAAGTTCACCTGTACCTGTAACTGATTACCCCATTTAATATATGTATACAGTATATACCTGTATGTTCGCTATGTCCCTTTGCGAAGTATTGCCAACCCTATCAGTTTCATAGTGAGAACTCTTCTTGTCTGTATCTGTCTTGTTTATGATATCTTTCTGTCTGTTTTTTCCCGTTTGGTTTGTCTGCTTTGTTGTTTGTATTGTTTTTGTTTTCCATGGTTTACAAATCTGTGTTTTCCCTGGTCTGTTTTGTTACCTGTTACCTTTTTACTATTAAACCCAGGTTTTTCCCATATTATCTGCAAGTTTCTGACTAATCTTTTGATGTAACAGCTAGAACGTTTTGGAAAGTCCAGGGCTTTGAATACATAATTATTATGCTACTTCACAAGTTTAATCCCAAGTGGACTGGATTTGTATGTAAAATACAGCAGAGAGAAGCCCTAGGACTGTGATTGTACCTGTTTGTTGAGGTTGGTTGCAACACTTATTTATTATGTTGTATTATTTTTTATTTTTCTCCCCAGAAAATGGCAGGATTCATAAGGTGCTGAAGAAAGAAAATGGTCATTTCATTATCGCTGAATACCTGCCATTCGATAAGAAGACCCACATCCACAGCATGCTTCTGGACAGATCTGAGGTAAGAGAACCTCAGACTTTCTTAGTAGTAAAGAGAAAGTAGAATTAAGAGTTTATTATCAAAAGATTCCTGTAGGAGAAGGTTTTAGGTTGAGGTGAAGATGGTGAAGAATTTAAATTATAAATATTGTTAATATTCTATTATATTTATCTATACTGTACAGTCATCATAAAAGAAAAGTTAGTTGCACCCAAGAAAAAAAGTGTTTGATTGCAATTCTATTCAGATAGAAGATAAAAGGAATAAATAAACAGAAAATATTAACTGATGTAGACAATATTTTCTGAGCTAAAGATACAGATGTAGAGTGTAATGCATGTGTGTTGCATGTCATGTAATGCAGCATGTCAGACTCTGGGTTGCATCTCTGGGTTGTAGAGGTTCCTAATGGTGTCCTGCGATAATTCCATCCCATGCAGCTTTAATAATCTTGTAGTTCCTGCAGATTTTGTGGTAGGAGTGTAGGGAGTATTGATAGCCCAGGCAATAGCATACCACACATTGTTAATCAGGGATAGGTCTAGTGATGGGGACCTAATTCCTGGCCATGGCATAGCATCTGTGTCTTCAAGGCAAGCTCTGGAGATGGCAGCAGTATGTGGATGAGCATTGTCCTGTTGACACCAAAGTATATATTTAGAAAAGCTAGTTCTTTCAGCCAATCAGAGCATTTTATTTTCAGCCAACCTCCCTTCCCTTTCTCACCCTTTCTCTCTCTTAATAAGGAGAGTATGAATGGGATTTTATTTAATTTTATTTTTTTTTCTCAACGCAAATCATGCTGCTCATTCAAGGATAGACTTCAGCCCTTCAACCAAAGGAGCCAGTCAGGCTGTCAGCCAGTCATGGGGGGTATCTTTGAATGGGTGCTGTGCACTGGGCTGTTAGCCGTTCTGAAGGGGTTGATGTTATACTCATTCAATTCTTTCAAGTTTGCACAAGATGCACATGCAATGCAGGCTGCTATAATTAGAGCTGTGCTTCTTTGGGTGGGCTACTTCCTGTGTGCACAGACCATGCACATCTCTAAAACAGCAGCAATGATCTGACTCATTGGTATGAAGTTTCTGACTGTGAAACTTTTTACAGTATAAAAACTGTGCAAACAAACATAAAGCCAGAGGTCAGTATGTGCAGAATGTGCTTACTCAGTTATTGATACACTATACGGACAAAAGTGTTGGAACACCTGCTCATGCATTGCATGCATGATGCATTGTATGCATGTGTTTTCTGGACTGATGCAACACTATCAGTCTAGAAAACACAGTTCCGCTGTTCTCCTGGTTGCTAAGGTTTTGTTAGGTGGTCGCTGTGGAAACAGGTTGGTAGCTAAGATGCTGCTAGGCAGTTGCTATGGCATCGGTAGGCTGTTGCTAAGGGCTTGATAGATTGTTGCTAAGGTGTTCCTAGGCTGTTGCTTTGGTCTTACGAGATTGTTGTAAAGATGTTGCTAGGGAATAACTGTGGGTTTCTAAGATGTTGCCAAGTTCTTGCTACAGTGGTTGCTAAGATTTTGCTTTAAGATTTGGCTCATTCCAACTCATCCCAACTCAAGTACAGGCTGGAACACCACCATTCCAAAGAACACTGGGGGCTTTATACACAATCGTCAAACTCTAATATTTATACTTATTTATACACATGCCGAGCTCCACTTATTATACCACTTAAAAGTGGCTGCTATTTATAAACGGGAGTTAATACTTTATATAAAATCTACAGAACTTGTTTTCTAAATTAACAGCTATGATAATCATGTCTAAATTATCAGCTATTCATTTTCTATATATTTTTTTAGATATTCCTGTATGGTATTTACTATTTACTATGAAGTACTAAAACTACTACTATAATTACTATTGTTATTTTTTTTATTTGATTTTTTCCAAATCAAAACAATAAAAAATAGTGGTAGTGGCAGTCTGCGATTTTTTCTGGATTAGCATGAACCTCCGCACAATCAACACAAACGGCATGTTTGTGAGGGAAAAGCCTATTTGTGGTAACTCTTGGTTATTCGCAGATATCCGCTGATTTGCAAGCAATCTATTTTGGTGCAGTACGCTTGCTGCGAGGTCTAATGCTCCTATATAACCTTTCTGAGAAACAGATCAATCAGTTTACATCTACAGAATCAACAGTTCATTAGTCTTGTTTTTTTCACACTTCAGTGAAACTAAGCGGAGGAAAGGGCAAATATATATCAACCTCAAGCAGCTCTGTGGCCAAAAACTGGCCTCTGATGTCTAAAAACAACAGCATCAGCAGAAGAGCCACTGGCTGTAATGAAACTTTTTGTCTTACCAAGAATTACTATAGAAGATAATGGGTGTTTTCAACACCAAGAATTACACAAAAAGAGGAAGAATGCACTTGTGTTTTTAGAAAGAATTATCTTTACAAGTTATGCCTAGTTCACACTACACAATTTTTGCTCAAGTTTTAGTCATTTTAGTTTTAGTTTTTTTGCTTGCTGACAAGAGCTCTGAGGCAAATCAGCCATCTTGTTATATCCGGAAAGGACTGTTAAAAACTAGAGGGAGCTTGCGAGTGACAAGTCACCCTCTATAAATGGGGGTAGTTGGAGCTAAAAACTATGTATGTTTCCATTTTTCTACAGCAAACATGATTTCACATGAATTACTGGTACTGTGAGTTGATTGGTTGATGAGCTGATACTGGAGTTACAGCTAGAGCATGTATAAAAGGCTACTGAAACATTTACAATTGTCCTGTGTTGAGGAAATAAGTAGATACTGTATTAGCACACAGTATGAAAAAATGATCAGCCATTCATAAACTCTTCAACTCACTTCAAGTGGGTATTCTCCTTTTAGGAGATTCTCAGGCATGGCATTACTAGCTATTCTAGTAACAAAACTAGTGACATGGTGCATTCTAGTGACAAAATGTGTTTGTGAAGATGCAGCATCACTGGGCAGCCAGTGTACTCGGAGCACAGCGCAGCAACCCAGCTCTGATGCATCATCTAACAAAGAAGTTTTAAGTCACCATTATCCAAAGCTAACCCCCTTAGCCAAGGCTAACACAGGAAGGTATGTCAGAATCATGACATAAAAGTATAATAATAGTTGTTTGCATTAACAGAATCTTAAAAGAACCTTAAAATGTAAAATTGTGTATCTGAACAGTCTTCTGCTATTGTGTCAGTGGCAAATTCACGGTAAATACTGGTTACTTCTGTTTAGTTTCATCTACGAGTCTCAGAGGTTGAATGATGATGCATCAACAATTTTGAGAACAGAGAAAACATACACCCAGAAACTGGGAACTGTCTTGGTTAAGACAGAAGTTTTGGAGTATAACTTTGGACAGTGGAAAGTATTCTAAAGTGGTTGCTATGGTATATTCAATGGTTGCTACTGTGTTGTTAGGTGGTTGTTGTGGTAACAAGTTGCTGTCAAGCAATTGCTAAGGTGCTGCTAGGCTGCCTCTCAGGGCTTAGGTGGTTGCTAAAGTGATGTTATGGTATATTTTTGGTTTCTAAGGTCTAACATCACAGATCAGCAAACTTAACCAGAACAGTAGGAGTGTTCTAGAAGTGTGTGCTGCACAGCTCTAATGGCCTGGAGATGTGGCTTTAATTTTCACTCTGGTCACTGCCTGTGAGGAATTTGGGTGTTGGCAGTCTATGGCCTTGTGGTCTTCCGCTTGATGTTGTAATTATGACCCCCTCCCAAAAACACACATGGTTGGGTGAACTGGCCATGCTAATAGTTACTAATCAATTTCACCCAAAAATGTGTAAAAGGAAAGTAAAAATAATTTCAACATTTAGTATGAACTTGAGGATAGTGGATACCCAGCTTATAATTATTGGTTAGTGGAACATTTACTGAACGTTACAGTAAACGTTCTTAAAGCGTTCAATCTGTCAAGTTTTCTGGATGTTCTAAGAACGTTGTTAACGTTGTTAAATGTTCAGGTAACATCACTGCAACGTCACTTGTCTCAATGATTTAATTTCTTGTTTTGGAAACTGGGTTGCTTTTAAGAGTTCCATACCGATAGTATTTATCTATCTGGGAAGGTTATTTGAGAAACGTTCTTATAACATTATGAAGCAAACCGTTATTAAGACTACAACATTACAGGTTAACATTCCTGAAACCTTTTCAAAACATTGCTAAACGTTCTTATATTGTTCTTTGTTAGCTGGGTAAGCAGCCTAGTTATTCTGATTAAAATTAAATTATTATATAAACTTTACCTTACTATAGTGTCGCACCTTAGCACGTGTCTGTCTTGTGTTTTTTCCTTTTTTGTTTGCATGTGCTTCTGCCCTCTGTTTTCCTGTCTTGTGTTCCCAGCCATTTGCTCTTTGTTTTGTTTTCCCCGTTCTTACCATTATTGTTGTTACATGGTGTGCTGTTTGTAACCACGCCCCCTTGTTACCAGATCCAGGTGTTCCTCACCCTCCTCGTGTTTTATGTGAAGTCTTTTGTGCTACTATGCCATGTATGTGCTGCTTGTAAATTTTAATCCGTTTAATCTTCTCGGTTTTATTTTCTTAATCTAGTTTTCTTTGTTTGTTCTTTTTTTGTAGTTTAGTTTATTTTGTCTTCTTTATTTGCTTTGCAACTGGTGTTAGCATTCTGTTTTGCTTTGGTTTATCTCATTTGTTTAATAAATTGATACCTGCATTTACGTCCGTCTTCTCACCCCTTCCTGTGTGACATATAGATTATTTGTTTGGTTTCATTACAAGACTTTATGGGCTAATCTGATTGTTGTGCTGCATTTGCTTTAAATTCGAAATGGCAAATACATACTTGTGTACTTGTGTAGGCCAGTGAATGTTGAACTGTGGTAGATTAAATGTGCCACAAGTTGCAAAATCCTTTTATTAAAGAGACCTTTTTTGGTCCCATAAAGTAGCATGTTTTTAATAGACTTGTGAGTGTGAATAATCTTTACATCTCTGTTAAAAACATGATTATTTATAGAAACATAATTTGGTTTTATGTGGCATAGCTCTATGAACCATTTGAAACACCGTTATTTTTGTGCAGTGTGTGCTGTGTGTTTGTTTGTCGCTGGCCAGGAACTCACTCCCTTTCTAATGAAAACACACCCACTTTAAAACAATCTTAGCCAGGGACAGAAAAGCACTCACCACCTTAGGTTAGAACACTGTTATTAACATTCCAGACTGCAATAAACACAAACTGCAATAATATTAAAGCTTTTAAGTAACTTATATAAATTAAAAACCTTTCTTTTAACCAAACCGCCTTCTGTGCTCACATTCCATCATTTTATCAGATGCTCTTAGCATTTAGGAGCGAATTATAGTTCTATTATTACAGAGCTTACAGTAGTGCTCTGTCTGTTTCTCTGCATACCTTATTTTTATCCTCATTTCACCCTGTTTTTCAATGGACTCCACAGGACCAGCACAGAGCAGCTATTATTTGGGTGGTGGGTCATTTATTCTCAGCACTGCAGTGACTGTACTGGTATGGTGGTGGTGTGTTATTAGTGTGTGTTGTTCTGGTACGAGTGGATCAGATACAGCAGTGCTGCTGGAGTTTTTAAACACTCACTGTCCTCCACTCTGTTGTACACTCGACCTACATCTGCTTCACCGTGTAGATAAAGTACAGTCAGAGACAGAAGCTCTGAATCTATTCCTCCACAGTGTGTGTTGGTTATCCTCTAGTCCTTTATCAGTGAGCACAGGACATGGCCCATATTGGCTGTATATTTCTGGTTGGTGGACTAACTATTCTCAGTCCAGCAGTGACACTGAAGTGTTTAAAAACTCCAGCAGTATTGCTGCATCTGATGTTATACTACCAGCACAACACACACTACTAAAACACACCACCACCATGGCAGAGAATGACCCACCACACAAATAATACCTACTCTGAAGAACATGGTGAATGGTGGATAATAGTCTAAAAGTACTCAGAGAAACAAATACAGGACTATAGCCTGTAATTATAGCACTGCAATGAGTTCCTATATGAACAGTAGATCTAAAAACATGGTGGCCTATGAGTGTAGAAACAAGGAAGTACTAATAATGTTATAGCTGACACTTGTATGACAATAGTAATATGTAATGTACCTTAAAAAATATTCTACTATGTACAGCACATCATCTTATTAAACTTATTTATCTTCCTCTCTGTAGAAAACGCTGTACGTGAGCAACAGCAGCCAGGTGGTCACGATCAACCTGCGGGACTGCAACCACTATGGGGATGCTTTTAATGCATGTGGTATGGCTAATGATCCTTACTGCAGCTGCAAGAATTCATCTGGGTAAGTGTTGATTAACTCATCTAAAACCAGATATTCTCTCAATTTTCTAGTAAGGGCCAGCAAAGGTTCCCCCACAATGACACTACCACCACCATGTTTCATAGGTTATATAATGGTTATGCTGATTGAACAGAACCCATTCAATTTTAGACTATTTAGTGCACCAAACATCAGTGAGCCTCCATGCTCCTCTAGATTAAAAAAGGTTTTTGGTTTGAAGTTTAATTGAAGTTTGTTGACTTGACTCTTGGGGGCAGAGTTACAAAAAGTGGTACAAATTACTGAATGTCTACCAACGCTTTGTGCAGGCTAGGTTGGTTAATTTATCAGGTTATATTTACTAAGAACTTAAAAAAAAGCAACATTATGTGGTGATTCTACCTTAAAATAACTTCTTACACTGACTGTAATATTAAGGACAGCATGTCTGTCAATGAAGATGATTGTTTCTCAGAAACCTGAGAGATCACACTATGATTGCAAACAAGAAACCGATCTTAATCAATTATTTGGTCTTCTTCTGAGCCCACTCTAAAAAGTGCATCAACCACAGGTCTAGCTGTCTAGGCATGTGCTGGCTGTCTGCAGTATGATGAGTTGCTCCACCCATTCTAATGTGATTAATGAGTCCTGCCTCTCATCTCTCCTTGAATTTTTCATTCCATCTCCAGTGTTTTTTTCCTATGATGCAAGTATGTGCACATTTTTATTGCCACCACTAGACAAATTTTTTTTAAATGGAGTAGACACCAGATTCTGTGAGGTCCACAGGTGGCGTGGCAGGTCTTCTCCTTTTACACCATCTCCTGGGTCCCTGATGTATTGTTGGCTGCGGGAAGGCCCAGCTGTCTCCCATGTCTGCTTCCAGGAGGCTGCTAGCCTAGCATCTCTTTACAGTTACTCAGGGACAGACTGTAGCATCTTATGTTGTACTGCCTTGTAGTGGTGGGCAATATTATATCGTATACAATATATTGTGACGCAGAAATATCATGATATTTAAAAATTCATATCGTGATAATTGGGCTGTTCTGTCTTAAAAGTAGTCTATTATTTACTGTGAAGCTTTAGGTGTATTTATTGTATAATTGTTTTAGTTTGCAGTTTATATGCATGCACTGAATATTCTGCAATATGTTTTGCTGCATTATATTATTTTATGCTAAATTATTTATTTTGCCACATTATGATTATTCTGTCTACTATTCTGTATACTTTTATACTATATTCCTGAAATTAATTAATTATTTTTCTGTTTTCCTATATCGCCAAGTATATCGTTATCGCAAAAATACCCTAAAATATCGTGATATTATTTTAGAGCCGTATCGCCCACCCCTACTGCCTTGCTGTAGGCGTGGTGAGACTTGAGCCTGTCTGGTGGAGTCCGTGTTGCTGTGGATTTGTGCAGGATGTGCCAGTTATAAAGCCTGGTTCCAACTCTGGTCTCTGTGTGCAAATGTGGGTTGCCAATTTTGATAACATGGCAGATATCTCGACTTTATTTCTATAGAACGGAGAGGAATGGAAAGCATTTGGTTTGATCTTTATCATGGTGCTAATAATTCATTCTTTGTGAGGGGCAATTGTCCCTGTTTTCAAACAGAACAGTAATGTTAATAATGTGACTTTGGTGTACTGAGTCTTCTTTGTCTGTAATATGTCCGTGTCTTAATTAGGAATCTCTCAGCTCCCTTTAGTAAATGATCAAAAGACAATTACAGATTGTAACTGCTGTGTTTAAACATTCATATAAACTATTCACACACACACAAATTCTTAACCGAAGTGAAGTGAAATAGTGCAGTAGACCCTTGCTTGAACCTCTGACATGCTATCACCCTCCCATGTCAGCCATTTCATACATTTATTTAACACGTGCACACACACACACACATAAACTCTGCCTGGATGAATCAGATCACATTTGTTTTTGGAAAATGGTTGTGCACCATACCCCCCATAACACAAGCATATCCATGTCTCTTGAATGTCTAGACTGTGGTCAGGTTTACATACTATTCTGATCCCTGTAATGCATGACATATCATGCAAAGTGTGGTGAACATAATAGAGAGGCGTTGAGGGCGTTGAGAGCTGGCAAAGCCCTGCCATATAAGGAAGTGATATTTGCAGTTAAACTATGCTACAGCCTATCATAAACCGTTTTTTGATTAACTGTTTTTTTATGTTAGTTAGGAGAAACACATCAATGCAGGGAAGCAAAATGGAGGAAAAACAGAACCTAATCAAACTAATACTTTACTGGGCAGCCAACCCATTTTGTGGTTGGGTGTCAAATTTAAAGGGCAGCTCAGACATGAAGGTTGACAGAACTATGTTTTTTTTTACTCCACCACAATTTTTTGCTGTCTGAGGGCATTGACCCAGCAACCTTTTGGTCCCGAGCCCATTCATCTCACATATGACTGCACCCAGGCCCCATTTTCTGAATGGAGTGGGTTTAAGCATGACCCATTGTAGTGGGACTGGGTGGGAGCAGAACACATTTAAAACATTTTGGCTCAATTTCAATAGAACTGAGGGGAATGGGGATTTCTAACAGTTTAACCTTATTCAAGGTGCTAATAAGCTGTTTAGATAATTTTGTAAGGAACAACCGTCCCTTTTTTTCATTAATTGTAGTCTTTAATGTGACTTTGGTGTACTGAGCATTCTTTGTCTCACTGCAGCCTACAATAAATGATCAAAAGACTAACTATTCTCATAAACTATTCACATCCACAAACTCTTGACCAAAGTGAAGTGAAATAGTGAAGCGAACCCTTGCTTAAACCTCTAAAACACTATCACCCACCCACGTCAGCCCAAAATAAGAGTGGGAACAGGTGACAGTAGGCAGAAGAGGGACCAGTTTCAGCAGGAGCAGGTGGGAGTACATCTGAGCAAGACAAATTCTAATGGAATTGGAGTGGGTGGACGCAGTGTGGGTGGGACAGATTCTAGCAAGAATGGGTGGGAGTTGGTTCTAGCCAACTCAGTCCATTGTGGTCTAACTTAAATTAATTAAAATATTTAAGAACATATATTTTTTAAGAAAAAAAAAACTCTTTTTAGAATTACTCCTAATAAAATGAGTCAATATTTCCTGTTTTAGTGATCTATAGACAAACCATTGATTTAGGGCATCAGTGTGTCTTTGCTGTTGTAAGGACGCAAAAAATATACCTTGCGCAGCTCCAAAAACACACAAAAATCATGTACTGATTCTCTTAATCAGTTATGTGTGTTTTGGGCACAATGTGAAATAAACCAATCACATACCATTAAGAGCCAGGGGTGGTCCGACCTGATTAGTGAATTAGTATTTTAACAGCGCAGCACTTCTGCGCTTCTCAGCAGAGGAAACTGACCTGCTTGTTCATGCTGTGAAGGTTCACGAGCAGGTTCACATTTACAGGAACAGAATCTTATTTTATTTTATTTTATTTTATATTTTGTTAATTGTTGATGAAAAAGTTGTGTTTGTGCTGCAGCGTGTTCTTGTGTGCGTGTGTAACAAGATAGCAACGAACATCTCACTGTTGACTGTTGTCAGGGTTCAAACCAGACAGTGGAGCACCTGTGATTTCTGTTGGCAAGAAACAATATGCCAGCAATTTACCTGAACACACCTCACTTCCAGAACACCACGCACATCAGCGTAGATATATTTTCTTAAATGTCTTTGCTATGTAAACGATGCAGGCGCAAAGTGTCAAAATAAATGATAAATGTTTACGGGTTGTAGTAATAGATAGTAATGAGCATCGTTGAGCACCTTGCGCAGGGTGTAAGATAGAGCCCTTGATCTTTAAATATCTTTTTAAGGATTTCTTTCTTTACTTTTCTTAAGTATAAAGTTAATGAATTTGCATATTAGAATTATTTTTTCTTAAGACACTTCTTCACTGTGTCATCATACTGATCACACTGTGTCCTCTATGTTCACAGAGCCTCGGCTGAAGGTGTGAGAAGGGAAGATCACTTTTTTTCTGCAGACGGTAGGTCTACTTGTACGTGTTTGTGGCTGTTGTTGGTTTTATAACTGGTTGCTGTCATATCCTAGTGATGATAAGTTCTGCAAACACTACTGCTTGCAGTGCGCTGAAAAAGAAAATGTGTGGGTTAGGTGTGCAATCGTTGTTTGCAAGACTTTACTGAAGTCATTTCATTAAAAGCTGGAGCACACAGAGGGGAGTTTGTATAAATGCCTGAAAGCAAGAACATACAATTTTTTAAAGACATGGAATGTGTGATATAATATGCCACATTCAAGCCAAGTCAGCCTCTTCTGCCCTAGGTAAACACATGATCAAAGCTTAAACAAACTATGAAGAAATACAGTATAACCATGTGACCTTACCATGACTGCAGGGCTGTTTTGTTCTTTTTTAGAATGAGACCACAGTGCAGAAGAGTGTCTTTTTCGTTGTTTTGCTCTAAAACACAAATCATCTGTAAACTAGCATCTTTAAACTATGAAATCACCTGCACAAATTAGATTTAGTGGGTTGGAGCAGAACTTGTTGAATTCTGTTGAACTGAGTAATGCTGCAGCCCCCCATGGCCTTGAATGCAAGTCATACCTCATAGCCAGCCAAACAGCCAAAACCAAATTGCATCATGCATTCCTAACTAAGATTTATCTCTTGTTCTGTTAAAGGCAATACGAAACACTGCTGAATTGTCTTAGACACGGAGACAGTGCTTAATCACACACTAACATATAAACATATAGGATCTATAGAGATTTTCCTTTTTTTACGCTGTCATGCCAAAAAGTGTAGTCATGGGAGAGTAGTGCTACCTCCGCTTGAGACGGCTTTGGAACACCAACACATGTATAAGTAATGAGGCTAAACTCTGGACAATGTGCTAATGGCAAGGCAACATGAAAATAGAATAGTGGGGGGTAGTGCTGTGCAATATGTTTATAAATATCATGGCGACGATAAAAAAGTGTCTATCGTGCTACTTATCTTCTATCGTCCCTAATATCGTTTCTACAGTAATTTCATCAATAATTTATGCAAATATATAATGTAGGCTATGATTAAATGTATTGGCGCGGTCACTTTGCATAAACTCGGTTTATATAAGTGATAATAAAGTTATCTTCACAAAAAAAAGCTTCATAATGTGGTTTTGCGACATGGCGCTCCTTTACGTTATTTGACGGACACGCGCAGACACGCCGGTTTGAAACATGCTTTATGTTATTAAACTCATGAGAGCTAAACTATGGAGACACATTGTTCTTTTGAAAAAAATAGTTACTGCATCTACCTCATCTGTTTACCAGGAATACTGTATGCCATGGAGGGTATTACCACTCACAGTGGACAGCACAGAGGCTGATAATGATTGTGACTGGTGGCATCTGGTCAGAATTGTCCATGCAAACAGACAGTTAGATCTACATTTAAACAGGAGGCACGCACATGCACATCTTCCACAGTTCAGCAATAGTCATGGGATATGATACTAGTTCCTGTCCTTGTCCTTGCTTGAGAGTATCTACTAAGTGTATGCACATATTTGGAGCCCGTCTGCAATTTACCACTGTTTTCTTTATTGTCCCACAGCAGGAGGACCAAGCATCCAGAGGCTCAGCAGCAGCCCCAGATCCCCAGACCTGATCCCTCGACACTCCAAATACTATCTTACTTGTCCCACACTTTCCAAGCATGCTTCCTACACCTGGATTCATGACAACAAAACTGTATCAGAGTGCGTCTCCACTGAAGAGCAGTGTCTCCTGCTAATAGAAAGCATGAGCAAAAAGGACGAAGGATGTTATGTCTGCCAAGCCACAGAGCAAGAGCAGTCTTGGACAGTCACATCTAATCTCTTGGTGGAAAATGGTGCCTCCCACCTGAGAGTGGCTCCTGCAGTGATGACCTGTCTTCTTCTCCTGATCAGTATGATAGTATTCTAGCTGTTTGTTTAGAGTTCATGATGTTGGAGTGTGTGTACCCCTTATTCTTAGTCGTTCACTGCTGATAACAGCACTTTTAAAACAATGGAAGGCTGTTTTTTACCATTGCGCATTAGCTCAGACTGATGAGACTAAAGACCCTATTTTAGCATTCTATAGCCGACCGTCAATGGCTCACCGTGCAGCTTGATTTGAGGTGTGTCAGTGTGTCTTTGCTATCGTAACGGCGGGAAAAGTATGTCTTGCACACAAAAGCCATGTGCTAATTCTCTTAAATAATCATGGGTAACATGAAATAAACCAATCAGCATATATATCACTTGCCATTTGTTTTAAGAGCCAGATTTTTGTGCTCTGACTTTGGCAAATTGGTATTTTAACGGCGCATTGCTTCTGTGCTTCTTAGCAGAAGAAAAATGACCTGCTTGTGCATCTCTACAGTGTGAACGAGCATGTACTTTTTTTTCTGCTGAAAAGCTCAGAAGCACTGCGCCGTTAAAATACCAATCTGCCAAAGTCAGAGCACATCTGGCTCTTAAAAGAAATGGCAAGTAAAAAGCTGATTTACAGGAACCATAATTTTAGTTTATTTGATATCCTGTTTATTGCAGACTGTGTTGCCAAAATAGCAATGAACATGTTGTCTGTGGTCTAGGTTTTTCAGTCAGTGGCCACCAACAGTGGTTTCCGTTGCCAAAATAGCAATACACCAGAAATGTACCTGAACACACCTCATTTCAGGACTACAGCACCCATCAGCAAAGATATATTCGCAATTGCTGTCTCTATTTAAACTGTTGGCGGAGTGTAAGCCTTGCGCATGGTGTAAGATAGGGCTCTCAGTGTTAAAATTCACATCATCTGCATGTGCTGTATTTAGCCTTCTTATTTCCTATTGCAGTGAACACACACTATTGTGCGCAATTATGGAATTCCTCTCTCCAACACTTCCTGCCCATAAAGAGAGGAAGCAGGGGACCATGGCCACTGATTGCTTTAAAGGCTGCAGATGTGGACACTCCAAAAGGTGCATGAGCAAAGGGACACCCAGGCATTACCTCACTTCAGTGAGGCACAGGGCAGCTTGAAAAACACCTAGGCATGTTTAATTTACGAGGTGTTATGTGTTTAGGTTAGCGATGTTAATTATTTGACAGCCTATTTTTTATAACGAAAAAGAGATAAGAACTTAAACTATGAATAAATTTATTCCACTTTCCATCAATGAACAAAAGCAAAATTACAAATTTTAAGATTGACAGTGGCTCTACCACTTATTGAAGATAAACATTATTACAATAAGTTCAGCAGCTGCAGTCCCATGGATGTGCATCTGGACACAACTCTTTAGAATAAAGAGTTCCCAGTACAAATATGGAATATATGGAACGCAAGAACAGATATTTAAGCAAAAGTCAAGATTTGTTAGAATGTTAATAACAAAAAACAAATAAGTATTTCTAACCTTGATACATTAGCATAATTTGCATGTAACAAAACTTTTGATACAAAAAATCTCAAAATAATTACACATTTAAGATGGTAACAAAAAAATATTATATTTATTATATATTTGATTAAAATGTATTAGACTAAAACTAGTTTAAGACTTAAATTACTGAAATGTGACTAAAACTATTATACTTTTATTATACAATGTTTTTAGTCAAAAACTAAAAATAAATATAGATCACCTGTCAAAATGAACACTGTAAGTGAGTGAGGTTGAACTCAGGCCTGTGTGCTCATGGCAAGGCGACATGAATTATCACCATTATGTCAGATGATTTCTGATCGTGAGTTTAAGGAAAAGTTTATTTAAAAAGTTATTCAAAGAATATATAACATTCTTCGATCAAAAAAGTCACGTGTCAGGAATACATCATAGAAGGTATTACCACCCAGAGTAGACAGTTCTGTGGGTGGTAATTATTGTGAACAGATTCTCGCGAACAGAAAAATGAGTTAGGCAAAGATCTCATGAACAGGTCAGTGCAGAGTTTTTTAGGCAAAAGTCATGTCGGGGCAAAAGGGATGGTGGGGCAATAGGTATAGTATGAACATCGAGCAATCTGAAAGGTCCAGTGCTGCGTCGTGTAGACATGATCTAGCCCTTAGACCATGGCTGCCCTGTTAGAGCTCCAGCGCAGTAACAGAGCAACCTTAATGCAGAAATGTGATGCTGCTTCTCCAACCATTTCAAGCCAACCATTTCAAACCTCTTTTCCCAAATGTAGCACTGTGTAGCCCTGTAGTACTGCAGTACAATGCAGCATCTGCAGCTGATGAGTCTTACCCATAGGTCGGCAATTGGCGGCCTAGGGCCAGATGTGGCCTGCAAGCGTGAAACATCTGGTCCGTGTGGTTGTTTGACCTATAATGAACGATTATAAGGCGTTTTTTTCCAGCTGTAACTCAGTTTACTAGCTGGGGCAGCGGTAGCATATTGGACCGCGATCCTAACGACTCGGGTTTAATCGCAGCGTGAGGAGGGGTGTGTTTATTTATTCATTTTTTTCCTTTCTTCCTGGGTTTACCTGCTTAATTTTCCAAAAACAGATTTTTTTTTGTGGCCCGCCACACAATTGCTTGGAAAATATCTGGCCACGACCAAAACTAATTGCCGACCCCTGCTCTAAACATTACTCTGCTAAAAAAAAAAAATAGAGTGACACTCGCTGGAGAGTGAAACTCAAGTTTTACCTCACAGAATAGAAGTCACACCATTTGGTCTGAGGTGTCATATGCATCATATGTCGAAAGTGTTTGTGGACTAAAAGTAATACCGCAGATCTTCTTACTTCTTACACTAGTTTGCACTTTATCCTACTCTCTTGAACACACAGTGCTGCAAAATGTATTCTTTTTTTTCCAACAGATGTCTTTAGTTTTTTGTTTTTTCTTCATACAAACTTTAATATCAGTTGAGATAACCTGCGTAAATCCAAACCAGCCTGGATGTGAAAAAGTAAAGAGGTCACAAAAGAATATTTATTGGTGGGGGAGCGGTTAATGCTGCCTGACAGCGCTACACTGAGAAACCCAGAGTATTCCAGTAAGACAGGGCGATATTAGGTCGTTGTTTGTCTCACGTAGCTTGTTTTACCACGATAACACGCAGTCCAATATGCTCACTCTAAAAGGCAAAAGGGATAGTGCTGTGGTTAGCGGGTAATGCTAATGCTGTTCCAGATAATACTCACCTCTAAACGGCCAAAGAGCTAGTGCTGGAGAACTAAACTGAAGCTCCTGTATAACGCTGTACTTCAGCAGAGAGGCTTTACTGCTCCTTACAACCTAACTGGTAGAATTCATACATAAGATTTTAAATGTGCCTTATAGTGCGAAAAATACGGGATGTGTTGGTCAGTACATTTGTATGTAATGCAAAGGATTCTGCCTGTCCTCTCCTGTAAATAACTGTCTGATGCAGCTTGAGGTTTGTTTGTGCAGTCTAGTTTGAGAATTTCAGAGAAAATGTGATGTGTGGATTTTCAGTGGAAAACATCACAGAATAAAAGAGTAACAAAACCCAGACCACAACCCATAAACTATTCAACAATAGAGAAGAACCTACTAGTAGTAGAATTTAGGAATCTAGCACAAATATAATGTATTTGTTGAATGCACTGAACTTATAACTGAATGCCAAATTGTGTGTCTTAATGTTTTATATATTTATATGATTACTGTCACACAAAAAACTTCAAAATTGGTAGCATTACAGAATTTGATTGCTGTAATTATGGAGCATTTTTATTTGTACACTCTTGCTGAAATTTGAGACAGTGTAAAGAACAATTAGAGTCAAAGATTCAAGTGAAAATGATAAAAATAAATAAAGTGTTTTAAGAATTATATATTGAGGTTTTTATCGCTTATAAATGTTTTCCAGTTCTATTGCTTGGAATAATAATTATTTAGCTTTTTTGCAAGAATTACCAAAAAAAGACTGTATTATCATTTTGTCAAAAAAAATATTAGGATAAATTGACCAATAGAAATGTTTCAAAAGGACTAGAAAAGACATCTACAAATATTTTTACATTAAAATAAGTTTTCCGTTTCCTGTAAAGTTGCCATTATCAAGATATGAGGGTTTTTTTTGTGTGTGTGAGGAATTGTTCATGACCACTCACTGTGAATGATAGATATATATATATATATATTTTTTTTTTTATTAGATAAATATTAATATTTTATAATGTATATTGTTAAGGGTTGTTTCACACACTTTGTTTTATATGATGTTAAATTAATATTATTAATGTTATTGTTTGTATTGCTATTAAAAACATTGTCTGTGTAATTATCGAGGGTTGTTTTTTTTTTACGTTTTATTTTCTCCGCACACAAGCAGTAACCTGGGCATGGGATGTTTGTTCTGTAGCTAAGAGCCTGATGTTAATAACTAGAAATGGAAAAGTGATCCACCCAACACATCTTAGCTGACATCATCCATACCATGCCAATAGCGTCATAGTCCCAGCACATAAAAACAAAGCAGCAAACTCTGGAAAACAACTTTGCTCAAAATCAGACCCAGCATCTAATAGCTGGATGGTCTTGCAGCTTGATAATATTAAAGGAATAAAAAAATTATTTCCTGGACTGCACTGGACTTTGCTGCAGGCCAGATGTGGCCAATAGGTGTATGTCACATGGTGCTAAATGGAAGCATGTCTTTTTAAATGCTAAACCTCATGCGAGTGGTTTGTGGAAATGTATGTAGTTAAGCTCTTGTGAAAGAACTCAGCAGAAATATATCACATCCTCAATGCGGGAACATGTTGAAACACAGCGTGATATGTGAACAAAGGAACAACATTTACAGCTTCCAAATAAGGGCACAAATATGATCTTGTGCCACAATCTCACAGTTTATTACTTAACATAAAAAAGCAGACAAACATGACTCAACACTGTCCCAACAAAGAGTTTTTTTAGCAAATTAGACAGTTTAGGTGTCTCTGAAAAAGAAAATTGCACTGCAAAAAATGATATCTTAGCCATTAATAACTTATTTCTAATTTCCTTGCACTTGTTTAAGCAATTTTTTATTTAAGTATTGGCAAATAATTTTGCTTAATTCATGTAAGATAATGTGATAATGAGATTATGCCAAGCCCTAGGCTTAAACCATAAACTATTTGTCAAAATGTTAGTGGGCCTCATTAAGGAACCAATAAGGATTATATTTTCAGTAGAAAAAATATATAAAATGGTCAGCACTGTTTAAGGCAAAGCTTTTGAATTTTTCATCAGTACCATGATGTGATAATTAGGGGTGGGTGATATGGCACGATATTTTAGGATATAATATCGTTAACGCCAAAAAAAAATAAAACAAAAAAACTTACACGTACCAAAGGATAACTAAACTTTACTTTTATATTAATACTTTTTTTTTTTTTTTTAATTTAGAGTATTCAGAGTTGAAATGAGTTTATCTTTTTTCTTTTTGGAAGGCCCTGCCTCTGCTTTCCTTTATTTGACAAAAATTGACAGTTACAATATCACAAAAAAATTCACAACATCAAAAACATTTCATATCATATTACAATAATTATTAATATTGCCTCCGCCATGATCTGCTTTCTCTCACTCACTGAACAAATCCCGTCCGGGAGGGGGGGGGGAACATTGCCCGCCCACACTAAAAACTGATTGGCTGTCTCACAGACTCTTTGCAGAGAACAGGCCAATCAGAAACCTCTCTGTTTTCTCTCTCTCCTTCCCACACGCGATTAGAGAAAAAAAGTCTGTCGCCTGTGTGCGCTCTTGGGGCACTCGTTCTGAATTCCGGGAGATTATATGTGACTCGTGGGCATCAGGGAGCCACTGCCGAAATGCGGGAGACTCCCGCAGCTTCAGGGAGACTTGGTTTGTCTGCTAACTCCCCCCTGAGGTTGCCAGGTTTAAAAACACAACAGCGATGCTGCAGCCATGGAAGCTTGCAAACAGGCGGGCTCAAATCTACAAATGCTACACAGCCTAAAAAGCTTTGGCATTATTTAAAAAGCTCAAAGACCAAAGACGGAATAAAACAAGTGTAAATATTGGCTGTAAATTTAACAGATGGTAAAGACTTCAAGCCCACAGGGACAAGAAGACAGATGCTGAGCTACTACTTTTTTTCTCCTGAACAGGAAGCTAAGCTACTTTAGCCATGTCATTTATCACAACCACTAGGTTAGCTTAGTATGGACAAACATTTTAATTAATTTTTAAAAATCAAGCGTTCACATTTATATCAGTGATCTGTGTGCAGCTGAGATAACAAGGCACTCAGTCACAACTGACTTGTCGAGCACACGGGTCATATCTTATTACTGGCAATTATGTAAAAAATATACCTCAGAAACCGAAAGGTAGATTCTAAACTTTAAACATGGCCATTCCTAGCAACTAGCTAGCATTAGCAGTTTAGCTGTGTATTTATCTTTCTATCATGTGAAATACAGTCAATATTCACAGTTAACTCTATTTTTAGGAACTTAGTTAAGCAATAATATAATAGAAGGAGTGCTATAAAGTGTAATATTGGCACAGCTATGCTGCGGTCGTAGGTTGTAGGTAGTATAGCTTATCATTATCTGATTTAGGGTAGAACAGTGTTGTAAAATGCGCTGGGGAGTATTATATTATGGACTAAAAACTTCTAAAAACACAATTTTCCAGCTGCACAACTATGATCATTAATAGTAGTAGCAGGAATTTACTGACAAATCAAATTAAGAGTTTCTTAACTTTATGCAACTCAATTATGATGCAGTTAAATGTCATGGAATCCAAATGGCACATAGTTCTCAGCTTCTGTTATCTAAACTTTTTGTTCCTCTTCCCAACAGTGTGCTGCCAAACATGTTTCTGTTTCATTTTAGATGTACAAATACATTTTTAATAATAATAATACTTAAAAAGCACTGATACTGATAATAGATTCTTTCAAAAGACTCAATATTTATGTTTATTTATTGACCCTATCCCATAGGGTTCTTTTTTATTTAACATATAGAGCAGTTCAATATAAATATGTGTAAATAAAGGGTTTGCAGTAATTTTATAGATTTAAATTTAAATGTTATAATTTTAAAGTAGTTTAGTCAGTTGGTGAAGGGACATAAAAGACATAGGCTATACTTATATTTTATGTCCTTCAGCATCAGTCATCCTCATTAATGTATTTTTAAATTATTTTCATATTTAGATATGAGGCCCAAAAAAATATATGTAATAATAAATTAAATATGTAATTTTAAGTTGGTTAAGTGCGACTGACTCCTAATATTATTATTCAGTGTTATCCTGTAGTTATCAGTCCATAATGTAGGTGGCGCTGTCATGCCATGGGGGTGAATTTGCTATGGAGCGTTCTATTGAGTGTCAACTCTTAGGCTTATACACTTTGGCCATGTCTTAAAAAGTGGTGCCTGACAAACAAAAATGTTGCAAAACCTGCAATTGTTTTATTTTTTTTATCATGGGTTGGGTGGGTGGTTGGGGGGGCTGCAGTGGTTCTTAACTTTCATAAAGGGGGATTCCAGTCAAAACGAAAGAGAACCGGTGGTCCCACACACACTCTATTTCTGCCCATACCACACACCTCCTCCTGCTGTGGTTGGATTTTCTACCCAACACATTTCTCAACACAGTCCCACACATGACCTGACAACATCCTCAATCCTCAGCCAACAACATCACTTGATTTACAGTGTGGTGTCTTACTTTGTCTTGTTGGATGATCATGCTATTTGTTGGTTTCACATCGATTCAAATAAATCCACATGGTTCATGGATAAACATCAGTGTTATGACATATGATATTTGAGCAGTTATTAATTGAGACTGCCAGAGTATAATGTTTCTGTGCTGATGACGATGAAGCATTTTTAGAGGCCTCTCTAGACACACAAGAATACTTAACAATCATACACTTCACACAAAATTTACACTTAGCATTCATCCACATACACAAACGAGAAGTGGCAGCCAACCACGCACAGCATACTCTCAACCAGAAACAACCACCAGGGAGCACTGAGAGTTAAGATGCTTGATCAAGTGCCCAAAACCAGGGTATATAACCTATAACCTTGTTGTCACTTCGTCACCACAACCATACATCCTTGGTAGGGTTTAAATCTGGTGAGTCACCTGGCATCAACTAAACATCACATGTAATGGCAGATTTGAGCATATACAGTATATTTTATAGAAATGTTCAGAGTTAGCCCTTTGAACTTAGAGGGTTTCATCCTGGTAAAAAGTGTAAAAATGGATGAATCGTGAAATCGTGAAAAAAAAGTTCATTGCAAAACGTTTACACATAGGGGAAATACTACAATGATGTGCCTGAGAAACATATGACTAAAGAAATGTGTGATTCTTTGAGTACTGAAACTAATTGTTCAAATAGTGATTTTTTTTCACGATTGGGAATGTTTTCTAAATAATAAAAATCCCCAAACCAACTGCCTCACTTTCTAATTTAAGTCTACCGTGGTTATGGCAATGGAACCCATTTTTGGTCCCATAGAGAACCGTCTATCCCCCAGTAAATGATCATTTGCACAGTCTTTTGCACATTTCAAAAGTCAAAGTTAAAACATCAAAACATCAGGCAGGTCTTGTGGGGTGTTCCCAGTATGCAGTGGTCAGTAACTACAAAAAAGAAAGTTCTCCAAAGAAGGATAACCAGTGAGCTGGCAACAGGGTCAAGACCTTCCGTCGTCTTAAACATGAGCCCACAACTCTTTGGCATACATTTATAATATATTTTTAAATGTTATCCTAATATGGTTCAAACCAACAGCTTTCCAGACATCCTCCACTTCTGTCCAGACCACTCATGACTTGTGTTTCTGCTCCACACAATTCCCAACACAGTCCCACACATCATCAGTGGGATTTAAATGTGGTGAGTCACATGACATCATCTAAACAGCCTTACTCATCAGCCCACAGCCTCACTGCTTGATGAGCAGTGTGGAATTAGGTTTCGTCTTGTTGGCAAGTCATGCATTGTAATCTAAGTTGTTATTTTTGGCCACTTTGACCACTTTTTTGTGTAATATCAAAGTTGTTTTATTGAGGAGACAAGCCACTGGATGAAATATGACTGGGAGATAAATCAACTCGGTGTCTATTCGAGAATAAAGTCCCACCCTTCAACAAACAGAGCTGCGGGAGGAGGGGAGTCAGCATGCTAGTGGGGAACCTCCGCTTTGCTAAGGAGATCTGTGCAAGCGCAGTAGCCACACCAAGCAGAAACATCCATTTTTTTGTGCATTATGGATCCAAACTTTTAATGCGATTTATGTAAGATACTACCAATGATTTAAAACATGTAGTTGAGATGATAATTACACCTTTGGTTTAGAGTACTTTAGTCTATCCTATTCAAACAGATAGGGATAGGGAGGAAACAGGAGTCCCTGGAAGAAAACCCAAGCAGAAATGGGGAAAACATGGAAAACTCACTCAGGTAGGGACTTAACCCTAGAACACTAATGTTAAAATCAGTAACACCATCACTAACATTGGGTATACACTGTATGACAAGTTTTGGACATACAACATTACATAAAATAAAAAAGGTAACATGAATGACCCTATAAAAAGCAGAAAAATTATTGGAAAATCAGGTAATTCTTCACAGGTAATGTCTCACCAAATACAATTAATGCTGCTGGGAACTTGGTCTTTGGATCACCACTAACGTAGGATGAAAATTACCCGAACGCATGTCTCTTGAAAAAAAAACGTAGATGGGAGGAGGGAATCAACCACAACATTAATGACATCAGTGAGTGCCCTGAAGCTACCCAAAGTCCCATGCAACTCAGACAGCATCAACACAATGAAAATCCCATGATAAAATAGTGTGTATAAAAAATCACCCGGCGTTAGCATTCTAGGGTTGAACCCAAGACCCGAGAACTAACCAAAGAGCAACCTATGCCTACATACATAGACAGGACCATTGCAGTGTTCCCAGCTCCAGTATTGGTGTTAAGGTTGAGGTTTCTTCTCCACACATTTCTGAACACAGTACACAAAACAACAGTACAAACTAATTATGAGATTTAAGTCAGATACTATCAGAGATTTAAAATAGGTTGTTGAAATGGTAGTTATATCTTTGGTTTAGAGTATTTTAGTCCATCCCCAATGAAACAGATAGTAGACTGGTCTTGTATGAGTGGATATTACAACCCGGGCTGTGGGAGGAAACCAGAGTCCCCAGAGAAAACCCATGCAGAAGCTGGGAGAACATCCACATTTAACCTCGGTACTGGGGAAAAAAACATGCTAACCAATAAGCCACCTTGCCTACATACAGAGGCCACTTCAGTTTCTGAATCAGTTTCTCTGATTTTGCTATGTATTGGACTAAAATGAACATTGTTGTTTTATTCTATAAACTACAGACAACATTTCTTCCAAATTCCAAAAAATATTGTCAATTAGAGCATTAAATTGCAGAAAATGAGAAATGGCTGAAATAACAAAAAAAGATGCAGAACTTTCAGACCTCAAATAACAAAAAGAAAACAAGTTCATATTAATAAAGTTTTAAGAGTTCAGAAATCAATATTTGGTGGAATAACCCTGGTTTTTAGTCACAATTTTAAAGCATCTTGGCATGTTCCCCTCCACCAGTCTTACACAGTGCTTTTGGATAACTTTATGCCTTTACTCCTGGTAAAAAATTCAAGCAGTTTAGCTTGGTTTGATGGATTGTGATCATTCATCTTCCACTTGGTCTCTTAGTTTTTTTTCCAGAGCTGTATATAGGCAGGACTGGTGTTGCAGAGATAGACGCACAGTGAACTGACTTGACTGGTAATGTCTATAAAGATATGAATGTACAGAGATGATAGAGATTATACAGTAATATTAGTTTTATGTCTATATCTGTCATATTTGTTAAACACATTACACCCAAGATCCTTTACACAGTCTCAGTAAAAAAATATCACCTGAAACTTTTGAATCAGTTTCAGAAAATTCCCAAAATATTAGGTAGGTCTTGTTGGGTGTTTCCAGGTTCCCAAAATGCAGTTGTCACTATATACCAAAAGTCTTCCAACGCTGTTTTAAAAAGGTTAAGGGTGATGCACACATTATTTAGCAGGTGGGTTTAATGTTATTCAGTAGAAATATTCATATCTAGACCTTCAAACCTACTGTTAGGGTGGGAGAAACTGAACAATGGGCTGGTCTCTTTTCACATCCTACACTGATAGGCCAGATCATTATCACCACCTTCCTAATAGTTCTAGCTTGGAACAGACTGTACAATACCTCTATACAAGATCAGATCTGTTGTCACAGCATATTGTACCAATGCTCTAAGATAAACTAAAGATCATCTTGAACTTGATCTTGGTGTTTAACCCTCATGCTATCCTCAAATTTAGCAACACCCTTTATTTTCTAGGTCAATATAATCCCAGCAGTTTCAACCTCAAGAAAAGTATTGTAATTAACGATAACTAAACATGTTAGCAAAGTTTACTCGCCAGTTTCTTTACGTTTATTTGACAAATTATCAGTGGTTCTGGCATTATAATAAATGTTTTATTAGTACCATATACGTATTATAAGTATTGTGTTGTTAAGTCAGGGCCTAAAGTAAAGAGACATTTAGAGAAAGATTATAAAACTGAATGTCACAGTGATCTTAAAATTATTAACACACAAATGTGTGTAAAATATTGAGATTTGTTTTATGATTTATGCCAATAAAACATTTTTTATAAAACAGACATTGAAGTTGAAACATTTAAAACATTATTTTTTTTACTTATTGTCTCTATCCAATTAAACTAATGTCAACCATTTTTTCTGAGACTTTAAACACTGAATGGGGTCAAATTGACCCCAAAGATAATAGGAGGGTTAAACCACTCCAAACCAGTGTCTTGCTGATGGCTATAAGTGCCTGTTATCATTGTGGAATTCCTTTGCCACGAATAGGTGTACCAATCTGCAATAATGTAAAGGATGGTTGCACATGTTGTACTCATTCATGTCCACATGAACAGCCAAATAATACAAAACTGCATGCAGTTAGGTCTGTGGCAGATATGAAATTGAGGGTCTTTCCATAGAAAGGGGCGTAAAAGTGCAAAGAAAAAAAAAAGGCTTTCAGTGGGTATGTTTGGTAAGTGTAACTGTTGGGGAGAAACGCACTGATTGCTAGACACCCCTCTACAGTGCACTCAAACACATTTTGCCCAGTTGACAGATTTAAAAGGGGGTGCAATATTTGACTGATAGAGGCAGGATGGTCATCTTTGAATATGGAGCCCTTGGACGGAACTGAAAGCAGGGAAGGGAGACGATATGTAGACAATTCAATAGCAACTAAAACTATACGCTAGCCTAGCCCAGACCGACACTGTGAGTGAAATGCTAATGCTAATAGAGCACTGTAAATTTCAAAAAGAGTCAGGAAATGCTCAACGTGACACTATGGAGTCTCAAACACGGATGGAGGCTTCAATTGGAGAAATCAAGAAAAGATTTGATGAAATGGAAGAGAAACTGAACTGCGCAGAAGAGTGAGTGAGTAACAATGAAGATCGGTGCATACGTCAAAAAAAAAAACACTCAAAAAAGATGCCATGCTAACTGCTAAACAAGATGATGTGGAGAACAGAACGCGCAGGAACAAATTTCTTAAAACTGCGCTAAACTTACCTGATGGCATTGACATTCGAATTGAGAGAAACCATAGATCCACAACACCAAAGCCAAAGCTAGATCCATAATAGTCCGCTTTTTGGATTTCAGTGTTAAGCAAGTGGTGCGAGCGCATATGACAGTCGATCGCTGCACAGAATTTTACTTGTTAGTCACTATGTTACATCTGGCACTGAAGGCACTTCTATTTTTCCTGCAGTCTACAATCACCTGAATATTGACTTCACCTGTTACACGCACTATAAATACTAGGGGTGTCACTATTTTGATATTTTATCGAAATCGATCGAAATTATGGCATGGTCTCGAGCATCGAAGTCAAAAAGATGATCAACAATCCCTCCCTCTAAGCTACACAAGCACGCACGCTACGCAAATAGCGCAGCACACTACGCAAATAGCGCAGCACACTGTAGCTGACGCGGATGTTGTGACTGCTCAAAGGGCAGCCCTTTCTCCAGAGAATGTGGACATTCTCATCTTCTTAAAGAAAAGCTTGAAAATATAAAAATAACAGTTGTTTTGTCTAGCCTCAAATATGTTAATAATTTTGGTACCTTAAGGAGCATCTTTCTATTAGATAAAGTTAATAATATATCTTTGTTAATGAAAAAAATTGTCATTCTCAGGGACCGAGTCTTATTTTTCATGTTTAACTGTTATAGTAGGATAGAGTTCAGTTTGTTAAGGCTCTAATTGTTCTATTATTTTGTACATGACTGTTCCTGTATTTTTTATTTTATGTTGCACATTGCTGTTTTAATAGTGCACACTGCTGCTACCAAAATACCACTAGATGTCACTACATATATATCTTAATTACAGATTTACGGTGGCCGAGAAAGCCCAGCACAGTGCAAATTGAAAAGCGCTGCAAAAGCACAAAACACATCCATCAAAATTACAACACAGGCGCAGCAAATAGAAAAACGCGCTGCAAAAAGAAAAACACGCTGCAAATAGAAAAACGCGCTGCAAATAGAACCACAACACAACGGAATTTTCCCGGGGGACCTTAAAAGATGCTGTACCAGCTGTATACAAAGAACAATAAGTGGCAAACAAGCTTCTGAAAAGTAAGTTATGTTTATTACCTGTGATTACCACGGTTGTGTGCATATTATTAAAAGTTCTGCTTCACAAAACGCCTTGTTTGCCACTTATTGTCCTTTGTACACATAGTGAAGTCCGAGACGTTACTGAAGACGCAGCTTAGCTGGTACAGTATCTTTTAAGGTCCCCCGGGAAAATTCTGTTGTGTTGTGACTCACTTCCGTTGTGTTGTGGTTCTATTTGCAGCGCGTTTTTCTAGTTGCTGCGCCTGTGTTGTAATTTTGATGGATGTGTTTTGTGCTTTTGCAGCGCTTTTCAATTTGCACTGCGTTGGGCTTTCTAGGCCACCGTACAGATTACTTTGCATCACTTATATCAAGCCCACCTTTTGAAATAAGATATTGTAAATTTGATTAATCAAACCAATGACTGAACATAGAGTAATCTAAAACTGGCATATGCCTCTCTGTTGTAAAAAAAAGAAAAAAGAAAATCGAGAATCGAATCGAACTGTGACCCTAAAATCGGAAATAAAATCGAATCGAGGATTTAGAGAATCATGATCGTGTTCCTCTTCCCTGTGTTGTCTATTCTGTGTATGACCTTTATTCAGTTTTTCAGCTCTATTCAAAAAGGTGTGGTTATTGTAAAAGGGCTGGGTTACACCTAGCCGGGGTGGAAGCAATGACTGTATGGGCGGGACCATAGACTGTGTGTAGCTCTGTGGAGGCAGCCCTCAGGGGCGGGGTTATTTAAATGAGTAGGCTGTCTCTCTACAGTCTTTCTCCCTCCTCTGGTCTCTACTGCGCAGACTCGGGTTTCAGGATCGCCAACATGGAGGAAGATTTTGGCTTCATTTTCATTGAATGAATGGGAACGGCGATACGGTGTCCATCTTTTTTAACAGTCTCTGGTAATAACCAATAGGGTGTTAGAACGGTATATGTTTATACTTCACTACATCCAATCACAATCAGATTCATTCTATCTGTATGGAGAGATTTATCTGGATAGGGTCTTTTCCACACATGTGAGTCTCATGTGAGGATATTGGCTGGATAGTAAAGCAGGTTTTTGTAGTGTGAATGCTTTTAATTAATAAAGTGATGCATGCTTGTACTGCCAATGTTTAGAACATTTTGAAAAGTTTCCCAAATGTTTAAGTGTTCAGTATGTTTGCATCAGCATTTTTTTTTTTTTTTTTTGTTATTTTCTGTGGGATGTTCTGTAGAAATTCCTCCTTCATCATTAAATCAGGAATATGTTAAAATAATGAGCTGAGATGAACTCAGCACACAATGAGTGCCTGTGATATCCTTGGCCCACTCACTGGAACGTTTGATGCTTTGGAGGAAAGAACACGCCATTGTTCTTGCCCCCTCATATGCTCCTATTACTGTGAGATCATAACCAGAGAGCTGAGGAACTTTACACCTGGCTCTGTTCACAAACTCCCACCTTAAACCGCTTTAACCTTAAACCTCAAAGGCAAAAGGTGATATTGCTCATGACTACGTTTTCCTGTGTTGCTTTATTTTTTTACTCACATTAAACAAGTAGAGATGTTAACAGGAAGGAGGGCAAATCCTGCAATCCAACAGAAACAAACTTTTAAAAAAGTAATAATTAAACTAAGTAACAGTAGTAAAATTTAAAAGTAAAAATAAATAAAACAACTATAAGATTCTTCTACCAGGTTCACACTACATGATTTTATATTCAACATGCTAAATATCTGGTCCAGTCGGTGACTAGGAGTCAAGAGCAATATTTAACTACCTTCAGCCAATATGATCACGTAGAAAGAGAGAACCAAGGGTCCAAAACGCATCTCCTGCATGACCAAAAACGTTTATAGAAAGAGTCTGACCATTTTCTATTTCCACCATTAACAATAATATCACTGTTAAACTCATGAGTGAGTCCTCTATGAATTGGGATGAAAGGAGCTAAAAGCTAAGAACTAAAAAAAAGAGTAAAGGACTACTTGTTCTGAGTATTTTTTTCATTTTAGAAATCACAGTACTGTATTTTACAAAAAAAAAAAGCAAAGAAAGCGTACCTGTATGTTTCCATTTTTCTACAGCAAACAGGTTTATTGAGACACTAGGATTACTGTCACTGAGAGGTGAGTATATGGTAATCTGATTCTGGATAGTTTAAAATGCTGATAACTGGAGTTTAAAAACAATAAAAAATTATGTCTGCAGTACAGAAACATTTGATATAGTTCTGTGTTGAGGAAATAAGTATATATTTCAGTATAAAATTGATCAGATATTTATAAATACTGATTTAGAAATACTGACTCACTTCAAGTGCGTATTCTCCCCTATAGAGATTCTCTAGCATAATAGCGCTAGTTCTTGTGTGTGTTTAGTTGTGGCATGTTCAGCTCATAAATGTTTTATTTAAAGCAGGCTGGTGAGTCTGTGATTGCTCCTGGCGAAATACTCTTTAGTTATGTAAATCATGGTGAATTTGTATGCAGGAATTCCTGAAATAAGCACATTTAGTAGAATGTAAATTCTGCCACATTTTAATAACAGGGACCTCATAGACCACACCTACATTTTCCAGACATTTAGAAAAAAGGAGAGATAAGTACAAACTAGCGAGATAAGTGATGTTAGCAGCGAACAAGCTAACATATTACTGTTAACGGGGAGAGCACTGACCTTAGTGATGAGCTAGCTAACCTTAGCAACAAACTAGCTAACACACTAATGTTACCGGGGAGAGAAATAAAGCTACCGACGAGCTAAATAACCTTAGCGACAAGCCAGCTAACCTTAGTTATGAGCTAGCTAACACACTAATGTTACCAGGGAGAGAAATAAAGCTAGCGACGAGCTAACTAACCTTAGCGACAAGCCAGCTAACCTTAGTTATGAGCTAGCTAACACACTAATGTTACCAGGGAGAGAAATAAAGCTAGCAACGAGCTAACTAACCTTAGCGACAAGCCAGCTAACCTTAGTTATGAGGTAGCTAACACACTAATGTTACCAGGGAGAGAAATAAAGCTAGCGACGAGCTAACTAACCTTAGCGACAAGCCAGCTAACCTTAGTTATGAGCTAGCTAACACACTAATGTTACTGGTGAAATAACAAAAGCTAGCGACGAGCTAGCTAACCTAAATGACGAGCTGTTTGAGGGCAAATTGTAATTGTTTTTTGTTTTTTTTACATTTTATTATAAAAATGAATATAATTTAATTCATTTCACTTCATGTGGTGACCTCTAATTAAGTTTTAGAAGAGACACAGATTAAGCATAATTTTGATAAATAAAAAAAAGATACTTTAATGTTTTTATTTTTAAATCTTAATACTGTACTGTAACATTTTAAATATTTAAAAATGTTTATAAATATAAGAGTTTTTTGAGTTTGCTTAGGCCCAGTTTCTGAAACTTTTTCTCCAAACTTAACATACAGCTGCCCCAGCCACATACACTGCTGAAATTCACATACATGCTAAATTTCTTACACTGCTGGACAAAGTGAACACTTCACCCAAAGATATGTAAACTCTACACACACAGAAAATAAACAGCTATTTCTACATGAAAACTACACCCTGATGCAATAAACTAAAAACACAACTAGCTTATGTTTTTTGAGTGTTTAATGAGCCAGTCTGTCATAATATTCATACTTATATTTATATATATATATATATATATATATATATATATATATATATATATATATATATATTATATATATATATATATATTATATATATATATATATATTTTTTTTTTTTTCTCAAATATACAGAGTATTACTCGTTCCATATTCATTTCTTCTGAATTTCCCGAACAGTGGGCTGAAACGCCACAAGCACACTGAACTATTAAACTATTAAGTACAAGATTATGTTTAAGACATGCTTCTAAGGAAATTGTATCTGGCTTACAAATCAGGTGTCCATTTAGTGTGTCCTCAGAAACTCAGAGGGTTTTTTTGAGGCTAAAGAAGAAATTTTCACTGTCACGCAATTCTGTTCAATTTCCTAAATAGCAACTGATGAAAAGGCTAGGTTATCTAGCGATTACCCAAAAGACAATGTTAAGCCAGCGACGAGCTAACTAGCTTTCTAAACAAACATGCCATGACTCTAGCATGCATGTCATTTTTACACAGTCTCTTTCTTATGGTGGAGTCATAAAAGCTGACCTTAACTGAGTCAGATGAGGCCTGTAGTTCTTTGGATGTGGTTGGGGGGTCTTTTGGAAACTCTTCGATGACTTGTCCTTTGTTCGCCCTGTAATGACTCATTTAATCATTTAATCATCTCAAACAGAATAAAATGATTAACTGATAAATGTTGCATAATGTGCCTTTAAGATTGTGTAAAAAAGTCCATTATTTCTCACATCTGAATGATTGTTCTTATAACTGCACAGTCACAAACATGCTCATCAGAACAGCTGATAAGAGATCAGTATTATTTTAAAAGGGGTCAGTATCAATATAACACGCCTATTTTGTCGTTGCATCATAGTTGTTTAAGTGTCATTCGTCATTCGAACACTGTAAAACAATACAGCAGTTTCCTCATGTCATTTTCTCAAATATACAGAGTATTTATTAAAAAGGTTTACATAGCCATTACAAATTAAAACACAATTACAAGAAGAATGTTTGTTTTTGTGGACATAATCAGCACTATAACACATACATACCAGAAAACAACCACAAAACAGGCTTGGAACGAGATATATACATGTATGTGAGTTTGGCCACATTACTCACCAACATCACAGGCAATGCAGAGGCAGTACTGTGTGGAGGTGTCGTAACTACTCCCATGCTCCCTCATCAATGTCACCAATAACTTTCTCCATTTACTGGTAAAGAGGTGTGTGTGTGTGTGTGTGTGGGGGGGGGGGGGTTGGTGACCAAAGATAGACCTTCCACCTCCACAATGAAAAGAACTTCTTAGTAGAATGTAGGACTGGAGAGGATGGCAGCAGGTGAAGTACGACATGTTGTGAATGGTCAGTGAACCAGTTTTTTACTCAAGCAGTTCAGTGGAAATTATATTGCCCAATACGACAAACCTGGATAGCTCTGATCTCGTCACCTAGTGATGGGAATGAGTATGATGTGAAGCATCAGTCTATAAGAACTTGTGTTCTACTGCAGCTACATCTCTAGCTCCATCAGTCACAGCACAGGACAGTGGGTTACAGTACCAGTGAGACAATAGTTTAGTATACTGGTACATGTTCATATTCATAGCACAGTTTTTTATACTGCTTTTTACTGTGTTAGCTGCTTGATACAGTGTTTAAAATGGATCAGATTATATTAGACACTCTGCTAAGCATCTAGGGGCTTGTGTGATTGGCTCAGTGTTTAACGTGAAAAAGTGTTTGCCCCCTGAACCTAATAACTGGTTGGGCCACCCTTAGCAGCAACAACTGCAGTCTAGCATTTGCAGTAACTGGCAATGAGTCTTTTATAGGGCTGTGGACGAATTTTGATCCACTCTTCTTTGTGCAATTGTTGTAATTTTGCCTCATTGGACGGTTTTAAGCATGAACTACCTTTTTAAAGTCGTGCCACAGCATCTCAACTGGATACAGGTAAGAACTTTGACTAGACCACTCCAAATTCTTCAGCCAATCAGAGGTGTTTTTGGATTATTGTCCTGCTGCAGAACCCAAGTTCGTTTCAGCTTGAGGTCACGAGCAGATGGCCGGATATTCTCCTTCAGGAATTTTTTGGTAGACAGCGGAATTCATGGTTTCATTTATTAAGTCTTTTTCCAGGTCCTGGAGCAGCAAAACAGCCCCGGACCATCACACTACCTCCACCATGTTTTACTGTAGGCATGATGTTCTTTTTCTGAAATATGGTGTTACCTTTACAGTTCTTTAGATGTTGTTCTGGGGTCTTTTGTGACCTCTTGGGTGAGCCATTGCTGCCCTCTTGGGGTGAATTTTAGTTGGTTGGTCACTCGTGGAAAGGTTCCAGTTTTTCGCCATTTGTGGATAAAGGCTCTCACAGTGATTTGCTGTAGTCCAAAACTTAAGAAATGGCTTTATAACCTTTTTTCAAAACAATATATATCAATTACTTGTTAAAACTCAATTACTTGTTCCTGAATTTCTTTGGATTTTGGCATGATGTTTAGTTTTTTTTTTTTTTCAGTTCTGGTCTACTTTGCTTTGTCAGGCAGGTCATATTTAGATGATTTCTTGATTGAGAACAGGTGTGGCAGTTATCAGGCCTGGGTTTGGCTAGAGAAATTGAACTAAGGTGTCAGACTTTTTCACACAGGGCCTTAATTTAAATACAGAATTTTCTGTTTACTTGTGTTGTCTTTGACAAATATTTACATTTGTTTGATGATTTAAAACATTAAAACAAAAAAATAAATCATGAAGGGGGCAAACACTTTCTCACATTACTGTATATTTACTGAGATCAGTAATCTGCCTTGTGAGATTTTGATACTTAAAATATGGTGATAAAATATAAATAAAAATATAAATAAAATCTTTAGTTTTTTCTTAAGTGTTTAAACGTCTAATGGAAACAGAGCAAATGTATATGCACAAAAACACTGCTCAGTCTTTAACAACAGTGATTCTAAGCAATGGATCAGTGTAAATTGACATTGCTGTGCTGCTAATCTAAATGATGACTATTGGATTTAAATAGTGTCAAAAGTGACCAATATAACTGGATGTATAAAGGCCACTGTGTCAGTCACCATTCTGGGTAAAGATTCTCCTACATAAACTAGTAAAGCCTAAAATAGTGCAGCTTCACTTCCCTTTCCAGCATTTGATAACCACAGGGCAGTGTTAGCTAACTTGGTTTGCTCAAGACAAAGTTCTCAGTAATTTCTTTCAAAATTCCTAACTGAGTTTAAGATCGGAAAACACAGTTTGTAAACACAGTAAAGCACAAACACTGAAAAAAGAACACTGAAAAATACAGTAACCTGCTGACAGCAATTATCAAGTAAATTCCTTTTTTAATTCCATTTTACAGCAGGGGTGTCCAATTAGAAATAATATAAGAATGTTTTCACTATACAATAGCAGTGCTGTGAAAACTACATATATTTGTTACAGTGCACTGCTGCTACAGTTATATCATGTACATTATCTTAAATTTGCCTGAACAAATATTTATTACTCGTTCCATATTCATTTCTTCTGAATTTCCCGAACAGTGGGCTGAAACGCCACAAGCACACTGAACTATTAAACTATTAAGTACAAGATTATGTTTAAGACATGCTTCTAAGGAAATTGTATCTGGCTTACAAATCAGGTGTCCATTTAGTGTGTCCTCAGAAACTCAGAGGGTTTTTTTGAGGCTAAAGAAGAAATTTTCACTGTCACGCAATTCTGTTCAATTTCCTAAATAGCAACTGATGAAAAGGCTAGGTTATCTAGCGATTACCCAAAAGACAATGTTAAGCCAGCGACGAGCTAACTAGCTTTCTAAACAAACATGCCATGACTCTAGCATGCATGTCATTTTTACACAGTCTCTTTCTTATGGTGGAGTCATAAAAGCTGACCTTAACTGAGTCAGATGAGGCCTGTTGTTCTTTGGATGTGGTTGGGGGGTCTTTTGGAAACTCTTCGATGACTTGTCCTTTGTTCGCCCTGTAATGACTCATTTAATCATTTAATCATCTCAAACAGAATAAAATGATTAACTGATAAATGTTGCATAATGTGCCTTTAAGATTGTGTAAAAAAGTCCATTATTTCTCACATCTGAATGATTGTTCTTATAACTGCACAGTCACAAACATGCTCATCAGAACAGCTTTTAAAAGGGGTCAGTATCAATATAACACGCCTATTTTGCCGTTGCATCATAGTTGTTTAAGTGTCATTCGTCATTCGAACACTGTAAAACAATACAGCAGTTTCCTCATGTCTGCAGTGCTGCTTAGTTCAATTGAATAATTCTTTAAATGGTTAATAACTAAATTTTTACCACTTTAACAGGCTATAAGTGTAGGTGATCAGAGCCCTCAAAGTTTGCACAATGTAAATAACTTATTTTATTGCAGAAAAAAGGCTTTGTAAGACACTTGGAGGGACTGTCTGTTCTCTCTCTACTGCACTTAATAATTTCAGATTAGAAACAAGAATCAACCCTTAAATTCAGCAAGTTTGAAAATAAACATAAAAACTAGACAAACATAACGAAATAAAGATTTGTAGCACATTAAAAATATATATTTTAAAATTATAAATTTTATATTCATTCTATTTGAACAGTTGTAGATTTACTTCAATATTTGTTCATATAATTAATTACAGTTGCAAATAGGGTGTCCAGGTTTTAAATCAAACATTAAACATTTTAATGTAATTCTTAAATAGATTTCCTCAAGATTTAAGCTAAGCTAAGCTAAGTGATATTAGGCAAAAAAAAATGACCAAAAATGGTATGGCTAGCATGTTCTTTTTTTTAAATTTAGGAATTTAAATTTTCATTAATATATTGAGGTATTTAAACATGTTCAAGAATTACTTAAAACAATCGCTCATACATTTAAAGAATATAGAGGTAAATATATATTTTTTACAATATCACCCAGCTCTAGTACTGGCTTTATCTCTAGCATTAGCTCACTCACCAGTCAGCACACAGTAGTAGTAACGCTAGGGTCTCTATGTCCAAAAATCATTGTTTGCTGTAAATTCAAAATATATATATATATTTTCAGTTCTGTTACGCCGGGGTAATATCAGCTAGCGGTTCATCCCACGTAGCTTGTTTTAACACAGAAAACATGCGAGGAACAGTATAATATACTCACCTGTGAATGGCAAAAGGTTAGCACTGCGGTTAGCGGCTAATGCTAATGCTGCTGTTACAGCCTCAGTGCTGGAGAAACTTCACTAAAACTCTAGTACTTTATAACCCTGCACTGCAGCAGAGTGGCTTTACTGCTCCTTACAACCTGACTGATAGAATTTACACATTAGGCGCACTGAATTATATGGCACACTGACAACTTTAAAAAAATTAAAGGATTTTAAGTGTGCCTTGTAGCGTGAAAAATATGGTTAAATAACTTTGTATAATGATTAGATAGATAGATAGATAGATAGATAGATAGATAGATAGATAGATAGATAGATAGATAGATAGATATTTAGTCATTTCTGATAAAACTGGGAAAGTGGGCAGGCTCTGATCTGTGTTCTGCCCTATTGGAGGCCTACAGTAAGAACCAGTAGCACATAAAGCATGGCCAAACAGTAAAAATATATCTAGCTTAGATCAATGGAAAATGTATTTTATCATTAGCAATTATTGGGGTGCAAAAAATGGTACTCCTAACAATTAAGAAGACCTTCAGCTCAGGAATATTGTTGACTGTTTTGTTTAAAGTTCAGGAAAAAGACAGGAGGGGGAGCTAGACCGCTCAGTAGCACTTTAGCACTGTAGCGCTCCTGTCTTTCTGTTTGGTTTGAAGGTCAGTTTAGGTTGTTAAAAAACTAAGGTGTCCAGTAGTATTGCAGATTTTATATATAACTGAAGTTTAAAGCTCTTTGAATGTCAGTATGGTAGATGGTAAAGAATTAGCCTGTTTTAGCTAACATACCTGTTAAGCATGTTTTTTTTTTATGTTTAGTGTTCTTTGTAAATCATTTTGAAAACAAAAATGTAGCTTTTGGAGAAAATTTTAAATATATCCCAGTACTCAATTCAGGGCTATAGCACCAAATGTTGGGCCCCATGCCCAGCAGTTTCCCCAGAGTGCTTCTTACTCCCAATAAACTGAGACTACAAGCAAATAAGCAAAAGACCGCATCATTAACACTGCGTTAATTCATTTCTAGAATAACAGCGCATCAAAATTAGATACCAAAATGAGTTTATTTCTCAGAATTATAAGGGCCTCCCCACCTGGGGCGGCCCCTGTTAGTCAGGTTCAACTCCCATTACTTGAGCAAGGGAGTGTTCTAGATCTGTTCTTTTACACAGCTGCAATAAAAGCAGATGCATACAGTAAGTCACAAGTTGTAAGTGTTGGAACAGGCCGACTCGTTTAGATAAAACAAGTGTGAAGTGCGGCCAACCAGTGAGAGCAGGGCTGAGTGACTAAACGGATGTGAACAAGAGGATGTTAATCACTGTACCTTTTAAAATGAGAGGAATGTGATGACTAAAGGATGACAAAAGAAAGAATAATATATTAAATGAAGGCAATCGGCCATTATAAGTGATCTAGTCTCTAGTGTTTTAAATAAAACTAGTAAGGAATAGAAAAGTCCTCTAATACTATAGATGAAGCATTACTACTGTTTAATAGGGATGCACAATATGGTCAAACATTTGTATCACAATATATACAGCTCTGGAAAAAATTAAGAGACGACTTTAGTTTCTGAATCAGTTTCTCTGATTTTGCTATTTATATGTAAAAGTTTGAGTAAAATGAACATTGTTGTTTAATTCTGTAAACTATGGACAACATTTCTCCCAAACTCATTTAGAGCATTAATTTACAGAAAATGAGAAATGGCTGAAATAACAAAAAAGATGCAGAGCTTTCAGACCTCAAATAATGCAAAGAAAACAAGTTCATATTCATAAAGTTTCAAGAGTTCAGAAATCAATATTTGGTGGGATAACCCTGTTTTTTAATCACAGATTTATGGACCTTGGCATGTTCTCCTCCACCAGTCTTACACACTGCTTTTGGATAACGTTATGCCTTTACTCCTGGTGCAAAAATTCAAGAAGCTCAGCTTGGTTTGATGGCTTGTGATCATCCATCTTCCTCTTGATTATATTTCAGAAGTTTTCAGTTTGGTAAAATCAAAGAAACTCATAATTTTTAAGTGGTCTCTTATTTTTTCCAGAGCTGTATTTCTTAATTTCAGCCAAAACAAATAAACAAAAAAAACAGATATTGATATGAACAATGGAAAGGCCACAGACAAACATCCAACAATGCCTACAACAGTCTGTACCTAAAAACGTAGAAATAGGAAACTGCCAATTCATGTCAATATGGTGATATATTGTATCGATTTCAGTTGGAATACATTTTTAAACAGGTCAGATATACTGCTTTATGACTCCAATTGGTGGAACGACAATGTCTTGTGATATAAATCATTATGGTATTGTGGTGGTGTTGTTACTATGGGCAACAGATGTTGATAATAGTGTATTGTGAGATGCACTGTGATTCTCCCCCATATATAAAATACCAGGCAAATAATATCACTTTTATAGAAATATTTTATAATGCAATATAAATGTACATTAATAATGAATTATTGTCCAGCCCTACATTTTGATATTTCAGTAGTAGAATTAATATCTTAGTAATATCAGCTGATCATGAAGATCATAGGATAAATGGCAAGTTTGAGTAAACCGGAATATGTCACATTGTTTTATTTATTTACTGCAATCTTGGGACAAATAGAGGGCATTAATGATTATTGAAATCTAATTAAAAAAATTGTGTTTTACTATCCATAGCTTTGATCTGTAGCTCATAAACTGCTAGCAACCATTTTTATGTGTCCATATGTGATATTTTATAGTTTTACTATTATTTAATGTATTTAACTACTATTCTAAAATACATGTGACTAGTTCACAGGTAAAACACCACACATCACACACAGCTTATTAAGATATAAAGTAAAACTTTATCATAACAGACATGGAAAGCCCTGAGAACCATAGATTTAATATTACTGATGTGAACTAACCTGAATTTAAACTGGGATTAAAAAAAACTAATTTCGAAAAAAAAAAAAAAAGTTTACATTTTTTTTCTTAAATACAATCAGCACAAACCAGGTTTAACAAGCATTCAATGTGGGTTCTGTCCTGAATTTAGTTTTAATTATAATTAATAGAAGAAGAAAGAAATTAACCTAACATCAGTAATATTGTTATTAATATATCAATAACAACATTATAACAATAACAACAACAACCGTACAAAAATATGTACAAAGCCCAATGTTCAGTTTCCAAATGGAGCAATTGTACAAACTTTAAGCAACAAATAACCAAAAACAAAAAAGTAAAAATAAAGATAAATGAGGTATTCCAATAACCACTTGCATAAGCATATCTATAATAAACAGAATCTGAATAAAAGGTAGAGGAGCGCAGGCGGAACTGTCCTGAAACACTTAGCTAAGCACTTGGGAAGATTGTGTCACTCGCTGTTCCACGTTTATTTTTTTATTATTATTATTAGGACGTTCGACAATGCCCATGCAGAGGAGCTTTTTTTCTCTCTCTCTCTCTCTATTACACACACACACACACACACACACTTACATTATCAGTCACACACACACACACACACTCTCACAGCAAATACAGAAGGTTTAATGAGAACTGTAATTATTTGTGTTTTGGCGCCCTCTATAGGCTGACTAGTGAAAATAACGGAGAACACTTCCGGTGATGACTTTTTGTTTAAGGGCCGCTTTTGTGAACGATAAAATCGTCCACTGTGACAATAAAAGTCCCTTTCATCACCGTGTGCAAATGTGCAATATGGACACGGACACACACTCATACACACACACAAACACACACACAAACACACACACACACACACACACACACACTCACACACACACACACACACACACACACACACACACAAACATAAAATCCAGATAACATGCCCATGTGAGGTTCATATGGGTATAAGCAGAGCAGTTGGATTGGCCCACATATGGATGCAAATGGTGGGCCACATCATTTAACCAGCAGGGGTTAAATATGGGCTCTGTTTGGGTTGTACACAGCACATGATAGTGGCTAGATGTACAGGGGCAGTTCCCAGACAGTGATTAAGCCTAGTCTTGTACTGCACAGCATTTTCATTGGAGATTTTTCACTGAATAAAGAAAAAAAAAACAGTCTAAAATTAGTCTTAAACCTGCTTAATGATGTACAAACCTACTCAAAAGCACAAGCCCAAGCCCATGTACCACCCATATTAGCCCCACATAGGAACGTTGCCTGTGAACCATTTAACCTGTGCATAAAACCCTATCAACTAAAATAAATAGGTGTGAAACTGTTCATGAAGCTGATTGTATTCAGTGTAGCTTGTCAGTACGATTGAGCTCTAAAAAGAACCTTATTCAACATTCAACTGAAACCTGAGCAGCGATTAAGGCAGCGACTACAACGTCCTTTAGTTTCAAGCTTAAATGAGCTTAACTACTCATAGATATTTATCGTTTATTGAGGGCATGAACATCATTCTTCTCATATTCCTACTCCTCCTCATGGGTTACTCTGCTGTAGGATAATGATGATAATAATGATGATGATGATTATACCCATGATACCTAGCTGAGACCGTGTGGAAGCTCTTTTAAAAGGAGAAATTAAGAGGGAAAAAAAATAAAATAAAATCTGAAGCTAATCATGTGCAGCTACATTTAGCATTAGCTGAAGTGAGCTGTTTTTCTTCCCATTTTACCTCATGTTTAGTTTTAGTTTTTGAATTCACTTGATTCAAATGTGAACATTTTCCATCTGAATGACCCACATTTTGTAGAACACAAGTGATTTGAGTGTGATTTAAGTGATTTGAGCATGTTAGCTTTAGGCTAATATATTAGCTTGCGGCTAGGACATACAAATTTAGACTTTATTTTAGCAGAATGTTCCAATACAAGCTAAAAATACTAACTTGTTTGCTTGTTTTGAACACGCAAACAAGTACACTAACTTACAGAAAGTTCATGCTAATTGTCCCTAATGACTATACAGGGAAGCTTTCTACTAGAATTTGAAACATTGCTGTGAGGATTTCATTGCATTCAGGGACAAAAGAGCATAAGTGAGGCCGGGATGTTGGATGATCTGCACCCGACTTCATCAACAACTCCACAATTTGGCCCAAACGAACTGAATGGATGGAGCACCATCATTCCAGAGAACACGCGTGTTCACAGTCTGCATTAGGTATGGTGGCAAAAGGTTATTGCTCAAAGCTTCTATTTCTATAACCAGTAATTCTCTTCTACAGGAACTAGACGAGCTGTGTGTGTGCATTTGCACATCTGTCTCAGCAATAGGAGGTGCCTAAGGTAGCTAAATGCCTAATTCATTAATGTTTGGAGAAATGGTGTACACATCTGAATCAATTAAACTCATGTGCACCCTATATAATCGTTTAATGTGTCTCCAAAAAAAAAACACAACAAGAATAAATGCACGTTTTCACTAATAAATGTCCACTTTCAGGTCCAGTGGATGGAGAGAAGCATGCTAGTATTTAGATTTAGCTTCAGATAAACCTATAAAGGAGTTTAAATGGAGGTAAGGTTTGGCAAAATGCACTTCCTGAGTTTAGAGAGGGAACACTGCATGGTGGTGTGTGTTTGGGCACCTTTAACAGTCTGCTAAACCAGAACATTCCCAGTACTGAGGCATGCCTGACCTGTGGGGATTTAACATCTGCTGACTCCAGTAAATGCCTTCATTTTCTAAAGGATTCCCCCTACAGAACACGATTCAATACAGACTGGAGAAATACAGGCAGAAAAGGCTAAGCTGCTCTTTGGTATCTAGCTGCAAATCACAGTATGATTGTACGAATGCACAACATTACTTTGTCGTTTGGGTGAAGGTTTGTGAAGGAAAGGCAACGCAAGAAGAAAAGACAGAAAAAGAGAGACAGAGAGGAATTTGTAAATGAGTCTAAAAGATACAATTCAGCAGTTCAGAATGATGTGAAAGTTCCGATCCAGAAATCTGCAACGATGCTACAGTTACGTAAATCCGATTCAGCAATCCGGAATGCTGCTGAAGTTACAGACATTTCGATCCAGAAACCCAGAACGATCCAGAATGAGTTTTAAATTCCATATATTCCAATCAAGCACGCATTCCCGAATTATCCTTAAATTCCAGGAATTCCGACTCAGAAAGCCGGATTATTACATCCCGGCTGTGTCCCAGTGGCATGGCAGCATGAGGTACGTAGTGTAGTTCTCCATCACAGAGAATGAGGTATTTGTTGGGTGAAAAAAAAAAACCTTCTGTGCATACTCTTGACTAATATTAATATATATATTTATATTTTTTTATTTTGTTGACCATGTGACTCCAATGAATGACGTCACTTCCTGAGAAAACTGCCTTCCCATCACGAGAGGCAAAAGTTGCTGAGGTATGAAATGGTGTTTTTGTTACAGTTATAGATTGTTAAAACTTTACCCTCCCTGATCTGGTACAATACACTAGCACTACACAAACTCAAAAAAAAGAAAAGAAAAGAAAAAGAATGAAAATAAACTCAAATAAAATATTAAATTGCATCCCTTACACTTTGAGGGGGTTGTAGAGAGACTCGAGGGATTTCTGCCATGTTCAAACAGCAAAACTCCAATATGTGGAATGGCCTGAAGCCAACTCAACTCATCATTCCATTGGAATCAATCCTTTGAAATTGGTAAGATTTCTATGGTCGCTGTTCTATTTGGTTGAGGTTCTAAAGCCACAGTCTTTAGGTTCTGAGCCGTGTGTTGGAGAGGAAAGGGCTTTAACTGCTTGATGACTACTGAACAGCTGTGGTAAAGTGGTAACTGCGTTAAACTGTGTCTAGTCTTCATTGTGCTTTGGGTGGGAACTGCTGTATATCACTGTCCAAAGAAATAAATATTTACCTTCAAAATGGTGACTTTACAAGAGAAAGCTGTTTTTTCTCTAAATTTGAATGGAAGTCAATATAAAATAAACAGCATTTCTAAGTTATTATATAGCCTTTCTATTCAACTACAGTGTACAGCGCAGCCACAAAGGTAAAATGATCGAGATATATGTTTTTTACTGGACAGCAGCGATATTTTATACAGCTTATCATGAGACTTGCACTCAACAAATGATTAGATTTGAGTTGCAGTACTTGGTTTGAGATTTGATATCCCTATGATAGTTTGATAAAACTGAAATTGACCAAATCCAACCTGAACTATAGACCCAATACCCCAAAGAAGTTTACTGAGGTAAAAAAACATCTGAAACTGGAGCAGCTTTCATTAAAATGAATGGAATTGTACAGTCCAAATTTGAATATAAACTTGGTAATAACAGTTAATAAAATTAATCTGTTGGTCAGAAATACTGAATTCACTTCTGAGGTTCTGATGAGACAACACTAAACAAGATCAGAACTGCTACAAACTTCAAAAGCTGCCATTGGTTTGGCTAGGGCCGTGTTCCTAAACCCTTACTGAAAGCACGTTGCCCTGTGTATTTACTGATTCCCCTTCTGCCTACACACCTGATTCAACCAATCATCAACAAGTTCATTAACATGCCCTTTTAAGGTCTTTAGAGTGGCAGGGGGCGTGTTAAAGAAGGGAAACCAATAAAACATGCAGATCACTGGGTACAACACTGGAATATGGAGAGGGGGATGTATATGTATATGTATGAGGTATTTGGAGGTAGGTGATTGTGAAGTCCAGGCCGTTTAGAGCTTCCTCAGCACAAGGTGGCTTCAACCTGAGTGATCTGATTCGGCAATGAGGTCAAACAGCTTATAAAAATTGGAAGTTTGAAAGAAAAAAATAAAAATAAAATAAAAATCCAACAGATTGTCCAAGTTGCAACTTGTCCAAGTTGTCTCAAGCTGGAGATGTAATCAGAACATCCTCTCCTTTTCTCAGATTTCTCCATTACGTTCTTCCGAATGTGTTCACAGCCCATCATCATTGCGGCAACTTGCCCCACAGAGGAAAAAGTGAATGCATAGCAACAAAAGTGAGCGACGTCTCTTCCCGGGCGAGGAACGCAACAATCGCTCTTTTTCCTGAATCAGATAAATTCAAATAGATTATAAAAAATAAAATTCATTCAGCTAAAGTATTTACTAACAAGCTCCTGAGGTAAAGGTATTCTTGTAATATATATTCAATCGCTGTGGATTGTTTGATTTGACGTATGTAAAAAGAGAAAAAAAACTCAAGAGGAAAAGAAATAATAATTCAAATATTCAAAAACAAAAACACCCAAAAAAATCAGAAGACAACAAATAGCAACAAACACTTTTTTTCTCTAAATAAAAATCTTCAAGTTCTGTTATGAACACCTGTCAGTTGATTTTGGCTGAATGTTCTTATGATTGTGTTTAGCGTTTTCCTTAGCACTGTGTGAGAATGTGTGTGCGTGAGTGTATAGATGCGTGTGTGTGCGTTTCTGAGTGTGTGTGTACATATATATGAGTATTCTGTTTAAGTGTGTGTGTGTGTGTGTGTATTGATTATCTGAACATGTTGAGACAGCCGAGGCAGACAGGAGAAAAATGAGGTACTGGTTGTGCAACAGTTTGATTTTCAAAACATCCATGACTGGTTTGTTCTGGCCTGGAGCAGGATGGAGCCCGGGCAGCAGCAGCAGGCTGTGTTATGGTGAGCCGCTGGCGGAGGGCTCTGCTGAGCTCGGGCCCTTAGAGGAGGAGGAAGAGGATGGGCTGTGGCTGGGGAAGCTGAAGACTGCGCTTGGAACCACAACTGGAGCTGAGTGGGGCACACTCACGGGAGCAGACACACTCACTGGAGTGGATACACTCACTGGAACTGATGCTGACTTCTGAGCAAACAGCGTTCCTGAAAGAGAAAGATATGAGATATAAGATCAGACTCAAAGGGGTTAAAATACATCAAAATTAAAGGAGAACTCTGATGTGAAATGTGTGTGACTTGGGGTGTAGCAAAACACGATAACGAGTACAACATATACGAATAACACACCTCTATTCTTCTACCGCATTGCAAAATACCTTACACAATGATCGTGATGGGGGCATAGCATTATTGCCCATGCAAAGAAATGACTGTTTTTACACCATTAACCATTAAGCTCAAAGTAGCTCCACATTTCAATGGTAGAATTCTGACATTTAAAACGAGGCACTAAAAACTTTAAAAGTGCACAGATAGTTTATTAAAACTAAGGGCGCTTTCACACCTGCCTCGTTTGGTCCGGACATTCAGACTTTTCAGTTTGGTTCGAACCAAAGTAGCAGGTGTGAAAGGGGCCGCGAACCGCGATCCGGATCCGGATCTTCTGAACCATGGTCCGGTTCTCCTGCACATTATATTTAAAGTCCGCTAACTGCCCTGTACATTGTTTAATTCCGATCAGAGGAAGAGCTAAGACATGATGCTGAGAAGGTGGGCAGGACTGGGCGGCATGACGCTAACAAAGTGGGCGGAGCTGGATGCATTGGACGTCTAACTCCGCCTTCCTGCAGGCTGCAGTCAGTACCCACTCAAAATAACCGGAAAAGCAGGAAAAATGAGCCGTGGATACAGCTGCTTCAGGACGAGCACGTTCGTTTGGCGAATTTGAACTAACCTAGAGTACTGTGCCTGAAGTTGCTGCTGCTGGTATAAAAACCACAATAGCAGCAGCACTACTATGGAGTAGAAATGAATCTGTTCATTCATTTTATCTTTATCCTAGAAAGGCTTTCCACTGAATGAACCACCCGCTGAATTATCAACACGCCAACGTCAGACGCATGTCCTTCTAAAACCAATCAGCGTCAAGTTAAGGAAAACGCATCGATACGTTAGTGATGATTAGAGGATGTAGGAGTATCACACAAAGGTCTTTGGTGCGCTCCCTAAACTGCAGTGTGAAAACTAAAATAAGAGGACCAAATATATACAATGTAGCAAACACATGTACCTTGGTTCAGACCACGGTCCGGACTTCCAGGTGTGAAAGCACCCTAAGTCTCAATAAGTCAACTTTCGATTCACTAAGTAGTAAAAACCTTTCGCGCTTAGTTTATGCCATTTGTTTTAAATTGCTCTTCATTCCCCTGCTTAGCAACAGCTGGAATTCATGCATTTCCACGGAATTAATGTAGCAATTTGTCCCTCTATCCTACAAATTCATTCATGCTCATCAGTCGACTTATCATGACTTAATTTCCAGATGCCGCCACCCAGAGAACTACCTGAAGGTAATTTTTGTATAAACAATGTTTTTAATAAACTACCTGTGTGCTTTGAAAGTTCTCAGTGCCTTGTTTTAAACATCAGGGACTTCAAAAAAGTGTGGAGCTACTAAAAAAACAGCCATTTCTGTGAATGGGTAACACTATGAACTTATCTCTAGCATTGTAAGCCTGTTAGTTGGGAGTATCAGCTAAAAGCAATGTATTTTGAAACACTGGTGGTGAATGGAGGTGGACTATTCAACAAAATGTGTACTCGTTATCATGTTTCACTGCACCCCAAGTCCATTTCACAACACATTTCTTCTCTAATGTTCACTCATCTATTCATCATCTTATTCATTTCCCTTACTTGTCCTGACCTACCTTGAGGCACTAGTCATAAAACAGGAATACCCCTGCTCTGGGATAAGGTGCCAAAGCAATGCAGGGTGAAAAGGTAATGTATTTTAATACCAAACAAGATTTTATGTTAGATGGTGTCTAGATTTTATGTTAAAACTATTTAAAGACACAGTGCACTCAAACTATGAACTCAAAAGATTACAAATTAAGAATCAATTGGACATTAAGATCTTTTTCAGCTAGAGAGATACTTGCTATCTTGCTGCAACACATCCTGTTGGTGTGTTGGTTGTGCACGTCCTCAGGAATTAACGCTATGCTTACGCAAGGTGCAGTACATACACACACACACACAAAGAACTAAGACGGACTGTCATCCAGATCTGCAATTCCCCACATCTCTTTCTCTGGTCTGCTCTCTAGTGGAAGCCTCAGGAAACATGTGTAGCAAATCATGGAGCAGCTCAGATGCAGCAGGTTGTACACCAATACTCTGACACAGTTTAACAAGTACTTCACACAGTACTATAAACAATAAACTGTTTAATACTCTACAATTACCTGAGTAGTGGACACCGTTCACCTCCACAGATACGCTGATGCTGGCAGCTCCGGTGGAGGAAATGCTCATGGCCAGGTCGTGCTTTTCTTCTGCAGAAGCAGAAATAAAACAGTCACATATACAGCCTTTAAAGGCTTTAAATTGTAACGACAGCACAAAATCACTTTTTTATGTATCATAGTTGAAATATTAAGTATTGGATCAGACAAAGACATTTTTCCTTTATGATTCAACATTCATTTAACAATCCTCAATCTACAGTGTACATCACAGAAGGTATTACCGCCCACAGTGGATAGCACTGTGAGTGGTAATTACTAGGGATGCCCTGATACATTTTTTGGGATTTTAAGCATCTGCCGATATTAAGTAAAAAAATAAATAAATAAATAAATAAATAAAAAGAATACATCCAAGTTGTCTTTTAAGGTGAATTTTGAACTTAAATTAATTTTTGACTAGCAATTTAAACAACAGTATCAAAAGCATTACACATGTGTGCGTTGGACAAGAGAGGGCACATGAAAGTCTTCTCTATTTTAAAGGGATAGTAAACTAGGGGTGGGCGATATGGTCCTAAAATAATATCACAATATTTCATGGTATTTTCGCGATACCGATATTCTTGGCGATGTGACAAAACATACTAATGCGTATTGCATACGATATGATATGGCACAACCCTAAATAAAGGGATATATATATATATATAAAGAATTTTATCAGATTTGTATTAGAAGTCAATGATCGAGAATGTTGTAATACTAATACTACACTTTAAATATCTCCATATATCCAGGATTAAAGTAAAATAAATGATACTGTACAGATATTATCTGTAGTAGTCCCCAGATGTGATAATTAGGGGTGGGTGATATGGCACGATACAGCTGACTGTCATTTCATAATTTTAGATGTAATTTTAGATATAAATTAGATTTTTCCCCTTTATTTTTTGGTCTTTAGGTCCAGTCAATAACCAGAAATGATACAAAACTGTCAGAGCAAACAAATGAACTAAGAAAAATGTTGGCAATATTATTGCGTATGATATGATATGGCACACCCCTATAGTAAACCATTGTCTGTTTTAATGTACTATACTTCTGCAACTGTTATCTATAAAACCTAAATAAAAACTTGATTACAAAAAAATAATAATTACATAATCGGCATGATCGAATCAGGGACATCCCTAGTAAATACCATGACTGGCAGTGTCTGGCATTCAATTCAGAATGTCCCACAAGCCAGTGCAGCATTCTTTAGCTTCTATGGGGCATGGCAAAAGTCATGGGACAATACCTGTCCCATGGCATTTGACATGTCAGTGTGAGTACCATCTGATGGTACCTGCTGCTTCTGTTCTAGATGGTACTGACCCTTTGGTGGCATGCCCAGTCTCAGGTTCATGGGCATCTGTGAGGCCATGGCCAGCAGGTTGTGTTGGAAGGCCTGCTGCATCAGCCGCTGCTGCTCCTCAGCCAGACGGGCCATCTTCCTCTCCGGACCCTCAGCCCCGACGCCCGTCTCCAGCTTCTCCCGCAGCTGCTCCAAAGTAGCTGCCCGGGCCAGACCTGCCACCTGCTGTGGACCCAAAGCTAGTGCCATGGCGGGGGCTCGCGCTGCCAGCAGGGAGGGGGAGGCTTCTTCTGAGAGACATAGAGAAAACAAATCAAAACTCTTTATGACAGCTAAGATTTTAGCTGTTTAACAATGTTCTATATTCTCTTTATATTTAATACATTTAAAATAAGATATTTATGACTTCTTTCAGAAAAGGACTATTATATAAATAATGAGATCATCTCTGTTCCCAGACTGCAGGCGTGGGACCTGGCTGTATCTGTAATTGTATAAATACACTGTATTTAGCAGTCAGACAGAACTGACTCCAGCCTGCTGTCCATAATTATACATATATTACACACACCTGCACCTGGCAGGCTGAGCATTGTGCTAAAGCACTGCTCTGGACATTTTACTATAATTGTACATCATGCTGAGTTCCTAGCATTCAGACTGAATTTATGAATTTAATAAAGTCTGTGCTGCCTTGCAGCTTAGGCTGTAGTTTCCACGGCATGCAGTAGGGGGCAGTGTTCTCTTACAAACTAAACATACAGCATCCCATAATGCACAATACACAACCCCAAATAACTGTGTCAGAAAGTAAAACACTGTTTACTGAAGACCCATGGATCAGCCATAAGTAATTATGCCTTTATGATGTATAATTATACAGATTAAATAGAGAACTATTTTTTATTTCTCTATTTAAACTGGTCTTGCCTTTTTCCATTTTTTCAATTCATACTCCCCAGATAACATTTATATTTGTTTACCTTTGTAATATTTAATAACTCATTCCGAATAGTATAATTTTTTTTTTTTTAATAAAAAAATCTCTTTTAGATATACATTAGATTTTTCCCCTTTATTTTTTGCGAATTTACTCTTCAGGTCCAGTCAATAACCAGAAATGATACAAAACTCTCAGAGCAAACAAATGAACTAAAAAAATGATTTAAAAAAAGTAGTTTTAGTATTGTATAAAATACATTTTCTATTGTAAAAGTAAATTGTAAAAAACCCTGAAAAAAAAAACATTTTTTTATTAGAAAACCTGGAGGAGGGATTTAAGAGGTTTTTGCACATTTTAAGTTATAAGTTTACAAATTACAAATTGTACATAAGATGTATACCTATATGCTTTCAATTAAGAATTGATCACAAAAAAAAAGTTAAAAAACGAGGGGGTGATTTTTAGCAAACAATGAATTGGTTAACAGCTTACAGCTGGTAGGTAGCAATGGAAATAAACTGAGCTTTGGAAATGGATGTAAAAAAAATGTTAATTTACAAAGCCTTCATCTGTAGTAAATCAGTATTAGTGTTACTGTACTCTCTACTGCAGCATTTTCACACTTACACACAACACATTCACACTTTCATCATAATCGAAACTAGAAAAAGACACAAAAACACAGAGAACTCTGTAACTATTAAAAGTAAAAGTCTTTTCTTTAAAGAAATTACAGATTAAGCCAGAGAGTGGTGAGTACTGTTTCCTAAACCTTCAATAGACACTGGAGAACCTCTGGCAACTGAAGGAAACTTGTACAGGGAGAGTCACGTCTGGCTGACCCACATGGCAACAGCGCCTTTAGCTCAGCTTAACATTCACTGGTCTTAGTTTCAGCAGTAAAGAGAAGAATTATAGGTCTAATAGGTGATAAAAGTGCAGTAATAGATATTGTATTTCTAATACATAATAATAAAAGTCATTGCTTATATAAACAATGAAAATGAATAATGAACAAAGAAGTGAATTTTTAATAAAGATGTTCAGTTCCACTCACCCAGCCCCTTTTTGATGGAGGGTCCCGGGGAGCCCTGCAGGCCGTTCAGAGCCCCCACAGCTGCTGCTCCAGAGCTCAAAGCAGCCAGGTGCATTTTGGGAGGTGAGAGGAGGTGTGACGCGGCGGCGCTGGGGGAGGGGCTAAAGCGGAACAGGCCGCTGCTACTGTAGCTGGGTCGGCGGCCCTCGCGGCGGTTGCTGTCGATGGCGGCCTGCAGCTCATTGGGCGAACTCAGGCTCTTCCGAGCGCATTCATACGGGTACAGATACTTCATATACCTGAAATACAGACATCCATATCATTATTACACACACATTGGTCTCGGTAAGTTAATGTTACACAAAAGGATACAGATTTTTTGCTCCTACTGAATGTTTAATACCGTTACACCTGCATTTTTTTATGTAGATTTTTGTAATTTGTAATTTTAGTTATTTAACCCTTCTTTCCAACAAACCAAATTTTTGGTAATTACACTTTTCTATACCATAACTTATTATAAATTTTTTTCTTATTTACTTACATACCTATCTTTAATATAATGTTACATGTAGGCCTGATGCGTTAATTACGTTATACGTTATTTTTTTAACTGCAATAATTTTTGCTGCCGGCGATATTAGCCTTTGGGTTTCCACATGTTTGTTTACATATGATTACTGTGGCACATTGTCTTAAAGCTTATTTGGGGAGCCAACAAGCAGGAAAAAAAAAAACATTTTCTATAGTGGCGCTTCAAAAAATTACAATTTTATCTTTTATCGCAATAATCTCTGGGACAATATATCGTGGGTCATAAATAAAAATATGTATATGTTCAAGAATATGTAAATAGGTATATTTGGCCGTTTATACTCATACATTTCTGTTGTAAAATTACTAAAACAGTTTTCTAGCAGTTAAACCACTTCTGTTTTTTTCTTTCTTAATTATGATGTAGTATCTCTGTTCCTGGAGATCTCCTACTTTGCATGTTTTAGGTGGTTCTTTGCTCTAATACATCTGACGCAAATGATCTGGGGGTTTAAAAAGTCAGTTATTAAAATTTTTTTAAATGTATGTTTGCTATATCCACAAGGATCCAGGCCTTCAAATATATTTTTTCCTCCCCCCCAAAAAATGTATTTATGCCATAGAGGTTTAAAAGTTTTTAGTGTTTTGTCATAGCAGCAAGAATATCGCTCTTTTAAAAATATTCTAAAATACCATGATATTATTTTATATCCATATCGTCAGCCCCTATTATTCACCGCTGCTGTAATTCATCTCAGCAGGGTTTACTTAATTTCAGTGCTTCATCAATTCTCCTGCTTTTACAAGCTCTCAAAAACCACAGTATTGATTAAGATATGACTAATATATGATCAGCTGCACAGCCTTACAAAACACATGACTAAGCTTAAAACAGAGATGGAGGCTAATAAAGAGACCTCCACTCTGCATTTTATGATCAGAGAAATTTCCCCTCCTCATAAATCATACGACATCTCAACCGCATAATGGATGACCTTGTCAATCAATACTGAGCTTTCTGTGCATTATATCAGCTGAATGCACCTTAATGACAAAAAAGAGAGGTAATAAAAACAGACGAGGGAGGGAGAGGGGAGAGAGTGAGCATGTGCGCGCGCGCGCGAGAGAGAGTCCTGCCATAGAGTACAGTGCTGTGAACTTTGACCCAAATTAAATCAATAAATCCATCAGATCAATAAAGTTCTCAGATGGGAGCGGAATGTGATGTAAATGGAATGGAGAGGAGAGTGAGAGATTGAGGAAAAGAGGTGAGGTTTGTGTCAAATGATGGCAGAGGTTTTCTCTTCAACCAGGCCTGAGTTTTCCGATAGTATAAAGAAGATTCTCAAAGGGTTAAACGAGCATCGCTATCAACATACTCTTCACTAGGGCTCAGTAAATCTAGCTCATTTCCGAGAGAAAAGTTCATATCTGTTATCAGCAGCTGAAATAGTTAATAGTTAAGCCAACATCAATTAGAGTTTTTACATATAGATGTAGATATCGTTTATCATTCAGTTACAGTATTTAACACTAGCTTTCATCTAGAGTAGTTACTGTCTCATTATTAGAAGCTAGAGCTATTTAGCATCTAGTTAGTCATCATTAGCTTGGGTAATTAACATCTAGATGCAATATCAAGAGTAATCAATTAGTAATTACCTTAATGCTCCACTTGGTAGGATTGAGATTTTGTGCTCGTGGGCTCCCCCTACACTTGTAGAGTGTAATAAATGTTTCAGGCGGATTAGTTTCTCTTTCTTGTTTTCTGGCTTTCACAGACATATTCTGTCTCTTTCCAGCTTCTGCCAGAGTGTCTGTATGTTAGTTTGTAAAGAATGAACCAGTAGTCCTTGTAGAACTGTTAGAACTAAAAGTCTGAAAGCAGGTCGCAGTTCTCGCGAGCGTTGGTCGCGGCCGCCTCGGAAAACTTACAGAGTCTGGATTGAGCTCAGAGGAGCTCCGGCACAGACACGAGAGCACCGCTATTCCTCCTATTACACCTCAATGCAGTGCTGCAGTGAGTTTCAAGCTGTAATTTTACTTCTTGAAAAAGATCAAAAATCAAGGAAATCCTACCTAGTGCTGCTTTAAATTACAAGTTACAAGTTAAGTACTTAGTAAGAAAGTGGCCAGTGCACGCTATAAGTAGTTAGCATCTAGCTAGCATCAGCTAGAGTATTTAATATCTAGCCATCATCAGCTAAAGTTTAGGCCTGTCACGATAAGAATTTTTTATGGACGATATATTGTCCTAGAAATTATTGCGATATACAATATTTTTGTAATTTTAAAACTATTAAATGCCACTGACATAATGATAACAGAATAGCATAAAAAAGTAATTATACACTTTTTAAAGACAGCAATTTTTATATTAATGATTTATTATATAATTATATAATTAGTTTGGGAATTTATATACTTATTTCTTTACCTGCTTTAGTCCACACTGTGTGTATGGAGTAACAATTATTGAAGCATGACTGGCTAAAATACTGTTCACTGTTATATGTGTGATGAAATATACAAGTAAACACAATAGACACACAGATATCACGATTAACAAAAATGATTGAGGTTGTGTTCATTTATTGTTTGATAAATAGATATTGGAATTATTGTGAAAGGCCTAGCCAAAGTAGGTAGTATCTAATTAACTACTCACAGTACTTAACATCAAGCTATCACCATCTAGAATAGCATCTAGTGATTATTGGCTATAGTAGTTAAAGTCTAGGTGTTATAAGATAGAGTAATTAGCATTTAGCGAGCATCAGTTAGAGTAGTTAGCATTAGGGGTGGTCAATATTATATCGTATACAATATATTGTGACGCAGAAATATCATGATATTAAAAATCCATATCGTGATAATAGGGCTGTTCTGTCCTAAAAATAGTCTATTATTTACTGTGAAGCTTTAGGTGTATTTATTGTATAATTGTTTTAGTTTGCAGTTTATATGCATGCACTGATTATTCTGCAATATTTTTTGCTGCATTATATTATTTTATGCTATATTATTTATTTTGCCACATTATGATTATTCTGTTATACTATTATACTATATTCCTGAAATGAATGATTATTTTTAGTTTTCCTATATCGCCAAGTATATCATTATCGCAAAAATACCCTGAAATATCATGATATTATTTTAGAGCCATATTGCCCACCCCTAGTTAGCATCTAGCAATCAGCTAGAGAAAAATACAGTTGTAATTTGCATTTATGCCAAAGTACTATTTCACCACAGTTCAGTCATAAATATAATAACCTAACGGCCAAAAAAATACTGAAAACAACTCACACCAACACCCAACAACAGCAGGTCTAGCTAAGACAGTGTGGAATAATTTACTATGGAATAGGTTTAGAGTGTATAACAATGATTTATCTGCTTACTGTGTGCGGAGTGTGAAGGCTGCGCTGGTGATGGAGGTGGGCAGGTTCAGGCCTTTCGTGATTTCTCTCCAGATCTTCTTGTTGATGACCTCCACCAGACCCCCTTTCTCAGTCACCAGTTTATACAGCATGTACAGATCCAGCACCTGCTTGGCCATGATGGGGATCCGGTTCACTGGAGTACCTGAAAACACACAATACAGCACATCACACATTAGCATACTCATCACTCCTAAAGCATCCGTGCAACCGGTGGCTTCAGCTATAATATCCAACATTTGAGGATTTATAAACACCATTCTTTGATGTGTGAAGCTTTGTAAAATACTAATGTTTTAAAACTTTAAATGATTCAACACTGAATATGATCAAATCATGTTTATTAATAGGTTAAAGTCACATACCAACATTTAAATCCAATAAATCAATAATATGCAACATATATACTAGCTTTTTTTCAAATACTATGTATTTTATTAAAGATTAAAAAAAGATAGAGATAGAAAACATGCGTCTAGTTCAAAAACTGAAAAAAGCAGCATCTACGGAAATGTCAAGATAAACAATATCTTGATCTATAGATCCTGATCTACGAGTTCTGAGTCATAAGAAAAGGCTATGCGAGACAGGACATATATAAGCACAGCAATGTATAAAGACACAGGTGGGTGAAGAGCAGGGAAACACCTATTAGCCCACTTTAGCAAACAGGCTTAACCTGGAAAACTGGCCTTTCACAAACACAAAGGCAGCACGTAGCTCACTTTTGATAACAGCGCATTAATCTCATCAACAGATTACAGTAGGGTTAGGATGACTGGGCTCAGGGTGGAGGCTGAGCAGGTGTGCGGCCAAATATATTCCGTAGTTCTGTGTGTTACGCTTGAAGTATTTTTTACATATTGAGCCATAAAAAAATAGTTTTAACAAAATGCATCACCATCGTTAAAATAAAAATAAATAAGAGCAATGTTCTCTGAAGAGGGGAATCCAGTTAGTCTTTGATCTACTTACTCCACAAAGTGCTTTGGTTTTACACATTCTACAGAGAGACATGAGACATTCCGTTTTGCTTACACAGTCCTGAGAATCATCTTCATCCTTTATTTTCTTTAAAGGAGAAATAAAGTCTCTTCCTAAATTTTAATGGATGTCAGAATAAAAAGAATTTATTCCAAGTTATTTTTGAGCATTTCTATTGATACAATTCAAAGAAACGTGTGTTATTTTCACATTATATCAAACATTAAACATATCAAACGTGGGGGTGTATATGCTGTCTAATGAAAAACATGTGGCAAAAAAAACACGTTTAAAACCTGTAACTGCTACATACAAATATGTATCTGTACAAATATTTCTGGATAAATGGACCAATCCAAAGGTAACAGTTATTAAGAGTTTTTCCTTCTCCTGTACAAGTTACTATTTTGTAGATGCATGTTTTTACACACGACAATGATGTACTGTAATGCACATAAAAATAACCGAATAGGTTTTATACAGTTAGTTACTACACTGTATCCACAATAAGCCTCCTCCTTCAGACTAGACTAAACTAGGGGAAAAGTGTCACCCCCAACCCCCCACCCTTCGGCCCCACGGACCCCCGGCTTACATGAGGATTGAGCAGGTTGACTAATCCGCAAGCGGGCACAGTGAGGCTGCTATAATGAGCATTATTTGGAGGATTGTAAAACGCTAAACCCACACACACCCCTCTCTGTTTTTTTTAAGGCTTGTGGGGTGTGACTGTGTGAAGCAAGTGGGTGAGCGTTTGTGTGCATGGGCGTGTGTGTGTGTGTGTGTGTGTGTGTGTGTGTGTGTGTGTGTGTGTGTGTGTGTGTGTGTGTGTGTGTATGCTGTAATGCCGAGGCCAATCCTGCAGCCTGCAGGCTGGCTTCTCCTGCCTCAGACACCAGAGCCATTAATGACTCTCAAACAGCAATGTGATCATCCGGGAAGATTAGCCTCCATCTGACGTCTTAACTTAGTCACATCTCTGGGCAGATTGGCTTTAATTAGACGAGGAGATGCGCCACATGCTTGTACGCACTGCCGTATGTTCTGCAGAGTGTACACTTTCAGATATAGAGGTCAGGGTCTTCTATGTTAAAGTGAAAAACTTTTGATATGTGAAAATGTGCAGAATAGGAAATAATTTGTGTCAGTGCATTTATTATGAAAAATAAGTTTACAACATAAAATCTGCTTTAATACATAAATCAACGTTTTAATCCTACTGCAGTTTAGCCCCAAACATTCTCACAGAAGTTATAAGGAATGTTTCAATCCAGACTGCTATTTTAATAAGGTGTTACTAGGGCTGGGAGGTTAATCAAGGTTAAACAAGTGTTTTTATGTACATCTTTCATAATCGCTTATATATTAAAATAATAGATTAATATTAATTAATAGTGCTGTGCGATATGATGATAAATATCGTGGGGACGATATAAAAGTGTCTATCATGCTACTTACCTTCTATCGTCCCAATCATTTCTACAGTAACTTCATCAATTATTCATGCAAATATAGTAAAGTAGGCTATGATGAAATGTATTGGCGTGGTCACTTTGCAGAAACTCGGTTAATATACATGATAATAAAGTAATCTTCGCAAAAAATATTCGCTTCATAATGTGGTTTTGTGACATGACGCTGCTTTCTGTTATTAAACTCATCAGAGCTGAACAATTGAGACGCATTGTTCTTTTGAAAAAAATTGCTACTGGATCTACCATATCTGTTTTCATTTGATACATATATATTGCTGCACTAAAAGGTAGTAATTCTCATTTGTAAAAGTTTGGTTTAATGTCACTTTGAAATAAAGTTAAAAAAAAGTAAGCAATGCTATTATTTTGCCATATTTTATCGCCCACCCTAGGTATAACATAGCACAGCCAATCAAAACATGTCCAGATGTTTGCGTACACCCCTTCTAATGAACGCATTAAGCTATTTTAATGTTGAATGCATTACTGATAAAGATGCACAAATTCAAACATATACAGCTTGTCAAGTTCCTGTTGACACGTATTGCCAATATGATAAAATAAGAATCTCTGGAGCTAATAAACATGAACCTAACATGAAGTCAACAAAGTCTCAAACACTCCAATCACTAAATGTTCAAATAAATTAGTAGAAAGCCTTTCCTAGACAGCAGAGACAAGATAAACAAGATAAAATCTTTAAAATGCTTGATTTTGGAAAGAACAATGAATGAGTGGGTTGGTGTCCTAATACTTATGTCCCTATCGTGTTAAAAAAATGTAATTATTACAGAGTTTGACCTTTAATGGATCTCAGAAAAGCCTAAAAAAAAACCCTTTGTTTTGTTTTTGTATTTCTACATAAATTAAAACATACTGTTGTTTATACATTAGCACTACAGCAGAACGTCTCTAAAATACTGCCATAATTAACCATCATTATATCCAGAACTGCAGGCGAGCGGCAGCTGTACCAGTTTCAGCCAGCCTGTGTTTGTGTAAGACTATAGACGCCTCTCTATAGATACCACTCTTTATAAAGCTCTCTATAGATACTGCTCTTCGCTCTATTGTCTGAGGATCATATAAAGCCACTGAATGTCCCTCCGTCTGTCCCTCCACCCACACGGGTATGAATGACATCACATTATCATCAGAGCAACTTCGTGGTCATCGCCGTACCGTCTGATCGCTTCCAGAACACACACACAGACACACAGTACGACACTTCTTTAATCCAGCTCCGCCCATCAAACCCGCATCAAACAATTAGCACGGCCTCAGGGGTCAGAGGTCAGGCCCGGAGTTATTGACGTGTGAATTAAAGTGCGGGTCAGCAGGAAGCAGTTTTCATACGCACGCACATGTCCTCGCCACACACCCATAGATACACACACACACACACACACACAATGACCAGTGTGGACAAAGGGCTCAAAGGACGGGTGGACGCCACTGACCTTTTATGAGGGTCACCGCCATTCCGATAACACGCCGGATCGGATTCTTTCCTCTTTCATACCTGTATATCTATATTATATGACTGAATCCTAGATTCCTTTTCACTACTGTGGCTAAACTCACAGGCAGTCAAAAACAAACTAGCTCAGTTATCCCTGTCGACATTAATAGCAATGATTTCATGAAGTTCTTTGATGATAAAATTAATAGCATTAGACAAAAAATTCAGTATCACCCCCAAAATTTACTTATAGATATCGATGAATGCTGCTCCAGCTCTGAGACACACCTAGAGTGTTTCAGCCCGGTTACAGAAAAAGATTTACTTAGTGTAATTAACTCATCAAAATCAACATCATGTATATTAGATCCAGTACCCACACAATTATTGAAACAGGCACTGCCAAAGGTGGGAAAATCATTACTAGAAATAGTAAATTCATCCCTTAGCATGGGCTACGTACCCAATTCTCTTAAATTGGCGGTCATTAAGCCCATTATCAAAAAGCCAAATCTGGACCCCCGCGAGCTTGCTAATTATAGACCAATTTCTAATCTTTCCTTTATAGCCAAAATCCTAGAAAAAATTGTGTTTAACCAGCTGCGCTTGTATCTACAAAGTAATAGTATGCATGAGGTTTTTCAATCTGGATTTAGACAAAACCATAGTACTGAAACAGCTCTACTTAGAGTAACTAATGATTTACTTTCAGCTCTTGATAGGGGCAGTAATGCCATCCTTGTACTGCTAGATCTAAGTGCTGCCTTTGACACCATAGATCACGCTATTCTACTTGATAGGTTAGAAAATCTTATAGGAATTAAAGGATCAGCCCTCACCTGGTTCAGATCTTATCTGAGAGATCGATTCCAGTGTGTTTACTTAAATAACGAATGCTCTTATCAGTCTAGAGTAAAATATGGTGTCCCTCAAGGATCAATACTGGGTCCATTACTCTTTACACTTTATATGCTACCACTGGGTAAAATTATCCGTAGGCATGGTATTAACTTTCACTGCTATGCTGATGACACGCAACTTTACATATCTGCTAAACCCAACGAGGAGCTCTGTATAAATCAAATAACAGACTGTATTAAAGACATTAAAAATTGGATGACACACAACTTTCTCTTACTTAATTCTGATAAAACTGAGGTCCTTCTATTAGGTCCTAATATTGATAAAAACATAAATGTTAATACTGTAGACATAGACGGTCACTTAATTATACCTGGTAAAACTGTGAGAAACCTTGGGGTCATCTTTGACCCAATTCTTTCGTTTGATGCTCACATATGTAGCATAGTCAAAACTGCATTCTTCCATTTAAGAAATATAGCTAAAATCCGCAGTATACTCTCTCTTGAAGATGCTGAGAAGCTGGTACATGCATTCATAACCTCCAGGCTGGACTACTGCAACGCGTTGTTGGCTGGAAGTCCACATAAATTACTCCATAAACTCCAGCTAGTTCAGAATGCAGCCGCAAGAGTGCTTACCAGAGCTAGAAAGTTCGATCACATTACACCTATTCTTTCATCCCTACATTGGCTACCTGTTAGATTTCGTATAGATTATAAAATACTTCTCCTGACGTATAAATCCCTTAATGGTCTGGCCCCGCATTATCTACAGGAACTCCTTACTCCTTACAATCCGCCGCGTTCACTCCGCTCCCTAGACGCTGGCCTGTTATTAGTCCCGCGTATTAGAAAAAACTATGCAGGAGGAAGAGCGTTCTTTTATAAAGCTCCCCAACTTTGGAATAACCTCCCTATTAATATACGGGACTCAGACACACTCTCAATCTTTAAATCTAGACTCAAAACATTTCTATTTGCTCAAGCTTTTGAGTAATGTCTCATTACAATTTTCTTCCTCTTACAGCTTATCCAGCAAATATAAACCCTGTCCTAATCATCTGCTTTCTCTTTCTCTCCCCATGTCCTGAGCTGCTGCTACCAGTGCCCATCCCACTCCAGCAGAGTTTTATAAAACCATTCTAACCCCTTTTTCTTCCCTCCCCTCTCTGTTCTCTCTCTCTGTCTTTCTCACATGTGCTGAGACGCCTGGCCGGCCGGTCTTCCTGGATGCGTCCGTCTGTGGTTCCAGCTTTCAGGAATCAGCCCTGTCCTTCTACTCAGAATTATTACACAGCCCTTCTAACTTCTGCTTTTTTTTTTTCTCTTCCTTTCCTTTCTGTTTTCTCTATCTATCTCTTTTACATGTATGGAGATGCCCTGTTCCTGATGTTCCCAGCCTGGCTCTCCACTGCCCGCTGTGTCGTTCTCCGGCTCTGCAACCCTGCACTGATTACCATTAACACACTCAGTATCTGTTTCTGTATTAGCCATAGCTCTATAGTTTGTGCCCATCACACTCTTATATTCATAAATTAGTACCTGTTATATTAGCCATAGTTCACATTAATTCTCTGTACTGTTTTTGTTCTGTTATTTGTTTGTTGTTTGTTTGTACTGAGCGGGTCAACCCGAGTAGGATGGGTTCCTCGGACTGAGTCTTGGTTCCTTCCAAGGTTTCTTCCTCTTAAAGGGAGTTTTTCCTTGCCACTGTGTCACCATAAAATTGGCATCTCTGTGGTGCTGCTCATAAGAGGCGTGGACCTGTTTTTCCTGTAAAGCTGCTTTGTGACAACCTTTGTTGTAAAAAGCGCTATATAAATAAAATTGAATTGAATTGAATTGAATGTTTTTTGTACATTAAGCTTCTAAAGCGACTTATTTAGGATTTTTCACATAAAAACAACAAAAAAAAATGCTTACATATCTAGCTGTCTATTTGACTCATAGTAGTTTTCCAATAAAATCATAAGGTCTTGTGTTTCTAAGTCTTGAAAGCTTTTTTGAATGGGGACAATTATAAGGACAGCCAATCAAAACACGGGTAATTTACATTTCGCGGGTGTATTAACACAGCTACTCAAACAGCCTGTTTAATCACTTGATAACTAAAGGTTTATTATTCAGTTTTTACTGTAATTCTAATGCAAAAAGTACTCTTCAGCATGTCGGTGGCGTTCCACCTGGCTCTATTTTAGGACCTCTTTAAGTAGTAGTTTTTTAGTTATTTGTGTGAAGAATAGAAGATTGTTGTTGGGGCTGGAGGGGAGAGGGGTGTATGCTCACTGCAGTGGTCCAGTGGTCTTCAGTGACCATTCCCAGAGTCTACTCTGATCTCTTCTCACCTACACATATTCACCTAAAGCTAAAGATTCACGTGAGACACCAGCGATGTGATATGAATCTGCCTGTGCACTGCACACTGTGGGACTGGAGCTAAGTGCTAACAGCCCACCATTGGCTAATGGTCCTCCAGTGCCGTTCTGGGCCCGATTTTGATTGGCCACAGGCTCCAGTGTCCCATCATGCCATGGCTGGCTTATTTTCCCCCCCCCCGGGACAGGCCGATCAGGAACGGAGAGATTAATGGCAGCAGGGGGCAAAGGTCGCACTGGTGGGAAGCCCTGCGGCTGGGGCCCTGCTGGCCCCCCCGGAGAGGACTACTCGCCATGGGGAGAGAGAGAGAGAGAGAGAGAAAGAAAGAGAGAGAAAGAAAAAGAGAGATAGAGGAGGGAAAAAGACAAATTGAGAGACAACAGAAGAAAGAGAAAGAGAGAAAACAAGTGAAAGCAGAGAGAAAGAAGAAAAACTTAGGAAGAAAAATCGGTTTGAGAGGGAGAGAAAGAGAAGAGAGAGATAGAGAGAGGAAAGAGGAGGAAATAGGAAAACATTATTAAGACAGCAAGGGGTAAAGAGAAAAAGGTGCAAGACAGTGAGAAATAACGACAGAAAAAGTACTGTCAAAGAAAAGATAGGGAAAGAAGGAGACAACAGACTAGAGGAAAGTGAACAAAAAAAAAGTAAAAAAAAAAAAGTAAAAGCAGAGAAAGAAGGGAGAGAAAAAGAAAATGCAAGCGAGAGAGAGAGAGTGAAAATGATTTCGTTAGCATAGGGAAAAGAGAAAAAGCTGCAAGTGAGAGTGAGGAATAAGTCAGAAAAAGAAGAATGTGAAACAGAAAAGAGAAGGAGAGAGAGAAAAGACAAAGAGAGCACAACTCCTCTCTGAGAAAGAAAGTGGAAAAAAACAAAAAAGAAAATATGAAGCAACAGATGAGAGAAAAAGAACTGAAAGAGAAAACAAGTGACAGCAGAGAGGGAGTGATAGAGGGGAAATAGGAAGACAGTTTGTGAAAGACAAAGAGAGAGTGAAAGAGAAAAGACTGTTACAAGAAGAGAAAAAGCAGAAGAGTGAGAGGCATGTGAGAGAGGGAGAAAAATAAAATGTGTGTGTGTGTGTGTGCGAGTGTGTGTGTGTGAGTATATATATATAGACTTTGTTCAGTGCAGTTCTACATGCCGAACCCTCACACAGGCGGAGCGTTTATAGCCACACATCTCTTACACTGTTACAGTTATAGGTTTTATAGCGCTGTGTTCAGAGCAGTGCTGACGCTGGCGCTTGGCTGGAGGCGAGATCTGGATCTGCTGGATAATAATATCGCCCATTCCTCACCAGCGAAACAATGGCTGAGCTGGAAAAGAGCAGTAAAAGAGAAATAAGAGCAACGCTTGCCGCCTCCTCACCCAATTTAGCACTCAGCTGCTCACATGTGAAGCTTCTAGAATAAATCAGCTCCCCGTCTCCATCTCCGGCGCCGGCTCCGTAAATTAAATATCGCTGATTTCACATTACTGACATTCCTTAAATAATTAACGGGTCGCGAATGGCTGCTCGGCGGCCGGCGGTATGACCTGGGGAATGAATTTTTCAGTGCATGCGCATGACTGCCACCCCGGTGTGAGATTTCACCAGGCAATATACTGCCCTTCCTCACCTAAAAGAGAAGGAATGAGGGCGTGTCCCAATTGCATAGTAATTAGTAATACTAGCTAGTATTGGAGTATGTAATGTGTAATATAGAAAAGTCTCAGGTTGCAGCCCAGTTGCACACTGCACACTAAACACTATAAGGCTTAAGAGTGCTTAAGAGTTTGACAGGTTAGCACACTCAATAGTGACATACTGACCCATTTTGTACTAAACAGGAAGTGTTGAAGCATTTTTATGCCACCATGCATCACTGTTGCACTTGCATTATTGTAAGCCACTTTTTATATACTTTTTTTACGATATTGTTCCACAAGAGATTATATATATTTTTAACAGGTAATCATACCCTCATCAGCTGTCTACACTGCTAATCCGTGCAGCTTTTGTTTCTACATTATCCTTGTAGCTCTGATGCAAACCTATACAGACCAAACTTCAGACTGAACCAAAGATCAGCTCATGCTCTGTAGATCTACACCTGTGCTGCTGAGAGGTGTCACTCACTACACTGTTCAAATCGTGGGAAAGTCAGCTGATAAGAAATCTCTCAGCCTGAGACATCCTACAGCAGCAGCTCTGATAAGCCCAACAACAACATCTACCATCTCCTCACACCGTCTGTCCATTTAAAACACTATACTGAAATGATTGTTGTAGTTTGCTGACGTTGCTTTAAGTGGATGTTCCAACATCGCCTACAAGGTCAATATATTATATTACATTATATTACATGAAACCTTGTGGACTATTTTATTCAAAGCAACTTACAAATAATGAGGAACATTAGCAATGAAGGGAAAAAGAACTCCAAGGAAAAAGTAAAGCATTAAGCAGGGTCTTAAAGAGGCCTGAAAGGCAATATTGGGATTAGGGTGGGCGATACAGACCTAAAATATCACAATATTTCATGGTATTTTTGCGATAACAATACTCTTGGTGATATGACAAAACGCTAAATAAAAAAAAAATATTTACAGAATACACTACTGCAACAAAATGAAAATGTTATTTTATTATTGCATATAATATGATATAGCACATCCCTAACATCCCTGGGATATTAAAAAAATACAATAATTTGATCAGATTTGTAACAGAAGTCTATGATCCAGAATATCATGATACTAATAATGCACTGCAAAAATCTCCATATATCCAGAATTAAAGTAAAATTAATTATACAGATATAATCTGTCTCTAGTAGATCTATAATGGAAAATGAGAACAGTGTGAATTTTTCTTTTGCTAAAAACAGTAAAAAAAAAAAAAAAAAAAAAGTAGTACCCTGATGTGATAATTAGGTGTGGGTGATGCAGCATAATATTTCAGGATAAAATATCGTTCACAATATTAAAAAATGTTGGTGATATTATTGCTGCGATTACGATACGATATGGCACACTTCTAACTGAAGAAGAAAGGAGAAAGAAAGGAGAAAGAAAGGAGAAAAAAGGAGAACGAAAATAAAAGGGAAAAAAGGAGGAAGAAAGCGTTAGAAAGGAGGTAGAAAAAAGGAAGAAAAAAGGAAGAAAACAGGGAAAAAAGGACCAAAAACAGTCGAGAAAAATCTGATTTTTGGTACATCTTGTGTAAACAAAAGTCAAAAAACAGTTTATCCTGCTTTTTGTAAGCTTTCCTGGACAACTATCTCTATTGTCCAGGAAAGGCTTTTTACCAAATTTTGAAGAACTACTGTGAGGATTTGACTGGATTTAGTAATAAAAGCGTTAGTGAGGTCAGGATGCGGGATGATTACATCACATCCCATTCCCATCTCCTCAACTTATCCCAAAGGTTTGGATGGAGCTCTATCCTTGCAGAGAAAACAGTTTCACTGCTCCACTTCTTGTTTTCTCAAATCTTCTCTAGAGGGTCTAGACACCTTAAACAGCAGAATGCATTTAATAGATAGGGTGTCCACAAACATATGGAGATATATTGTATCTGTAAGATTATTACAGAGGTGAGTGACCAAAGTGCTTAAGTCGTACACATTTCTGGACACCCCTTATAATAGAGTTAGGAAGCAAATGAATAAACAGGTGTTTTAATGCTGTTTCAATTTAATTCCTAAACCAATAATACAACCATTTCTCTTTGTTCACACATTTCACTCTGACTTACTGCTGGCAAAGGGGTTTTCTTGTATGTCAGGGGGATTTCTCTGTAATAAGGCCAGTGGGCTAAAGGCTCCCTGAGGGTCTGCATGTTCACTTGACCTTAAAGGAACAGTTCAGCAAGATATCAAAAAAGAGGACTGATCATTAACAACAGATGTGTTGGATTATTCTAACCATTTAAACATTTATTATCTGATGCCTTCTTCTACAAAAATCTACCCAAAGGTTCCAAAGCTAATGAAGCTAATAAGTTATGAATGCTTGTACCCCAACAATTAGCACTGCACAATCTGCACAGATAGGTTTAAACCAGTGCATTGTCTCTCAAAAGTGAAGTCAACACAGGTCTAGTGCCTCTACTGGCTGGTTGCAGTATGATGTGCATCTTCGCCTATTCCATTTTATTTCAATGATGAAAAATCCACATCATTACATATGTGGAAGTTGTTTTTAAGGGAACAGTACACAAACACACACTGTGGGAAAAGTATTAAGAGAAATGTACAAAAGCTCCAATATGAACAAAATTAATTTGCTCAGAAGCTTTAATTCGTTTAAATATTTTATATTGTCTGTCACATTTTAACTAAAATATTTGTATACAAAAATCTTATTTGATACCATTCTTTGTAAACCATTAAAAATTGATATTTAAAGTTTAAATCAATAAAAATCAGATATTTTAATTATTTTTAACGTCAAACAAACTTCAGGTTGGTGTTCAAGCGCTGCCACTATGATGAGAAGATCGTTAATATGGATCCCGTTCATGCAGCTTGCCATCAGCTGCCAGAGCCCTGAGAGAGCACAATCAACCTTAAACTCTCTGGGTGGGTAGATGGTGCTCTCTCCCCACATCACTCCTAGAGTGATGTCAATGAGCACAAGGCTGCATCTGTCAGCTGATGTATCAGAACCTAGTTGCTGCGCTTTCCTCCGTGTGCGCTTTGATGCTACTGTGCAATACTGCATCTGCTGCAGTTGTAAAAGAGTTGGTGGCTGACTGACTTCACACATGTCGGAGGAGGCATGTGCAACATGATGCACAATTTTTGTTTTATTTCTAAAGAATGGGAGGGAATGAAACCACAGCTATGTTCTATGTTCTACAGTCATTGCCCTAAACATCTGAGCATTCAGTAAAGTCTAAAAGAGATGTTTATGTGGTTTGTGTGTGTAATAGTTGCCTATAAATATGAGAATACTGTTGCATAGCTAAAAAAAAGCAGTAGCAGCTGTCTTATTTTCTTTTTTACACAAACTAACAGGCAGACTCAAAGAGGGTTGGTTTTGTGGGGGGGGGGGGGGGGGCAACTGCCCCTGCCCTAGTGCTTCCATGCCCTTAAGTGCCATTTAGAGTGGCAAAAAAAGTGACCTACTGGCTGCTCTTTTTGTAGGGAAAGAGTGAAAAGGGGTATCCATCTAAAAATACATACAAGATGGTGTGCCTCACTTGAGTTCTCTTGAGTCTCTGCACGGATCATCTTCAAACTAGACTACATACGTCTGCTAGGTTCTTACTGGAATGTGGGGGGGGGGCGTGACATGTGCAGGTGAAATGGATTGTGTTTCAACTAATAGGGAGTCGGAATGGTATATGTTTATACTTCTCTACATCCAATCACAATCAGATTTACTCTATCTGGATGGAGAGATTTATCTAGATAGTTTTTTTGAGCAATAAGAAGCTGGAATAAAAATAAATGAAATAGGAATAACGAGGCTATTTTTTTAAAATGTGAGCAGAAAGTTCAGATATCTGTGTGAAAATGTAAGAAGTAGACATAAAAAAGTGTCTAAAAGTAATAAAAATGCTTGGAGCAAAGGAAGAAGATCAAAAGGAGGAGGTGGTGGTGGTGGAGGAGGAAGAGGAGGAGGAGTGAGTAACCGGACTCCTGTCGCGGGTCAAAAAGATGGGTCACCTGGACAGAGGAAGGGATGAGAGGAGAGGGAGATAAGACAGAAGGAGAAGAGAGAGGAAAGAGGGGGGGGTGAGAATGAAAAGAGTGGATGGTGTGAAAAGTGAGAAGGCCACTCTGACTGAAACCGGAGTGTGTGTCCTCCCAGAGGACGACTGGTCAAAGCTGATCGCAATCTAATCAACACCTCATCAAAATCAGAAGCAGGGGGGGAATTTCTTAATACCCTGACACAGCATTCCAGATAAGAGGAGGGGGCTTCCTGGGGGGCTAATACCTAACGTTTCTCTGACTAGAATCAGTGTTAGGTGATATGACCTCAAATCAATATCACAATTATTAAAACATTTTATTTTGATTATGATAAATAAACAATAATAAACAATTATAATGGTAATAAACATGAAACACTGCAATTGTACAAAAGTTTCATATGAACAAAATTAATTTATTTAGAAGCTTTACAACGATTAAAACGCGCCCCGCCTTTACTAGAATATATCTATCTATCACAGTACAGAACTTGATAACATGGGATAAAATGGGATATGTAAAGCTTTAAGCAAGAAAAATAGAGAGATATTTATGTATTTTTGACGTTTTTGAGCTGTTTTCTCTTACTTGGCACCAAATGGTACCAAAATGTTAATTTCTTGTCTTCCTATTCTCACGAAAGACAGTCAAAATCACTTAAAGCAGCAATATGTGAGAATTGGTATTTCTTTTTCCTGCAGTTCTTGTTACCCTACAGTGAGGAAACATATTTGAGCTTATTTGTGCATATTTGCGCTATAATCTATTTTCTAGTCTATTTTCATACACAAGGTGTACTGGATTATAAGGTGTTTTCTCTTCTGAAAACTGTTTAGGTGAGTAAACGCTTCAGTTTATGTACAGTACAGTAAGCTTAGATTTCCAATATTTAGTCTAAGGGTGAGGTTTCAGTTAAGTTCCCTCAGCACTAAGGCTGGGTGCAGCACCATTAGCATTAGCAGCTAATTGCAGCACTAGCAGGAAGTAAATGTCGCCAGATATCAGTAGACTGAGAATCCCTAAGTGATCCGGTAACCCAGTGCGTCATTAGCTAGCTTTGTCCCACGTAGCTTGTTTGAACACTGTAAACACGCAGACTACAGTCTAATATACTCACCTCTGACCGGCAAAAGAGCTAGCGCTGTGGTTAGCAGCTAATTCTAATGCTACAACAGCAGTGTGGCTTTACTGATCCTTTATACCTCACTGGTAGAATGCCTACATAAGGTACACTATCGATTTTTGCGAAAATTAAGGGATTTTATGTGCGCCTCATAGTCCATAAAAATACTGCAACCACTAAAAGACATGCTTTACACGTGCATTTCTGGACAAGCTGAGTGATGCATAGTAACATGAGAGTTACAGTACATACTGCAGTCAGCATCATACTGAGCACAAAGTTGCACCAATTAAGACGCTACTGTCTCTACTATGGTTAGTTGGGCATCAACATGATTTTGAAGATATTATAAAAAAAAAAAAACAAGCTTGAATGTAGGAATGCGCACTTACCCCTAATCTAAACCTATAGATATTTAAGGCTTGTGACTTCACTTTAATGTCTTAATTTGATATGTGAGCATCTGAGGAATCATTGGATCATTGGAACAAGCAGTGACTAAGGATTTACTATTCAGAAACATGAGCATCAGCAAATTACAACAAAAAAAATCAATATTGGACAGATACTAAGATTTGAATCCAATAAAAACTATGGTGGATTCACTTAGCAACTGACAGGACTTAAAGGATCTGTTGTAACATCTTTATAAGCATGCAGATGAACATCATATTGATCAGATGGTCTTAATGTTATGGCTTATCAGGATATAGATTAAAATAATCCAAGGTAACAGCGATTGGTGTTGATGCTAGCGGATCACGTCCTCAGTCACTATGACTACTGGATGCAGGATGACGTCAAAAGGCTAAATGGAGGTTAAACAGAAGGCCATGGGTGTGCACTCACTCTCTCTCACTCTCTCTCACTCTCTCTCCCTCTCTCTCTCTCTCTCTCTCTCTCTCTCTCTCTCTCTCTCTCTCTCTCATATTGACGCTCTCTTCGGAAATCCCTCTCCTTGGAATTCTCCTTCCCCCTGCTCTTCCTCACTCTTATAACAACTAACGGCCATAATCAATGCAGCGGCAGATTGGTGGATAAAGCCGTAAGCTGAGGATCGGCTGATCAATACTGAGTGATCAGCTGCTGGGTTTTTGCTCTGGAAAAGACCTGGAGGAACATAAAGCTTCTGGGTGGCCACCACTACTGATTATAGCCCCAGGGTTCTATTGGTGATAAAAGGTTCTGGATATCATAATTTGTGGAATCCTTTTTAGACCCATAAGGAAGAACCATATGAATCATATGAGGTTCACACGTAATTTTTTTAATAGAAGATAACTATTTAAACAGGTGATAAGCCTTGCTTAAACACCCTAAATGACCATCTTTTTTGTTTTATTTTATAAATAGAAGTATGTCACACTACTTTAAAAGGGGTTGTTCAGTAAAAGAACAATGATAAAGAACTACTTTAAATGATATGGGGCACTATTTTAGTTTTCTATAGAAAAAACTGTCCACTGTTCATTGCTCAGCTTGATTTAGGGCGTGTCAGTGTGTCTTTGCTATCGTGACAACAGGAAAAGTAATGCTTGCACGTCTCAAAATGCTAAAAACAAACAAACAAATATTAATCGTCTTAATTAATCATTGGCGTGTTTTGGGCGTAATGTGAAATAAACCAATCTGTGTGTTACTTGCTATTCTATTTAAGATACCAGGTGCACTCTGACTTTGGCAGATTGCTATTTTAATGGTGCAGCACTTCTGCTCTTCTCAGCTGAGGAAACTGACCTGCTTGTTCTAGTCATGAAGAAGCATGAGTAAGCCATTTACAGGAACAGCAATGTTAGGTAGGGCCCTAAATGGTTCTTGGTTTAATGGTACATATCTAAAAAGCAGAAACCACTGTACAAAGTGGTTTAAAGGGCACCCATAGTGCTGTGTGGCACACCTGTGCAGTCAGATAAAAAAAAAAAAAACACTGATTCTTGTTTATTTGTTTAATGGTGATGATATTTTGCCTGTTATTTCTGTAATTAGTCTGAAAAGTCTAAACAGTCCAAAAAAGTGTGATTACATTGCAACAAACCAAACCATGGTTCAGCTGGTCTGGACCGTGTTTTGTGGCACCTTTCACTCCTGTTATTTTTGCTTAAACCAAACAGAAAACAGTCTGAAAGCTTTTGCATTTTTGATCCCCAGTGATGCTGCAGCCATCCATGGCCAGGAGACCCAGAAAGAATAATGTGTGGCATTCTGAAAGGTATGTTTTATTTGATTCATATGACTCAAAGTAACCACATGCTAGCCACAATAATCCTCATTGCATTCGCAACAATGAGTGAGAACAAGCTAGTGGATGAGGGGATTGAAAAAGAATAAAACTGAGGAAAACGAGTGGATGGTAAGAAGTCATGCACAGAACTAGGGGTGGAAATCACAGGTCATCTCACGATACAATATCATGATACATGATAATGATGATTACACAATACTGTGATTCTGCGACTCTCAACATACTTTACTGATTTACGGATTTGACAACCAATATTCTTCACCACAGGTTATTTTGGGGGAACATTGAGGGAATATTGGGTCACACCCCTACACTGAACTGACTTTAATATATTAATTCATTTACAGACAAGTCAAAATAATTGTTACTAAAACTTTGCTACTTTAAATAAATAATTTGTGTTCAGTTCAATCATATGCAACTTATGCATGGATATGAATAGCCTTAGTTAATTGCAATCTCCAGTAAAGCCATGTGTGTCAGTGTTTCTTCCTGTAACAGTAAAGCTCTGGTCGAGTGATTGCTGTTTGCTGTTTAGAGCCTGATGAAAAGAGCAGACATGCGTGACATATGGGGTCAGAAATCAGGCCTGACTGCTTGTCTAAACACGGCCTGCATTGTCGGTGACCGCTGTGATGGTGTCGCTGCCGCGTCAGTGCGGTGGAATGTCTCCTCTGGGGCCGGACAGTACAGGTCATCTGTAAACTGTTTAGGTAAGACGTGGGCCTCTGGGTCAGAGGGAGAGACGGAGAAAAGGAAGAACTGAAGGAGGGTAGAGACCATCCCCCAATCCTGAGACCCTGATACACACACAGAATTCACTGCCGTCCTCTGAAGACTACCAGCTACCTCCTCACAGAGAAGAGCTATAAAGAACTGATCAGTTACAGCTCTCTACACCTCCTGATCATTACACTATACTACACTTATTCACAACTGAAGATCACAATACAGCCTTATACACACAAACCTTTCCCAGACTGGAGCACGTAACAGTGAGAACTCACTAAAACCAATAATAACAGAGACAGAGAACAAGAGAGAGACAGAGCTCTGCACTGACTCTGAGAAGCTCCAGTACATACTGGGAGAAAAGCTAATCACTCAACCTGAGGTAAAACCAGTGTGGACTAAACCACACAATATAATTAATTATATCTCATTTCTAATATTACTGATTTTTTGCTTATTATTAAACATTTATAAAGTATCCACACTCTTATTTCCTTTTATTGTAAATTATCATTAATAACAATTATAATTGTTAATCCTGTAAAAAACTAAGTTTTGTTGTTGTAACTGTATGTATGTAATCTTTTTTTTATTTAGATTTTTATTTTTTATGTTTTCTGTTATATGCTTTGGCAATAGAGTTGCTTATTACATTACATTACATTTATTACATTCATGCCAATAAAGCATTGGCATTAACTGAACTGAGAGAAACAGAGAAGGAAAGATCAAGGGCGAAAAAGAAAGAGAGAGAGAGAGAGAGAGAGGAAGAGGGAGGGAGACAGGGAGAGACAGAAGCAGAGAGTGAGAAAGGGGAAGAGGTAGAGAGAGATAGAGTGAGTCAATTGCAGAAAGGGAGAGGTAGAAAGAGAGTGAGAGGTAGAAAGAGAGTGAGAGGGGGTAGGGGAGAGACAAAACGGAGAGAGAGAGAGATAAAAATTGAATGAGAGAGACACAAAGAGGGAACAAGGAAGAGATAGAAAAAGACAGGAAGAGACAGTGGAAAAGAGAGAGACGGAGAAATTGACCATATCACATTTTATATTACATTAAAACACATTGTAAACACATTGTACACACACTGTACACACATTTTTGGTTAATCTGTCTCATTACTTTCCCTTATTGTTGTATTTATATATTTTTTGCATTGTTTTAAAATGTAGAATCTGTTCTATTCTGTTCAATTCCTACACTCTATAAACTGTTAATCTCTGAAACAATCAACTATAGTTCACTATTCATTTACTTTACTGTTAGAAGTGTAACTCAGGCTTTGGCAACAAATATTTAGCACTATTTGTCATGCCATTAAAGTACATTAAATTGGATTGAATTGAATTGAATTTAATTGAGTGAGAGATAGACAGAGAGTCAGAGGAGAGAGAGAGGAAAAAGAGAGACAGAGAGTCAGAGGGAAAGGTAGAGAGTAAGAAGTAGAAAAAAAGACAGAGAGAGAGAGAGAGAGAGAGAGAGAGAGAGAGAGAGAGAGAGAAAGAGACCGAAATGAGTGAAGGAGAGTGCGATGAAAGAGAAGTGAGAACGAAAGAGATCGGGGGTAGGATGAAAAATGAGTAAAAGAGGTGGACAGTAAAATAAGAGAAAGTGAATCAGAGTGAGAAAATAAAAGGAAGAAAGTAAGAAAGAGCGAACGAAAGAAAAAAGGGTAGGAAAGAATCATAAGGGAAGAGAAAGTAGAAAAAGAGAACAGGCAAGAGAGCAATGAGAGAGAGAGAGAGAGAGAGAGAGAGAGAGAGAGAGAGAGAGAGAGAGAGAGAGAGAGAGAGAGAGAGAGAGAGAAAATTTTCCTTGTTTGATCACTTCCTGAAGAAAAGACCAATAGAAATACATACAATCATAACATGACATATGAAAATTCATGTCCTTCTAAAATTCCTCTTTTCTTAATGACAACAGTAAATCAAATTAACGATCTTCACACTGATCCCAAATGATCTAGATTCAGATTAAAACAAAAAATTCATCATCTGAACAGGATTCCTCTACAGTACAGTGAAGTGTATTAATACCCCAGCAGACAGAGAGCAGGCCACAGTCAGCCCACCCAGTTCTATACCGCGCTGGGCGTGTCCTCTCATACAGTGTGGGCGTGTCCTTCCCACGGCAGATTTAATTCTCGGTCAAAACCACAAACCAGCCTCATCTGTAATCATAAAACAGCGTGCACGCCTTAACAGCAGCTTTATATACAGACACGGGCTTAACAGTGCTGATTAAAAAGCAGCCAGAGAGAGAGAGAGATACACCCCTTTGTCTGCAGCACGCCTGACTTCAGACACCACTCTTCCCACAGTCTGGGGGATCTTTTCTTTTTTTGTTCCTATCAGCCTTCCTTTCTTTCCCCCCATTTCTCTTTGCATCGATCCACAAACAGATTTGTACTCTAAATAAGTTATATTTAATGCAAGAAAATATTCTAAAAGATTGTACCTGTGAAGATTTACAGCTTCCAAATTCTACAAACAAAATAAACAAATACCTTTTTGAGAGCTTTTTGAGAAAGATTATGAGTTTCTTTAATTTTAATAAATTGAAAACCTCTGGAATATAATCAAGAGAAAGATGGATGATCACAAGCCATCAAACCAAGCTGAACTGCTTGAATTTTTGCACCAGGAGTAAAGGCATAAAGTTATCCAAAAGCAGTGTGTAAGACTGGTGGAGCAGAACATGCCAAGATGCATAAAAACAGGGTTATTTCACCAAATATTAAATCTTTAATCTTTATAAATCTTTATAAATATGAACATATTTTCTTTAAATTATTTGAGAAAGCTATACATCTTTTTTGTTTTTTCAGCCATTTCTCATTTTCTGCAAATAAATGCTCTAAATGACAATATTTTTTGTCATTTGGGAGAAATGACATGGCATGGTTAACTTACTGTACTTGGGGCCACAGACCTATTCAGTGGGAGGGCTTAAAGACTAAGGCATCTGCCTATTGGCTAACCAGGCTGGGCTGTGGACAAAGCTATATCGAATGAGCCTATAAAAATCAGCCCAGTATCTGGAATTTCCTACATGGCATTAAGCTGGTTTATGGCATTGCTAATGCATAATTTCTAACACGGCATCCTCAACGTTGAATGAGCATGGTATAAACGTGGTTTTACAGATGTTGGATGAAACCAGTCTCTGGCATTGCTAATGTGGCACAAGCAACATTGGATGAGCCCGGTTGCCAGAATTACTAACACAGCATTAGCGGCAGTGGATGAGCCCTATCACTGGTATTGCTGAGGCAGAGTTTGATAGATGGATAGATAGATAGATAGATAGATAGATAGATAGATAGATAGATAGATAGATAGATAGATAGATAGATAGATAGATAGATAGATAGATAGATAGATAGATAGATAGATAGATAGATAGATAGATAGATAGATAGATAGATAGATAGATAGATAGATAGATAGATAGATAGATAGATAGATAGATAGATAGATAGATAGATAGATAGATAGATAGATAGATAGATAGATAGATAGATAGATAGATAGATAGATAGATAGATAGATAGATAGATAGATAGATAGATAGATAGATAGATAGATAGATAGATAGATAGATAGATAGATAGATAGATAGATAGATAGATAGATAGATAGATAGATAGATAGATAGATAGATAGATAGATAGATAGATAGATAGATAGATAGATAGATAGATAGATAGATAGATAGATAGATAGATAGATAGATAGATAGATAGATAGATAGATAGATAGATAGATAGATAGATAGATAGATAGATAGATAGATAGATAGATAGATAGATAGATAGATAGATAGATAGATAGATAGATAGATAGATAGATAGATAGATAGATAGATAGATAGATAGATAGATAGATAGATAGATAGATAGATAGATAGATAGATAGATACTTTATTGATCCCCGGGGGGAAATTCTTGAAAATCAGCCCAGTATGCTGTGACGTTGGATGAGCTTAGTCACCAGCAGTGCTAACATGGCAATAGCGATGTTGGATGAGCCCGGTTGATGGCATTGCTAAAGAGAAAATAACAATGTTTGATGAACCCAGTCACCAGAACTGCTAACATGGTGTTCGTAATATTGCATGTGCCCAGTCTCCGGCATTACTAATGGGGCACTAGCAACATTGCATGAGCCTGGTCGCCATAACAGCTAACATGGTGTTAGTGACGTTGCCAGTATTGCCATGGCAATGTTAGTGGCATTAGGCAAGCTTGGTCCCCGCCATTGCTAACAAGGCATCAGCAACATTAATCAAGTTCAGTCGACTGCATTGCTAACATGGCATTAGCAACTTCGGATAAGCCTGGTTGCCAGAACAGCTTACATTGCATAAGCAATATTAGATGAGCCTGACTGCCACCTTTGCTAATGCAACGTCTCTAACGCAGCATTGCTAACGTTGCTTTGTTAAGGTGCTATTATCAGCACTGGCGAGCCCAGCTGATTTCATTGCTAGATCAGCATTAGCAAAATTGGATGAGCCCCATCACCGGCAACGTTGAGTTAGCCTGGTCATTGCTAATGCAGCGATACGGCACAGCCTTTTGACCCTGCAGCAAAAAATGCCAACAATTCTCTGAGGCTGAGAAACACAATACTATTTTAGCCAATCAGCAACTAGGAGGCGTTCCAAAACAAGTGCGAGGAGGAGGGGGAGCGCAAAACACAAGGTAAATGCATGGCCTCCATTCACATGGTTGGGTAGGTGCTTGTAAACGCACATGTCGAAGGCTGTGCACTTCAGTCCAGCACAGTTTAGCGCAGATATTTCCAGTTACAGCCGAATTAACACTTTTAATCCCAGAAAACGCTCTTATTTACCTTTTAAAAAGCCATTTAAATGCCTGATTAAAGAACAGATTATTATTGTTTTGCTGTTTTCCTCAGGTTTTGAGTGCTTAGAGCGGACTCAACTCTTGATCGGTCCGTACACAAGACAGCCTCCATGTGGAGGCGGGGCTGGTGACGTCATGGGCCCTGCATTGTTTAATATTGTGATATATATCAACGAAAAAATAAAGAACATTGGAAATGTGCAATTTTTCCCAATATCGAGCAGCCCTAATCTTTACGTAATAATCCATTTAAGATTGTGTCAAAAATTTGCATTATACCACTAAAGTGTGGTAAAGCCACTGTAACTCTGTAGCCTCTTGTGGTTTATTGATTACACGTATCATATCCACCATCATCTGACACTTATTTCACTTCCTCTCCACTCGACTCTTTTCTGACTGACGGATGCCTCCCTTCTCGAGGAAATGAAAGACTGCAGTCTCGTTTTACATGCAAGTTTCCTTCCCTCCACTCGTCTACCTTTCTCTGGTCTCTTGTCTGCTCTGAGCGTCTGTCTCTGTGGGCTGGAGCTGAAGCTGGAGCTGGTCAGCAGCAGCAGAGCGAGTGTGCTGTGTGTTTTACAGGGTCATTAATCATTGTGAGGGACAGGGGGCCCCCTAATCCAGTCCTTTCCCTCCGCACAAAAACACCCCCCGCACCCACCACACGCTCACCGCCACTACAAACACTGCCCTGTGTCACAGCCTTCACCAGATTTAAATTCCCTACCTTAAATATCGAGCTTCTGAACAGAAACAGATCACAACCTTTTCCATTTTGGTTCCAGCAAGGTTCGATTCTGCACTGTGATTGGCTGAGTAGCATTACATGACTCCAACACTAGTACTTAGGTGTGAAAGAATAAAGTCAGACTAAACTGTCTGTAAATTGTATGACCTTGGCCATCGTACTGTATCTCAGTTTTAGAGTTTTAGGGTCTTAACACACTTCTTAAAGCCTAGGCTATGTTTATGGAGATCAACAATTCTGTTTTTCACATCCTCAGAGAGTTCTTTGCCATGAAGTGCCATGTTAAATATCCAGTAGCCAGTATGAGGAAATGGTACTCAAAACACCAAATTTCCTGGAACATTGTGCAGCATTGTGTACAATCAATTCTCCCAAAGCTAGAGTTTAGTTTTTGTTGTGTACATATACAGTAATGGTTATGTTTCATTTGAACTTTTAATTTTTAACTGATTTGAACACGACTCCCACGATTTCCATGTGACCAAAATCAAATGCACAAATGCAACATATTCTTTACTGGTCAGGAGTTGGTAGGCTAGCTCGTAACAGATGCTGTAAATAGTGAATGTCACTTATATCCCCAAAGACAATTTGTATAGTTTGATGCACTTTTATGTCCCTAAAAAGAAGAAAGAAGAAGAGATAAAGCCGAAGATTATTTTCAGGAAATACTTGGCTACTCAAATATGTCTTCAAGGGTAAGACAGTTTTTATATTAATAGTTGAAATATGTTGCTCTGCAATATAAAATAAACCAGCCCTGCTTAAAATACTTAACAATGTAATGCAAACAACATTAACATCATTTACGTATTTGACCATATTTTGATCAATTTAAAATCAATCCACTTTGTATAGATAAAAAAAAAAAAATTGTACAATTGTACAAAAAAGCACAAAATGGCAAATTAGAAACTAAGGATGCTAACTGTTTCATGGGCTGTATTAAATGCTAATTTATAAAAAAAAAAGCCCATGGTTAGATTGGGTACGACCTGTCCTTTGATAAGAGGTGTGAATGATGTCTGTATGTTTATCAGATCCTCAGTTATAAAAGGTCATAACTCCAGAATGTAGTACCAGAATGCAGTGCTGGTTGAAAGCAGCCCTCTTTTGTAATAAACAGACATTGAATTATTGTCCAGAGCTCAGCCTAAACCACCCAAAAACTACTAGCAAAAGCTGGTCTTGAGCTGGATTCATTAGTAGGCTGTGCCCCAATCCGCACAGTAACACACTAAACAGTCTGTAAAAATCTGTGATGTTTAGATGTTCATTTATTATGGTGGAATTTAAATACTGGATGGCTGTTAGCTTCTACAGAGCAGGAGTGTAAAAAGTGCAGGCAGGAGCAGAAAAATTAATCAAGATTTCATTCTCCACAGTTGCTAAATCTGTGAAATTGGGAGGTAAAAAGGACCTCTGCAGACCTTCGGTTTATACAATTACCATTAAATACAGCGTTATAATCTGTACACACTCTAACCAGAAAGTGACACGGATGTCAAGTGTGGTCTGAATGCCCCTATTGTACCCGTGTGAACATCCTACACCGTCCTGGTATGAGGGGTCTGTTTGAGAGTGTGTGTGCTGTAATGTATACACTACTCCCCTGGAGTCCATTCATGGTATAATTGGTGCCTACAGAGCGACTGGGCCTTGCAGGGCAGTGAAAGACTTCCTGAGGGGCCCCTGCTGGGAAACCCCAGTGACTACTGCAACAGTGACAACTGGACCTCAACTGACTAATCATATACCACAGAGAGAGAGAGAGAGAGAGAGAGAGAGAGAGAGAGAGAGAGAGAGAGAGAGAGAGAATGAGAGAGAGACCGAGAGAAAGAGACAGAGAAAGATCGACAGAGAGAGAGAGACAGAGGGAGAAAGAGAGACAGACAGAGAGTGAGACTGGGACTTTAGAAATGTTTAGCGTTTCTTTAGTTTTGCATTAAGCTACATGCTAAAAGTATATTATACAGTACGGGTGGGGCAAAATATTGATGTTGATATTGTATTGACACATGGCATCAAATATTGATATTTTATTGAAACATATGCGCTCTAATCTCCTTAAGGCTCGATCCAAACATTTCAGTTGCTAAATTTACTGCTTCATTACTCCACGTAGTGTTGCTTATCAAATGAAAAAGGTAAACCTGTGGTGAAGAACATTGGTTGTTAAATTCTGTGAAACACACACCAATAAATACATAATTCCTTATATTTATTTATTTAGGAGAATGTTATCCCCTTCAGTAATACAGATGCAGTGAAGTATTGTAGAGAATATTTTTGCAATATCACAGTATCGTGATATCATTACCATGGGTAACCTATAGGGGTGTGACGAGACACTAATACCACGAGACGAGACGAGACACAATATTGGATTCACGATAACGAAACGAGACGAGATTTAAAAATTAAATTTTAAAGAAAACTTTTTTTTTTAATAGACTGGTTTCTCTCACACATTGATTCTATAAGGAATAGAAATAAGAATAACAAACAAAAAATACAACTTTTCTAGGTCTTATATAGTGCAAAAAAATAAGTGCAAACCATAACCAGTCATATTAAGACTATGGTTTGTGTTTTTTTTTCTCCTAAATCTCTTGTAATTTAACTATGCATAACCATAACCAGTCATATTAAGACTATGCTTGAAGTGCAAACAGAGACAGAACATGTTTTTAAATACAGTACAGGGTTTAGTACAGCTGCCTATGAAACAGTCCCGTGTAGGATTTACTTACAGTATTTATATATGGTTTGTGTCTTGTTGGTCACTCTGTTACCGTTTATTGTTTCCACTGGAGCCAAAATGCAGCCAGACATACAACTTAAAAGTAGCAGAAGCATCTTCTATGCCAGGGGTATTTAATTATATTAAATAATTAAGTGCTATATCCTGTAAGGTTGCTTGCACTGAATGATGTAAAAATATAGAATAAGAAGAAGAAGAAACGCCTCTCTGGACAGATTTTGTTTACATTTATCCCGTCTCTCTGTCGCGCTCGGCGCGACTAGTTTCCGCCCGTTCCGCCCGTTCTTCTAAGATCCCTCTTAGAAGATCCACATTAAACTGTTTTTTTTTTCTCCCGCGAGACAGGTTTAAGCTTGACGAGAAATATCGTCACATTTAATCTCGCGAGATCTCGTGGCACGATATCTCATCACACCCCTAGTAACCTATAGTGAATAATCTTTTAGTTGGGTCTATATTATTAAGTACAGTTGCTACCCTCTAATGTGGGGCAGTAAGCAATTAAAGCCACGGCAGTAAAGCACCATTAAGCTGGATGCATTTTGGAGCCATGGGTGAAGGAGATTCACAGCAAGTTTTGGTATATTTTTATCTTAAGTAAGTTTAGCGAGCAAGTTAGCTGTAGCAACCTGAGTTTTACATTCCACCTTAAATGTGGCAGCTCGACCAGCAGTTCCAAAAGAAGCTATTGCTTTATTCAAGCTAACGTTAGCAACAAGTTCTAATTTTTCTCTCAGTGTTACTAGAGCCTGCTAGAGTAGAACAAGATATGTTTATTTATATACATATAATTACTTTAAAGCAACAGATTAATCGATTACAAAAATAATGTCTAGTTGCAGCCCCAAACCTTGTTTAAGGACACTGGATGATCAACCAGCCCCTAGTGTGCATTTGCCATCTGTGTCAGTAATGCAGCTGAATGCATTCATTAGAAGGGATGTCGACAAATATTTGGACATATATTTTCTGTATCTATATTAATGAAGCCCACTCTTTACCACCCTCTCTCACTCAGTCTCTCTCTCTCCCTCTCAAAAGATAACATCCTCAGTGTTTCTGAGCCACACACACACACACACACACACACACCACCTGACTCCTATAACCCAATGCACTAAAACCACAAACAGCACCACTTGTTTTTGTCGCTTATAAAAACACTTGTCTATTCTCCTCCACTACTACCCCCCCCCCTCCTGCACCCCCTACACTCATTCCTCAGATCTTTTAAACAGAAGTTTCCCACTCTGGCCTTGTCCATCAGAGGGACAAGGAGAACATTCATCATCTCAACTGGACAGCGCTGACAGAGCGAGAGAGAACAAGCGGGCGAGAGAGTGACTCAGACAACGAAAGAGAGAGGGAAAGAGAGAGAGACAACAAGAGAGTTAGTCAGACAACGAGAGTGAGAGCAAGCGAGACCCAAGAGTGCGCAAAAGCGAGAGTGTGTGAGAGGGAGAGGTAGCGTGAACAGATCTATATTAACCTATAGATGCAATTACATAATTACCACAGTTTCGACAGGTACAGTATACAAACTTCTAAACATATATATACTATATTTACTTTCAAAGGAAAAGTACCAACATAATAGGACCATTTGGCACCAAGCAGTGGAACTTTTCTTTTTGGAATGATAGAGCTCCACCCAGTACTCCAACAAAGTGTATGATCAGGTGTTTCCACATACGTTTGTCTATATAGCGTACATAAATTAGAAAGATATGTAACTTTTCATTTTTATGTTTCAGTATTGCAGTTTGTGTCTGAAAGTGTGTAATGCAGGTCCACTGTGTTGTGTTCTGCTCTACAGTACATGTGGATCTCTGCAGCTCGCCTGCACACACAGGGCCCCAAATACGACTCCTCAGAGACTGGTTAAGACAGCTGGTGAAAATTCCACAGCCAGGAAAACACACACACACACACACACACACATACAACACACACACATAGGCACTGAAGGCGGAAGTGAGATTCTCTAACAACTTTCCTTCCGTTGGTCGAGTTTCTGAAAATACAGAGAGCACAAAAGCGAGAGGAATTCCCAGACACCATGGGGCATTCCTCCATTACTGAGATCTCTCTCTCTCTCTCTCTCTCTCTCTCTCTCTCTCTCACACACACACACACACACAGACACACACTGTCTTAGGACACATTTTAAGGTAGAAAGGCACTTTGGACCATGCTGAACGCGTCAATATGGCTAAACCAATTGGAGACGGCATTTTTGTCCCCAATTTCCAAGCCGACCCCAAAGTACTGGTGTGTACTCTGAGATTTGACCCCAAAAGTGTCCTATGTCAACACACACACACACACACAAGCTCCATGTTAAGAAGACCTGATTTAGAGAGAGTGAGAGAGAGATCACAGATTACAAGTTTGTTACACTATACAAATATAATCCATTTAGTTTTGGTTCCACACTGCAGTTTAATGATCATCGCTACACCCTTTTATTATCACCTACTTGGACTGCGTCTCACTAGACTTAAAGGAGAACTCTGGTGTAAAATTTAATTTTTGTATCGGACGGCAGCATGTTGTTTGAAAAAATGCCTTTCCAGGTGTTGTGCCGAATTCTGCCTTTAGGTGCATGAGCGTTCAGCAGCAGAATAAGTAACAAATTCCACTTTGGGATTTTTCCTGTTCATAAATAGGTTTAATCTACAGTTACAGTAGATACAATAATCACCAGTGTAGTTTGTGCTCTTGGTCGGAACTAAATAATGGATTAGCTGATCAATGCCAAGGCCACCTCTTCTGATCTTTACTGAAATTTGCCAGAGAACACAGTTCCACAGCTCAACTGCTCACTGCTGGGGGTCTTTATGCCCCTGTAATTTGGCTCAGGGCATGGTAACCATGTGTCCAAATGGACCCATTTTATTCAAAGATTAGAGCTTCACTATGAAGATTATGGTCAATCATCTGCTTTAGGAATGGCTGCATCATAAATCCATTATTCATAAAAGGGTGTCCAGATTAGGGGTGGGCAATATTATATCGTATACAATATATCGTGACACAGAAATATCATGATATTAAAAATCCATATCGTGATAATAGGGCTGTTCTGTCTTAAAAGTAGTCTATTATTTACTGTGAAGCTTTAGGTGTATTTATTGTATAATTGTTTTAGTTTGCAGTTTATATGCATGCACTAAATATTCTGCAATATTTTTTGCTGCATTATATTATTTCATGCTATATTATTTATTTTGCCACATTATGATTATTCTGTTACACTCTTATACTATATTCCTGAAATGAATTAAGTATTTTAGTTTTCCTATATCGCCAAGTATATCGTTATTTTAGAGCCATATCGCCCACCCCTAGTCCAGATACTTTTGGCCATTCTTTGAACAAGAAAACTAAGCAGTGTGGTAGGACATCCTGAAGTGACCCCACTCCCACCACCCTCTCCAAAACTTAACTTGTTCAACACCTAGCTACAATATCTCTGACACTCAGACACACACACTGTCCTCACATCCAACTAAAACAAACTCATTCATCACCCATTCCTCTCTCCCCCTCACTTACAGACAGTGACTGACACACCGCAACACACACACACACACACACGTCCATCACGGTTAATCTGGACAGTGCTGGTCAAGCGCCAGGGCCGAACAAACTCTACTTAACAAGCCATTAGGAGGGAAGAGCCTGAGATAGCCCACACCTCCATAAGTCCATTACAGCTTCCGAATGACGGAGAGGCTACTAACCTTAATGCTACCATTACAGCGTCCATCCCCTTATTCAAAGCCAATTACCACCACAACACCCCCCTATTACACCTCTTAGTGCTGCTCTTAGCATCACACAAATACTATACATAACATTAAAGAAAATATGTGATGAAAAAATGACATTTTTAACCGTTTATAAAGCCTGGCACAAATCCAGCTCATAAACCAACCCCTGTTCCATGTCTAAAGTGAGGTACTGTAGTTTTGCTACTACATATCTACTGTACTGTACAAGGTTACTGCGTATAATAAAAGGTAATGGAAGCTAAAAACCCACTAATCAGCACTATTAACCACATAGAGCTGCTTCTGTGGTTTCCAACACTGAGTGGAGGCTAAACAAACCAATAACTGAGATCAGCAGATGTATATGCATTTATCAGTCACAACTAGGGGTGTGACAAGACACAATATTGGGTTGAAGCTCTGGAAAAACTTAAGAGACCACTTCAGTTTCTGAATCAGTTTCTCTGATTTTGCTATTCATAGGTGTATGTTTGAGTAAAATGTACACTGTTGTTTTATTCTATAAACTACGGACAACATTTATTAGCAGAAAATGAGAAATGTCTGAAATTACAAAAAAGACGCAGAGCTTTCAGACCTCAAATAATGCAAAGAAAACAAGTTCATATTCATAAAGTTTTAAGACTTCAGAAATCAAGATTTGGTGGAATAACCCTGGTTTTAATCACAGTTTTAATGCATCTTGGCATGTTCTCCTCCACCAGTCTTACACACTGTATTGGGACATCCGCTCATATAGCGTTTCTTCTAAAGCCAAGGGTATTTACAAATTTAAAAAAGCAGTAGATGAGACCACTAATAGATTTTGAGATGTGTCCAAGAACATTCGGCTAAACAGTGGAATGAAAATACATCTGTTTAACAGGCCTGTGTCCACAAACTTCTAAAAGAATAACATGTACAATGCCAAAGCACTTTTTCAAAGGGTAGTTGATCCAATACACCTTCATGCACAGAAAGTACTGGAGAGCACAGTTCATATGTATGAAATGCTGAGCATGTGATGAACCATCTGAGCATTAACACAATTACACAGCCAAACCCGCGCTTCAGGTTTACGTTCAGACATGCACGATGAATCACTGAGGTTTAATACCCTCTCTAAACACACACACACGCACGCAGGGCTGTACACACACACACACACATACACACACACACACACACACACACACACACACACACAGCATTCTGGCAGGCAATGTGTTAAACAGATGTCAGCGGGAATTTTCTCTTTCCGAGACGGCCAGTGACAAACACACACTGAATTTCACTGCAGTTACTGATGAACACATTTCAGCCTTTACCTCAGGGTTTAGTCCCTCTCAGTAATCCAACTTCCAATATGGACATAAATAATGGGACCTCATTCACTGCTTTTTCTGGAATCTAGGGTATTAATCTATAAAGTTTGTCCTGCTTTGTTCACTGAAATCTTTCTACTGGATCTTACAGCATGTTTGTGACAATTTTAATGACTTCAGCATATTACTCAGACTATGTTTTATCATCACTCAGCCATTCACTTAAATGTACTGGATGTAGCACAATCCTCCAAGAGAACCCAGTTCTGCTCCCCAGCTCAACACTGAGGGGCTTTATGGCCCAATAGCCAATGCTTGGCATTAGAAATGCTGCCAATAAATTTATATTAACCTGAAAGTCCTTCTCTATTGGTAATACATCTCTACAGGGATAAGAAGTGGGTGAGCAAAGTACACAAATCACATACTTGAGTTGAATTAGATAAACACAAGGTAAAATTTTACTCTTGTAAAACAAGCACTGCTCCCATTAAAACCTCAACCTGAGTAAAAGAACAAATGTATTTGGCTTCCAATGTTCTTAAGTACCAAAATTAACAGTACCATGATTTATTATGGCTTGAATGTCAATGTCATATAATCATTGTTAAAAACAAAGCTCATTTTAGGTGAAAAGGTGAAAGGTCTTTGGTAACAGTCACTGTTACCTGATTAGACTGCTTGCATCGCTCGTCTTTAGTTATGTTAACATTTTTATGCACACAAATAATATATTAGTGTGGACTAGAAAGGCTGTGTGTCCTTTTGTGTCCCACACACACACACACACACACACACACACACAAACACACACAAACTGAGCAACTTGGGACATGTCCAAGGTCAGGGTCAACTATGAGCAAAAACGAGTGAAGAATAAGGAGTGAAGTTCTTACCTCTCTTCTGCATGAAAGTGAAGAGATCGTCCAGGAACTCTTTTCTGTTGGGATCACTGTCCAGCTCATACAACTGCAAGTAACAGAAAAGACCAGATTCAAAACCATGGTCTAAAAGCCCATATATTCTTCTGCGTCTTTACCATAGCCTGAAATGTGTCTCCCCAAAAGTTAGCCTCAGCAGACCTAAGTTTTTCTGAGCTGGATTACTCGCTGATAGTTGCTGACTGTCAATTATTTCACACAGGAATTTCAGGTCAGCTTCACCCCGTTTTTTATCTGCTGTGTGAGTCTACAGCCCTAAATCTGCCAGGTGTGAGTCAAGGCATTATCTGTTTTAATAACTGAACAATTAAACATTTCTGCACGTGTGATTAATAAAGTCAGCTCACCTTAGCAAAGTCTCTGGATGCCTCTCCTCTTGCTCTGCTGCTGTCCGACTCCTCGCCCCATCCACCACCTCCATTCTGCGGATACAAGAGAGATCATAGTAAATCATCATTATTATTATAATCACCATCTTCAATTAGATTATTCAGATCTATACTCTGATTAACCGTAATGTTTCTTAAAGGAGAACTTATTTTCCGCCTGTAGATCACCAAATGCAAATTCTTCGAATTCAGCCGTTCCTCAAATCCCCCTTTCAACCAAACCGACCGCTGGGTATGTTAACATTGCAGATCCAACCCTGTTGAGGTCTATTGTTAGCATCACGGCTAACTTACTTCAACCTTGCCATGATAGCTGATGTCAGCACTGCTATACAATCGATCCCTTCCAAGATTTGCTTTTAGCACAGTGGCTAACCTGCACTGGTATATGATGGGTTGGAAATCACAGGTCATCTCACGATACAATATTATCACGATGTATTGCCCACAATAACGATGATATCACAACACTGTGATACTGCAATAATTAACATTCAGCTCTGGAAATAAATAAAAGACCATTTAAAAAGATGAGTTTCTTTGATTTTACCTAATTAAAAACCTCTGGAACATAATCAAGAGGAAGATGGATGATCACAAGCCATCAAGTCAAGCTGAACTGCTTGAATTTTTGCACCAGGAGTGGCATAAAGTTATCCAAAAGCAGTGTGTATGACTGGTGGAGGAGAACATGCCAAGATGCATGAAAACTGTGATAGCAAAACAGGGTTATTCCACCAAATATTGATTTCTAAACTCTTAAAACTTTATAAATATGAACTTGTTTTTTTGCATTACTTGAGGTCTGAAAGCTCTGCATCTTTTTGGTTATTTTAGACATTTCTCATTTATGCAAATAAATGTAGAATTTGGAAGAAATGTTCTTTTAACTCAAACACATACCTATAAATAGCAAAATCAAAGAAACTGCTTCAGAGCATGATTCACAGCATTTGTGTTACTGAAGAGGATACTAAATAAGCAAATATCGAGAATTATGAATTTATTGGTGTCAGATTAACGAAGAAGTAACTTTAGTAAATCAAATTGGGGAGCTCCTATGTTTAAATGAAAAAAAATCAATAGTCGATGCCATGTATCAAACAAAAACGATAAAATATGTCTTAATATTGATATTTTGTCCCACATCTTCTTTTACTCAAGATTAAAGGGCCAATAGGCTGCTTTCTTATATTTTACTTTACTAGACATGCGTCCCTATGCTTTTGCTTGTAGTATACATGCTAGTTTTTGTGACATTACAAAAACAATTCATTTAAAATGGGCTGTTTTTGCAGCTTGAGGACCACATATGACCTGGGGGGGATTGCAAAAAACACACACACACACACACACACACACACACACACACAAATTAGCCCTACTCTCACAGGTGTCTTCACAGGAAACGGTAAATAAAGTCGTCCACCCGTTTAACCTCCACCCCCCTCACCCCCATCTGTGCTCCGCCCCCATCCCCTTTTCACCCACAGACAAACACACCCCACACCCCCCCTCTCACTCTCTGGACTCCAGCTGCACTCAGCCCCCCATCAAACACCTCTCTTCACCAAGCAGCTGCAGCAGGAACCCAAGTTCATGGGCTATGTGCTCTGATAGATCCGAGGAGGGGGTGCAATTGTCCCTCATCTCTCTCACAAAAAGGGCTCCTGGGAGCGACCGCTGGCCGCACAGGAGGCAAGGTAAAAGAAAATAAGGGCCGGAGGGCAACGGAATGTTCCGGAGAGGAATTTCAGCCCCACAAAGAGGGGATCAAACCCAACCTGTGCTTGAAAAGGCGAGAAGAAGAAGAAGCCTGGGAGAAAGATCTGCTTACATGTGGTGCAGGGGGAGAAAGCAAAATATATATTATGACAGTTTAATACTATTTATAAGGAGGGATATCAGAGTAAGTAGACACCAACATCCTCAAAATGTGATCTAACTACATAAAGAAAAAAAATACAAGTCAATTTGAAAAATTTCGAGAACTTAAAAAGTATCCTCAAGTGCGATCACATAGACCATTAAAAATGTTATGATGGCTCTAATTAGGACTAACTCAAGAAAAAAAAAAATGTTAGCCATGTTGAACAGTATAAGTTAATCACAGTTACCACCTCAGAAACCACTAGTTAACAGCACCCCAGATAGGAGCACCTAAACGCTTCACAGATAAATGTGGTTTGTTTAACAATTAATTATAGGTTCCTTTATAGTTTATATGACTTCAGTATTCATTTACAATGTAGAAAAAATTAAAACACTAACGTTTCTGAATCTGTTTCTTTGATTTTGCTATTTTTAGGTTTATGTTTAAGTAAAATGAACCTTGTTTTATTCTATAAACTACCGACAACATTTCTCCCAAATTCCAAATAAAAATATTGTCATTTAGAGAATTTATTTGCAGAAAATGAGAAATGGCTGAAATAAGAAAAAGATGCAGAGATTTTAGACCTCAAATAATGCAAAGAAAACAAGTTCAAATTTTGAAAGTTTTAAGAGAAATCAATATTTGATGGAATAACCCTTGTTTTTAAGCTCATACATATTGGCATGTTCTCCTCCACCAGTCTTACACACTGCTTTTGGATAGGCATTTTGGATAAGCAGCTCAGTTTGGTTCGATGGTTTGTGATCATCCATCTTTCTCTTGATTATATTCCAGAGGTTTTCAATTTGGTAAAATTAAAGACATAGAACTGTATTTCCAAACCTTTAAGTAGTACTGCATCTAAATTTTGTCAACATTTACAGGTCAAATGACAATATATTGGGGCAGCATTTTGATATAGTGAACATTAAATATCTAGCACTACTGTCTCCTATAAATACATTTTTAAATAGTAATTTAATATAAAAAAATAATAAAAAAAAGTAAAAAGTAAAAAAAATCACTACAATTTAAAATATTTAAAATATATATTTTTTTACTTTCAAACTTTAACAAAATATAAAACATTTAATTGGTTTTAGTTTTTGTCATGGTATGGTAAGTTAAATAATTCTAGTGATATTGCTAGTCCAAAATTCCTGATTATATGATTATAATCTGATTCTAAAGTGATTGCAGAATGAAACCTTGACATGTACAGTACATGGTTAATCTTTAATATATGGCTTGATGTTCCTCACATCCACAAGTCATATATCACCTATTAAATCCAGAGCAAACAGGAGCATATTGAGTGTGCGCGCACACATGCACGCACACACACACACACACAGTAAACAAAATGACTGGAAAATACCCATCAATCCATCAATACAAGCTATTACCATGTTTTAATTAAATCTGCACACCTCCATCTCCAGATCTGAACGTATGGATTAATGGACAACCACAGCTCCCTCAGTCTCAGAGTCTCAGGTGGTCCTTAAACCTTAAACCCAGCAGCTCAAAGATTCTAATCCAGACAGAGGGGTCTAAGGCTGGGGGGTATTGAGGGAGCTCTGCTGGGAAAAGCAGACGAGTTTGGTCATGTTGAGGAACCATGGTCAGTGCAGGAATGTTAAAACTATGCTCTTTGTCTGCAGAAGAACACGCCCTCAACCTTTTGTTGACCACGTTTTGTGATGGCGTCTATCCACCCCTTCATCAGGACAGACTCCATGCAGTCTGGACCCGCACATAGTGCACATGCACATGTTCTATTGTATACCTTATATGAGCAAACATTTAAAATGTATTTTATATGCATACATACATTAATACAGCCTATTATGGAGACACGTGGATTAGTGTAAATAAGTTGAAGTGCCAGTTTCAGAATGTCTTTGAAATACTTTTATTTTCATAAAACAGTTTTAGCATGAGCTGCTAACCATGCTAAATGCTATCTTCGCAGTTCAAAGGTTAGTTAGTTAGAAGTTAGTTATTATCATAGGCCTGTAGCCTGCTGCTAACCCCGGCTAGCGCTGCCGGATCAGCTTTAGCATTACCGCTAGCGGTTAGCCGGTAATGCTAATGCTTCAGCTTCAGTGGAAATCTGTAAATAAATGAAAACGCTTTACTCAGGAGAGAAACCTGTGTAGCAATCGTTTCGTTTATTTGATTATTTATTATTTTTTTTAGGATTACAGTTTTATTACCTTAGCTGAGCTTAGCTTAGCTTTACAGGTGTCACCACCGGTGCACTTTATGTATAAAAATAGATTTAATGTAAGAACAGTGAGAGATACAAAAAAAATAAAATAAAGTGGATAACCACTTGACTTACAGAGTAGCTAGCCAAATTAGCAGATTTCTAGCATTCAAAAACTGGGGTTGTGAGCTACAGTTGATACCTAACTAGTCAAGCCAGAATGTGTGTGTCACGTAGGCTAACCTTAATTTGGTCCGATTTATTTTGGATTCAGATGTTGCGCTGAATTGTAGCTCTTTACTAGAATTTGACTACCCTTCACGAGCATGCACATCATACAGCAGAATGTTTTTTTTTATTATTAATAAAGGTCTCCTTCAGCTAAAATCCACTTTTTCTTGTTCTTTGTGAAATACTATGATGATGATGATGCATATGAAACTGTTCCTCAACCTGCATTGTCTGCAGTAGCTAGTACAAGAAAATGTTAGGTGTCTACGTGAACCAGTGAGTTCATGGCTTTGCCGAGGTGGAGCTTACAGCTCTGTTTATAGAGCTAGTTAGTGTTAGCTATCTTGTGTATGTAACTAGGTTTAAAATCAGTTCTCCAGTTGATTCTGGGTTTATCAAGACCTTAAACATACCCTAGGAAAGCACAGTTTCACAAGGTAGCACAACTCGACAGAAGATATAGCAAATCAACGGCATAATCCGTGGTACCCATACTGTTGTGTGGAACCTGTGCACGCAAAAGGTAATTGGATTCCGGCACAACAGCGGTTCTATTTCTGATTTTATTGTATAATGCGTGATGATAGCCTGCTTCAAATTCCTGTAACTGTGCTTTCATAGACGAATCACACCATGGTTCACTAGATCAGTTTTAAACCATAAAATCTTAATGTAAATACAGTTAGTTTTGGTTTCACACTGCAGTTCATTACATGTGGATTGGTTTGTAGTGTTCGGTCAGTCCTGCGAGTTTTCTTTTTTTTTTTTGTTTTAGGTGGTGTGCCGAAATCTATTTATTTGCTAGAATTTGACTCCCCTCTGTGGGCATGCATGTCATACAGCAGAATGAGGTTTTTTTTATTAATATAGTTTAATCTACAGTTACAGTAGATACAGTAATCACCAGCATAACCTGTGGTACCTATACTGCTGTGTGAGGATTTTGGCACAACACTAGTTCTTTTTCTTCTTCTATTGTATAACCTGTGATGATGGTCTGCCTCAGCTTTATGTAATTGGTCCAAAAGTCTAATCCATACATCTAGAGATAAACCACACAAATTTTGGTCCTTTGTTCCAAACCAAGCTTGTTAATTCCTAACTCTTTCTTTTTTTTTTTCCAACCCCTCCTCAGAGTGTCAAATTACCGGTGTGGGCTACAGGAGGTCACCGCTAAAGCCTTCAAAGTGCTACATGTGTGCCAACACGTTCAACTAGAGCCTACTGCTACCGCTGATAAAGGACTCGCCGCAGCTCAGACTAGCTGACCCAATAATTCAGTGTGTAGTTTAGACTCCCTTATCTGTCTGTACACATGATCTGAGGGTCAGACACCATCTTTATGTCCTATAAATGCAGTTCCTGCTGCACTTCCAGGCGTGCGGTCACATGTTCATGTCATTTCTCCAGGTGGTCTGAGTGTCTGTGGGTCCGGCTGACCATTTTCCTGACTGTGCTGCTTTTGGTTTTACTGCAGATTCTTCGGGGAAGTGAGAATGAGAAGTGTAACCCAGGGCTAGATTTTATCATGCAGGGGGTTGGTGTGTGCAAGACAGCTTATAGGAAATGGCATGTGAAACTCGGACTGCGTACACGTATAAAACATATACCGGTATCATACAGCGCTGACAGCATGCAGGTTTGCGTGATGAGGTTGGAGTGCGTGCGTTGCCTCACAGGTTTAAGAGGAAATACAGGCTGTTTTAGTTCTGTCTGAGATTTGATTGATTAAAATGAACCTATAGGTAAAGAATGTTGATTCATTCATTTCTGCGCATATAATAGCAGTGTTGATGTGTGAACTGAACTTGTATAAAAGACTAAATCCTCATTGACATTTATCAGCATTTACTGACATTCAAAGTTCTGCTGGTTCATAGTTACAACAAATTGACAACCGGTCTAGTCATGATCTTCCCTTTAATTTGTGTTTTTTTTTCATAGCTACAGTTGAGGTGGGGCAGGCTTTACAAAAATCTGGAAAAATCCCATTCAAACTACTGAGAAATTAGCCCTATTTATTTTTCTGAAAATATATACTTTATACAGACAAAATTACTGGTTTCTTAAAAGGGTTTATCCTGCTTTTGTTGGTGTAACTGTTTCTACTGTCCAGAAAAGGCTTTCTATCACACTTTGGAGCAAAGCATAGGATTTGATAGCTTTCATCCATAGATAGCATTAGCATAGCTAGCCAAATTAGCAAGCTTCTAGCAATCCAAGTTGCTTTTCCAGGTGTTATGAAAAATTCTAGCTCTCTGTCAATCTAGCAGAATTATTTTAAAATTATTATTAGGGTTTAATCCACAGCTACATTAGATACATCCATCACCAGCATAAACTATAAGTAAGTAAGATTTTGCTACTTATAGGTATATGTTTGTATTGGAATAATCCTGGTTTTTAATCACAGTTTTCATGCATCTTGGAATGTTCTCCTCCACCAGTTTTACACACTGCTTTTGGATAACTTTATGCCTTTATTCCTGGTGCAAAAATTCAAGCAGTTCAGTTTGGTTTGATGGCTTGTGATCATCCATCTTCCTCTTGATTATATTCTAGAGGTTTTTTAATTTGGTAGGATCAAAGAAACTTATTATTTTTAAGTGGTCTCTTTTTTATTCCAGGCCTGTATATGAGTGTGCATGGGGTAATTTTTGTGGTCTGTGGAGATGTGCGCCACAATTAAAAATGATCAAATATAAGCAGCCCATTTATATGGGTCGAACATCTTTTAAAATGTTGCTTTAGTAACAGAAATTAGCAGCCGCAATAGAAGCCTTTAGTAAATCACTACTTTCACAGTGTGTGTGTGTGTGTGCGCGCGAGAGTAAGTAAACGTGTAATGGCTCAGTAGAATAATTGCTCTGGCCCAGCAGCCCTGAGCGCTCCCTCTCCTCACTAATCTTTTTCTATAAAATTACTACCTGTCAAACAGTGGAGGTTTGGGAGAGCCGTCAGAAACACACACGGGGTGTGGTGGAGTAATCGGCTCAGAGGTTACCGCTGGGCCAAGTGAACGTGGCCCCGCACATAGTGAGCCTTCCGGTCTCGGACGACTTCTGGAAGCCGGCCAGAACCCGTCAGCCACTCAGACCAGCTACTGAATGACAGAAAACCACAAGAAACATTTTAACTGCCTGCCCTCCACTCAGTCTACAGCCAGACACTGCTACTGCTCCTCACACACAGCGTGTGAGGTGGTAAATCCATGCTTTTGTGAGAATTTCTTTAGGAGAATATTACGTTCCATCATGCGACACAAATATAAGAACCAAAAATTTTGTTTTATCTCAAAACCGATTTTTTGCCAAACATTCACACAAAGCAATCCAGACTGTTCTCATACAGAGTTCCCCAATGGTGGAACAAACTTCCTTCCACTACCAGATCAGGAGCGTCTCTCACTATCTTTAATAAACTCCTGAAGACAGAGCTCTTCAAAGAGCACTTACTCTCCTAACACCTCTAACTAACTACTTTCCACTACCAGATCAGGAGAATCCCTCACTATCTTTAATACACTCCTGAAGCCAGAGCTGTAGAAGGGCAGTAAATAGTTTTAATAGACAAAGTCACTCATTAAAGTGATGTATAAAAGAGTAGCTGAGAAATCTGTAGTAATTTTATATGAAACATTTTATTATAAATAGCTCCCATTGTTATTCAACATTTTTTAAAGGTATTTTGAGATCAAACTATTTTTTTGTCTCTTATATATGGGTCACACTATGGAACATAATGAGCTGCCAAAGACAGATTTCCATATGTTCTTTTGTGGAACCCATATATAAGCACCAAAAATCAGTGAAAATATAGTCACTTATGTTATATAAGTATATGTTTAAACTTTGTTTAAAACCTTTCTAATGCTATTAACATATACAATACCAGTTAAAACCAATCATCCCTTCTTATTCAATGTGTTTTTTTGTGTCTTCTTTAAATGAGTTTTATATTTTACATTTAATACTGAAGGCATTAAAGCTATACAGGAATACAAAAAGTACCAACAAAGGTGTTGAACAAACCAGAATGTGTTTTAAACTTTAAACTCTTTGAGCTTTAGGAACATATTTTCACACTTTTAGTATTTTCTCAGAGGCTTCATGAGGTGTCACCTGGAATAGTTATATAATAAACAAAAAATAAAGGAAAACATTAAATGAGAAAGTGTGTCTTAACTTTTAACTGGTACTCGTTATTTTCCCACATCATAGGACACACTTAAAGTGCAGCAAAGTCAGAAAAAAGGTGAACAATACTGACATAGTTATGGAACCCCTACATTTTCTCAAATAATATAAAAAAACAGACAAAAAATCAAAACATGTCAACTATCCATTTGTACATCACTTTAGCAAATTACTTTGTCTACAAAAACAATTTACTGCCCACTAAATTTACATGGAATGGAAATCTGTCTTTGGGAACATTCAAATGCACTTGTAACCTAAACACAGTCTTAGATTTACACCTGAACTGTTAATCTCTCATCTTCAATCCTCACATTTCTGATTATGGATCATTTCTTTGTGTTTGTGACCCAATTTTCAACCTGGTTATTATGTGTATGTGTGTATGTAATGAATATCTATTAAGCCACATAAAACACACCCAAGACACATTTAAAACCACAGACACAAAAAGCCCTATCTGAACGGGATTATTTTCTCAGGGGGACGTATGTGAAAAATATTTTACACTTTTACTCAGTGATAAAACTACTGCATTCAGACTGCAATTGAAGAAAACATAAAAAAACAGAAGGGTCAGTAAGTTTTTAGTCTTTCTCGGTCACATGACATTGTGTTCTGTAGCTCCTCCATTTCCACTCGCTGTTGTGTTTACGAAGATCTCAGTGGAAACGTGCACCTAAAGTGTAATTTCAGTGTGTAGCAGTGGACAAATAGCTATTGAATTATACGCGAAGTGACAAAATTCAGAGATGTGCATCCGGACAGGACTAAAATTGCTGGAGGACCACAGAATTCAGTGAAAAACAGTAGGTAGTTAATTAAGATTTAGCATGTATGCAAACTACATGTGTACTACATATAGTAGTCACATGAAGTGATCAAGTCCGAGTTGTCATTGTTGCATCAGAGTTGGGATGTCATCTTAAGTCTTTCAGAGATTCTGAAGTTAAAAAAATGAGTTTAAATCAAACCAGATGTAAAACTACAATGTCTTTACACAGACAGAAGCAAAAAAATGATTTTATAATAAACCATAAGTAAATTAAGATCAGTCACAGATAGATCGGAATAGGTTCCCACAAATGGGAAGCAGATAAATATTTGTGTCTGCTGTCTATTATCAAATTGTTCCCACTGAAATCAATGGCACGGACTGGAGGTCTGATCTAGGGCTGCAACAATTGGTCAATATAATCGGCAACCATAAAAAATTTCAAAAAGTGCTGAGGACAGAAACGCAACGGGAGTTGACACTAAACTTAGGCTGTGTCTCCAAAAGTGTTCAAACACAACAGATTACATATATATATATACTCACTAAATATCTTCTGGGCATTTAAAGAGCATTTAAACCCCACGCTTAGCTGTTTCTCTTCATTTGAAAAAATATAGGGACTAATCGGCTAATCAAAATAAATGATCATCAGATTAGTCGATTAACACAATCATCATTAGTTGTAGCCCTAGTTATGAGTGATATCAGAGCCTGAGAAAATGTAGTTTGGACCAAACTTTTAAAAATCATCTTTATTAAGAAATAAATCCTTCACGAAAACAGAATCCGTACATTATTCGTGAAAAAAGTCCTAAATGGCTAAACCGTGAGTCAGACTAGGATCTGATGTCCAGTCATGTTGAGGCATCTGCGTCTAGCCAAAGAGAGAGAGAGACAGACAGCGCGAGAAAGACGCGCAAGTGCATGCAGCTTCTTGTCCTATCACTGTAAGCCTCAGGCCCCACCACAACGACCACCATTCATCACTCAGACCAAAGACTCATCAACAACCAGACGAGGAGACAGACAAAAACACCAGCAAGAGAAAAAGGAAATCAATCTAACAGCAGAGAGAAAACTCAAAGACTGGTTTATAACAATGACCTCAACAGCAGTGCAACAAACAAGGACCCCTCCCAATGACTCAGAGCTAATGGAAGGTGATTAAAACTTTCAGTACTTCAGTTCTACATTTTACAATTAACTACTCGCAATACTGAAAGTGGTAGTCCGTATTATTTAGTGTTTAAACTGAAAGCAGAAGCATTTCTGAGTGGAGAAGGGATAAAATATTGTGTTTAATGGTATCAGTGTGATGAAACAACCATCCCTGCTAAAGCTAATGAGTTCATTCTAAAAACTTTTCACGGGAGTTCTTTTGGCCACTTCATGCGTCTTTACGTACTTACGTCACGTCTACATAACGGCGTGACGTAAGTACGTAAAGACACGTAAAGTGGCCAAAAGAACTCCCGCCTCTAAAAGAGGATCCGGCTCAGTTTTACTGAAAGTGAGTGGCTGGTGGAGCAATGGAGACTTCAGGTTTTTACACCTATTGTAAAAACAAAGAAACGAAAGAAAAAAAGTTTGAATGAGCGCGCCCTCTCTCTCTCTCCAACCTGGAATCGGATTCATTCGCTCTGAAAGGAGACCGCATCACACCCGCCCAGTTTAAAACGATTCTTCCACATGCTCAGTTACCCATTCTCACCAGAGAGGGCCCTAAATCCCAAAACTTACAGACATCGGCTTTAAGTACATTAAATGTTAAACGCTTCAGTAAACTTTAGTTCCACTTAATTATGATGCGTAAAGAACACTTCACCTACTACTCAAGTCACTTTTTTTTTGATAGAGCACTTGTACTTTTACTCAAGTCTGGATATCTAGTACTCTATACATGTCTGATAATAAAGTATGCAGAGAAACAGAAGAGCTGTAACTATATGTTACTATGTTACTATGTTACTATGTTTTACCTTTAAACTTATTTTACATTGTACTTGACTATTGTAAGTCGCTTTGGACAAAAGCGTCTGCCAAATGTAAAAAAAAAAAAAAAAAAAAAAAAGTATGCAGAGAAACAGAGGAGCTGTAACTATAGAACTATATGTTGCTCTTATATAAGTGATTTGCAAAGTTTAAAACTAGAACTAGAAAACGGAGAGACTGAATCAACGAATCAGTGCAGCCATCTCCAACAAACAAGTCTAACACCCAGCAATAAACACCAGCCTGCCAAATAAACCCAGCACATTTGCTCTGTTCAAATCCCTTTCACCAAGGTTCCACATTCCTTACCCCTCCCCCAACCACACACACACACACACACACACACACACACACATACATACACACACACACACTTCCAACCACCCCAACCACCAACACCTCCACCAGCTCCAGACTGACGCCTTTACAGTCACCCAATAACATCTGAGAATAAAACTGCTTTTCCACAGCTCTCATGTTTAACGTTCCCCCAACAGCTGGAATAAAAAAAGCTTACGCTGTTGGAGGGACAGTAAAAATGAAAGCTATGGAAAAGCAGATTTTTTCTTAAAATGTTATTGGGTGACTGTAAAATATGATGAAGGAAAAACCTGGCTTGCTAGGGAAAACCTTAGCAAGCCAGGCTGCAAAAAAAGACTAGAATCATACGTTTTCTTATAGTACTTTCTTTAGATTTTCTTGTAAGGACTGTACGGACAACACAGATAAAAAATATATATCACACCACAGACAGTAGAACAGCACCATATTTGTTAAAAAGCTACAGGAATCTCCAATTATCCTTAATATTATATAAAAAAAGAAACAGGACCAAAAATAAAATGAGCCATTGGTTCAATTTACGCTTATATTTCAGTTACACAACAGTTGCATAAATACATACAGGCTTACATCATTTTGCATCATTTTTACCTTTTTACATCACTACACTAGAAAAACACAACTTTAACTATTCAGTACCAAAATAATGAGGGATACAGAAAATTCTGGAAATAAAGTTCATCACAAAGAAAAAGTAATATTATATGAACCAACCTGAACTGATGAAAACTATCTGTATATTTTAAACTCCTTCAAATCAACAGACCAAAAAAAAAACAACAACAACATCAAAAACAGAAAACCATCAATATTTTCTGTATTGTAAAGCTGGGTTTTGGGATTTAGGGCCCTCTCTGGTGAGAACGGGTAATTGCACCAAGCATGCAGATGAATCATTTTAAACTGGGTGGGTGTGATGCGGTCTCCTTTCAGAGCGGATGAATCTGATTCCAGGTCATGTTCAGTCAGAGAGAGAGAGAGAGCTCAGTCAGAAACTTCACTTCTTCATTTCTTTGATTTTACTATGGGTGAAAGAGCTACTGCACTCTGAGTTACCCTTCTGAAGTCTCCATTGCTCCACCAGCCGCTCGCGTTCTGTAAAACTGAAGGCTGTACATGTGTACGTAAAGTACGTAAAGACGCATGACGTAGCCAGCAGAACACCTGCGATACCGACATCCCAGTTTTATGTTTGACATGAGTTTTATGAGTGACATTATCAGCCGGTAATGCACTGTAATCGAAGCTCTCCATGTATTACTCCGCCACATACAGGTAACCTAGCAATGATGCAGCTCCTACAAACCAAATACAAACCAAAGGCGAAGTCATTATTCACCACTGGGAGGTGCTCGAACCCATAGGCACAGTGCAGAAACGCCATGTCTCCAATAGGCAGCACAGACAAAGACGTGGTCCTACCAATAAATAATCCCAACGATTTGAAAATACAAATTATTACACACATTATCAGCCACGAATATCAGGTTAAGAGTTGTTATTATTAAAATAAAAGCCTAAGCATAAATATTCTGCTGTTAATACATGGTATTTTAAGCTGAATGTAATGTGGCCGAAAATAGGGGACCCTTGTAATTGCGCAGGTCTTGCCACTGGAAGCGCTGTAGCAAACAAAACTTTAATAAAAAAAAACTAACAAAACAAAAAACAACATTTTCTGTCATTGTCAAACGAGCGCTGGACTTTGATTTACACAGATTTCTCTCCTGGAAACCATTTATTCGGGTGAGTAAAGCTCTTATTTTTTTACAGTATGCTAAGATTTCCACAATTTTGACTGAAATGGCTAAATGTAGAGGCCACCATGTTAATCTAGCAACAAAGCAGAGCTTACAACAGCGCAGCTACAAGCAGAGCAGCAATGGAACCATTTTAACTCGCTGAGTTTTTATAACCAAACAAATCATATTTTCTCGTCCACTTTAACTCAAAATCTTTTAATAAACAGTGATAATGGAACTGTGGTATAATCACAATAATACACTTGAGGTTTGGCTATAATGTATAATATTGGCACTGCCAAAGTACAAAATCCATCTGTATGGACTCTGGAGAAGACTGAATAAATGAATAAGCGAGTTTGTGTGTGTGGATAACTCCACACCACAGCAGATCTCTGATCTAACTCTGCAGCAGGATCGAATAACACAAAGAGAAAGGAAGTGACCATGTGAAGCTAAATTCCTTACACAACCCAATACACTCTCCTGATTTAACACCCCTGTGTGTGTGTGTGTGTGTGTGTGTTTGTTTTTCAGACTGAATGGGAACTGGGTCAAGTCTCGCTGTGAGGAAACTGGGTAATAACGGGTCAACACTCAGGAATCGCAGGGGTCACAGAGCTCAGAGTACAATCACAGTAAACAAACACAGCATCTAAACCATTTAAACCAAGTTCACCAAGCAAACTTTACACAACTACCCCATTATTACCACACTGATGTGCTAACTGCTGCGGGAAACCTTCTCTATTAAAGAAGCAGTGTGACATTATTCTTTTTAACCCTTATATACTTAATTACATTAAGAATTAAAAATGCTGGGCTGCTATCAAACAATAGGATCAGACTATTGTCACCAATCTGATCTAAGTAAAGAACTACTTCAAATTTTGTTCTAGGTTGTTCTTGTTCTAATTGGCATAAACAAAAAAAACTACACGTATCATCTAGTGGTTAAAATGCACCACTATGGAAATTGAATGCCATTCTGATTTGTTCATTTTTTTTTCTGTAAATACCATATGTTTAAATATCATATGTTTAAAAGTCTTAAGCAGATGCACTGTTAAACATAATATATTAGGGTTGCAACAACTAACTAATTAAAACAAATTATTAAAATTGTTGGCAACTAATTTAATAATCAATTAGTTGGGTCTACATTATTATAAACATGAGTACAGCTGCTACACCCTAATGTGGGGCAGTAAACCAACCAAAGCCATGGCAGTAAAGCACCACTAGAAAATACACAATAAATGTTTAATAAGTAAATTCTATTTCTTTTTTCTTAGTTAGTGTTACTAGATCCAGCTAGAGTAGCTAAACAAGATGCTATGTCCTTGCTGGAGTGTGACATGACGTGTGCAGGTGCAAAGGATCACATACGAACCAATAGGATGTCGGAATGGTATCGGTTTATACTTCCCTACATCCAATCACAATCAAAATCACTCTATCTGGATGGAGAGATTTACGTGGATACAGCTGGAATGAAAACAAGCTGAAATTATATAGGAGTAATGAGGCTATTTTTAAAATGTAAGCAGTAGAAAGTTCACATAATTGGGTGAAAATATAAAGAGTAGAAGAAGTCAGCTGAAAAACAATACTCCAGTAAAGCACATATAAGCAACATTTCTACTTAAGCAACAAAGTAATCGTACTTCAACAGCTTTCAAATGGACACAATGGGTTTAATTTTTTTAATGCGGAAGATTTGCTGTTTATGTTAAAAACCAATATACTAATGTGAGTAAAAAACATGAAAACTGAAGAAAAAAAAAAAAAAAGCAATCTGTCCTGAAGGAAAAACCTCTCTTATGGTCATTAATGGGTTAATGATTGAATGTTGGAGGGCTAGACAGGAATCTTGTCTACACAGGTCACTCTTTGCTAACAGGGCAGGGTCGGTGAACAGGGTCTCCACTCTCTTACGCAACCTCTCGCTTCTCCTCTTTACAAGTGTTTCAATTCCCCCACACCAGCGCCCGCTCGCTAAATCATTAACCCCGTCCTGCACCAATGATCTATACTGAAGCCCATCCTCAGTACGTGAACAAACATACACAATTATAACCAGATCGGCTTAGATCCATTTTTTCAAGAGTTTTTGGGCACACTGAAGAAAAAAGAAAAGAAAAAAAAATATGAGAAAAAGTAATGGTATAATACAAGTAATTAGTTTAATAAAAGTATAATAAAAGTAGTTACTTTTTCCCCTTTAATATGTTAATTACCTAAATTAAAACGGATTTTAAAATGTCTCTAGTATGTTCAACAATTACATCAGTTACTTCGCAGTAAAGGATTAATTCACTTAATAATAATAATAATAAAATAAACATGTTTTGAGATAGAAATGTATAACACACTAAATAACAAAATATAAATAGTAAAAAATAAATAAAAGTCCAAACTTCTGCTTCATTAATTTGATAAGTGTGTGTTTTACCTCCTTTTTTGACACATGGAGGCTACGCTTGGGTAAAGTATATACAACAGTGAATGTGTGAGTTAGAACTGGGCGTTTTGGCCAAAAAAATATATATCTATATTTTTTTTAAATAACTTAAGTTATAGTATAGTATAGTATAGTATAGTAAGTTATAGTAACTTATATATTTCTTATAACTATTTTATACAAGAAATAATTGCAAAATAGAGTCCAGCAAAACTGTGTGTTTTAAAAAATTTGAGTTCCTAAAATATGTGTGCTCTTGCTGTACTGCTTGAATTTTTGCACCAGGAGTGATAAAGTTATCCAAAAGCAGTGTGTAAGACTGGTGGAGGAGAACATGACTAAATGCATGAAAACTGTGATTAAAACCAGGGTTACTCCACCAAATGTTTATTTCTGATCTCTTAAAACTTTATGAATATGAACTTGTTTTCTCTGCATTATTTGAGGTCTGTAAGCTTTGCGTCTTTTTTTGTTATTTTAGTCATTTCTCATTTTCTGCAAATAAATGCTCTAAATCAAAATATTTTTATTTGGAATTTGGTAGAAAAGTTTCCTGTAGTTTATAGAATAATACCACAATGTTCATTTTATTCAAACATAAACCTATAAATAGCTAAATCAGAGAACAAGTGTTCTTTTTTTTTCTTCCAGAGCTGTATGTGGGAGAAAATGAAAACTTTAAATGAAAGTTAAATGTAAATTTAGAACTTAAAACTTACAAATGTAGGTATTTATTGGGAGTTTTTCTATTATCAAAGAGAAATGTAAAGCTGCTTAAATGAAATTAGAAAAACAAAAAAGAAAACTATTATCCCCCCAAAAAATATTGTTTTTTAATACAATACAATTTTAAAGATTTTTTTATTTTATGCAGAAACATCTAAAAAAGCCAAGTCGTTGTTTCCTACAACTGGGGCTGATTGTATATAAGTGAAGGTAAAGGTTGGGGTGTGGCTGAGTGAATAAAGCAGAGCAGCCAGTGGGCAGTGATGCAGTTTAAGCCATATGCTAAAGAATCCAACAACGAATAGCAGGACCCTGATTTGTCAGTGAAATTTCTGTTCAGATCATCAACATTCAAACATCCACCCACAAACTCACCTACACACACACACACACACACACACACACTACACACTACACACCCGTGTACGTGCCCATACAAACACATACACGCAGACACAAACACACATGTGCCCACACAACTATGTGCACATACATGCACACACACATACATGGTTACAGGTTAAACCGGCAATTCCTGCCGCTTGATTGTGACACAGTGCTGTGTGGGAGGAAGTGTGGTTGATCTCTGTCATTTTTCTATAGGTGCAGCACATGCAGACATGCTGGCTTTAATCTCTCTCAGCACCAGAATCTAGCTCAGCCTCTCACCCACAGCCAATAAACCCAGAGACCTTTTAATGTTAGAGAAACAAATAACACCAACTTCCTTCTTCTTAAAGGGTATAAAACACTGGAACAAAAACAGTATTGTATTTTTCGCACTATACTTTTGTATGAATTCTACCAGTTAGCACCGGGGCTGGACTAGCATTACCATTAGCCGCTAACCGCTAGCTCTTCTGCCATTCAGGGGTGAGTATTATCAGCCTGTTGCCTGTATGGCTGCAACAATTAGTCGATTTAAACTTGTAAACTACAAATTTCATTGTTAACTAATCGTTAAAGTGATTAAATATTACGTTTAAACAACATACAGGCAATTTAAATGCCTTTTAAATCTCATGCTCAGCTGTTTCTATTGTTTTTGGAGAAGAAGGACATGGCAGAAAATAATCGTTGACTAATCGACTAATTGAAAAAAAAAATCATTAGACTTGATGATTATTGACTATCAAAATAAGTGTTAATTGCAGCACTAGTACCCTGCTGCTAACCCCAGCTAGCATTGCTGGAGCAGTATTAGCATTATGCACGAATGAGGCTAAGTGCTAGCAGTTAGCCGCCTATGCTAATGCTTCAAGCTTAGTGCTGTAGTAATTCAGGAATCTCAGCTTACTGTAAATAAACAGAAGCACAGAATAAACTTTAAGGAGAGAAATCTGTGTAGATTTACTTCCAGTGTTCGATTGCCTTTGAAAAAAAAACTATTTTTTAAGAATTACAGTTTTGTTTACTTAGCTTAGCTTTACTTAGCTTAAGACTTATATAAGACTTTAAGAAGCACAAAGTGATCATTTTCACATCAGAAGCTTTGCCATTTTTATTTCCCCATATTTTGCCCACAATTTTTTTCATGTCCAAATCCCAAGAACTAATAAATGAACTAATAAATTAAGTTGCTAAGTGGTTGCTATGGTGTCCAAGGTGGTGGCTTTTGTGTCTCCAATGCTTGTTTGGGTGTTTGATATGGTTTCTTTGGTTGTTCCGGTGTTGCCAAGTAGTTGCTGTGGTACTTTAGTGTATTTATATCATCGGCACACAAAAAGGCGCATCAACTTTGGCACACCGTTCTCTCTTTGGGAATAATAACCACATAAATGTATTGATATGTCAGAAAGCTGTGTCCAACCAAAAAGCTACATACTGAATATGGCAGGATCACACAATCCTTACAGAAGCAGTTGGAACAACATTAATATCTCAAAAACTTCAGTGAAATCTCAAGTTATGCAATAAATATCCTAAATAACAACAATGCAAAAAAATTTTAAAAATTAAAAAGATAACAGTATCAGATTACAGTATACATGTGTAGGTTTGCTGATGGGTTTGGACAGTAAATAAAACGACTGTGTGTGTTGTAGTCATGGCGACACCTCCCATCACCACCACTGTATAGAATTCAGAGATGATGTGTTTCCATACAATAAATCACTTCATACAGCTCTAAGTGACACTGTTTACATTTCAGTTATTAAACTGAACCTCACCTACAACCAATCAGTAGTGATAAGATGACAGATTTTATGATACATTTGATTACAATTTCTATTTTTTTTTGTTCGTACATAACTAAAAAAAAAAGACAGCTTAATTCATATATTCTTTTTGAGCTAAAAAATAGTAAAATAGTAACAAACAGCTTCATTTGGAGCTATCAAATATGCAAATTGTTATTTATTTTTAAAGGAAGTCAGAACCATGCAAGCACAATAGAACTTACATGAAAAGAAAAGTTAAATTTAGCTATTCCGTAAAATAGAAAACAACTCCCTTCAATCTTACAAGGAGTTTTTTTTTATTGAATGTGAAGTGCAGAGATAACCTAAATGCAATGATGTACAATTTTAGAAAATCACATTAAAAACATTAAGCTGATTCCTCAAATTAATTCCATTAACCTCCCATCACTTAAAGAAAAAAAAACTTTTATCTAAAGTGTCTCTTTAGATGTTGGTTATCAGAATTAAATATTAGTTGTATCACTTGATTAAAATGGAAGTTTCTGACGTGATTGGTCAATTTCACAAAAAAGAGAAAAATATAAACACATGGGGAAGGCAACAATAACAGGCAACAGGCACGCAACACTACCAACTTAGATGAAACTAAAGCCATTTAGGGTAATTTTCGTTTTTACAAATTAAAAAGAGTTGAAGATTTCCAGAGATAACGCAGCACAAGTAAGTGCGTTAACGCTGACAGCACAAAAAAATATTAAAAATAAAATAAAATGAAGCAACTCAATAAATCGCATGATCTCTAATCTGATATCTGAGATGATTCCTGTACTGTTACCTTTGGTTGCACTTTTGCTTTGACGGCGCTCAGGCTCGTGCAGAGCAGTGCGTCATTCCTGTAACGTAACGTAACGTGCCGGACTCACACTCTGAGTCAGCAGCCAGCGGGGGAAACACAGGGGAGCTGTTCATCCTAGAACAGGAGCTGCTGGCACTCACTCTCACACAGCGGAGCTGGCAGCGCTACAGAGGCTTAAATCATGTACAGTCAGAGCGGGCGAGTCAGCAGTGAAATTAAACACTTCCACCTCTCTCTCTCTCGGCTCTGAGCCAAGCTCGCCCGCCCGCCCGCCAGGGCCTCCCACACACAGCCAGAGTGTTTTAGCACTTACAGAAATCAGCCACTGGACTGGACATCTGCCAAACCGGCACACACACACACATACACACACACAGAGCTTAGGGCTTATCAGCCCCTGCAGCACTGCATCATAACCTGCAGACACAAAACACCCAGCTGAGTTACACACAGAGAGAAAGAGAGAGAGAGAGAGAGAGAGAGAGAGAGAGAGAGAGAGACTACAGAAGGTAATAAGACTAAAGGTAAAATAAAAAAGATAAAGAACAAAAAATAACAAAAGTGGAGAGAAATAAGGAAAAAACAGGCAAGAGAAAGAAAGAGCATAAGAGGAGAGTGAGAGGGACTGAAATGAAGGGTAATAAAAATAATTTAAGACTAAATGTAAGACAAAAATGGACAATTCTGAACAACAGAATAAAAAAGTAAAGTGAAAACAAAATGAGAGAAAGAGTTGAAGAGAAAAAAGGGAAAAACATTGAAAAAGGAGAATAGAACACAGGTAAGTAAGAAAGTTAAATCAAAAGTGAAAAAAAGGGTGAAAGAAAGAACTAAATGAAGAGTGAAAGAAAGAGGTAGTGAAAAAAGACACTAAGAAGTGACAGTGATAGCGTATATAGTTAAAAATAAGGAGTAAAAAAAAGACTGAAAAAAGAAAAAGGGTGAAGGAATAATGGGTAATAAGAAAAAGATTAATGCACAGAAATGGAAAATTAAAAAAAATAAATAAATAAGGAAAGTGAAAAAGAAAGAATGAGAAGGAGTGAAATCAAATAAAAAAATGATGAAACAGGTGAAACAGGAGAAAAAAGAAAGGAAGTGAAAAAGGAAAGGGGAAAAAACATGTGAAAGAGAAGAGAGCACAAAAGAGGATAAAGAAAATGAGATAAAAAGAGGAGAACAGAGCAAAAAAAGTGACAAAAACAAGAAAAGAGATTGAAAAAGAGGAAAAGAAGAATACACAATGAAAGAAGTGACAGGATGATACTGTATATAGGTAAAAAAATTAAAATTAAAAACAGACTGAAAAAAGAGCCAAAGAGGAGAAATAGGGAATAAAAGAGCAAAATAACAAATAAGAGAATAGGCAAGAGAGAAAGAGCAAAAGAGGAGAGTAAGAGAAAAGAAAACAGGTGAAATAGGAGAGAAAAGAAAGGAAGCAAAAAGGAAAGAGAGAAAAAAAATATGTGAAAGAGGAGAAGAGAACACAAAAGGGAAGAAAGAGAATGAAATCAAAAGAGGAAAGAAGAGAGCAAAAGCAAAAAAGAATAAAACAAAGAACAAAGGGGAGAGCGAAAGAAAGAGGGAATGAAAGAAAAAAGACACAAAAAAGTGACAGGGTGATACTGTATATAGGTAGGGGGACCAAAGCTAGATGGAGAGACAGACAACGAGACAAAGAAAAAATGGGATGAGAAAGAAGGGTGAGTGGTGACAGCAATAATAAACAGGTAAAGATAAAATAATAGATTGAAGAAAGGCATAAAGAAGAGAAAGAAAGATTCAGATAGTGTTAACATCCCAAAACCACATTAACCAGCCAGGGTGTGATAATATAGGCCTGTAGTTAGCATGATGCTAACCTGTGGGATAAAGCTTTAGATTAGCTCCACAGCTACAGTACAGAACTACAGCAGCTCAGCTCAGACACTGGACACGGCCTGGCTCCCACACACCTTCGGGTCAGAGCAGTTTGACCCCCTGGCTCCAGAGAGCAGAGATACAGTGGGTAGAGTATCAGGATTACACACACACACACACGCACACACACACACACACACACACACACACACACACAGGGGCATGCAGGGCTAACCTAAGCCAAACTCGGCAGAGGATGAGATATGGTCAAGGTGGTGGTTTATCAAGTGGTCGCTGTGGTATCTCATGTTGGTGGGTTGGGTGTTACTAGTGCATATATATTATGGAGGGTATTAAATGCAAGGAGTCACCAAAATAGTTTAACGCCTCTAAAGGATTTACCACAGAAAAACTGTAGACTATTAAATCAACTCAAAATAGTATACGCGATTAATCTGTAATGTTTTATTACAGTTTTAAAATAGGTTTTGCTCATTTTCTGTTTCCTCTTTAATCAAGAGTATTTAAAATAAAAAGTTGATTTGCTTGTGTTGGAGTAACTGTCTCTAATATCCAGTGAAGACTTTTAACTATATTTTAGAGCATTGCTGAGTTTAGTTAGTTTAGATTGCATTCACTAAAAAGACCATTAATGATGTCAGAATGTTTATTACCCCAAACTCATCCTCAACGTACTGGACGGAGCTTTCATTGAAAGGGAATGTAAAGATATTTCATTTTAGAACATTTTATAGAATTTCTATTGGTCAATTTATCTTGAAAATTCTGACAATGTAGACAACAAGTGCCAATATCAAAATATTATGTAAAAGTTTTGTCAGAGAGTAACGACATTCAAATTTATGATGGATTGATACCTACAGAGTATTTTAGAGCAAAACAGTTCAATAATTTATATAATTCATAAATCGTACATACAGCTTTGGAACAAAAAAAAAATAAAAGACCACTTTAAAATGATGAGTTTCTTTGATTTTACCAAATAAAAAAAACTCTGGAATAAAATCAAGAGGAAGATGGATGATCACAAGCCAACAAACCCAGCTGAACTGCACCAGGAGTGGCATAAAGTTATCCAAAAAACTTGGTGGAGGAGAACATGCCAAGATGAATGAAAACTGTGATTAAAAACCAGGGTTATTCCACCAAATATTGATTTCTAAAATCTTAAAACTTTATGAATATGAACTTGTTTTCTTTGCATTATTTGAGGTCTGAAAGCTCTGCATCTTTTTTGTTATTTCAGCCATTTCTCATTTTCTGCAAATAAATGCTCTACATGACAATATTTTTATTGGGAATTTGGGAGAAATGTTGTCTGTAGTTTATAGAATAAAACAACAATGTTCATTTTACTCGAACATATACCTATAAATAGCAAAATCAGAGAAACTGATTCAGAAACTGTAGTGGTCTCAATTTTCCTTCCAGAACTGTATAAAACTCAGAAGATGTGATGATTGACTGGTGTTTTTAAACAATTAATGTGTATTAAATGGGTATATTTGCGTTGTAGTCTCTTGGGTGTGCAAGTTCTGGTTTCGTTTACCATCTCTATACAGAAATTTAAATCAACCTAATCAGGTTATTTTGCGCCTCAAGTCTCCTTATGTTGATTATTAACATCCTATTATTAAAACTGTGTTCCTGGTAAACAGTTTTAAACACTCACAGATCATTATGTCTATGTTAAGTATTCATGCTCTAGAGTAAAATAGTTCCACACTGCAAACTAAACTAACTAAACTCTATATTTACCTTCTGAGAACTCTCCTCAGTGCTGCCGGTAGTAAAACAGGTCTGAGAACGACACCTTAAGGACACCAGATAGCATTCTGAACACTGTGGTTAAAACCAAGACTCCATATCCGATATCCTATCCATTACAATATGCCCTAAACCCACTCTAAATGAGACTGTTTACACCCCAAACAGCAGAAATGTAAAAAATCCACTGGAGCTCTCCTTTAACAAGCTAAGGCACGTAGTTATTTGTAATAGGCAGCCAGTATTAGTCCATTCCATGCAGGCCTCAGGGGGAAAACAGCTTACAGTCCATGTTTCATATTTAGACACAGATGTTGTGATAGGCCCTGAATATGATCTGTCATCCGAGTAAGAGCAAGTGACACCAGGGGGATGGCACTGGGTGCTGTGTGTGTGTGTGTGTGTGTGTGTGTGTGTACTGGATGATGGATCATATTACCTCTGTCATCAGTACACTCTCTTCCATTAGAGACAGCAGGAAAAGCTTGCTCTCAGGGGTCGTCCCCTAAACGAATGGGACAGCTTTAATGGACAGCTGGGATTAGAATAAAGCCGAGATGCTCTGTGCTGTTAGGGTGGGGAATACGATACGCTGGAGAAGTATTTAGATCCACCTCTTCAAGTGTTATTAAAGAAACATGCAATTTACTCAGAACTGACAGCTTCAACAGGAAAGGATAGGCACGACTGTAGTACACAACTAGTCACCATTCAGTAAAGGCCTGAGGGTTGGCCTGTCACAATAACAGCTTTTTGTGACAATATACCGTCTTAAAAATAATTGCAATAAATTGCGATATTTTTTATTTTAAGATCGTTAAACCTCGCCAACATAATGATAACTGAATTGCATAAAAATAATAATTATTATAGCTTTTTAAAGACATTTCATCATTTCATGACTGGCTAAAATACTGCACACTGTTCTATATGTGGAAAAAAAACATACAAATAAGGTTTAATTAGTTGTAATTCATGTTCATGTTTTCAAAAAGTGATAGCTTGTCGAAAAAATAAACTAACAAACTTTATAACTTACGCTACTGCACAGGTCTGATATGGTTAATGTTTGTACATTATGAGAAACACCCTACCAGCAGGTCAACAATACAACAGAGGCTAGGTTGCATTACCAGCCGCTAGTGCTGGTTGATATGGCCAACAACAACAACAACAACAAAAAAGCTCAAACTCAAACTCAGCGTTTCTGATCATTAAGAGTAAGCTTAGATTTCCAGATTTGCACTAAGGCTGGGTGCCACCAGACAGCGCTACACTGAGGAACCCTGAGGAGTGTTCTGGTAAGCCAGGGCTATATTAAATAGCGGTTCATCCCACGTAGCTGGTTTTAACATGGTAAACACGCAGGCTACAGTCCGATAATGCTCACCTCTGAATGGCCCTAGCACTTAGCGGCTAATGCTAATACTGCTCCAGCAGAGCTAGCCGGGTTTAGTAGCAGACTATACTCCAACAATGCTCACCTCTGAACAGCCAAACAGTTAGCGCTTAGCTCAGCTGCTTGAGTCTCGGTGCTGGAGAACTAAACTGAAACTCCTGTATAACTCTGTACTTCAGCAGAGTGGCTTTACTTCTCCTTACAACCTGACTGTTAAAATGCACACATAAGGATTATATAAGGCGCACTGGCATTTTTTTGAAAAAGGATTTGCAGGTGACTCAAACCTAATTTAAAAAGACTGAATGTGATATGTTCACACAGCCCTGTGTGATGTAGTCGTAGCCCTGTGTGTAGTAGATGTAGAGGTGAATAAAATCTAAATCTAAGGCACTGACTTATAAGGGAGCTTTCAGCCTTCAGTTCCAAAAGCTCATACTCGCTGTCCCACCAGGAGACTTGACCCGGGCGCTTCTCTCTGACAAACCACACGGACACTTCCTGACCTTCCGGATGCAAACTCAGCCAAAAAATATGTCTCTGTAAAGCTGACAGGCTGAGATATGAAGATGTCCACACTGTTTGGTGTTTATAGGCTCATTGCATGATGTAAACAAACCGCATTAAGCCTATTTTGACAACAAACACTTAACAGTCATAATAGCAATCATGCTCCCTGAGGGGAAATGGTTCCATCTGCCTTCTTATTAGAAAGATAAAGCCTAACATTAAGCCTGAGTTCGGATTGATTTTTCTATTAACAAGTGGAAAAGATTGGGGGAACTGACTTTTGGCTCACTAAACCGATCATAGTTTCTTCAAAAGGTTAGTTAAAATTTGTAAAAATTGCATGGAGAACCTTTTTAACTTTAGAAGAACCTCCACACAATGTAAAGGTTACATGCCATTTTTCTTTTTTTTCTCCTTTTCTTTTCAGAATCCAAACATCACTTAAAAGCAGATCATGCTATGACCACACACAGACCCCAAAACACCCCCTCCTCCCAACACACACACACACACACACACACACACACACACACACACACTAGTGTTAACAGATGTCCTTGTTGAGAATGTACTCCAGTTTGAAAGAGTTAACTCTTTAATTCTGGAATGTTTCCCCTGGGTGTGGCGGAGTAATGCTGGGACAGGACGATATGCCCCCCCCTCCCCAAGCCCCCACCAAATTCGCACCCCTCCCCCCTGCTCCCGCAGTCCCCCTGCATTCAATACCTATTCCTGGCTTTCAGGAATCTCCGACACTCCAGTGTTAGTTAGGGGCAGGATCGTACAAGCATGCCGCCAATGATGTGTGTGCACCACACACACATACACATTTACTTACTATAAACACACAGTCATATATCCAAATGTAAAGTATTACAGTGACTTTCATTGACCGTATTATAGCTCTCAGCTTGTCCAGAAATGCATGTGTAAAGCATGTCCTAATTAAGGGGTTGCATGTTCTGACTATAGTGGGAGCCCCGAGCGTAAGATGCTGGTTAACCCTTCTGAAATAACACTTTTTTTAAATGTATCATATTTTTTAAGAATGCATACTTGAAGTGAACAAGAATGTCGCCATTTTTCTCTTGTAATTTAGCAGGTCTCGCAACTTTGTAGGGACCCAAAGTAAACAAAACTGTAATTATTTTAAAATATATATATTTTAAAGTTAAATGAGCGCTGAATGTTAATATACACAGATTTCTCTCCTGAAAACTGTTTATTTGGGTGAGGAAAGCACTTTCATTTAGTAACAGTGAGCTTAGAATTCCAGTATTTTGTCCAAGGGTGAGTGCTAGTCCCAGTTAGCAGTGCTAGGCAGTTGCAGTTAGCAGAGGTAGCTAGCCGTCTGGTAACGGTTATCCTGAGGAACCCTGAGTGTTCCAGTAACCAGGGGCACTATCAGCTAGTGGCTTGTTCCACGTAGGTTGTTTTAACATGGTAAACACACAGACAACAGTGTGATATTACTCACCTCTGAACAGTGAAAGAGCTAGCACTGCTGTTAGCAGATAATGCTAATGCTGCTCCAGCCTCGGTGCTAAAGAGAAACTTCACAGAAACTCCTGTATAACGCTGCGCTTCAGCAGAGTGGCTTTACTGTTTCTTACAACCTGACTCGTAAAATTCATACATAAGGCATAGCGGATTATAAGGTGCACTGACATTTTTTTTAAAGAATTTAATAGATTTTTAAGATTTTAAGTGTGCAAAAAGTCCAACAAATACGGTAGTTTCTTTATTTTTTTAACAGGCTGAAAAGGTAACTAGACAAAATAACTGTATAAACTGTGTTTTTACTACACATTCATAAGAAAAGATTTAAAGAATTTAAAAAAACTTAGTGAATCATGAAAACCTCCCTCAATTTAATTGGATTAAATTCTATAAATAAGATACTGAATCAAAATCAGAACAATAAAACAAATGCAGCTGAATCACTACCCTCAGATCAATTCAAATATATTTAACCTTCTCCAGCAGCACACACTGGGTCACTGTGCTCTCATATCAACAGAAATTCAATGTATCCATAAACACGATGAAGGAAAACCGATCTCAATCCCCTGTGTGTGTTTCAGCAGAGGATCCCCACAGGATCTGAGTCGGCAGCAGAAACCAAGCCATCAGAGGCCTCCAGCTAATGATGCCTAGCGTGAGCTAATGACACGTTCAACTACAAATCCCTCAATGCAGCCATGAGCACGCGCCATTAAAGCAGCACAACACACCACACACAGCATCGCCCAACCGGCCGGGGACACGCAGAGCTACGCTGGCCAGGAAAGGTCAGCCTGAGAAAATAAAGACACGACCTGAAGAACTGAGGGAACATTCTGACACACAAATGATCTGAATCACACATCCAGAGGGATTACAATCCTGAAGAATAAAGAGATAAGGACCAAAGTATCTAAATAGATTAAAATCTTCACAAAAACAGCTCTACACTGAGTTCCCACAAACAACTGTTTATCTAATTTACACTTTATCCAAAAATATGAAGAAAAATCCCCCATATCGCTCCTCAAATTATGGAAACCTAGTTACATTTATGAAAAAAAAAAAATATATGTATATATAATCACAACACACTGAAAAAGTCATAGGACAGCAGTATGTAAACTGATCATGAAGTTTTACCTCAGAGGACGGCTTTAAAACTCCTTCACCTGTACAAGTTGTGAGGTGTTCTCTTGTGAAGGAGGTTATACATTGGCCAGCGTGCTCATGGCAAGCGGACATAAATGATCAGAGTTAGAGCAAGCTCTGATAATGGCCGCTAGTGCAACATACTTTAGCTTCAGAGGGATATGGCAAAAGTCATGGGACACAATACTAGTTCTCGTTCTTCCAACTGTCAGAGCTAACTGGAATGCAAGTCTTAATGTATAAGGACACTGAATTATCTTAAATCTCAGATGAAAATATTGTTAATACTGTTAATTACTTAAAAAATAATTTTAATTTTAATTAATTTAGCCCAGCCCTAAGTGAAAGTAATAAAGATGTTTATATGAATTGTAGTGCATAACCATTTTTTTCAAGGCTCAAAACATGCCTTTAATACCCTAGTTCATATACGGAAACTAAGCCCAAAAACAGCCCATTTGGAATTTATAGTTTTTGTCATGAAAACCAACTAATTCCAAACCTGCCTGTTCATTGATATTTTACTACAATACATATCCTTTAATATTTGTAATTTTAAATAAAATAGTATAAAGCATTTCTCTGTGTAAATTTAATTTACATGTGACTCAAGTAGCACTACTGATGTACGTTTACAACTGGAATAGCACTGCTAAAGTAAATTCATGATTAAAACTAGTAGCCTGTTCAATTCATTCAGTGATGAGAAACTGACAAAACATGAAAAACATGAAAAACATGTTTGGTATTCAGCCTTGAGGCAAAATATTTTAGTTTTTGACTCATATGATTCTTTCTCATTCTCTCATTTACACTGTTATTAGTTACATGACATTAAGAAGTGTTTTTAAGAAGCAGGTCTTTGGAGCACATAGGGTTTATGATATTTCAAATTTGCCATTCATTTACACTGAAGTCAGGGTGCGACAGGACCTCACAAGGCATCCATACAGAACACCTGACCGACTGACAGATCAACAGACCGACACCACTGGTGCAAAAATAACAGATTTGGGTTTTTATGAAGGGAGGGGGCGTTGAGGACTGGTCTGACTGGAAAAACAGCACGCAATGAGGCCTCTTTCCCCAGCACGAGACGACGATAAACCATATCACAGGAATCTGAAGTAGGTCAGAAGACACACCTGCTTAACACTTACACACTCGCACAACAACAGCTTCACTAAAACCACAACAAGTGGCAAACAGAAGAGCGCAGAATACATTTATACGCTTATATCACTGTTTATTTCACAATATCAGCCTGTTCATTACTGATACTTCACAAGGCGGACATATGCAAATAAACCTTCCAACAAATCACTCTTATTTGCGAGTTGTGTTTTTCCTTACCATCCTCAGGCAGGCTGGAATTCACAACACTAGAGCGGTCACAATTACATTATCGACTTATTTAATTTAGCTTATTTAAACAGCCTCAAATATCTGGTTGACCTCGATATTAGGTCTATTATGTTTTTTCTTAGCAATAAGAGCCAATAAACTTTATTCATTATTTTTTTATTTTCTTTATTAATTATATGTCTGAATATTATTAATCAAATACGGTTTATTAAACTTAAAAACACTTATTTTAAAGCCTTCATGATTCATGATTAAACTGCAAAAAAAGAGGAGTAGTATATCATTACAATAGTGCCATAACAGGATAATAAAATGACAATATTGTTTAGCGCAATAATTTTTGGAACAATACATCGTCCAAATTTTTATTATGACTGCACTACATTAGACTTTCAATATACTGGATAGGGGTGAAAGAAATGGCCCTAAAATAATATCACGATATCTCAGGGTATTTTTACAATTTTGGTGAGCTTAAACACAGCTTTCTGACATGTACTTGTTTTCATATTCGTTCTTCTGGTTCCCTATAAAATTTTAAAACATCCGTTTCTCTTATAGCCACTAAACTGCATGTACTCCTTTGGGTCAGGTCCCTACATTTTAATTCACAGCCACCTAGCAGAACCACAGCACTCATCTGGCAACCACTCATTAACACAATGCTGACCACCTGGGATATCACAGCAACCAGTGGAAACCACTTTAGCTGCACAACCATTCCACAGTATATTATTTATTAGACTTTTGTTGTCTTTAAAAGGGTGTGCATCCGTTATTATTCTCTTCTATTATCATTATGTAATTGGGGTATTTAATTAGTCTTAAAATTAAAATAATATCATGTAATGCAATCATTTCTGGGACAATATATCCTCCACATTTTTTTTCGTCATGACATACCTATCTCAAATAGTTCTAATCTATACAGTACCAAAAAGGTTCCTCTACTGCTATGAATTGAATACCTCTTTTTGTTTGTTATATATGTGAAAAGGTCACGATTACCTGAGTACATTCTTAACAGGTCTGCGGTTAAAAGTAATCATTGTGCATAATATTGTGTATTTTAAATACTTATATTGCTCTTTTATACAGTAGGAAACTAAAGGCATGAAAACACGCCTAATTACGTCAACAGTGTTTTCCTACATTCTTTAAAAATTATATAATATAATTAAACATTTTACCTTTTAAATATTAGTTTACCATGTTGCAAAATGTACATTCACAACTACGCACAAACAGTATGTTTAGAACCAATTATATTTGTTCAAAAACATGCACATACATACTACCACCCATCCAGCCTGCAGCACTTTAGCCCCACACATTTACATTGTTCATAGAGCTATATAGAGCTTAAAGCATTTATATACATAGGTTCCATAAGCACAGGAACAATAACAAAAGGGATAATGTATAAGGGATAAAGCAGTGAACCTAAATAAGGAAAAACAAGAATTAGAACATGCTATGACTCAATTAAAGATTTAATTGTCTGTCCATGGCTGTTATTTATTCTTGTTTTCTAGCCTTATAAACAAAATTAATGGCATGAACACCACCTCTACATCTGATAACTCAGCGGGCTGCTCGACCGTGTCTCAATTCCTCCGTTCCACACATGGGGGGTGGGGGGATTCTCTGTCCCCGGATTTCCTCCCTGCCTCATCCATCATAGATGAGGGATAAATGAGGCCAATCGTCCTCTCTTACACAAGCCCCATCGATTGACCGGGCAGCTGCCGCCCCTCACGTTGCTGTGGTGATGGCTAAATTATGCAATAGCAGCCCACCCTAAACAAATAGGCTTTCATGTACCTTCCGATCAGGAGGAGGGGTCCTGCGGTGAGGCTGCTGTAATAAAGTTTCTGCCGGTATTGCATATAGAGGTAAACTACAGCTTTTAGGGTTTATGGGGTAAATGTAGGCTTTTCAGAGCACCTGCTTATACAGAAACATGCTGTAGAAGTGAATACTAGATCAAAACACCTAAAGCACACATCCCTGTCCTCATCTGTTCCATTAGACAGCTATTCAACAGGAATAGATTCAACAAAATCTTATCATAAACTGTTTTAATGTGACACACTGCACACACGAGACTGGAAAATTGCTTTGCAATAATGTGCAATATAGACAATAAACAACAATACAACTAAAGGATTTCTACTGAACAAAAATGAAACACCTGGCCAAAAGTCGAATAAATAATACTGAACACTGAAGTGTTTTACCACTCACTTTTTACAGCAATTTGAATTAAATTGCCTAATTACAAAACCAATGTATAAAAAATAATCTACAAAAATATATGTGCTTAGATGAGTACACTAAACCTGTAGTAAAAAAAACTGTACTAAATCTGCCAATAGAAAAAAACTGAAGCAGATAAACATGAATCTATTGACTCTGTGCCTAATACCAGGTGCGGGCAAGAGGGGTATACAGCCCCCAACTAGGGCTGCATTATATATATGGCACAGTCATCGCAATGTGCACATGGGACATGCGATGTCACTTAATGCAATGTTTTGATTTTTGACACAAGAAATAGATACACAGTGCTGTCTCTGTGTCTGTGTGAGTGACAGACTGCTGCTGCCTGAGAAGCGGCAGCAGCATGTGCTTCTAAAAGTACGTGTTGAAAGCTGTGCACCTCAGTCCAGCACAGTTTTGCGTAGATATTTCCAGTTACAGCTAAATTCATGTTTTTAACCCCAGAAAAATGCTCATTTAAAATTTTTAAAAGCCATTTAAATGCCTGATTAATGGGCCGATTACTGTTTTTTTTTTGGCTGTTTTCTCAGGTTTTGAGTGCTTGGCTCTGACTTAGCTCTTGATCTGTCTGGAAAAATCTAGTAGAAACCCTTTCCTGCACAGAACAGACAGTAATTCCAGCAAAAGCAGGATAAACTCTTTTTTTAATGTATTAAACAATATCTTAATATCCTATAAATTAAAAACAGGCTCGATTTAACTATATAATTACTCATTAAGTCACTTTTAGTACTGTATGTATAGAACACTTCTGCTCATATCTACTATAAATTCATTTCACTCTGCCTTTCCGATCTGCATATCTGAGGTGTGCACACCAGCATATGGTGCAATTCAGGTGTCCAGTACACTGTCCATGTTCTCTGTGATTAAAAGCCTATTAATCACTGTAGGATTAACAGCGGGGGAGGGGAGCTATCGCTGGAGCTATCCCTGGCAGGCAGCGAAGCGGTCAGCCCTCAGAGGACCCCGGGGTCACTGTAGGGATTAGAGGGGTTAGCTGTCCGTCCCACTGGGCCCCAGGATGAGAAATCCATCCCCCACAGCACCCATATCACTAGGTGGTGGAGGGCGGGGTAGGGGGCACGTGCTCCTTTTATCCATCCCCCTTGTTTGACAATTATGTACTCCGCTGTTTAGGGCTGGGGCAAGGTCAGAAGACATAAATCAATGCCCACAAAACACACTGACCTCTCTCTTTCTATGTCTCTCCTTTTCTCTCTCTATCAGACACACGCTCCGTGTTTCATCATGGCCTTTCACACTCCTCACATTCATACAAGATCTGTAACACTATTAAAGATGAGCCTTATTTAGCTTAAGCAAACCTCAAGCTAAACTCAAACCTCTCTCTCATTTAGGTGGATGAAACAACTACACTTCCTTCTGTTAAAGTTTTAGCTCCAGTGTGCTTTTTAGCTCAGAACAGTCATGTGACGTCAATCGTCAAACAGCCACACAACTGGAAATATCACCTAGCCATGGAAACATGGCTTAACTGGGGGCCCAGACATTGCTGCTAACAATACAAACCCATATCTCAGGGGTGCAACCACACAGCATGTAATTGTGTATTGACATCAGTGTACACAATAGAATAGTAGAGTCTCTTTATATTGTGACTATTAGCATTTTTACTGTTAGCTAGAGTGTTAGCTAAAGGCTAGACCATATTATATTAGGTCCAATATACTTAAAAATGTATCACACCCAAGTTGACGGTGTTCCAATTAAACATTCAGATATCAAGTAGCATTGTTAGTATTGTTCTAGGTTAGCGTAGCACCAGTTGATAACTCTTTATACAGTATTTTGTGCATGGAAACACAATGTAAATATGTCCACCAATGGACAGTGCTGTATGTTGGAAGACAGATTCTCTGATATACAGATAGTCAGAAGTGATAATAAGCCATATAATACTAATGCCTTGTTACTGTTGATGAGCAGGGCAGCCATCTTGGATTCTGAACTCAGAGTTGGTGTGTTTTTTTTTTCGACTTTTCAATAGGAAATCCGACCTGTAATAGTTTTTTATTTTTATTTCCTATTTGGAACTTGAAACAATATGATTTTTTCAGGCTTTTTTTGCAAAGTTAAAATTACTTTTTTCAATATAAGTTAATTTGTTTTGCAAGTTTACCACATTTTTTTTTACACTGGGCTTCGTACTATTTCTGGTTATTGACTGAACCTTAAGATCTTGAAATGACAAAAAAAAGGGAAAATAGGGGTGTTTTAAGACTTTTGACTTGTAGTGTAAATATTTAGTAATATATATTTATATTAATGAACATGTGCACAAATACAACCACATACAGCTTGTAGATGCAAGGTGAGACTTAAACAGATGCGTTTCATTTCACGAAATCCTGGACATTCCGCACATTGTTTACACTTTGGCAGTGTAGTCCTGGTACACACAAAAAGTCACTAAGGAGAAAAATGTAAAAGTACCGGTTCCCCTCACACACTTGCACTGTATAACTGAACTTAACTAGCGTGTTAGCATGTTTGTAGCTAGTGCTAGCCTGTTTGGACCAGGACAGAGCTAATCCTTCTAATAATATACTTTTATAATAGTGAATACTTCAGCAAACAAATAGTCATTTTTACATTTAAAGTCACTTTCAAAAGTCATTTTCGGCCATTCTTATTTTTGCTGTATCAAACATTTTGTACAAGAAAACAACATGAGCTAGTAATGACTTATCAAATGACAACAGTAAAATTAAAACCTATGATACAAGATCTCATTAAGAAATAAAGCACAATGTTACAGTAATTTTAAGCTAAGCATTCCTTTAGCTGTCAGCCTTTAGCTTGGTCGTTTTCAGATAGGAATCTGCAGCATCCGGAAGCCTAGCAGAGCCTCTCTCACAGACAATACCGGGTAAAACAGAGAGACAGCAAGGGAGAGACAGACGGAGAGAGAGAAACAAACAGGCAGCAGGCCGAGGATCATTAAACAGCACTGTGTGACATAATGAGCCGCCAGCAAACAGAGAGAAAACAAAAAGCAACCAGACCGTTTCTCCTCATACAATAGAGCCCCCAGCTTCCCCATTCATTCCCCCCCCTGACCCTCCTCTCTCTGTCTCTCCCCCTTTACTGATCAAAGAGCCAGAGCGACAGACACAGCGTCATCCACACCTTCACTAATGCCTGACTGAGCTGTCTTTTATGGTGCTAGATACCAATCTAACAGCTTCTCCACCGACATAAAAGTTACATGGTGTTACTAGAGCGGCAACAACTGATTAGGGGCGTGAATGACTCAAGCACACTATGTCACTGGAAATCCCTGTCTAGTGCTGATTACTGTATTTTTTAGACTATAAAAGGCACACTTAAAATTCTTTAGTTTTCCCAAAAAAATCAGTGTCGGTGTGCCTTTTAGTCCAGTGCACCTTATGTATGAATTTTACCAGTCAGAGTGTAAGGAGCAGTAAAGCCACTCAGCTGAAGTACAGAGTTATACAGGAGTTTCAATTTAGTTCTTCAGCACCGGGGCTGGAGTAACATTAGCATTAGCCGCTAACTGCTCTCGCTATTTCCCCGTTCAGAGGTGAGTATTATCAGCCTGTCAACTCGGCAAAAACTGTTGGAGCAGCATTAGCTTTACCCAATAACGGTTAGCCGCTAATGCTAATGCTCTAGCCTTAGTGCTGGAGAAATTTGGGAATCTAAGCTTACTGTAAATAAACAAAAAAGTGCTTTACTCACCCAAATAAGTCTCAGCCCAGTTTTCAGGAGAGGAATCTGTGTAGATTACCATCCAGTACCTTTTTTATTACAGTTTTGTTTACTTAGCTTAGCTTAACTTAACTTAGTTAGCTACCGACTCACCACCAACACCCAGTGGCGAGACCTGCTGAATTAGAAGTTGCTTATTGTGTCTCTTAAAATGTGCCTTATGTATGATAAATTTGGTATGTTGTTGTATGTTGGTTTAAAAAGTCAACGGATAGCTTTGGAACGCCCACACCTATAAGTAGATAAGTTCCTAGTGTCCCTGACATTTAACATAAAGAAACTAAAATATCTTTTACATTTAAATATATCTAGTAGCATAAACAACATAAGAAATTATTCATATTCAATTATTCATTTATCTCTGAATGGTGCTCTATAAGGATTTTTGGCACTAATATGTTCCTACTGAAAACCTCAATAGATCAACATAAGGAGTTGATCATGATGCCTTATATGGTAAGTTAATGATGAATTAGGTTACAGCAGTTGACAGATTAAGTGAGAACACAACCATCAGCCAATTGGACTGTTGAGACAGGATAAGTTGTACAGAGTGTGTAATTTAGTTGAAATTTCCAGATGAATTATGCTGTACTGCTATTAGACACCTGAAATGCAATATCCTGCAGTAGAGCTTGAGCAGCTCATGTACGATTGACTGCTGAGGTGTTAATATGATCATATGAACGCTGGCAATAGAATGTTCCCAACAGTCACCTGGTTATTAAATGTCTCTTACCTCCCCTCTGCTCTGTGTCCCCTGTTCTCAGACTGACCTGTCCTGTCTTAAGTCACTACCCTTAAAATAGACTTTAACTCAATCCTTCACCAACCAGCTCCCAGCTCCCTCAATAACGTCAAGACTTTGCAGTACAACAAACAAGACTTTACTAGTAGTGACCATTTTCAGAACTGACTAATCGATTTTTCTGTCCATTGTTTTCGATTAATCAGGGAAAAAAAGTTGTGTCTATTAAGAGATTGCCTTTTATCTTATATTTTCTAAACATAAGATCAGTTAGAACCAAAATAACAAACCAATAATGTACCTTTATGCTACAAGTCCACTTATACTGTTCTTTGATGCATTTCACAGTGTTGAATTAACAACTTATTGATTAAAATCAACGAATGTAGTAATTGATTAGTTTGGTCTATGCTATAATACACATAAGTACAGTTGCTACCCCTTATTGTAAGGCAGTAAACCAAAAAAAGCCATGCCAGTAAAGCACAATTAAGCTGGATGCATGTTAGAGCCACGGGTGAAGGAGATTTACTGTAAGTTTGTAGTAAGTTAGTTGTATTTTTGTCTCACTCAATGTTCCTAGAGCCTGCTAGAGTAGATTTTACATAATTCATTTATATCTCACTCACAGTTAGCATTAGCATTTCAACCAAACTATTTCAGCAGAGAGGACACAACCCAGGAGTATAGAAGAAACAGACCGTAAAGTATATTTACCAATTTAAAGGTTCCACACACAACATGGTTATCTATGGTACCGAAATTGGTTTATTTATGGCATCACTTGAAGAACCATTTGAGTCACCTTTGTGTTTTAAGTGGGTTTTCACACTAGCCTTTTTTTTGCACTTTCTCCATGGGTTCGGTACGCTTGGTCGAAAGTGTGAAAGCTGCGCCAGGTGTGAAAGATATCTGCATCCAGGCCGCGTAGCAGCTTGTGTGATTCATTTTGTAACATGCTGCTTCTACTTATAGCATTCTTCCCATTTCCAATAGTTAACAATGCTCAACAATACCTAATGAATTTACAATTTAATATGAAAGGAATGAGGGTACTCTCACCTCTGTGTGGTGAGTGTGTTAACTGACAGCATTAAATGCTTGTTTTGTATTTAAAACCAGTCCTGGGATTGTTTTCATACCAACATTTTTTAAATCCTGTTAAACCAAACTTGGTTGATTTTCACTCTTGGGGTGATTTGTTTGAGCAGGTGTGAATACAGTAGTCACAGATGGATGCAGACCAAAACACCTGGACTGAGACTTTCATACATTTTCATGTTGATTGTTTTCATACATTCTGGTGCACCTGGATTTTTCCCAGTGTAAAAGTAATCTGATGCAAAAGTAAAATACTCCAAGTTTACAAACTTGTTAATTAATCAGACCAAACAAACCAAATGCAAATGTAAAAACATTACTTCAGTTAAAGAACAGAAAGAATCCATGTTTGAGGATGAATTTGGCCAGCGCCCTACTATTACTACTACAGGCTGTTTTAACACCACTCAAACATGCACACACCCTCCCGCTGGGTGGAGGTCCTTTTTACATGCTCTGGAGTCTGGCCAAGGCCTGCTGAGCTTCTGCCAGAAGGGAGGGAAACCGAGAAAGAGAGATCACAAAGTGAAAGAATGACGTCTGAGCCCTGGCCTCCTGCCAGGACACACTTCCAGGTTATTTTCCTGGCTGACGGCAGCACGCCAAGAGCAGAAGCTCAGCGTGAACTAGACCGCAGAGTCTGCGAGATCACGGCACGGAGTAGAGCTCCGAGAGTAAACCAGTGCTGAGACACTTGAGCAAGCAGATCTGTCCTCACTAAGCTCTTAACGTCAACATATCCACACCTCTTTACACTCATCAGTTACTTGTTGATATGTAGACGCACTATTTGTTTACCTAAAAACATGGTTTTATGGTTTTGCTTCATCCTAAAACCAAAATTGCTGTAGTTGTATAATCACAATTTTGATTGATGGTGGTCCAGTGATGGCACAAAGCTTGGGAAAGCCAGAGGTCAGATGGTATTGGATAAAAGTTTGAAAGATGGCCAAAATGTGAGAGGACGTTATGCCAGAAACACTAAAATTAGATGTCAGTCGAATCTATTAGATGTTAATCAATTACAGAAAAAAAACATTAGTTAATCACTGTTAGGCAGCGTAGAAGAAGAAACTGCTATTGATGGTTATTAATGATAGAAAAGGGATGGTGGAACATTGAAAGAAAATGAAAGACACAATGATTTGATCATCAATTAATTGACTATTTAAAAAAAAATAAAATAAAATAAAAAAATAATAATACATAAATAAATATATATATATAGGATTCATCTAGAATAGGAGTAACTGTTTTAGTCCAGGCTGGCAGTCACTTTAGCCTTTGTATAAAAGGAAACCAAAGAAGGTATAATTAATTGTTGAATCTGTCAAACAATTGAACAAATTTGACAGATTAATCGGACACAGAATCGATTAATCGCTAGTAACAGCATTCGTTGTCAGTCATGACACCCTGTCTAAGCACTTGTCCATTGAAGGAGGCACAAAAGAACTTACCTGTTTGAAGTTATCTTCGTAGCCCCAGTCAGCCTGGCCATTAGGGGATGTGGCTGACCGCGGACCCACCGGAGAAAGCCCATCTTCGGGTTCCTGTTTGACCTTAACCGGAGGTGATGGCTCTCTCTGGGTCCTGGGTGCTGGTGCTGGCATTGGTGTCCCGGTGTAGCTCCCAAACGGATGGCCCTGCAACCGAACAGCGCCCTGCTGCAGCGCCAACGTCTGCTTTCTCAAAAACTCCAACCCACTAACTGCCCCATCCTCTTCATCACTGCCTTCATCACCATCCATCATCTCCTCATCATTGTCATCATCAGCAGCATCGTTATCATCATCCGAATCATCATCCGAGTCCCGGCCCAGACTTTCCCCATTGTCCCGTTGCAAATCCATTTTGGTTTGCCCCTGGATCTTGCCGGCCAGACCAACACCTGAAGCTCGGGCCGCCGCCAGAATGGCCTGCTGGGCAGCCACCTGCTGGGCATACATGATGTGGGCTTCTCGGATTCGCCGTTCTTTACGCTCCATCTCCAGCCGCGCCTGCTGCTGCCTCTGCAGTTGCTCCATCACAGCCTCCAGCTTCACTCCTGCTGAACCCCCCTGGGAGTAACCACCCCCTAAACTGCCCTCCTAAGGGACAGAAAGAGGAAAAAAAGGAAGCAACAAAGATGTCAATGACCTGCCATAAAGGAACGACTACAATTACGACTCAAGCTGGGCTTCTGACGCTTCGTCAGTTGTAGCCGCACAGCTGGTCACTTTTCCACAGTCAGTTAATTAGTTTGAGAGGTAGTTCATTTATTAAGATATTCATATTGAATTTCTCACATATCTGCACTTACGAGAACACTCACTGCCATCTAGTACCAGAAGAAAAGGCTCTTTTTAGAATACCTAAAGGGGTTTTCTTGACTGTGACTGAGAAGCATTGGTTGAAGCATTGGTTGAACCACTGATGATTCTTTGGAGTTGTTACATAACCACTAGTGTTGCACCGATTCCGGTACTGTATTATAAGCATGTCTGCAGTGTGGGGTCGTTATGCTTCCCTACTTGCATTTATTAATGAATTGTACCTATTTTTACAACTATTAACTCAGAACTTCTCCTCAACCAGTGAATCTTGTCCTTTCAAAGTTATTATCTTATTTGGGGTATAAAACACTGCCTTTACCAAAATAAAGCATATTACAAATGGAGTGCTATAAATATAGTAGATATAATCAGATTTGTTATAGGTTATCTGCATCAGTAGACACTTGAAAATCTGGCATTGGTATCAGAAAGGAAATGCATTCCTGCATGTTTAATAACTGCAGTCTTTACTAAAAGTCTCTTTGAAGAACCCATCTTTTAAGTTCTGGATTTTGTGCAGAGCAGTGGCATATATTTATCTGGAACATATCTGGAACAGTAAAGTTTACACTTATTTTGGTTTTGGGAGGCTGGAGTCCCGCAGAGTACAGTAGTTCCCCCAGCTCAAACACGCTTTAACTATAGCCAATAACTTGAGGTTGTTTTAGGTGTCTCTGACCCAATTGTATATAACAACAGTTACTCAAGACCAGAACTTGAACTGGACATCCCACTCACAAATTGACTAAAGGTATTTTCACACCTGTATATTTTAATTAAAAAAAATCTAAAATTTTACCCTAGCTGTAATTTGTTTGAGCAGATGTGAATACACTAATCACACTCAGATGTGGACAAAAACAACTTACTGCACAATACCCCTGAAAGGTGTGATTATTCGAATGTTCTTTGTGTGACTAAATCAATAAATATAGAAAACATGGACACTGGCTCCAATACTTTGTTTTTATTAAAATCAAAGATAACCTGGTCTGCCATGTTGTCCAATTTTTATTCACAGACCAACTACAGCACAGTAGAGACCAGTGTTACACATTTTGTAGACCTGCCATCATCTCCCAGACGAAGTGTGTCTCAAACCTCCTTCATTGAGTTTACAGCAAATGCAAAGCTGATTGATAAATTGAAATAAAGCAGCTAGTATAACTGATTAATGAGCAATCATGATTGGTGGTAGTGTATTTAGTTTACTGCCACTTCACAAACTTGCTGTTTTCGAGCTGAACAGTTTAACATGTACAAAATTAGGATAGTTATATTAGAGGAGCTAACTTAGCCTCAGCATTTGTTTGTCGACAAATAGACAGCTGCCTTTCTTCTTTATCAAAGCACAAGGTAAATTCCCTAGCCAGCTCTACAAGCAAGAGAAGATTAAAAAAGGGGAACTCTGCTAAAAAGGTAGCATCTCTGAATAGTTTCATGATGAGTATTTTAGAGTAAAACACTTCTGAGTTACAACTTTTCATAGTAGTGGTGATGGAAAATAGACATCTAAGTGTAAGAGTTCAGAAGCCTAAATTGTTTTCCCAAATCAAACATTTTACAGTTTACGGTAGAACTGCAATGATAAGTCGAAATAAGCGACAATGTCGATAATTTAAATGTGTCAACTAATCATTAATTTGTAACAGTACTGCATTGCACAAAGTGCTGGGGACAGAAGCGCAATGGGAGACGGGTAAATGGCTCTCACTCACATTGTTCATAATCAACTTAGTCTGTGTCTCCAAAAGTGCCCAAACACAACAGATTACATATTTAATCACAAAATTATCAGTACTTTCCATGTTTTAAACAACATCGAGACATTTAAACACCTTTTAAATCTCATGTTCAGCTGTTTCTATTGTTTTTAGAGATTAATCAAAAAAATAAATCATCAGATTAGTCAACTACCAAAATAATCATTAGTTACAGCACTGGTTTACAGATATTTACCAGGCACACCAATCCCCAGAGAGCTCCCAAAGAAAGCAATAAAACAAATGCAGGATTACTTGCGGTACAGGATAGTAAACACAATGGCCATTACTGTATTTGTGTCACAGTTGTGGCGAACCATGATGGTTCCTGTCACCACCACTGTGAAAGAATTTAAACTGTTAAATTTCTCAACAACTAATCATTTTACAGGAAAACTCACTGCAATGACTCTCTACACCTCAACCACTGAATCACTCAAATTTAGAAAAATTGCTGAAATTCCCCTTTAGCACTCTTGCCTGTCAATAGATGCATTCTGCTGTAATGCTTTACTAAAAGCTTCAATACTGCAATCAATACTACCACAGCCCTATCAAATAATGCACAAAGCACAGCTCTGTCGTTTGGTAGCCCCTCATTATGGCCTCGACTCACAGACCGAGGGAGTGCCATAAATGTCTACCAGCAGCTTTGATCTCTAAACGACTTTAGCATTCAGTGCATGCAAACAGCAGCAGCACCAGCCACAGTTCTCACACACACACATACATGCACATACTCATTCACGCGCTCGCGCACACACACACACTTCTAAAACCCTTTAAAAAATAAATGAACAAATAACGAGCTCGAGCTAAAGTGCCTCTATGCATGCAATCAATAACCTGATATTAGAAAAAAAGCAAAACACTGATCAATGCAATTTACAATAAATCATGTTTTAACCCTCGTGCACGTGACAAATGTAAAAAGAGTCAATAGGTTGCGCATTTTTGATCCAATTTAGCTTTGGTTCCAATCAGACCAGCGTGCACACACGCACGCGAGCGAGCTTTAGGAACATTCAACTTAAGCGCGAGAATTAGTAACGTTACTTTTTAGCAAACCGACAAGTCGCGAGAGGGACAAACCGTACACGATACACGGGGTCTGGACTGTTTTTGAGTTCAACGCTTTGAAGTTAAGAGTTCAGGCGGCGCGCGCCACTCACCATTTGCGCTCTGCTGCTGCTGCTTGAGTTATCCACCATCCCTCTCTCTTTCCTTCTTTCTCTTTTCTTCTCCTTCTTTCCCCTTCCCTCACTCTCTCTCTCTTTCTCCCTCCCTCCTTCACTCACACATACGCGTCTGTCTGCCGTCACTCCTCCGTCCTACTGCTCCCCCGGTCCTTGTGCACGCGCAAACTAGAGCCAGTGAGTGAGTGAGAGCGGGCGCGCGCGTGCAGCTCCGTTTATCCGACAGTAAACCGATAAAAGCGGTAAAAAAGTAACGTTACGCGTCGCTCTCGCTCAGCTCTCGTTACAGTGGCGGAGGAACACAGCGGACGGAAATGAGACGCGCATATCGTTCAGCTCACAACCTCTCTCTCTCTCTCTCTCTCTCTCTCTCTCTCTCCACCTTCCCCTACGCAATGTATGTTTGCATGTATGTACGTACACACACACACAGACACACACACACACACACTCCTCCCCCGCCTCGCGCCCAGGCGTCAGCAGGTCCCGCCCCGCCGACTGCAACAAGTTCTATAGGTTACAGCTCGAGGATAACTCAATTTATGTAAATACCTGTAATAAATACCTGCATAAATTATGAACTGCACTAAAACCCATGTCATTTAATTTAAATAACAATACAAAAAATTGTAAGGTGTGTTATTTATTTTAAATGCGTTTAAATAAAAAAAACGCTTTGTTCTGTTAAAAAACAAAAAAATAATAGTATCTGTAAAGAAATTATAATATACACATATCTCCTAAAAACAAAACATTAATATCTGTTTAAACTACAAAGAACTCATATCTGCTAAAACACAATAATAATAATATCTGGAGAGAAATAATAAAATACACATATCTCTGAAAAATAAGTCATATTTGCTAAAAACTAAAAAACAATAATATCTGGAGAAGAAAAATTCTATACACATCTCTATTAAAAACAAAAGTATTCAAATCTGCTACAAAAAATATATACACACATCTATGCTTAAAAAATAATACACACAATTCTGTTAAAAACAAAAGTATTAATTACTAAATTACTAAATTAATTACAAAAAAAATATATAATACCTATCTCTCCTAAAAATGAAAATATTTATTTTTTTATATACAAAAATAATAATGTTGGCTAAAATAAAAGAATACTCCTCATTTATGCTAAATAATTATTAAAATACACATCTGTTAAAATAAAATAATATCTGTTAAAAATACTTTAATTACTAATTAATGATTAACGAAAAGAATAATATCTGGAGAAAAATACACATCTCACCATAAAAATAAAACTATTTATATTTGCTGGAAAAAATATAGATAAACATCTCTGTTAAAAACAAATCTATTTATTTATGCTAAAAATAATTATATACATCATTGTTAAAAACAAAAATGTGCATATCAAAATCTATGCTAAAAACTCACACACACAAAAATATATACATCTGTTAAAATGTAAATACCACAATCCACTAACAGGTGGGGTTAATGGTAAAAGGTGGAACTTCTTGCAAAAAAAAAGAAAATACACATATAATTCAGTTTATGTGTAATTATATATGGTGTAATGTATAAATTAAATGAATATATAATACATTAATTTATATACATTTAACAAAATTAGCTTATTTTTTAAAGTGTATTATTTGATTCTACAGCTCTAGTCTAAACATTTAACCATTTAAACGGTTAAAATATAATAATAATAATAATAATAATAATAATATATTTTACCCTCCATACAAATAGTTCTGACCTGATTTCTAGTACAAAATGTTAAAAATTGGAATGTAATTAAAGCGCTTTAATCACATTTTCATTAAATATATTTTTCAAAGTGTAGTTTAAGGCCGCCCCCTGGTGGTGATATTAGAAGAACACACTAAAATCAAATCCAAGTTACACGGGGACTGCTCAGTCCCAATTCCACACAGCTAGGCTGTATATAAAAACTCCAAAGCAACATTTTTGAAGTATAGTTACTGTGAGCCTTACAGTAGAAGTACTAGAAATTAACTGTCGTTTTTATGTTTAGAGAATTTAAAGCAATAAAACTGGAGGAACAAAAGTAAAGTAAGGAAATAGAGCCTCTAGATAAACTGAGAGAGAATACCACAGACTCTACTGTGGATTAATTATCATCTGTTAACAGCACTGATAAATACGACCTGATTACAAATAGCTTAAATGCTATACACTGCAGACTTCTTTTCATTTCAGCTGAAGGACCAAAACAACAGAGTCTGATTGTTGTAACAGCAAAGCTAAGCTGCTGTAATCAGTAAAACTTGTGCTCAGCACTGCAGACTTTACTGTTTTTTTTTTTTTTTTAAATATCTGGATACATATGGACGGGTCTTTGGGGATTATTATTTGTTGCACCAAAAAAAAAACACATTTTCCCATTATTTAAATGAGTTTCTGGCTTCAAATCCTCTCAAACCCTGTGTCTCTGACATCAGGCAGTGTATTCATTAATCGTTGGAATAATAACCCAGCTGGTACACAACTGACCTTCAACTTTCAAATGTGGTTGCAATATGGTTGATGTAATGTCCATTTAATGTTAAATGGTTGTGCAAATGTTAAAATTTTAACGCTGAATCAACAAATTGTCCTCAACCTTCTGCCTTTTGAATTAGCATTTTACATTTCATCAACGAGTTGGATGGAGGAATGAAAAGGTGGTTTTACTTCCATTTGCAGTAAATGCTTTTATTTTAATTTGGCACCAATTCTTCACCATACCTGAGGGAATGTTAATGTTCTATTTGCTTTACTGTTGTGTTTTTGAGATGTTCGATCAGATTGGTAGGGGTGGGCAATATTATATCGTATACAATATATCGTGACACAGAAATATCATGATATTAAAAATCCATATCGTGATAATAGGGCTGTTCTGTCTTAAAAGTAGTCTATTATTTACTGTGAAGCTTTAGGTGTATTTATTGTATAATTGTTTTAGTTTGCAGTTTATATGCATGCACTAAATATTCTGCAATATTATTTGCTGCATTATATTATTTTATGTTATATTATTTATTTTGCCACATTATGATTATTCTGTTATACTATTATACTATATTCCTGAAATGAATGAATTATTTTAGTTTTCCTATATCGCCAAGTATATGGTTATCGCAAAAATACCCTGAAATATCGTGATATTATTTTAGAGCCATATTGCCCACCCCTAGTGGGCACTCTGTTAATCATACAATTTTCTAGTTTTAGCTTCTTGTAGTATTACTTTTTTTGCACTTATACAGTTCATAGTTCTCAGAGATGTTTATTCAGATAAATAAAATTGTTCATTTTCATAATGGCAGTTTTATTTCCTCTTCCATACAATTTTGAGCATTTTGAGTGTGAGCTATGGTTTATTAAAGGTTGAACTCACAACATTGAAACAGCATTGCCATATCAATGTTGATTTACTTTTAAAATCAACACCAAATCCAATGTGGATGGGATTTTTCTATGAGGGAATTTTGACATCTAAAAATGTGTGTTTAGAACAGCAAACTTCACTCATTTTATTTTCCTCAATTAAATTGTTCTTAAATAATGAATCAGTGTCATAATCATCATGAAGCATTTGATACAGTGCATATATAAGTATGGAAGTAATAATTAGTACAGAATTGGGCCTGTGGGTAAACAAACAGCCTATAAAGCGCCATCTACAGCTAATGAATAACAAGTGCAGCCAGTAGCAGGGTTCTCACCTCTAGGGGCAGATTCCCCACAGGTAATAACCTACACAGCATTTTAAATCGAAATTTTTGGTTGAAAGGATAATATTGTGACTAGTCTTAATCCCTGTCAGTGAAACTCCCACAAAGAGTCTAATTATTATTGCTATTATTCAAAGAGAAAACCTTGTCAGATTAGATAGAAGTTTTTTTTTTTTTTTAAATAATGCATCAGCACTGGATTTACAGCTGATTTACTGTATCTAAAGCTAGCTGTACTGCATGTTCTGGAACGTATAATATGTGTTAGTGCTGTGCGATATTACGATAAATATCGCGGGGATGACAGAAAAGTGTCTATTGTTTCTATAGTAATTTCATTAATTATTCATGCAATATATAAAGTAGGCTACGATGAAATGTATTGGCGTGGTCACTTTGCATAAACTCGGTTTATTTAAGTGACAATAAAGTAATCTTCGCAAAAAAAGCTTCATAATGTGGTTTTGCGACGTGATGCTGCTTTACGTTATTTGAAGGACACTTTAAAAAATGTTAATTGAGTTTATTTTGATAACTCAATTTAAATATCTGTATAATTTGGAAAAATTATAATTAATTAGCCACTGCATCTACCTCATCTGTTTTCATTTGATACATATATATTGCTGCTAGTAGTAGTAATTCTCATTTGTGAAACTTTGGTTTAATGTCACTTTGAAATAAAGTCAGAAAAAAGTAAGTAATGATATTATTTTGTCATATTTTTTGAAGAATAAACTGAAAACATACTCAAAATTCCATATCATGATATATGATTTTTCCCATATCGCCCAGCACTAAAATGTATACAGAAACATTGAACAATTAAACACAAATAAAAGTCAAAGTTGTATATTTATTACTGTTTTATTACAGTAAAAAAACATATATTATACAGGTATGTGTTGCTTTAATAATGCAAAACAATATAGAGTTAAATACAAATAATAGTGTCATCTTTCACAACAAAAAGTCTTCAAGTTATTGCCTTTAAACTGAGTAACGGTTAGTAATCGCCACAGACTGTGAAGAAGAGATTGTCCAGTTAGTTGCATAGTATAGGAGGGGAACAGTCCGCTGAGTGCTCCAAGTGCAACATTAAAGTACACGTTCATCACTCTAACTAGCTAACTAACATCTCTCTCACTCTTTTTCCTCACACACACACACACACACACACACACACACACACACACACACACACACACACACACACACACACACACACACACAAAAAACACACACACACACACACACACACACACACACACACACACACACACAAACACACAAACACACACACACACACACACACACACCAGTAACAATGAATAACCTCACAATCCTTACTTACACAACCAATCAGACTTTCCTTATCTATTTTATTTTCTTCCTTTAAACCATGCTGTATTAACTGAATGCAAGAAACAGCTCAGACCTCAGAGAACATAAAATATAATTAATATAACCAGACAATATCATCGCAATCTCTTTCTCCTGTTCTTATTCTACCCTCTATTAATGGGTAAAGAGTGGTGTTACAGGGCTTTAAAGCAAATTTTGAGCACCTCAAGCAGTTTTGTTCTTATTGTAAAATAAATCCTTTTTTGAATGATTAAGTGGTTGAGATGTAATTGGAGTCATTCATAGTCATTTTTGGTTTAAAATGGCTAGACGTCACAAAACGTAACTATTTAAAGTTCTTTATAGTGGTGGTTAAAGGAATCATGGGGTCACCATTACTACACCAAAAATACAGCCAATTTATTAACTATACATATTTGCCATGTTTTACTATGGTGACAATCAATAAGTAATTATATGTCTGAACATTTGGGGACATTCAGCTACTTTAAGTTGCACCCATTGCTTGGCATACATGTAAAAATGCACACACACAGCTTGTTTAATCTTTGTTTAAAAGAAGAGCAGATAAACATGAACCTATTGGTAACATGCCTAATGCCAGTTGTGGGGGCTAGAGGAGTATAAAGTCTGATAATGATGCTGCTCCCTCCAGTACTTTTGAGATGAGTTGGGTGATAATCATGACCTCTTCCTCCTGACCTAATGTTGTCCATAATCTGGAAAGAGTAGAGACAGTTACTCCAACAAAAAAGCAGCATAAACTAAGGAACCAATTCTTTGGTTCATATTGTGTATCTAAAAATAATTTGACTGCAAATTTCTCTTGAAGGGCACATTTCACTCTGAATTACTGTTTACATCTCAACCATTTCTTTAGGCAAAAATGTTGAACATTAAGGTAATATCTATATCTATTTTAAGTGGACAGAAAGCTAATTAATATAACATTAATATATCTCAAATTAAATAATTAAAATAATTTAAAAAAACGAAGATAGCTTTGCTTAACCATCAGTAACATGTGAAGTTGCTAAAACTTAAAATATAAAGCTCTGGGAAAAAAATAAGAAACCACTTACAAATTATGAGTTTCTTTGATTTTACCAAATTAAAACCTCTGGAATATAATCAAGACGAAGATGGATGATCACAAGCCATCAAACCAACTGCTTAAATTTTTGCACCATGACTGGCATAAAGTTTTCCAAAAGCAGTGTGTAAGACTGGTGGAGGACAACATGCCAAGATGCATAAAAACTGTGATTAAAAACCAGGGTTATTTCACCAAATATTGATTTCTGAACTCTTAAAACTGTATAAATATAACCTTGTTTTCTCTGCATTTTTTTGAGGTCTGAAAACTATTTCAGCAAATAAATGCTCTAAATGACAATATTTTTATGTGGAATTGGGATTGGGGAGAAATTATGTCCGTAGTTTATAGAATAAAACAACAATATTCATTTTACTCAAACATATACCTATAAATAGCAAAATCAGAGAAACTGATTCAGAAACTGAAGTGGACTCATTTTTCTTTCAGAGCTATATCTACTTTAAGTGGGAACTGGGAAGAAAGCAAATGAATATAACACATTAATACATCACAAATTAAATAATAAAAATAATACAAATAACTGAAAAACAAAGATTGCTTTGCTTAACCATCAGTAACATGTGAAGCTGTTAAAATTTAAAACACATAACCAAAGAGACACTGGGCTAATCAGAGTGGATCTAAAATACTGCTCTTCAGTTTACAGGCAGCTCTTTCTGTCAGAAGTCAAATAAAGAGTGTGTTGACCACAGTGCAGAGAATTCCAAATTTAACACCTTACCCGAACTGAAGAATGATCTATACATTTGGTATGTGAAGTAATGGATTTCCTTTAGTTTAGTTTTGACTGGAGCTAACATAACTACAGTACAGGCCAAAAGTTTAGACACATCTTCTCATTCAGTGCCTTTTCTTTATTTTCATGAATATTTACATTGTAGATTCTCACTGAAGGCATCAAAACTATGAATGAACACATGTGGAGTTTTATTTACTTAACAAAAAATGACCTGGCCTCCGCAGTCACCGGACTTGAACCCAATCCAGATGGTTTGGGGTGAGCTGGAGCACAGAGTGAAGAAGACAAAGAGCCAACAAGTGCTAAACACCTCTGGGAACTCCTTCAAGACTGTTGGAAAACCATTTCAGGTGACCACCTCTTAAAGCTCATTGAGAGAATGATGCCAAGAGTGTGCAAAGCAGTAATCAGAGCAAAGGGTGGCTATTTTAAAGAAACTAGAATATATATATATATATACATATATGTGTTCATTCATAGTTTTGATGCCTTCAGTGAGAGTCTACAATGTAAATAGTCATGAAAATAAAGAAAACACACTGAAAAGGGGAAGGCGTGTCCAAACTTTTTGCCTGCACTGTAAATAGTAATGGAAGCAAGTTTGTTTACGTTGTTAACCAGATCCCTTTCTGTACAAAAAGCTTTTAAAATTACCAACACTTCTGTGCAACATACAAAAAAAAAAAAAAAAAGCAACCCTTAAAGCATGTTGTAAAGCACAGAAACAAAACAAAAGCTAAAATAAATAATTCTCCAACAGTCTAATCCAATTTTTAAAAAAACTTTCCTGTCCAGAATTCTATCAGCTCCACAGTCCATATAGGAGCACTTTGTAGTTCTATAATTACAGACTGTAGTCCTTCGGTTTCTCTACATCCTTTATTATCCTCCTTTTACCCTGTTTTTCAAATAACAGTGTCCACAGAATGCTGCACACAAAACGCTGTTGGCTGATTATTTCTGTCTAGTGTAATATTCTTAGTCCAGCAGTGACACTAAGGTGTTTAAAACTCCAGCAGCACTGCTGTATCTGATCCACTTGCATCAGCACAACACACACTAACACACCACCACTATGTCTGTGTCAATGAAATGCTCAAAATGATCCACCACACAAATAATAACTGCCATGTGGTGGTTCTATGGAGTCTTGAACAGAATGAAAAGAGGATAATAAAGAATACTAAGAAACAGATGCAGGACTACAGTATGTAATTCTAAAAATCCAAAGTGCTCCTATAAGCTCGAGTCTGAAAGCTGAGAAAAAAGTGGCTTTAGAGAGATGCCATATATTTGGTGTCATATAAAATGTGTTGTAATATTTAGGAATATAAACAAAAAATTCAGGATCAGACCACAGACACACAGTTTTATATAAAAGAGTGAGTGGTCAATGCAAGCAAAACTTCTTTTCTGTGAATAAACTACTGAAGTGGTTTGATTAATAGCAGCACAGACTATTTCCCGTTTCATGTTGGTGAGGTGGACTAAACTAGCCTAAAACCAACAACCTCTGTACAAGACTGAGAGCCTGTTTACACTTGGCATTATCGCACATTTTGTATTTGACCGTTATCTGAATATACGATTTATAGTTTAAAGTAATACCACACAAAAAATATAACATGTTCAATAAAAACATGCAAACATATAATTTTTTTGTGTGGTATTATGTTAAAGAAGACTGTGTTTGTCTATTGATGTGAATTTGATGAAGATCAGAACATAGTTAATTACCAATTTATGCAGAAATACAAGTAATTCCAAAGGGATCAAATAATTTTTTTTGCAACTGTATAACTGCTAGAGCAAGTTGAACAACATTTATAATGACTAGGGATGCACCAAAAAGCATTTCTTGCTGAAACCAAACTAAACAAAATAAACCTTGTTGTAATCATTTGTATAAATTACATAACTTCAATAAAATATTGTCTTCTGAAGACAAAAACAAAAAACTAAAAATTAAAATACAGTACTAGTCAAACATTTGAACTGTCCTCATTCAATATGTTTTCTTTCTTTCATTGGTTTAGCTATACAGGAACACATGTGGAATAATTTAGTGAAAAAAGGGTTAAACAAACCAGAATATATTTTATAGTTTAGATTCTTCTAATAAGTAAGTAGCCACTGAGGAAAGATCTACGCACTCTTAGTATTTTAATCTCAGTGTCTTCATGAATTAGAGTCACCTGAAATAGTTTTCTCAGCATCTTCGAAGAGTTTCTGGAGGTGCTGAACAATAGTTGCTGCTTTTCCTTCACACTGTGAAGCTTCAGCTCATCCTAATTAAATCACCTCAAATCACCATCTCAGTTCATCAGGTTTAGATCAGGGGATTAATGGGGGGGGGGGGGCAAACTTTTTTTTTTTTTTTACTGTTTACTACGTAATTCCATATGCATCCTTTTATTGTCCCTTATTGAAAAACACAGAATGAGTAACCTTTGACTGGTACTGTTTCTAAAAAACCCTAAACATTTTTACCAACAAAGCACAATTTTGTTTGATTTAAATTATTCTGACTTTCCATTTATTCAAAATTTTTTTTGTAAATCCCTAATAATTATTTATATATTATATATACTGTTTTTGTACGAAAAATGTACTTCTGCTTGCTTGACGGAATCCAATTGCCATAAATTTGATTAGAATCATCTTCGACTAAATCCGAATGTGGCTCAAATAATTCGATGAAAATCAGATTGGAATGCATTTTGGGTGCGATAACAACTGTTTTTTTTTTTAGGCTGACAATTAAAACTGAACTTGATCCAATCATCAAATACGAATGTGAATGCATGGTGTAAACAGGCTCTGAACATCAACTCTTTAGCTATGTTTAGCTATGAGCTGAAGTTTAATATGGTGTCTGCCATCCTAGTTGAGCAAAAAAAAAAAAAAAAAAAGGTCTCCTAGTCAAGGCTAATATTAAGGGCTATGGCTTCCCCAATAGCACAGTGGTGGTAAACACATTACAAATAGCAGAGTGAGAGACGTCAGGCATACCATTAAATTCTGTGGTGACTGATCTGTGCACTGTTTTAGGAAACCGCCATTATTAAAATAGCTTCAGAAGCACCGTGCAGTTTTACAAAGCCATAAATCAGGCGAGTAAGTGCTACACAAAGTGTAGGATCACCGTAACAGTCCACCACATGGGCAGCTGCTGACAACAGCATAAAGGGGAACAGTAGGGAACAGTCGCGGCTGAAGCCCTAGAACCTCACAGAAGCTGGTCAGATATTGGCCTGGCCTGTTCTACAAAAATGCAGAGCTCCGTGTGCCTCAGCGACAGCTCAGTCTGCTGGAAGGCAGCATGGCAGGTCCAGTGTGGTGGGAGAGGGTTTGAACATTGGTGTTGGTGGTGGTTAAGACTTAAAAGCAGTTCTGCGGAACCTTCTCACTGCATGGAGCAGGAGGGGCTGTCTGAGCAGCAGCAGATGGAGGAGCCCATGGCTTTTGGAGGAATGAGGTCCAGGTCCTCATCGTCGGGGATCTCATCCAAACGGTAGCCGTCCTTCAGCAGCTGCTGGTTCAGTTCAGGGTGCACCTAGAAGAGAAAGAATGGACAGTGGAAGAAAAAAATAAAATAAAATACATGTGGATTACTGGGTTGGAGTTAAGCATAGTTCTGGACTATGAAAGGGATATGTAGTCAAGGACTAGGGATTAATCTATTTCTGGGAAAACAAGACATCATTGCCATTTGAGCTGTTATGTAGTGAAACTATGTTCTCTGGAGTAATGGTGCTCTAAACCAATATTATTGGGAATAGTTGGGGAGTAGGGGATGGGGTGGGGTGGTGATCATTCAGCATCCTGACCTCACTAATGCTCTTGTCACTGAATGCAATCAAACCCTCACAGCAATGTTTCAAAAATAAAAGAAATTCTTTCACAGACGTTAGAGACAGTTAGTCCAAACAAAAATAAAGCAGGGGTCCCAAGACTTTTGTCCATAAAGTCTCATTTGAGAGAGATAGGGAGAATGGAGTGCAGGAAAGAATGCAATCAAATGATGCTGTGAACTCAAGGTGAAGTAAACTATAGAAAGGTAATGGCAAATTATAATACAAACAAATACAAAAATCCTATCAGCTACTTCCAAAACAACGATATATCTCTACCTCAGTAACTGCTGTGATTATATATGTTCTATATGTTACAGTATGTTACACATCTCTGCACCTTATCCTCCCTATACATATTATTATACTGTTTCGGTACTGCACTGTCCTGTCTTTTAAAATAGTCTCTTCTATTGTATTTATTGTAGTGTTAGTGTTATGTTGCACTATCGTCACTCCTGCACTTTATGTTGTCTATTGCTTGTTGTCCCATGTTGCACCATGGATCCGGAGGATAGTAATTTCATTGCACTGTGTACCTGTACTCAGATATATTGACAATAAAAGCCTCTTGACTTGAAAAGTAAGTACACCTTTTTTGTAAATATTTTACACATTTTTGTAAATATTTTATTATGTCTATTAATTGGACAACACTAAAGATATAACACACCCGACATTAATATTAGGACAGAGATACAATGAAATTAAACAAATGAGATGCAATTAAAGTGTAGACTTTAAGCTTTAATTTAAAAGGATTAACAAAAATATCCTACGAAGGATTTAGGAATTACAGCTTCTCGTTTTTATAGACTGTGATACTGACACACCTCCTTCCTGGAGTTTTCTTCACTTGGATGTTGTGAATGGGTTTTTTTCCTTCAATATGATGAGGATTCTGCAATAATCCCTCACTGTGGGCTTTTTAAATTCCAGAGTTCACCACTGCACTCTTCTTTTACCAGAACCTACTGTTTCTTTGGCCACTCCTAACAATTCTGGTATCTCTAATGGATTTCTTATTTTTTCAGGCTAATGCTGGTCTTTTTCACTTCCATTGAGAGCTTCTTTAACTGTGGGTTCACAGCAACAGCTACCAACTGCAAATGCCACACCTGGAATCATCACCAGACCTTTTAGCTGCTTAACTGATGATGGGATTAAGGAAGAAATGGCTCATGCAGCTCATAAAATAGCTTTTGAGATCTTTTCTTTTCAATTAATTGTGAGCCCCTGAAATGAGAAGGCTTAATAGATAGATAAATGATTGTAATTACTAAATGTTTCATAGGATATCTTTATTCAACCCCTTTAATTATACCTGAAAGTCTTCCCTTCAGTTATATTATATTTATTTCATTTTAAATCCAGTGTGAAGGCATTACAATGTAAAGTAGTCAGTGTACAGCTTGTGTAACAGTGTATATTTGATGTGGCATCAAAATAACTAAACACAGCACAGCTATTAAAGGTCTTATTTAATTATTTTTCAGTATTTTTCTTTATCTTTCTAGTATGAATGAATGTCCTGAGACGTTCATTTATTTTTTGGGAAAAAAAGTGCTCTGATGCTCCTGATTCAGGCTCCTACTCATATTCATGATAAACAATAGTATCATCTCTGACTGGCTAACAGCACTGTGATGCTCCCTCTATGGCACTCCAGTCATCCAACTCGATAACACCCCAAACACACCTATAAGATGACAACTGCTTTTTGAGAAAGCTGAAGATAAAAATGATGGGACTGCCCAAGTATCTTGGGCATCCTCAAAAAAAAAAAAAAAAAACAAGTGGAGAAACACAAGGGGTTTACCAAACACCAGCTTTGTCAAGTCATCATCGCAGCCTTTGATACAATAGATCATACTATCCTTTTAGAAAGACTAGAGAACATGGTCGGTGTAACCGGAACTGCCTTAGCATGGTTTAAATCGTACTTAACCGATCGCTATCAGTTTGTGAGGATAAATGATATGTCTTCCAGTTATACCAAGGTAAGATATGGAATTCCACAAGGCTCTATATTAGGACCGTTATTATTTACATTATATATGCTCCCACTGGGCAAAGTTATTAGAAAACATGATGTGAATTTTCATTGTTATGCGGATGACACGCAGCTCTTCATATCAGCCAAACCTGATGACAGAGTGAGATTAAAGAAAATCGAGGATTGTGTAGAAGATGTAAAATCATGGATGTCGCACAACTTCCTCCTATTAAATAGTGATAAAACAGAAGTTCTCCTATTAGGCCCCAAAGCTGCTAGAAATAAATTATCAGACTTAATGCTAAATCTGGCTGACTTCTCAGCCACCCCTGGTTCAGCAGCTAAAAACCTTGGAGTTATCATAGATTCAGATCTAGCATTCGATAAACACATATCTAATGTTACTAGAACAGCTTCTTTTCTACACCTCCGTAATATTGCCAAGCTAAGAAATGCCCTATCACTGCATGACGCAGAAAAATTAGTCCATGCCTTTATTACCTCAAGGCTAGATTATTGTAATGCGCTACTGTCTGGATGTTACTGCAGTAACTTAAATAAACTTCAGCTAGTTCAAAATGCTGCAGCCAGGGTCCTTACTAAAACGAGAAAATTTGACCATATTAGTCCAGTACTATCAGCACTGCACTGGCTTCCAGTCAAATTCCGCATAGACTATAAAATTCTCCTGTTAACGTATAAAGCCCTACACGGGCTCGCTCCTGAGTATTTACAAGACCTCATCTCCTGTTATGAACCACCGCGATTACTTAGATCTCAGGGTGCTGGTTTATTAGTAGTTCCTAAAATTCAGAGGAGCTCTGCAGGAGGAAGAGCTTTCTCTTATAAAGCGCCTCAACTCTGGAATAATCTCCCCGAATATGTTCGGGACTCAATCTTTAAGTCTAGACTGAAAACTTACTTGTTTAGTTTAGCTTTTGGTAATTAATGTTTTTCCCTTTAGATAAGGCTGCAGATTCAGGGGTTCATGGACAGAGGAAATTGTGGTAAACTGAGATGCTGGTGCTGCGGTTCTCCCACTGCACACGGTCACTCAGGTTTGTGGACGGTGGAGTGGGTGGATGCCAGTGTTTCAGGGAGCCTTCATGTCTATGTTACCTTCTGGCTCTCTGCCTTTAGTTAGGCTGTTTTATTTAGATCTGCCAGAGTCATTTGCCACACTCTGATAATGTTTTATATTCTCTGTTTTACATAAATCCAGTCAAAACTAATTCCATCTCTCTGCCTTCCTCCGAGTTACTGACTGCCCACCTGTCTGACCCGATACCGAGGGATGTTGGACCCTCAGGCTCTCATGTCCTCTGTCTGGCCAGACTGGAAGTTTCTGAAGTCAGCTCTTCTCCATCCACCACCACAGATCAGCTGCTCATCATCCATCTTACTCTATAAGCCATTAGTGGAGCTGCTATACACCTGAATATATAAAACCTATGTGGATGTATGAAAGACTTTTTAAAATTAATTTAAAAGCAATTTGACCAGTGGTAGGATGGTCCCCCCTTTAATGTGAGTCTTGGTCCTCCCAAGGTTTCTTCCTCCTCCTGCAGCTCTGAGGGAGTTTTTCCTTGCCTCCGCGCTCACTGGGGGTTCTGTATTATGTATATTCTATGTTTAATGTTTTGCCTGATTCTTTGTCCTGTAATCATGTTTCTGTAAAGCTGCTTTGTGCCAACACCAGTTGTAAAAAGCGCTATACAAATAAATTTTATTTGATTTGATTTGATCGAAGGGTGGAAAGGATTCCAGTGGCAACCCGTGAAGCTCTTGTGAACTCCATGCTCAAGAGAGTTAAAGCAGTGCTGGAAGATAATGGTGGCCTAAAAAATATTGAAATTTTGGGCACAATTTGGCCATTTTCACTTATTTCACATAGTTGCCAGCGGTTTAGACATTAATAGCTGTGTGTTGAGTTATTTTAAGGAAACAGCTAATTTACACTGTTATATACACTGTGTACCAAATTATTATGCAAAAAGTGTTTAGGAGTGATAAGGAAAGATTTTTTTTGTTTGTCAGTTAAACTCATCGATGGTGATGTGTGTCAGGGCTCTTTGTATCACTGAAAGCAATTGCAGACACCTGTGCTAATTATTTGGTAGGTGTGTCCAATTAAAGGCAAGACTACTTAAGAAGGCTGTCCCACATTATTAAGCAGCCTACATTTTTAGCCAAAATGGGAAAGAAAAAGGATGTGTTGGCTGCTGAGAAGCAACAAATTGTGGAGTGTTTAGGTCAAGGCATGACTAAAATCAACATTGCCAAGACACTTCATTGTGATCATCGCGCAATCAAGAAGTATGTAGCTGATTCAGAGCACACACGTGTGCGTGCTGGTAAAGGAAAATTGAGGACTCTTTCCAACAGGCAATTCTGTCAAGTTAAAAGAGCAGCTGCAAAAATGCTTTGTCATAGCAGCAGACAAGTTTTTGAAGCTGCTGGTGCCTCCAACATCCCCCGAACAACAAGATGCAGGGTCCTTCCATCCTGTCGACCTCCTCTACCCAATGCACACAATCAGAAATGGCTCCAGTGGTCCAAACAATACATAAAGACTGACTTCAAAACTGTTTTGTTCACCGATGAGTGCCGTGCAACACTCGATGGTCCAGATGGATGGAGTGGTGGGTGGGTTGATGGACACCCCATGCAAAAAAGGCTATGGCTCCAAAAAGGAGGAGGTGGAGTAATGTTTTGGGCTGGAATCATGGGGAGAGAGATTGTCGGGCCCTTTAGGATCCCTGAAGGGGTAAAGATGACCTCCATAATGTATGTGAAGTTTCTCAAACAGCACTTCCTGCCATAGTTCAAGAAGAAGAATCATGCATTCCGCAGCAAGATCATTTTCATGCATGATAATGCACCGTCTCATGCTGCAAAGAACACATCTGCATCTCTGGCTGCTATGGGCATAAAAGGGGACAAACTTATGGTGTGGCCGCCATGCTCCCCTGACCTCAACCCTATTGAGAACCTCTGGAGCATCATCAAAAGGAGTGTCTATGATGGTGGGAGGCAGTTCACATCTAAGCAACAGCTCTGGGAGGGTATTCTGTGCACATGCAAAACAATTTAAGCAGATACCATCCAAAATCTGACAAATTCAATGGACGAGAGAGTTCAGAAGATCCTTTCGAACAAGGGGTCCTATGTGCAATTGTAACATCTCCTAGAATAAAGTTTTGACTGGAAAACTGTTTGATTTCAGTTTGTAATAACCTGCTAATGCTTATAATTTCATAAATGACCAATTTTTTGTTCTTTATAAAAATGAAAAGGTTGAAAACTCTGCTGTGCATAATAATTTGGAACATGCATTTTGAGTGCATTTTGAGTGTTTTATTTTTTTTTAAACATACTGTTATCATTGGCAGTTTGTTCAAAAACCTTTCAATTGTACTCTAATAGTCGATGACTAGAAAATTACAATGGCTGCAATTCATATAGGTAATTTTGGAAAATCTGAGAAAATAGTATTTGCATAATAATTTGGAACACAGTGTAAGCTGTACACTGACTACTTTACATTGTGTCACAGTGTCATCTTTAGTGTTGTCCCATAAAAAAGATATAATAAAATAGTTACATGTGAGGGGTGTACTCACTTTTGTGGGATACTGGAGAAGTAAAGTCTATTCATTTGTGTAGCAAGAAGGATTGTGGTGATGGGGTGTTGTTTTTTCTTTAGGGGCCCAATAATTTGTGTTAACTTGGGGAAAAGGAGTGTTTCACCTTTTGTTATAAACATCATCATCAGCATTAAAGTGTCTTACCTCTGCAGAGGAATATCCAGATGAATACTGGGACTCCAGCTCTACATCACTGCAGGAGAAAGTAGCAGTAAACTGATCAGAAAGACTCTACAGCCTGATCTTAATTCAAAACATTAAAGCCATACAGTTTTATTTAACGCCCTATTCAGGTCTGTAATGCACAGCAATTTTCAAATTCCTACTGCAGCATCCAATAACGGGAAGTTATACGCTTTCACATGGAATCACTGGTTTAACCCAAAAATCATGTGACTATACAGAAAGACATGACAATACTGCTTTAAGAACAGAAGCATAACATCTTATCATCATAGCATCTTGATGGTCCACATTCATAAATGTTACCTTTGTCAGTGAGGAACATGAACAAAATTGTTACTGAAATGGCACACATGTACAGATGAAACTAATGATGAATTTGGTAGTCGACTTATCAGTCGATTATTTCATAGAGTATTTAAATAGTCAATTAGAATGAATAATTTTCCTTTGGATATGGCTCCTTACATGCACATAATGAAGCAATCAAGCATATTTATATATGTAAGGAGAATTGCCACTGATTGAAATATGACTGCCAGTGTGTGTGAAGCTCAATATGGTGTCTTTTTTTCCACACTTTAACAAAAAGAGCCAATTAGCTTGCTGGATATACCACAAGCAGAGGAGAGTTAACATGTTAGTGGAAAAGACACCTAATTGATGTGAAGATCAGGACAAGCACAGTAGTGGAGGGTCGTTCACAAACGATGCGGCTCTAAAAACTGGATCTTTGAACTGCACAACAGAAACTGAGGAAAATGCTTTCTTTTCATTGGTCAAGATGTGTGGTGGCGTCTGTGAGTCTCTACTGAGCGGGAGTGAGGGGAGATTTTAAACTTAATCTGTATGCACTGAAGTTCATTCTTTACTATTTCATACAACTTATTCTGATAATGTACTGTAAATAAATTCAAGAATCAGAAGTAGTGTTTGGCTTGTTTTACCTGTCAGAGTCCAGGGATATTAGCGTGTCTTCTGGATTCTGGCTTAGAGCTGCATATCCTTTATTGAATTTCACACTAGAAGAAGGAAAAAAAAAAAACAAGAAATGTAATCCAAAACACTGCTGTTTAGTCTGCTGTTTACTTTCAATGGAAACCTGAACCTGCTCATCTATTATTGCAGTTTGAGTGAATCTGTGGAACGAGGAAAGAATTTTACACACCTAAAACCTGTCCAACCACTCTACCTAATCATTAATACACTGTGATTTTATGGGTCTTTGCTAAAGGATGGAACCTTGTACATCAGTCTGTTGGGTACACAATGTGAACCACTCCACTGAAATAAAAGCGTTTGTCTCCAGTTTTTAAGTTGAGCTCCATTAGTACTCCAACAAAGTCTGCCATGCAAATTCTTGTCGGATTCAATTAAAACATTTATACAACAAGGACTGAAAACATCTAAAATAGTATTTTATAATATAAAGGAAAAGTATGTAATAAAAAGAAAAAGACAAAAAAGGAAGCAGGAGTTTCTTGTAGCTCCAGTAGATCATGTGCACTCACAATAGTCAGGTGCCAATCAGCTTGTGTTTTTTTTATGTATACATCGTGTGTAAAGCATTTTCAACTTAACTTACAAAACCCCAAAGTGCTGAATGAAACATTGCATAAGACAAAATAAAAACAGTAATATTACTTCTTGAAAGAAGATATTCTTTAAAATGCTATTTCAGAGACGAAAACCATATTTGATTAACTGGGCTTTAAATTTTCTGAAACTTCAGTTAAGCAAGGGCAGCCATTCTCACTAACATTTAAGATGAACACGACATATTACCAGAAATATTTTAATGATCTAGGAAATTTGTTCAGAAAATTAATATTTTTTCATCATTTCAATTATAAATTCAACTATAAATATCAACCAATCGCTAATATATATGTTACACTACATTTAAACAACTATAACAAGCAGGTTCTTGGCAAAACATTATGTACAAAGAACTGTGCTCACAGGAACCTACCCATTTAATCTGTGTTCAAACAGTTAATCATGTGTTCTCCTGCTTTGCTGGATAAGATCTGACACTGCTTTGATGACCTAAAATGTCAGTTGGGTTGATATCTTGACCAAACAATATTCTTAACAGCAAAACTGATCACATCATTCCTGCAAAACAGTGTTAAAGGTGAGTCAACAGAGGCAAAAAGCCACAGAAGAGAAGCCACTAACTTCTTTGAGCTGTGCCTGGGCTGCTGTAAGACAGGCCCTCCTGATGGAAAGCCTTTTTTCTTTAGCGCTCTCCTGGCCATCTCTCTGTGTTTTTCTGCAAAGATCAATGCAAACAAAAAAGAAAACTGTGAGAAAACACACTAAACACACACAAACACATAAAGCTCTATAATAATAAGAGTTTCTTTGATTTGACCAAATTTACCAAACCTTTAAAATTTAATCAATAACAAAATGGATGATTATTACGTGTCATTTGTGCATTTCAGGACTCACGTAATTTGGTGTGTATCGCAGGAACTTTGGACATAATATAAGGTCCTCTTTTCTCCACCACTGGCTTATTCCCTCCATCCAGAGCTGGTTTAGGTCGGCTACTGCTCGGGTTCTGTGGATCCAACAATTTAATCCTGTCTTTACATTAAATTACAGTTTTTACACCAAAATAACACATTTTGGATATCATCAGTACTTACAGAACACTGAGCAACTGACTATATTAATACAGAAAGTGTAATTAATGCTGTTCACTTGTTAATTAAATATATATTTTTTAAAGAATCTATCACTATTAGGGATGCACAATTATATTTAGGGTTCAAGCACCGAAGGTGCGTAGAACCGTATTGTTTTTGCTAAGATTTTTCTTCTTCTTCTTCTTCTTCTTCTTCTTATTATTATTATTATTCTTTTTCTCCTGAAAAAACAGTTGTGCAGCCTAAACCGTAAGTCATAGAGAAATGAAACTTGGTAGGTAGATGTAGGATCAGTGCATCTCGGTGGACAACAAAAATGGCACCGATTGGTCACGTGGTGGCGCTATAAACAAGGAAATTCATTTTTCACAATTTTCTCAATAACTCAAAAACCATAAGACCTACATTCAAAATTCTTTTTTGATGGATTCCTTGGGTCAATACCAACAACTTTCCAATTTGGACCATGCACTTCCGTCTATATAGATTTTGTGCTAATTTGCATAATATGCTAAACCTACTTTTGCAAACTAGTCCTAGGAATTTTGACCAATCCTGGCATGTTTGGTATCAAAACACTCGTGAGAGCATGCGCTTCAATATTCATTAAGAAAAAGTTGAAATATGTAAACAATATGGCCGCCATATGCAAATTAGTCCTTCCGGATATATGCCCCATTCACTTCAAGAGGTAAATTTGGAGCACTGTTTCTCAGCAACCGTGCAACTTAGCAAGTTGAAACTTTGCATGCAGAATCTATCATACAGCCTCTAAAGGATGTTCAAAGGGCAACTTAATCAATCAACATGGCTGAACACCATCAGCCAATCAGCATTCAGCAGACATTTTGGCAGGCTGAATGTTGCCCAATCTGGATGATATTTGGCAGTTATGTTCAGGTGGAGACACTGTAGTGACCTGCAAAGTGCTGAAACAATCCGCCCACTGGGGGGCGCTGTTCCAAAAAAATGAGTATACAGTTGTGGTCAAAAGTTTACATACACTTGTAAAAAAACATAATGTTATGGCTGTCTTGAGTTTTCAATAAGTTCTACAACTCTTATTTTTCTGTCATAGAGTGATCGGAACACATACATGTTTGTCACAAAAAACAGTCATAAAATTTGGTTCTTTCATAAATTTATTATGGGTCTGCTGAAAATGTCACCAAATCTGCTGGGTCAAAAATATACATACAGCAACATTAGTATTTGGTTACATGTCCCTTGGCCATTTTCACGGCAACTAGGCGCTTTTGGTAGCCATCCACAAGCTCCTGGCAAGCTTCAGGTCGAATGTTTGACCACTCTTCTTGACAGAATTGGTGCAGTTCAGCTAAATGTGATGGTTTTCTTGCATGAACCCGTTTCTTTAGCACTGTCCACATGTTCTCAATGGGGTTTAAGTCAGGACTTTGGGAAGGCCATTCTAAAACCTTAATTCTAGCCTGGTTTAGCCATTCCTTTACCACTTTTGATGTGTGTTTTGGGTCATTGTCTTGTTGGAACACCCAACTGCGCCCAAGACCCAACCTTCGGGCTGATGGTTTTAAGTTTTCCTGCAGAATTTGGAGGTAATCCTCCTTCTTCATTATCCCATTTACTTTCTGCAAAGAACCAGTTCCACTGGCAGCAAAACATCCCCAGAGCATAATACTACCACCACCATGCTTGACAGTAGGCATGGTGTTCCTGGGATTAAAGGCCTCACCTTTTCTCCTCCAAACATATTGCTGGGTGTTGTGGCCAAACAGCTCAATTTTTGTTTCGTCTGACCAGAGAACTTTCCTCCAGAAGGTTTTATCTTTGTCCATGTGATCAGCAGCAAACTTCAGCCGAGTCTTAAGGTGCCTTTTCTGGAGCAAGGGCTTCTTTCTTGCACGGCAGCCTCTCAGTCCATGGCGATGTAAAACACGCTTGACTGTGGAGACTGACACCTGTGTTCCATCAGCTTCCAAATCCTTGCAGACCTGCTTCTTGGTGATTCTTGGTTGACTCTTGACCATCCTGACCAATCTCCTCTCGGCAGCATGTGATAGCTTGCGTTTTCTTCCTGATCGTGGCAGTGACACAACTGTTCCATGCACTTTATACTTGCGTATAATTGTCTGCACAGTTGCTCTTGGGACCTGTAGCTGCTTTGAAATGGCTCCAAGTGACTTCCCTGACTTGTTCAAGTCAATAATTCGCTTTTTCAGATCCACACTGAGTTCCTTTGACTTTCCCATTGTAGCTTTTGTAGCTGAGTCTAATCACTGGGTCAAATGAGCCCTATTTAAATGGGCTCATGAGAAGTCAACAGCTGTAGTCAATCAGAATCACTTACAAGAAGTGAAGAGGCCATGACATGAAGCTAATTTGATTGACACAACTCGCTACATCACCAAAATTGACAAATTTTGTTGCTGTATGTATATTTTTGACCCAGCAGATTTGGTGACATTTTCAGCAGACCCATAATAAATTTATGAAAGAACCAAATTTTATGACTGTTTTTTGTGACAAACATGTATGTGTTCCGATCACTCTATGACAGAAAAATAAGAGTTGTAGAACTTATTGAAAACTCAAGACAGCCATAACATTATGTTTTTTTACAAGTGTATGTAAACTTTTGACCACAACTGTATGTCAATCATGCTGTACTATTTTGACATCTAATTGTTTTTGCCATATTTAGTACAGTGGCTCTGACAAATTTCTCAATACATCTATGTTTAAAAAGTGCTTTGTTCATTCATAATTGCTAATTGTTTGAAAATAGCTATATTGAAACTACTCTCTGGATATTTGGCCTATCACCTCCATTTCAGTCTTGCTGCACACTGTAGAGTCTCTAGGTAAATGTTCATTAAAAACATTTGTGAAAATTTCACATACAATACTCTCCAGGCATCAAGCAATCTGTGCGTCCTTGGAATTTCTAACCTAAATTGCTGTAACTCTGCAGTATTTGCTGTAATCTCACAATGTTAAAGACCTCTGTACAATATCACTCTGATGAAGCGCCATTTAATACAGAACTAGATTAAGAATAACTTGACATTACATGTCATATCAGAACATTCACTCCTTTGTGCCTCTTCTCAACATTAATAACAGGTGAAAGACTTTTGATCATTTTAAATGTGACAGAATGTCTCCAATTGTGTTAGACCTTCTTACACATCACCATCCTATGCTCTAGTAGGCACCATTGTGCTAGTTGGTGCTTGATGAAGCGCCATTTAATTCAGAACTAGATTTATAATAACTTCGTAATTACATGTCATATCAGAACATTCACTCCTTTGTGTTAAGTTAAACTTGTTTGGTCAAACATTTCAGCTTGTTCTGCAAAGGTTCAAAGGTCAATCTGAATACCACTTTGTGAACATTCTGGTTGAAGCCACCTGATCAATACCAATAACATGTAGACACCTTTTGACTAGTTCTAACTCACTTAATGAATATCCTACAAAGTTCACTAGATTTACATGTGAATTTAAGCACTGATCAGGTTGAAAGGCCTCTGCTCAACATTAATAACAGGGGAAAAACTTGATAATTTCTAAATGTGACAGGGCATCTCCAATCATATTAGACCTTCTTACACATCACCATTCAATGCTCCAGTAGGCACCATTGTGCAAGTTGGTGCTTGAACCCGATGATTGCCGCTTGCGGCTATATTCTAAATTATATCGGTATCAGCTGATAATTGCTTTTTTTTTTTTGCTTAAACTGATACTTGCTGATGTATTTAGTGTATGCTGGGAAACATTTGTTTTCTGTAAGTATGTGTAATACTGGATATCAGCATCAGCCCAGAGCATCATCTTTCCCACATATATTTGATAACATATTAATATCTATCTATTTATCTAAATATCTAGATATCTACCTACCTTCATATATATCTACCTACCTTCATATATATCTACCTATATATATATATATATATATATATATATATATATATATATATATATATATATATATACACACACACACACATTATATATATATATATATATATATATATATATATATATATATATATATATATATATATATATATATAAAGAGCTGTAATTTAAATTAGAGGGAAAAAATGTGGAAAAACATCTGTTTACATAGACAAAAAAAACAAGCAGGAGCGTTCTACCTGTATAAAGTTGCCCTAAAGCAACAAATGAAAAAAACACGCTTTTAGTACATTTCCAGCAAGAACATAAAGAGCCAAATATACTTCTTTACATATTCTTACACATAAAACCAAAATAAGCGAGTAAACTAACTAATCATCTTACCTGTGACCCCCTTTGTAAAGCTAACTACCTCGTAACATTATACTAAAATAAATAAACAAATATTTTACATAAAACATAAAAATAATATATGTTGAGGTGTAATAACCAGAATATTTGGTTTGTTGCCTGAGGAAAACACTATTGCACAATTAACTCAGCTAACGCTGGTTAGCTAATGAATGCTAGTGTCCAGAGCTGCAGATGAAAACAGTAGCGTTAGCTTAGCTTAGTTAGGTTCAGATTAAGTAAGAAGTAAGTAAGGTTACAGTAAAACCCTGGTTGTAAAGTTTAGCTGACAGTGTAAAACAAGTTGTTTTTAAAAATAGGAATAATATAATATTTAACATTAGCGATGTTATCTGTCTGTATCCAGGCTAAAAACAGGCAGACAGTCTGAATCCAGGCTCCCGTGTTTATCTCTTCCTGCGTTACTGAAACTGACCGCTGTTCCCGGAGCCTCCGCCAGCAGCCCGTCCTTCTCCTGTTCCTCCATTATATCGTTCATGTTTGAGCCGAATAAAGGAGATAAATCATGTTTCATAAAGAGCAGGAGATAAACTCCATGATTACACAGCCCACCCTCAGCCTCAGCACTGCCTGGAAAACACCAGCTTTACCAACACAACCCCTGATAGGGTCCCTTCTCTCAGTTTCAAAATAAAAGTCTCTTTATCATTACGGAGCCTCAAACGTGACATCATGTTTAAAAAATAATAATGCGTGGCCGAGACTTATTAAGTCGTGGGAACGAGATAATTAAGGCATGGAAATTAGATAAATAAGGCATGTAAACAAGATAAAAAGGCGTGGAAACGAGATAATTAAGTCATAGAAAAGAGATAAATAAGGCATGAAAATGAGATAATTAAGACATGGAAATTAGATAAATAACGTGTGAAAATGAGATAGTTAAGGCAACGGAACAAGATAAATAAGGTGTGGAAATTAGATAATTAAGGCAACGGAATAAAATAAATAAGGCGTGGAAACATGATAAAGAAAAATATTTCTCTCATTTTAATAAGAGAGAATTACCTTTAAATGTAAGGAAATATAAAAATAACAATTTATGAAATTTATGCAATATGGTTTATTACTTAGTGGACAAGGAATAGTGTTCATGTCTTTAAATAGTATTTTCTTCCTTAATTTACAGAGTTTCTACATAAAAAAATATTTTAAATCAATGTAAAATTAATTCAGAAAAGATTGTGTTGATATAATATCACTAATGTGAGCACAATATACATGTTTAAATCAGAAATGTGTGCTAATTATAAATTAGCTTTATTCTATTACAATAATAAAATCTACTTTTTTTTACACTAAACTAAACAGAATTTTAAAAAAGTATTTTAGTTAATTTATTTGTTTTAAACAAGTCTGAACCTAAATTGAACAGCTTATTTTACTCTAAAAAATATACAGATATTATTTAAAATAAATAATTTTGAAATAAACAATATTATTAAAATAATTATTAAAGTAATTATTTAATATTTGCTTGATTATACATTTATGTAATGCATTAATAATGCTTATCAATATGTTGTTTCGGAAGGTTATAGAGTGAATATATAAAGCCTGGTTTTAAAACCTTGATTTGTAAAAAGTATATATACATCTATGAGTGTTTTTACAAAAAAAAAAAAACAATACTTTAAAAAAGTGCTTTTCAGAAAATGACCACAAGGTGGAACCAGTGTAAACCAATGACTCTAGAGACAGCAGTGTGTCCGGTTAAATCAGATTATCACACTAATGAAATTACTGACCAGCATAGAAGCATTTTCAGTAAATTAAGCACTTCCAGTTGCTGTAAACAAACAAACAAAAACATATTCTCTTCATATATCATTTTAAGCAGAGGCATGGAAATCACGGGTATTAATAAGGATTCTATTCGTGCTGTGATTATTTCATTGCATTCAGGCACTGGAGCAAAGTGGTGTCAGCCCTTGATTTTGAATGAGCAGCTCTGGATCATAAACTCTAACCTGTCCTAAAAGTATTGGATGGAGCTTCATCATTCGAGAGAACACAGTTCCACTGCTCAACAACTCAATAATGGGGGGATTTATAACCCTCTAGCCCACACCTGAAAAATATATGTGTAAGTAGCTGCTATCTAGCTTTCTTAAAAACACGTTTTTCCCTTCAGTAAATCAGTCACATGAAGATGTTGGATTGTTCAAATTTACAATTCTATTTTAAATGCTGCTAATTTACCATTCCACTTTAAACACTGCTAATTTACCATTCCATTTATATGCTGCTAATTTACCTCCCCACCTTATATGCTGCTAATTTACAATTCCACTTTATATGTGGCTAATTTACCATTCCACCTTAAATGCTGCTAATTTACCATTCCGCTTTATATGCTTCTAATTTACCCTTCCACTTACATGCTGCTAATTTACCCTTCCACCTTAAATGTTGCTGAATTACTATTCCACCTTAAATGCTGCTAATATAGCATTCCACCTTACATGCTGCTAATTTACCCTTCCATCTTAAATGTTGCTGAATTACTATACGCTGCTAACTTACCATTCCGCTTTATATGCTGCTAATTTACCATTACACCTTACATGCTGCTAATTTATCCTTCCATCTTAAATGTTGCTGAATTACTATTCCACCTTAAATGCTGCTAATATAGAATTCCACCTTGTTAGTTGCTAAAAAAAAAAACATTCCACATTATATGTTGCAAGTTAACCCTTCCACCTTAAATGCTGCTAATATAGCAATCCACCTTAAATGATGCTGTAGCAATACACTGGCCTTCAGGCAGAAAATGCGTTTTTGGAGCTTTGGATTTAACTTAAGCTTTTAAGGTGGAACAGGACATTCCGATAAGAATCCAGGTTTAGTTTTATGTGGACTAGTTTCTGCACAACATAAAGCAGAAATGTAAAATGAAAATTCATAGAACACTTAACTTTAATACAGCCTCTATGTAACAAATGCGCTTTTTAAGGCGGAATATGTTTTAAGGTGGAAGGGAAAATGTAAATAATAAACTAAAAGCTTGGTACTCTGGTGGCTGTAGAAGTGAGGAATTAGTTGCTCATATAACCTCAAATAGGCATGCAGTGAAACGATAAATTAATTTATGTATTACCTTGAAATTATAATTCATTTTTTGTTTTTGTAAAACATCAGCATTTAACCCTCCCCAATTATCACTGTGTAATTCACACCCTGTTGTATGTATGGGGCGTTGGAAGTGATTTAGGGAGCACTAGTGAGTGGATGAATTATATGGGGAGTTAAAAAAGGGAGAAAGGGAAAAAATAAAATAAAAAATAGGATGTCATTAATTAAAAGGGACATCTGGATACTTTTGGACATTTATTATCTCTTAATATAAAGTGGTGCCAGGTCTTTCTGACCCTTCTGTCTTCTGAATGGAAAGGAAACACTTTTATTAGTCAGGAGAGTCATCATGTACATCACCATTTTAAATAAGTTGGCGAGAGTGAGGGAGGGGGCGGAGTCACTGTCTGAGTGAGTGACCTTCACTGACCCTGACACTCCTGCAGAATTTTCATTACTCAATCAAGAACTGAAAAACTGATGTTGAAAGATGTGTGTGTGTGTGTGTGAGAGAGAGAGAGAGAGAGAGAGAGAGAGAGAGAGAGAGAAAGAAAGAGTGTGTATGTGTGTGTGTGTGTGTGTAATGTAATGATTCGTATGCGCTGTCAGAACTGCTGTCTCATTGGCCGGGATGGTCATCGGTAATGAGTTTTATACATTCCTATCAGCATGGGCAGCATCACCCGTACTAACAAATGAATGAGAAATAGTAAGAGAGGTCTCTAGCAGCATTGCCTGGTCTTAGTGTTAAACCAGATAGTAGGGCTGCTGTGATTAGTTGACATAATTGACAATGTCGACTATAAAAATGTGTCATATCTAAATTTCAGCTTTTAAATTTGCTATGGTAACTTATGGTAACAACTGGGGGCCATTCCCAGGTGTGCAGACTGGAGCAGGTTAGGTAAAATGTGCATTGGAACAGGAGCCATACTTGCAGAATGCAGTACCAGAGGGCAGGACTCCAGACTAACACCATCCCATGATATGTTTGATGATAAAAATAGGTCAAAAGATGGGATTAAAGCTCTATGCAGTTTTTTTTGAGGAGATCGTCTGCTGGAATAAATAAACTTGGAGGTTTCCTAATAAAGTCCATCCTTTCAACATAGAGTAAATTAGCTTGTTGGTAATAGCACAATAGGTTTGTCAATGTGATGCTAGTTGGGAAAGGCAAAAATGACCAAGTTAGCCAACTGTGGAGCTTCAAAAGTGGCAACAGTTAACAGGGGAAGGGCTGAACTGCGGTTTTGATAAAAGCGGACATGTTCTTAAGAACTGTTGTGTTCTATGTCTTTCCTATTGTTACATATAAATTCACCAGTTATCAATACGTGTCAATATGTAGTCACAAATATATAGAGTTTAATCAGAAAGTTCAAACAACCGACGACAGTATGGCAGTAAACAAAAATACACAAATAAATGCAACAGTGATGCAATGTGACATATATTTTAAGCGACTGAAGGAAAGCTTTGGGACAATTCTAGGACGGTTGTTAAAAAAGTTAGTCTGGAGCCCTGGAGGGGGTGGTAGGATTTTTTTGTTGACCAATCGACTAATCCAAAAAATGAATTGTTTGTTGCAGCCCCATGATATAGCTGTGTCCCAAATCTTAGGCTGCTGCCACTGTAGGCGGCATTTCACAGCCACTGCTTCAAAGAAGGCAAAGTCAAGGACAGCTGAAGAAATGCTTTCTCCGGTTGCCAAGTATATGGTTTTAAATATTTTTTTAGAACTATGTTTAATTTTCTTGCACATGAGGACACAAGTTTCACAAGAAGTAGGGCATTTTTGTGATGCCATTGCTGATACATATGTGTAAATGCATAACCACACACACACACACACACACACACACACACACACACACACACACACACAGCTTGTCTAGTACTTTTTAAATAAGGGAAAACGTTTCAGATCATTATATTTGTGTTAATTAGTCATTGTATAAATATTATTAATAGATTGTAAATTACCTTTACGACATAATGATCAGCTGACCTTTACCTACTTCACCTGAAAAGTGAGACCTCAGACGTTTGAGTCATTATCTCTCTCTCTCTCTCTCTCTCTCTCTCTCTCTCTCTCTCGCCCTTTTCAGATTTTTTGTATTCCCTGAATGGACACAATGTCTGGCTAAATTTGAAAAGCCAGTAAATCCATGCCCACTACCTGCCCGCCCCCGGACCCCCAGACCCCTCCGACTCTCTTAGCCCTAAATCCTCATAAAGCACACACTCAGACTCCTGCTCTCAGACTCCAGGCTGTAAAGGCTGATATAGGGATGTAATGAAAAGCCAGACAGCACTGGAGTGATTTACACACTGAGGGCCAGCGGACCCCCACCACCGCTACAGTACCCCCCCCACTACCACAGACCCCCACTCCTCCAAAAAATACGTCTCAGTCAATAAGAGACTCTCTCTGATACAGCCTTTATTCTACTGACCAGTCGGATCACACAGTCTCTCTCTCTACCCCAGAGTACTGCCTTTGTTTGGTATGTTTGTCAGAATTGAGCAATTTCAATGCTATTTCCTCTTTCTCTCTCTCACTCTCTCTCTCTTTCTCTCTCTCTCTCTCTCTCTCTCTCACTCTCTCACACACACACTCTCTAACTCTCTCACACAGTCTTCTGACTAACACTTCATCTGAAAGCTCTTGTAAAGAGTGTGAGTCTGTTAGTAATTGGGGATCAGCTCAGTGTGTGTGTTTGTGTGTGTGTGTGTGTGTGTGTGTGTGTGTGTGTGTGTGTGTTATACACCTTATTTGGCCTGGAAAATGAAGTGGACAGTGGACATGTGATCTCTTGGTGAACAGTGTGAGTGAGAGCTACATTTGTGTGTGTGTGTGTCTGTGTGTGATTACAGATATCTGATTACAGTTTATAAAAGACAAAAGTCAAACGTTTGGAAACACCTCTTCTTATTCAATGTGTTTTCATTCTGTTATGATTTTTACACTGTAAATGGAATATTGAAGATGTTAAGTGTTAAACAAACCAGAATATGTTTTATACTTTATATTCTTCTAATTAACCACATTTAGCTTTAAGGACAGATCAGCACACTCTTGGTATTTTCATCCTAAATCACCAGTTGATCAGGTTTAGGTCAGGGGATTGTGGAGGACAAACACTTTTTTTATGTTTTTTACTGTTTACTACATAATTCCATAATTATCTATGCCTTTATTGTTTTGATGTGTTTAAACCAAACCAGACCAAACTTTTTGTCTGGTACTATATATGTATTTATTGTCTTTGCATTTTAGAATTGCCCACACATTCTCTATTAGGGACCGGTCAGTACTGCAGACAGGTCAGTCCAGTACCTGTCCCCTCTTCTTTTACAGCCATGGCTTTGTAATGTGTGCAACATGTGGTTTTATATTGTCCTGTTGTCTTATTATTTTGGTAAATATATCAGAAATATGATTTTGTTAGTTTTACTGAATGAAACTTGGATCAAGATTTCACATTAAGGACACAGCTTACTGAATTAGAGCCTTTAGAACAGCAGAATCCTAAAATGTTCCTAGAAGTCATTAATCTTAAACTGAAGGCGTTTAGCTTTAGGAAATGTGACTGTGGTCATTCAGCATTTTTCGTGTGACCCCATCAGAGCTTTTAAGTGCCATTAAGTAGTTCAACCCAAAGTCTGATAAACTTCCGGAAGCATTTTGGTTTAAAAAAAGTTCAATATCAGTAAGCAGGAAACGGCAGGAATTTGCTTCCAGGGGTTCTGAAAAAAAGAGTAGCACTGCTGTCTCTGATCCACTTGTACTGGCTTAACACACACTAATATCCTTACATGTTGGATCATCGACTTCTGGTTACTTCCCGGGAGTTTTTTTTTATTCTTTAAAAAAGTAATCTTTTTTAATAAAAATATATGCAGAAAAACACAAGGACTACAGCAGGGGTGTCCAAACTTATCTTGTTGGGGGCTAAAAGGAGAAATATATGCTCAGTCACGGGCCACAGACTTTGTCATAAAGCAAATAATGAAATATATTACTTATAATAATACATTTTCTTGATTACTATCATTTACACATCATTTTACTTAAGTTACTATCTTTATCTATTGTTGACAGTGTTGTTTTATTTCATAATGTCTCTCAATATTATACTCCTTCATTACGGCAACTGATTCCTAAAAAAATAAACAGACACACTTCCCTCTGAACTCAGTTAAAAAGTAATTTAACCAACGTGCCTGAACTTTTCTACATTTGTTGTCCATTTTCTTATAAAAAGATGGACTTGTATAGAAACAAGAAGGTGGTTTTAATTAAATGACTATTAAATAATCATAGTTCAGTCAAACAATGCTGAACATCAGTACAGGCTACTTTGCCTTAAGGCAAGTCCTTTTTGATCAGCCGATGGGTATGAACATGAAAATGTTACAGGGTTCTCGGAGGTCCGGCTAGTGATTTTCCAAAACTCTCACACAAGCAGAGAAGTGTGCTAATTATGTGTAAGTGTGTGTCTGAGCTGAGCTGGGTGCATGTATGGACAGGTCTGCTGTTAGACTGGATCAGGCTTGAGTCTTCTGACTCTCTCACACTGCCTCCCGTTCTCATGCCTTATAAGAGCACCAGTGGCCAGTACAAACTAAACCACCAGCTAGGTGTGTGAACACAGTCATGTGTGTTGCTGTGTATCAGCACCAGTATATGCTTGAATGTAATTAGTCTCTGTGCTCTGAGCTGTGACTCAGTATTTAATAACACATCAGCTGGGTTTACCACATTGTCCTGGCACAACAAGAATTTATTTTTGATGTTATTATTAATATTATTATTATTAGTAGTAGTAATAGTATTAGTAATGGTATTAATGGTAACTACACACATCCCACCTATCATGGATGTTCTGTGAGTCTACCACATTCTAATAGGGGCTCCCTAATGCTAGAAACTATGTAAAATATATATATATATATATAATATCTCGAAAATCTTTTATTTTGAGCGAGTCAATTTACTGGATGTGGGCATAGAGAGTTTGAAGGAGAAGGTCAGGGCTTGTGGCCTTAATGCTACATCATTAAAATAAGTTTTAGCAAGGTGGGCTGTCTGTTACTATGATTATAGTCTATGACTATGATAATAGCAGTAGTGGTGGCAGTAGTACTAGTAGTTGTAGTAATAGTAAAAGTATCACTGATGGCAGTAAGTGTAGTAATATTTTTATTAGTAGTGGTAATGATGATGACAGTAATAACATTAGTAGTGGTGGTGACAATAGTAAAAATTGTAGTAGTTTAGTGATTTTGACAGTAGTAATAGTAGTAATAGTGGTAGTGGTGTTGGTGGTGACAATAGTAGTAGTAGTTGTTGTAATAGTAAGTAATTAAGTAGTAGTAAAAGTATCATTGATGGCAGTAATAGTAAGTATTGGTAATAATATTATTGGTAATGATTTTGACAGTAGTAGTAATAATAGCAGTAGTGTGGTGTTTGCATCAGCATTAATAGTAGTAGTATTAAAGTAGTTGATGATGATGACAGTAATAGTAGTAGTAGTGGAGTGATGGTGGTGTCGGTAGTATTAGTAGTAATATTAATAATATTATATCACTGTTAGTTCCGACCCTGCAATGTGATTGGCTGAGAGGCGTTTTATTAGCCAGTAATGCACTGTAACCAAAGCTCTCCATGTATTACTTTGCCACATACAGGTAACCCAGCAACAATACAGTGCTTACAAACCAAATACAAACCAACTTCTGATTAACTCAAAATCTCTCAATAAACAGCCATAATGTAATGTGGTATAATCACAATAATATACTCGAGGTTTGTGCTGTAACTTGTCATATGGGCACATCACAGCAGTGCCAATATGACACGTTATAGAACTCCCTCTCGTGCATTATTGCTTAAGTAGTAAAATAGTCAGTGATGACTATAATAGTAGTAATAGTGGTAGTAGTAATGATGATGGTGATGGTAGCAAAAGTATTAGGAGTAGTAGTTGTGTTTAATCTCGCGAGATTAAAACGTGACAATATTTCTCGTCAAGCTTTAACCTGTCTCGCGGGGAAAAAAATAGTTTAGTGTGGACTTTTTAAGCAGGATCTGGCAACACAGCAGGAGTGCAAGTCCAGGGGGGAGGGAGTGGAGGAGATACTTCTGTCATTACTAGCCCACCGCGCTCGCAAAACCAGCAAGCTGATTGGCTGTTTCTCCTGAGAGAAAATTTATTTGGGGCTTTCATTTGGCGCCCCCTGTAGTGCAGCGCCCCTATGCACTTCAAGCATAGTCTTAATATGGCTGGTTATGGTTATGCATAGTTAAATTACAAAAGATTTAGGAGACAAAAACACAAACCATAGTCTTAATATGACTGGTTGTGGTTTGCACTCCTTGTGTGCACTACATAAGACCTAGATAAGCTTTATTTACATTTTTTATTCTTATTCTTATTTCTATTTCTTACACAATGTGTGAGAGAAACCAGTCTGTTAAGTTTGCGTTTTATGATTTTGTCAAATAAAACTAGTTTTTAAGCCATTTTTCAATTTTGAAGTTTTCTTTAAAGTTTTATTTTTAAATCTCGTCTCTTCTCATCTCGTGAACCCAGTATCGTGTCTCATCTCGTCTCGTGATATTGGTGTCTCGTCACACCCCTAGTATTAAATGTAGGAGAAGTGGTGGTGACAGTGGCAGTGGTAGTAATAGCAATAATTGTAGTAGCGGTGATATATGATATACAGTGAGACATATATATATATATTTAGCACAGGTGTGGGAGGCTGAGATCTTCTTTGTGTCTTTTTTGTATCTTGTGGAACTCTTGCGAAATTGCTGATGATCTATAGCTCATAGCTCATACATTTTTTTAATGTACAGGATATTATCTGCTTTATTCAGACTTTGTGTAATCATGTTCTCTGCCCTGGTTTAACATCCCCACTTCACAACCTGAGTGGGTGGAGAGAACACAATCCGCTGAAGATGTTCTTGTCAACACCTTAAGTCTTGGTATTTATGTTGGACAGCTCTACAACTGAACGTTCTGTGATGTTGAGTGACTGCATGCTTTGAATGCGTCAATATCTCTTTATTTATATTGTTCCATTTTTATATGTCTGGTATTATTATGTAAGCATTAACCCTCAACACTCTCAAGTGGTCTTTCCGGCCCACCTTATTTCATCACATATGGAGCTGGAGGGGGTGGGTGGAAACCCGGAAAAACTGTGTATATAAGAGTTAACTGTTTCCATAGTAAAGGGCCCACACAGCCGTTCCACTTGCTTAAATGACATTGTGTGTGTGTGGGCGTGAACTGAAGGAGGTCCTAAAGAAGACCCTCATTCACAGGTGAGTCACTGGTAAATTAACAGGGCTGTTTGGTGTTTTTTTAGCTCTAGTATAGGGCAGTTATCTATCATACTTGGGGCAATTTCAACCAAATGACCAAACTAAAAAGCTACATTACAGATTATGTAATGACAGCAGTTTTACCCTTATCCCATAGTTCTCTCCCACATACCTTTACACTGAGGGTACTTTATGAGTCTAGATGCATAGAAATATGAAAAAATATATAACATTATTCCTTGTCAGTGTGGTCATTATCGGAATACTGTCCCATACTTATTTTGAATTTCTTGACAATTTGTTATATTAAAAAGACATCAGACTGCACAGAAATCATATTTTACAGCTTAAAAACTTGTTTGTAACAAGTGGGGTTTATGCTCGCTGGGGACGTGCAGGTCACAATTCACTGCCAAGATAGCAATGAACATCTAATGGTTGACATCTCTCTAGGATGTATTACTGTGTTTTCTGTAGAAATATGCCAAAAAAAAAAAACCTAAACACACATTATTTTGAGACCATGGCCATCGACATAGATATTTCCATAAGCACTGTTGATATTTAATCAACACAGGCGGAAGGTGTAAAAATAGACTGTTGATGGGATGTGATGTGTCTTGCGCAGGGTGTAGGATACAGCCCTTAGTTTCTATCAGTGGCTCTTCCTCATGCTCTTAGGGAGGTTCTCCTACTGAATCAAGTGTGATGTGAGGAGGAGGGGTACCCTGGATGCACCATGATGCGCAGCCCCGGTCTGTCCCAGCTGGCCCACATTGGACAAGACAGGCATAAAAACCCTGCCTCGGTCTGGACCTGAGAAAGACACTGAGAGTGAGAAGAAGGCTGAGGCTGTCCCCAGGGGCGCCGTCACGCAAGGTTCACTCATTAATTGTTCCTCATGATCTAACACAATTTCTTCTTCTGTGTCTTGGTTCCCCTGCATAGCCCTTTCACATACTATAAGAGATCATCTGACACAATCATAAAGGAACCTGTTTTTTGTTCTTAGAAGCACTGCTTGTTTAAATGCTGGACCATCGACTTGCTCCAGTAGAATCCATTGTAAGCAAAATGTGAAAGCTATAAAAGTAGATGCAATAAAATTTCCACATTAGTAGCCACCATAGTCTCTACAACTGGAGGAATCAAGTTATAATGTTTAGGTTTCCAGGAGATGCAGGATATCGATCTGTAAAGCCACGGGGGGATGCATTAGGGCACTTCCTGTCCGACTCAGCATTTCTTTTGCGTAGGATTCTGGGTAGAGAGCTTTAATGCATGTGATTATCCCCAGTACCTTAATGCTGTCTTTTCCATTATGTGCTGGGCTGTGCTGATACACCATGTCTCCATTTTACTCCCAGTCCAGCTATGCTCTGATAATCCATATCTGACTATCAGATACGTATTTTCCTGTAAAAGCATTTGCTGTCTGCTAAACACACACACACACACACACACACACACTCAAATGTAGACTCAGTGAGCAGTGTATTAGGAAGGCCTGTACACTTACACTTTCATGTAGTCATCTAATCAGCCAACAATTTATCAGCAGGGAAATGCATTACATCATACATACTGTATACAGCCAGCAGCTTTAATAATATTGATTCCGACCATCAAAATGAGAAATAAATGTGATTCAGAACTTCTGAGACTTTCTGAAGAGTCTATAGAGTTTACTCTGAAAGGCACAAAAAAGAAAAATACACAGGGCCCTATCTTACACCCATGTTAAACCCAAAACACACCCATGATTAATTAAGAAAATTAGCACATACCTTTTGCTCGTTTCAAGGTAGAGAACAAAGACACACTGACACGCCCTAAACCAAACTGCATGGTGCATGGTTGACGGCTCACCTATAGGTCACTAAAATAGGGTCCCTATTGAGTGTCAGACAAGAAACACCTTGTTGATTGTAGAGGATGACAGTGGATTTCATATATATATATATAAATACATACACTCATCTGAAAGTTTTTTTTTCTTGTGAACACCACTGGCTCTTGTAGTTCCTGAGAGTGATCATGAGCTTGGCCAATACAGGGTAAAATGAAAAAGTACAAGAAGCTCAGTGCAGATCTGAAAAGGTCATCAAGAATGTCTAATGGAACTAGGGTGGTCGATATGGCCCTAAAATAATATCACAGTATTTTGCGATAATTATATTGTGTCTGTTGTAGATATTTAATGGGAAATAAGCCCAGTGTAGCCCAATAACCATATGGCCCAAAATAATATCATGATATTTTTGGGTATTTTTGGGATAACAGTATTCATAAAAATTGGTAATATTGTTGCATATGATACAATATGGCACACCACTACTTGAAAGTAGGTAATTGGGTAGTCTATGCAAATGGTCATGGTTTAGAAGAAGACAGGAAGACAAGACAATGACCTCAAACACACTTCAAAAGTTGTCGTAGAATGATTTGCTCTTTAGATTGGCTGAACCCAAAGTCCTGACCTTAACCCTGTTACTATTTGTGTCCATATAATAGTTTGGATGTCATAAAACCCCCAGAACAGTTCAGAGAAAGCACTGAAAGCTCAATATTCATTTTTACGATGAGTGTATGTACACTTCTGACCACAGCCATGTATATATATCAACCTCACACATCTTATAAATACTGTAACAGATTGAAAAGATGAGAAGCGTAAGAGAAATTGTATGAATGATTTATGATTCAATATGATGTAGAGAGCTGAGAGAGTGAGAGAAAGCGAGAGGCTTCGATTTTCTTCCTGCTGGTATTTCATATCCGTCTGAATGCTACAAAGTGCTGGAGACTTATTGGGTTAGTATTTGGAGCTTACTGTTACTGACGACTTAAAGCCAATCAATTCTGCTTTATTACACACTAGAAGCCCTAGAAGTCTCTGCTAGGTCCACTTTGGTGGTGTCCAGTTAGAGCTTGAAGCCCATCTGCTGATACACAGTGTACAGTAGCCTTGCTGTAGGCCTTTACTGCAGTTGTGCTGCTATTGATTCTGAGGAGACTTTCACACCTACCTCGTTTGGTCTCAGTCTTCATACTTTTCAAGTTCTTTCAAACTGAAATATCAGGTCTGAAAGGTGCTGTGAACCAATGCCAGGACCAGAGGACCAAAATATGGGCTGGCTTTCTTTTTTAGGAGTTAGGAGTGGGAGCAGTTCAGAGTCCCGATCTCTGGTCCTCCTGAAATCGATGGTCAGAGGTTTACTTCCATCCTATTCCATCAGTATATCCTAATAACCCCACTCTGTGATAGTGACAGGTTTGGAGCATCTCCTGCACAGTGAAATGATGAGCATCCCAAAAGTTCTTAGCATTTATTTCGGTCAAGATATTTGGTCCTAGAGGCCTAGACCAATTAACCAACCGACACAATCAAGGTTGATGTTTTTGTTACACTGTTTATCACTGGTCCAGTGATAGTGTTACAGTTTACAGTTTGGTGGACTGAGTCTCCTTATGACCGACTGGTTTGTAGAAGGCTGTGCATTAGTCGGCTGCATGTTGTCAATATGGCGAGTTGGCTTTTGAAGTGTTTTGCCTTCCCACCAGAATCTTACTCACTTCCAGTGCGCCTGAATGAGTTAAACAGATTACCATCAGATTCCTTTTATTTCTGTTTAAAAATAAGGGTTAATCTACAATTACAGTAGATACAGACTACCCATACTGCTATGTGATGCACCTGCATGTGACGTGGAGTGTTCTTCTTCTTGTCTTCTTTTCTGTTGTATAATGTGTGACGATAGACTGACCACAGTTCAGTTGATCCAGACTAAGAACTACTTTGGTTGGACCAACTTCTGGTCCTTTGATCTTGACCTAGTTTGGTGTGGACCAAAAAAAAAAAAACGTCAGACTGGTCCTGACTAAACAGGGTAGGTGTGAAACCACATTTAGTCCAGATTAACTAAACCAATGTCTGATTAATTTGCAGGGTAAACATAACAAAACTGACTAATCAGGCCCAGATTGTGCTGGTGATTCCTGTATCTACTGTAACTGTAGATTAATCCTTATTTATAAACAGACGTAAAATTAATCTAAGAGAAATCTGTTACGTTGATTCTGATGTGTGGCTGGAAGGGAGGCAGAATTTTGTACTACACTCGAGGCAGTCGGCAATTGAACAGATGCTAGCATCCAACACATGCCCTTCCACAAACCAATCATTGTCAAGTATAAGGAGACACAGCTCATGTAGGCAATGATGTAGCTGTTGAATGAGCTTCCTTGCCACTGCTAGCTGCTTGCCACTGCTAGTCAGCATGTATATGAACTCACATGGATGTAGCCTCGCTACGTCTAAAAGACTGTTTACACACTTGCGGTTTGGCAGTTTTGACTGTAACACAAACCTTTGCAGACGGACGTCCCTCAGTGGGGTGGTGGTAACTGTTGAGGCTGAGGCTGAAATAAGGCTGTTCAGGATTAGATCAGTGGTCCTCCTGACGTATGCGGTTACTCTGTATGAATGACAGTTGTAATTGTAGTCTGTTGTAGTTCTCTTTTGTTAATGTTACTCTGTATAACTGAGTCGGTTGTGTTGCTTCAGTGAAATCCAGCAGGCTGACAGATCTACTCCAGAAGTGCTGAGTGAAACTTTACATCTGTCCCATTGGCTTCTGGATTCTGGAACTATTTGTATTGTGTTTTCCCTGATGTTCTTCTTTCTAGTTTAGCGGGTGCATCATCTTTATATTCTGTGGTTAACTGGTGAATTGATTATTGGTGGCTGTAAGAAAAACAATTTGTCTTTAAGCTAACATAGTTTACATTCCTTTTTCAGTTTTTATATCATAGCAGTTGGGTTACTTACATGAGATGTATCTGAATCTGTACCCTATTCACTATTCTCTACATGCAAAAATACAAACCACAATATTCAGCATCCAACAAAAGTGGTACACCCCCCACATGTCTGAAAATACTTCTTATAGCCTAGACCATCTTTGTGTAGAGCAACACTTCTTTTTATCAACTCCTCAGAGAGTTCTTTATCATGAGGTGGCATGTTGAATATCTGGTGGCCAGTATGAGAAAACTGTACACAAAACACCAAATTTACCGGTCCTACTCCTTGTTCAAATCTGGTTCATATATACATATACAGTGTCTCACAAAAGTGAGTACACGCCTCACATTTTAAAAAATATTTTGTAATATCCCTTCACTGAAGGTATAACCCTTTTATACAATGTAAAGTAGTCAGTGTACAGCTTGTATAATAGTGTAAATTTGCTGGGCCCTCAAACAAACTCAACACACTCTGGCAACAAAAGTGAGTACACCTCTAAGCAAAAATGGCCACATTGTGCCTAAATATTTTTGGGGCCACAATTATTCTTCAGCACTGCCTTACACACCCTCTTGGGCATGGAGTTCGCTAGAGCTCCACAAGTTGCCACTGCAGTCCTCTTCAAAGTGTTGCCAACTCTTCAGTAAGGAAAGTAGCTATTGGCTGTCCTAAAAGTCGCTAGAAGACGCTAAATTACATCATCGTCTGATTTGCATAATACATGTTTTTGAAGCTGTAAAGGAATAACGTTGTGGGAGAAAAAAAAGTGAGTAAAACACCCGAAATATGTAAAAACTACAAATGAGCTCTGAACAAATAAACAACTTCTCAAAATAATATCATGACTTTAATGCTTTGTATAAATATTTTTTACAGAAATTACCTAAATCATTTTTTTTTGTTGTTAGAATGAGAGTAGCAGTTAGGAGGAACTCCTATTCTATGTTCAATCCTCCTCATTTTTTTGGGCCCGGGAGCGGCAAAGTAACCTTAAAAGAGACACTTTTGTAGAGTTACTTCTTTTTTTTTTTTTTTTTTTTTTTTAGTTTTCTTTAGTTTCAAACCTATTATAACCTAAACCTAATTGTTCAATCATGAACTAACTAGCTAGATGCTTAGCTTTTCACAAAGAGGTGCACACTCTGGAGGGGGGAGTGACAGGATATGTGGTGAATGAGGTGAGTGAAAATACACTCTGTAAATACGGGGCGGGGTCAGTCAAAGTCTCCAAAGGTCCCCAATAACACCACAAAAAGTCACTAGATTTGCAGCTAGTTGCTTTTTTTTTAAATCACTAGAGGGTCTGATAAGTCACTAAATATAGTGACAAAGTCGATAAGTTGGCAACACTGCCTCTTTCACACCTCCGTGTTGACATCACAGAGCTGATGGGTGTTAGAGACCTTGTGCTCCTCCACCTTCCATCTGAGGATGCCCCACATCCACAGTTGGGTTTATGTCTGTAGACATGCTTGGCCAGTCCATCATCTTTACTTTTAGCTTCCTCTGCAAGGCAGTTGTCATCTTGTAGGTGTGTTTGGGGTCATTATTATGTTAAAGACTGCTGTGCTCCCAGTTTCTGGGAGTAGGGGATCATGTTCTGCTACAGTACAGTACATGTTGGTATTCTGCTCCCCAGTGCTGTCTGCACTCTTACAGCCCCAGACCATGATGCTACCACCACCATGCTTGACTGCTAGCCTTGGGACTCCTCACCAGGATGCTGCAACACATGATGAACACCATCTGAGCCAAACAAGTGTATCTTGATCTCATTATACCACATGGCATGGTTGCAGCAATCCATGCTTTTGGACTGCTTGTTTTCAGCAAACTGTTTGTAGGCTTTCTTGTGCACCAGCTTCAGAAGAGGCCACCTTCAAGGACAGAGTCATACAAAAAGAGCTGATGCAGTGTGTGGCGTATGGTCTGAGCACTGCAGGTTTACCTCCTACTCCTCTGCAGCAATACTGGCAGCACTGGTATACAAGCTGTGCACTGACTACTTTTACAAAAATGTAAATGGTGTACTTTATATTTTTTCTCCATTATCACTTTATCAGAAGACTGCTGTCCATTCCTCCAGCTCACATTAGCACCTGTTAAACACAGCAGCCTCAGCTGGACATGCTTAATTTCCCCAGCCAATTCAGAAATTTCAGTCCAAGCTGCACCCAGTTATTAGATATGAGTTCAGGGAATTCAGCCAAAAAATCATGAAAGATACGAGTGGATGTTTCCGATTCTGCTGATAAAATCATCACTCTTTGCTTGTTTGGCTTTGTTAGTAATTCCAAACCGCTCCATGTGTATGTGGGCTGGAGGCCGACCACAAAGAGCTGGATCCATTTCAGCAGGGGACAGTATCAGTTTACACAGTTTTAGCCAGATGTTTACTATTGGGACTCTATATCTATCTCTCTATCTCTTTTTTTTATACACATACACTCTTTCTGTCTCTTTCTATTTTACACACACACACATACATTCTCTCTCTTTTACACACACTCTCTCCTTCACACGCACACATACACACCCTCTCTGTCTCTCTCTTTCTTACACACACATGCATTTTCTCTCTCTCTCTCTCCCTCTCTCTCTCTCTCTCTCCAATTGTCTCTCTATCTTTCTCTCTATCTCCCCCTCTCTCTATCTTTTACTCTCTCTCTCATTCCCCCTTTCTTTTCTCTTCCCCTCTCTTTCTGTCTCTCTTACTATTTCTCTCTCTCTCACTCTCTCTCTCCCCCTCTTTCTGTCTCTTATACTCTCTCCTTTACTCTCTCTCCCTCCATCTCCCCTCTCTTTCTGTCTCTTTTACTCCCTTTCCCTTTTACTCTCTCTCTCTTTCTCTCACACACACACACACACACTCTCTCTCCTTCTCTCTTTCTGTCTCTCTTTCACTCTCTCACTGTCTGTCCTCCATCTCTTTCTGTCTCTCTTCATCTCTCTTTCACTTCCTCCTTCTCCTCCCTCTCTTTCTGTCTCTCTTACTCTCTCTATCTTTTACTCTCTCTCTCTCCCTTTCTTTTCTTTCTTTCTCTCTCTTTCTTTCTGTCTCTCTTACTCTCTCCCCCGCTTTTTCTGCCTCTCTTACTCTCACACTCTCTCTACTCCATCTCTGTCTCTGTCTGTCTCTCTCTCTCTCTCTCTCTCTCTTTCTCTCTCTCACTCTTTTTCTGGCTGTTGTGTATTATGACTGTGGTCACTATGAATCTTGCCTAAGTATATATTCCACTGCTGTACTGCTGAATGCAATTACCCCCACATGCATTGTGGGCAATTAAAGTACTTTCCCCATTCTCTCACACCTCAGACACACGCCGTACACACGCCTCACACACAGTAATGAGTGTGTGTTTGGAACTGGGAGTTGCTGGGCTGTTAAGAGGCAGTAACAGCAGAAGCAGAGAACTGAACAATTACCTGTAATTTTCATCCCACTGGCCCTATTAACACAATGAGCCTTATATATCCCAAAACTCTCTCTTATTTTTCACTTATTGTATTCTTTATCCTGTGTTTCTGCTCCGCTGCTGCTGCCACCACCTCAGAATACACAAGCCCATTCTCAACAAGCAGAAAAATCATTGTTTTCCCTCTTCCTCAGGGATCTGTTCTGTTTTTTTCTGGCTTAATGACTTATTATGTTGAATAACTATAGGTCTTTTCCACAATATTGATGTAGTATCTAAAATAATTAATAAAGTATACGTAACAATACTAAAAGAATAATGTATCAGTCAAAGCAAATACATTACTGCAAAGCAAGTAATGGCAATACAGTATGTATTTGTGTTAAGACAATAACTAAGTAATTGCTTTGAAATGTAATTATCTGAACAAAGTACTGTGAAAAGGCAGTTTTTAGAAATCCGAATTCGGATTTCTAAAAATCAGAGATTCAAGTAGTCTGAATTTTGAAAAATCTGAGTTTTTAGATATCATAATTTTGTGAAACCAGAGATTTGAGAAGCCTTAACTCTGTGAAATTAGAGATTTACGAAGATTGAGATTCGAGAAAACAGAGTTTTTAGAAATCCAAATTTTGCGGACTCAGAAATTTGAGAAGACTGAACATTGAGAAATCAGAGTTTTGAAAAGACTGAAATTTGAGAAATCAGAGTTTTCAAAAATCGAAGTATGTTTTTTCCTCTACATGGCAAAAATGGGCTTTAAGCAACTAAGCAATTATTTTATATTCAGTGAGTGAATATAAAATGATAAAAAATGCATTTTAATGAATTAATTGAAAAAATCAAGAAATTATTTAGTACTATTGTTCCATCGACATTTACATTTTATTTTAAGATTTTTTATACTCTCTATATAACTCTACTTATTTAGACTCAATACTTTTTTTTTTTAGTATATATAGAGAATATTAAACCTCTGAGTGGAAAATCTGTAGTGGCATCAGTTCACAAATGCTTTAGTTTGTATTATCTAGTTAAAAACTAAAACAAAACTGTTCCCTATAACTGATAAACGGATGACAGTGAAACAGTGCTTTGTGAGGCGAGCTGTGTAGAGAGGTCACGCAGTTTGAGGCGAGTGTAGCTGTATTGATGCAGCTGTTCCCTGGACTCCCTGTTCTCTGGACTCAGACTGAGCATAATAAACGCTGACACTCTAAACAAACAGCTCTTCTGACCTTTAATTAAACAATTAAAAGCATCTGTGTCAGACGCTTGTGTTAATTGTTCTGAAGTTAATATTTTAGTACTGTTCCTAAAACACTGCTGTTCTGAGCTTCTGCTTTAAATCAGTGCGTGCATGATGTGCGGAATGTCGATATGCAGTAGAGCTGCGTAACACAGGCTAAAGTGATTTAAACAGGTTTAAGGCAGCGCAGACGGACGAGCGGAGACTCTTTCTCCCCGGGCGAGAGCCGTCTGAGAGCAGATATGAGGAATCAATACTGTCAGATAGATGAATGTCTGAGGACACATTAGCGAGACAGAAAGAGAGGGGAGAAATTGGAAAATGTGGCGTGAAGAGAGAGAGAGAGGGAAAATGCAAAGAGGTGCAGAATCCTGAAAGAGGAAAATGAAAGTGCAGAATTGGGGCGGAGAGAGGCAGGCGGACGCGTTCCGAGACCCTCGTTTGAAGTTGAAAGACTGGCTGGCATTATAGGCCTGACTTGTATTTCCAATATCCTCCCCATCCCCCTGTTGGCCGGAGCTAAAGCCGGGCTGATGGTGCTGTCAGACTGGCCGAGGTGATCTAAGAGCCTGGAAATCGAGGTTTGGGACGGTCAGGGGAGAAGATTCATGGCTCTTACAGCTTTTGGACACACACCAGCCCAGTGTTCCTCTGCCCCAGTGCTGGCAGTGCCCGGTCTGCCCTGCTCTAATTTATCTGATTCAGCTCATTAGCTGATTAGCAGGGCCTTTATGAGCTGAATCAAATCTATCCGTGAGACTGAAAGACTGGGATGGGGACACGCTGGACCAGCCTGTCTGGACTGCTGACCATGTATACCATTTAGTAGAGTGCAGTGGAGACACTAGAAAGGGTGGGGATTTACTTGCATTGGGTCCATAGTATTAGAATTAGGCTAATTAAAGACTTAACTTCAAATAATTACCTTTATTGTCAGTGTAAGCTAAATTCAAAGAGCCACTGAACTTTGGAACAATATAACATTCAATAAGACACCTAGGCACTTAGAGTGTAACCTTTCCACTTTGGTTCTCCTTCAAGCCCCCGATAGAGATATATAGCAGTGCAGCACTAAAGTTCAGCAACCTAGCTGCTGCTTAACTGGTTATCGAAGTGGGGAGGTAGTGCAGCATTTAAGTATTATTATCCATTCCTTAATTCCTCTGTGATGGGGAGCAGAATTTAGCTATTTGTTAGCTAATTTTATTTTATTTTTCCGTTCCATCTTAAAGGCTGCAGCCTCTGCAATCTTTTGCAAAAAGAAATATACTACATTTGTGAGCACAAGAGTAGCTGTGCCCTGTTCATTTTGCTAAATAAAACCACTAATACATCATCAAGCAAAAGAAAATGTGGGCCAACTGTGGTAAAGTAATTAATTTGTATTGATAACAGTGTAACATATTTTTTCTTTTTTTTGATTGACAGAACTACTAAAAAACCACTTAAAAATAAGTCAAGACATAAGTTGCACAAATTTGTGAGTAAAGTGCCAGTTTTAGCAGTATGAATGGTTTACAAACAGTAGCTTAAAGTTCAGTGCACTCGTGTGTTCAACATGCTGATAGACCTCGGGAAGAAACTGTCCCTGAACCTAGAAATGCATGTTATTAGTCTACATGTTAGAATCTGTGGCAGACAGTGGTTCATTTGATGTTGTGTTGTAACACAGCCCACTAGAGAGCTGTGTTGTACCCACTCTTCTGGATGCATAAAAATAAACTTTTCTTTTACTCAAATTTTATAAATAGGATAGTGTGTATATTATTCTGTGAGAGTTATCCTCAAACATGAATTCTAAGTATGAATTTTAAGACGTTAAGTAAATCACAGTATATTGCAATACATTGAATTTTAAGCCCTGTATCGTAATACAAATCATATTGCCAAGTCCTTGCCAATGCACAGCCCCACCCACCAGAGGGCATAAGTTTAAAAAGTAAATGATCAGGGTGTGTTAGGTTTTTAATGATGTAAGAAGCTCTGCAGATAGCACAGCATGGCAATGTCCTCCAAGAAGGGCAACAGACAGCCTGTAACTTTGATTCACCATTTTCACCACCCTCTGCAGCTCCGTCATATCCCCAGCACATCAGCCTGCATACCACCCTATGATGCAGGAAGTTTTATATATGGGGCCCCTGTGGTTACTGAGCCCCCTTAAAACTTTTACTGGACATCCTATAGACACTGGCACAACCGCATACCCATGACTCAGCCATGATTTCTCAAGAACATACATTTCCAGTTACTGTGGCCTCCATCAGCACCACCTACGCATCTCTGATGCCTGTTTATCCCCCTCTTATTCATCCATATACAACTCTTCCATAGCAACCATAGCATCAAACAAACACGTCACATCCTGCAGCCTGTCCAAATGTTAGTGGACACCCCTTCTAATGTAACCAATGCATCCAGTTTCTGTGGAGCAGTAAAATGAGCTGTGATCTCTGGAGTGAAGGGACATGGGGGACAGGTTGAGGACACCAGTGAAAAGTGTGGACACACCTTCTCATTTAATATATATATATATATATATATATATATATTTTAACATCCAGACTGTGAATCATGTAGTTACCTAAAATTGTTAAAAAACAAAAACTCTGTGAAGCATTTAGGTGGCTCTTATTTGGGATCTTCCTTTTCATGGGGGGGACCTGATGAGAGCCAGTTTTATCATTATGCTTTTGATGGTCTTTGTGACTGCATTTTTTTCTGATTGATTAATCTTCATTTCTTAAAGTATTTTTTTTTACTTTACTTAGTTCTTGCCACAATATATATTACAACATAACTCAAATAGGGCTATTCACTGTATACCAACTCTTTACTGTATACTATACCTCTTCACAATAAATGAATGAAGTTACTCTTATATAGCACCTTTCTAGAAACCCAAGAATGCTATACAATTTACAATCATTCATACTCAGCACTCATCCACACACTGGAGAGAAGCAGCAGCCAATAGCGCACAGCGTACTCTCAACCGGAAACGACCCAGGAGTCCACCTGGAGGACTGCAAAAGGGTGCCAATCCTATAAAATATACATACCTATATATACATATAGAAATCAGTTTAGAGTATTAAATTTTTGGGGCAATTTAGAGAATCCAATTTTCCTGATCTCCATGTTTTTGGACTGTAGGAGAAAAACGTCCCCGAAAGAAACCCACGCAGACACGGGGAGAACATGAAAAATCCACCCAGATAGGGACTTGAACCCAAGACCCCAGTGCTGGGAGGTGAACTTTGAAGAATCTAAAATATAAAACATATTCTGGTTTGTTTAACACTTTTTCTTTACCAAATAATCCCATCTGTTTTTTTTTTCACAGTTTGAATAATTTTAGTATTAAGTATTTGGTATTAATCTTCAATGCAGAAAAAAATGAATAATAAAAATGTGGCAATGTAAGTTGTGAGGTGTTATCTTGTGAGTGAGACTTGAACTCTAGCCCCCATGCTCATGGCAAGGCTATGTGAATTGTCAGAGTTGGAGCGAATGCCAAAATCAGCATTCATCAATCTCCAGTGTCATGTGTCGTGTGTACTGGAAATATGTCATAAAAGGCATTACCACCTTAAGTGGACAGGGCAGTGGTTGTTACAATTGTGACCAGCAGCAACTCTAGTAGAAATCACATCCACATTCAATGCATGTGGACATGCATATGCCACTGGTCAGTGCAGGGTTCTTTAGCTTCAGTATGAGATGGTGGCAAAAGTCATGGGACATGATTCCTGTCCTGACACTGGCATGTCAGTGTCAGTATTGTAAATCCAGAACTTGTCCTTATACCAAACCTGTACCTGATGCTAAATTATCAACCACTGTGAGACAGAAAGGCCAGGGCTAGCTCAAGCTAAGTTTAGAAGATAACATTTCACTGGGCATCAAAGGATATGCGACTTTTGTCAGGAAATCATGTTTATGATAAAGCCAGCATAAGAGCCAAGCTGTAAACACTTTTATTGCCATCCTTCATCTATTGTTATGTGATGAGGGTTTTGGGAAATGTTGTCCAGCGAAAGGAAACGGAAATTAGTCACCGCCATACAGGAGACGGCAGACCGGGAGGCGTTTTCACTTAGCCTGGGCGGGGGTGACCAGACTTGTAGCTGTTGGATGATTTCTCCATAAAAGTTCATGTAAGGCTCTGTCTGACTATCTCTCTCTCTTTCTCTCTCTATTTCTTTTTCTCTTTCTCTCCCTCTCTTCACCGAGGACAGTGTTGCAACAGGTGCAGCTTATGTGTTTTCTCTGTTTTAATCATCTCACTTCCCCTCCGCTGCTGCTCGACCAGTGCAGATGTGACCCTGTTCTTATGGGAGTGATCACATGTGTGCAGAAACATAAATAAACACAAACACTCGGATGTTGGCATGCAGTCTGTCCTCCACTCTCAGTCATCCTTCTCTTCACGGGCGCCAAGTTGGGATGAAGATGAGAAGATGACAAAAAAAAAAAACTGAAAATAACAAATGAATGATTTTTATTACTTTATTACATTAGTCATTAATGAATTATTAATTTTCTTCACATTGCATTTTGTACAATTCTAGGCTGCATTAATTAAAAGGCATATAGTGGCTTTGCTCCCTGCCGAACTTGGCACAAGTTAGCTCAGGTTCAGCTCTGGCAGGTTTCCAAAATGCCAGGCTACGACTGAATGGGCAGGACTGAGTGCCAGCTTAAGCTTTTCTTCTTCTTCTGCCCAGCAGAAGCTAAAACTAGCCTAAAATATACATCTAAGCATGAATGTTTAAAAATAATCTCTGGATAGTACCAAACAGCCTTTAAAAAAGCTATGGGTTATGATCAGAACATCAGTAGGGCTAGTTATTTCCAGTCTCCAGCCATCAATATCACTTGCAGTAACTAAAGGGTAGTATATGGAACATAGGAATTCTATAGGAAGTATATTGTAGTGCAAGATTGAATAGGATACTATAGGATAGCATAGGGAATAGTATAGAGAATATATAGATTACAGTAGAGTATAGGGTACTATAGGGTAATGCTGGTTAGTGTAGGTAGTACCGGACTGTATAGAGGACTAAAGGTTATTATATGGAACATACGGTAGCATAGGATAGTATAGGAAGTATATGAGTGCAAGGTTCTGCAGGATCATATCGGATAGCATAGGGAATATAGAGAGTATAGGGAATATATAGATTGCAGGGGAGTATATGGTAGTATACTCCCCTGTATAGTGTTGACCATTTAAAAATGATACGTTTCTTTGATTTTACCAATTGAAAACCTCTGGAATATAATCAAGTGGAAGATGGATGATCACAAGCCATCAAACCAAGGTGAACTGCTTGAATTTTTGCACCAGGAGTAAAGGCATAAAGTTATCCCAAAGCAGTGTGTAAGACTGGTGGAGGTGAACATGCCAAGATGCATGAAAACGTTGAATAAAAAAAATCAATCATCCATCATTGATTTCTGAACTTCTTAAATGTTATGAATATGATCTTGTTTTCTTTGCATTATTATTGTTTTTGTTATTTCAGCCATTTCTCATTTTCTGCAAATAAATGCTGAAATAACAAAAAAGATGCAGAGCTTTCAGACCTCAAAATACTTGGAATTTGGGAGAAATGTTGTCCGTAGTTTATAGAATAAAACAATGTTAATTTTACTCAAAAATATATCTATAAATAGCACAATCAGAGAAACTGATTCAGAAACTGTGATCTCTTATTTATACAGTACTGTGCAAATGTTTTAGGCACCAAAGCAAATTACACTAATCCATTTATCTCAGCAATATGAGTGTTTGTACCTGAAAAAAGCACCACATATGATTTGAACAGATACAAGTAAACATACATACAGTTAAATTTAACAAGGAATTCTCATTTTTAACTAAGTATGTTATATCCTGTGAGCCAAGCTGAAGAACAAAATGTTGTTCCAGATTTCTCCTGGATGATTTCCCTCTGCCAGCATGTGTACATGTTCAGTTCTGTCAGCAGCTCACCTGATTTACCATATTTACCCATTTACCAAACCAGTTGTTGATTAATATGATGAGAGCTAGAAATAATGTGTGGTAGTATAGGTGACTAGTATAGGTATTATATGGAGTACATGTAGTAGTGTAGTACTATACAAAATATAGGGTAGATATAGAGTAGTTTAAGGGTTGCATAGTAGGGGTGGGAATCGATTACTATCTCACGATTCGATTCGATTCCGATTTTGGGGGCCACGATTCGATTCAAAATCGATTTTTGATTCAAAACGATTTGATTTATAAAAATTTCTGCTTCTGGCTTATGAATCTTATTGAAAAAAGCCTCCAAAATATACACTGGTCCTGAAGCAGGTAATGTGTTACAAAAACAATAAAATGTGCAGGAATGTGGGTCCTCAGTGACAGAGGAATCACTGGGATATCACAATGACGTTAATGAACAATAAATAAATAATAAATAACACTGATTTATTACCAGGCTACTAGCGGTGGTGTGTAGGTGACGCTGCTGGGCTGATGTGATGATAGCAGTGGAGCGCTAAAGTTCAGGAGCAGCTGCTGATTAACTAGTTAATTTAAGGTCGTTGTATTTCTTCAGAAAGGGAGCAGGAGGTGGAGAAATTAATTCATATTGTCCATTCCTTAATTCCTCTGTGATGAGGAGCTGAAATTAGCTCTGATTAGCTTATTGTTATTTTTCCGTTCCGCCTTAAATGCTGCAGCCCGCTGCCACCTGTAGCGTTATTTAAGGTGGAACTGGAATGTTAGCTAGTTAGCTAGCTAACAGTTACTGAAACTAACTACTAGCGATCTTTTTTATGCTTGTTATGAAGCATTCTGCCATAAAACATTAAAACTACACGTTAATCTAAGGTAATATAATGCTTGTTCTGCCATCTTACCGGTGATTCTCAAACACCTACGCTCTGTGTGTGTCTGGAAGATCTCAGTTTGAAGGGACAAGCGCTATCCCCAGGGTTGCCAGGTCCAACAAAAATACCCAGCCCAAAATCAGTCTAAAACCCGCCCCTCAGAATCGATTTTGGGACATTTTAAATCGATTCTGAATCGTAGTAAATGAGAATCAAGATTCTTATGTGAATCGATTTTTTGGCACACCTCTATTGCATAGTGTATTGTACTAAATATAAGGAGCATAGGGTAGTGTAAAGGAATATATATTAGAATGAGGTAATTTGGTTGTATAGTGATATTCTAACTTTTCAACCACGACTGAGCATTAAAATATTTTTCAAAAAAGAATAGTGGTTGGAAAACCTGTTGTACTTCCATAACTCTTTCTGTTTTTTTTTAATTGATTATCAATCAGGTTTACATAATTGAATTTCACTAAACAGACATGTTGAACGTCCCAATGAACATGATTAGTTTGTAGTGGTTTATGACTCATTTACTGCCCTACAGTCTAGTTCTGGGAGCCGTTTTAGATTTAGCTGGACATTAATTTGGTTTGAGACTCTATCCCTGTACCCTTCCCTCCAAATAACTGTCAATAGAATTATCCTCCCGAGCAAACTGAGTTATTTTAATGTAGTAACCGCTCCAAACTTGGTTGATTGTTGTTTTATTTCCCTCCCTCTCTTTATTTGATCTTGCCTGGAGCTGCTCTTTCTTAGGGACAATTTCAGGGGTCATTTTGAGGGCAGGGACATGAAATAACATAAAGTGAGGACTACACATTTTTGTTCACTTGCTATGAGGTCTCAACCCAGATCATTTAATTGTTTATTTAATTGTTTAAAGCCCCTTTAGATAATCTACACACCTACAATGGCTAGGATTCTGTTGTAGACCCAGAGGCCCAGCATAGTTCTTCTCCATGGTGCCAGGCTGGTTAGTTATGTTTGCTTTTGATTTTTGATATCTCACACACCCAAACAATTTTCTGTATCTTTGTTTTATTTATTTATCTAAGCCAGCTCGGGTCCTGGAGAGATGCAGACCAGCAAAGTCAGAAGATTTCCTTCCAACTGTGTCATATCGTTCCAACTGTTTACCACATACCACCTGGTTTTTACTGTATGTGGATGAAAAAAAGACACACCAAAATGCTGTTTACAGACTTCAGCTTGACACCATCATTTCTCAATAACTGGCAAGAAAATCTGAGCCTGCTGGGTCTGAACGCCTTCCTCTGCATCTGGATCTTGGACTTTTTGGATGGGATTTCTCATTCAGTTAGGACTGTGAACAGCATTTACTGTACCATCACGCTGAGCACTGGTGTCCCTCATGGCTCTGTGCTAAGTCCTTTGCTGTTTACTTTGCTGATACAAGATCTTGACTAGACTGGAAATGGAAAAATGCAGTTTACAATTTACATCCACAAGTCGGCATGACAATGCAGGGTCTCATTAATATGAATGAAAAATCAGAAAATAAAAAATAAAAAATCAAGATGAGCAGTGTTGCAGCAGTTGAACAACCAACTTCTGGTTTACTAATGTTGACAAAAAAAGGGTAATGCTTTATAATACAGCCTGTCTTTTAGAGCTGTTGTAGAAAAGAAAATGAAAGGTGGGCTACTCCCACCTCTCGTCCGGGGTACAACTCCCCTGCGTGTTCGTTTGATAGAGAGAGTCAGACAGATGGAGTGAAGTTGAAAGCAAACCAGGTATTTATTACAAACTGAATATTCAGGAGAACCAACACATGAAAGACCGTCTAACAGCCATCCCAGCATAAGTTCTGACCCCCCTTCTGATCTGACTCCACGTTTATACCCCAAAATGACGTAAGCCTGTTGATGAGGCGTTGTTAAAATCATCTCATGTTAGCATGCACGTGTCAGTACTGAAGTTTCACGTGTCTGACTGGACCACTAGTGTTTGACCTTGACTGTGTTCTTCCATCATGGCACTATCTGTGTGTGTGCGTCACCCCCCGCTTTGAAGCAGGGGTTTTTTAGGGAGGCACTCACTCACCAAAAGGCTGCTTTGATCTAATAGCCTTTTTGTAGCAATTTAGCCCCGTACCAGTCGAATTGATGACCGTTAGTTAGGGTCATGCAGTCAACAAAATACTTCAAGCCTGAGCTACATCTCATATGTTATATGTTAATGTGTTAGTAAATGTATCATGTGGGTTAATTTGTCATATAATAAAGTCTGTGTTAGTCACATGCCATATCAAACAATGTTTTACTATATGTGTAAAGGATATATTGTGATTATTGGTTAATCTTTTATATCAATGCGTGTAAAATACACTGTGAGTAATAAAAATGATCAGATACAATGTGAGTATTGGTTATGCATATTGAATACAAGGTTTCACACAATGATTATGTCATTACAGATACTAAGATAAGTAATCATAACTGAAAGATATTTGTCAATCAACCCAAAGTATAATTAACTGAAAGATATTTGTCAATCAACCCAAAGTATAATAAACAGTTACTCTTTAGAGCGTAAGTTCCCTTTACTTTTTTTTACTACCTTTCTGGATGAACCAGTACATTCAAAATACTTACTGGGTCTTACAGTTACTTTAACTGTATGTATAAATAAAGAACATCCAGGAACAAAAGTGTAACAACTAGGTAACTTTCTAAAACTTACCTTTTATTTTCTCAACAGCTATGGTGTAACTGTTCTCTATGAATCAGTAAATACAAAACACATATGGGGTCCTACTCGTACTTAAATATAGGTACAAATAAAGCACAGGAGAACCTGCAATTTCCCTAAACTTTTGGTGCAATTTTTATATAAAATAATATATAATCATTTTGCCCTTTGTTCATGACAGTTATGAAGGTTTCATTTCAGTCACATTTCAGTGAATTATTATTCTAAGTAGGAAGAAAATGTATAGTTTTTATGGTCAAGACAAAAATACAATAGTATTTACAGTCATATGAAAAAGTTTGGGCACCCCTATTAATCTTAATCATTTTTAGCTCTAAATATTTGGGTGTTTGCAACAGCCATTTCAGTTATATATCTAATAACTGATGGACACAGTAATATTTCAGGATTGAAATTAGGTTTATTGTACTAACAGAAAATGTGCAATATGCATTAAACCAAAATTTGACCGGTGCAAAAGTATGGGCACCCTTATCATTTTATTGATTTGAATACTCCTAACTACGTTTTACTGACTTACTGAACACAAAATTGGTTTGGTTACTTCATTGAGCTTTGAACTTCATAGCCAGGTGTATCCAATCATGAGAAAAGGTATTTAAGGTGGCCAATTGCAAGTTTTTCTCCTATTTGAATCTCCTCTGAAGAGTGGCATCATCAAAGCAACTCTCAAATGATCTAAAAACAAAGATTGTTCAACATAGTTGTTCAGGGGAAGGATACAATAAGTTGTCTCAGAGATTTAACCTGTCAGTTTCCACTGTGAGGAACATAGTAAGGAAATGGAAGACAGGGATAGAAGTGGCAGGGACTTACTCAGTAAGTACTCAGAAACAACAGGGAGCGGGCTGTATTATGTAGTGTACAGTATTTAACCATTCTTACTCTGTAAGTACACAGTACCTATTCTCCAAAACGCAGGCTGTATTATAAAGCGTTACCAAAAAATATATGGTAGTTGAATATTAAAGAGAATATGAAATTATCACACCACTGCTGAACATCAACACCTCACCTGTAGAGGTTGCCAGAAGCACCAAACACCTCTACTTCCTGCAGAGGCTCAGGAACGTCCATCTCCCTCATCTCATTTTCACCATGTTCTACAGAGCATCCTAAGCAGCTGCATCACTGTCTGATATGGGAATTGCAACATCTCACCACAAGACAGCGGTTAGTGAGATCAGCTGAGAACATAATTATGATCTCGTCTGCATTCTATATGGACACATTCCATTACATCACTCTGCACCTGCAAGGCAACTAAATCTTTTCCAGTCTGCTTTTTTGGTAAAGGTATATCTGCAGCCCTCAAATGACGTTCATTACTAAGCTAACACATTTGGGTGCATTATAACCTATTATTAGTCATTGCTGAATGCCTAAAGCCTATTTGAGTATTATTGCTGACCATGTGCATCCCTTCATGACCACAACTTACCCATCTCTTAATGGCAACATCCAGCGTAATAATGTATCACGTCACTATACAGAAGTCAAGTCAAGTCAAGTCAAGAGGCTTTTATTGTCATTACATCTGAGTACAGGTACACAGTGTAGTGAAATTACGTTCCTCCGGAACCATGGTGCAACAAGCAATAGACAACATAAAGTGCAAGAGTGACGATAGTGCAAGGTAAAACACTAAATAACAATAAATACAAAAGACAGACAATTTAAAAGACAGGACAGTGCAGTACAGATTCTGTATAATAATGTGTGAAATGAGGATAAGGTGCAGAGATGTGTAACACACTGTAACATATAGAACATACATAATCACAGCAGTTACTGAGGTAGAGAGTTTATAGTTTTTTGGGAGTAACAGCAGATATTGCTGATAGGATTAGACACATTTCCGTCTGTGTGTGTGTGTCTGTGGGTGAAGTACAGTCTCTGTGTATGTGAAGGGTGGTTGGGGGGGGGTTCAGTTCAGTTTGTGTAAGTGTGTTGAGTGGGGTGGGGTTCAGCTCTGTCTCTGTGAGTTTGACTGCCTGGTGGATGAAGCTGTTGCAGAGTCTGGTAGAGAAGGCTCGGATGCTCCTGTATCTTCAGCTCGACGGCATCAGAGTGAAGAGTCCGTGTGAGGGATGGGTGGGGTCGTCCACAATGCTGGTGGCTTTGCGGATGCAGCGTGTGGTGTAGATCTCGGTGATGGAGGGAAGAGAGACTCAGATGATCTTCTCAGCTGTCCGCACTATCCGCTGTAGGGTCTTGAGGTCTGAGGTAATGCAGGTGCTCAGGATGTCGAGCTGTAGAACATGGTGAGGATGGGAGGTGGGAGATGTGCTTTCCTCAGTCTCTGCAGGAAGTAGAGGCGCTGCTGGGCTTTCTTGGTTATGGAGCTGGTTTTGAAAGACCAGGTGAGGTTCTCTGCAATGTGAACACCGAGGAACTGGGTGTTCTTCACAATTTCCACAGCAGAGCCGTTGATGTTCAGCGGGTGGTGGACACCTGGAGCTCTCCTGAAGTCAGCAACCATCTCTTTGGTTTTATCCACGTTTAGAGATTTGGTTGTTGGTTCTGCACCAGTCCGTCAGCCACTGCACCTCCTCTCTCATCACCTAAACTGGTTTCCTCAGCATTCTGATGAGTTCAGTGTTATTTGGTTGTGATTCATCCCAGTCAGTACAGTTCAGTACACCACTGTTGGAATGTGGTAAAGCAGGAGATTCAAAGTGTGCAAGTGCTTCTTTAAAAAAAGCTGTGTAATGCACTCAACATGTCAACATGGACCAGAATGTCAAAAGAATGTTTACAATATGCTGTGGAATCCATGCTATGAAGGTCTGAGGCTGTTTTGAGAGCAAAGAGAGGCCCTACCCTGTATAAGTATAGTGTATAGTGTTCCTGATAAAGTGCCCAGTGAGTGTAGGGACATAGTTACACAACTGTACAAACTGTAGCCCATCCAGAATTGGTAATTCCTCAATATTGCTAGGCCGATCACCCTATTGGGGTTACTAGCACTTGCCTCCTCCAATAGATGTGAAGTCAGCCACTGGCTCTTTTTGAAATGCAGCCGATGTAGCATTATCTATTAGCCAGCGCGCTCGGATTAAACGAAGCGACTCAACTCTCTGATGCATCTGCTAACCGAAGCCTGTGCTGAACGACATTACTTTTAGGAGTGATGTGGGCAGAAAGCGCCATTTAGCAATTGCGGTCCCCCTGGGCTCCGGCTGCTGATGGCAAGCTTCATGAACGGGATTTGAACAAGTGATCTTCTAATCATAATGGCAGCGCCTTAGGCGGGGGGGGGGGGGGGGGGGGGGGTTTACAGTCTGACAGTAATTAATGTAGTCTTATTAATCCAGCATGAATCTGCAGTGTATGTGTGGGTTTTACAGTCTGACAGTAATTAATGTTGTCTTATTAATCCAGTATGAATCTGCAGTGTGTGTGTAGATTTTACAGTCTGACATTAATAAATATGGAGTCATTTTAATCCAGCATGAATCTGCTGTTTGTGTAGGTTTTACAGTCTGATAATAATAAATGTGGAATAATTTTAATGCAGTATGAATCTGTAGTATTTGTAGTTTAAACAGCCTGATTGTAATCAATTAGGAATCTGCAGTAAGTATGTACTGTTTATAGTTTATTGTCTGACAAAAACTATCGTGAAGTGATTTTAACCCAGTATGAATCTGCACATTAAATTGTTTTAAAAATTTGACAACAATAATATTGTGGTGATCTTAATTCTGTATGAATATCCAACTTAAATTTACAGTTTGACATCATTAGAATTTTCAGGAGTTGTAGTATTAGTCAGACAGAAATTATGTATGTGAATTGATTTCAGTTGAATTGAATCCAGTATGAATCTCCTCCCTGTGAATCCACTGTGTAAGTAACTGTGAAGATTACTATAGACGAGTGTAACGTATACATGAGCATCTGCACCATCTTCTAAAATAGGCCATTAATGGAAAATTTAAAATTGCAGATACCTTCTCCTGTATGTATTAGCAAGTCAGTCCTTAGCCACAACCTTTCTCCACAGCACTCCAGTCTGCATCCCAAACACCTCCTTTATCAATCTTAGCTTCTCCTCCAGCATTCAGATCTGAGTTTAATGAAGAGTTCACGCCAAATTCTTGCTCTCTAATGGTCAATGAGCTCCATCCAGCCTGTTTCCTGTTGCCCTGGCTCAGCATGTAGACTAAACACACTAAACTCCCAAACAAGTGAACAATAATTAGCTTCTCTGGAACTCTGATCTGGACACAGCCGAGTGTGTAGCAGGAAATGTCCAGGGATCAGGCTAGGATCCAGAATTAGGACCTTTACATGAGTCATGGACGTGTTTTAGGTGGCTATTCGAGTGAAGGACAAGTCAGGGGATAAAGCACAGACAAAAAGAAAGAGAGAGAGAGAGATCAGAAATGAAATGAAACGTCTCTGAGACGAATAGGGGAAAACACTGTGGCCTGCTTTGCTAAAAATAAGCCCTGCTGCGGGAGTGATATACGAGGGGCGAGTGTCAGAATGGCAGCTTGACATTTTCTCCTGAAGGAAGAGTTTGGCAACGGTTGTGGTCAACAATGCAGAGCAGGTGTGTATGTGAGAGCGCATGCGTGTGTGTGTGTGTGTGTGTGTGTGAGTGAGAGAGAGAGAGAGAGAGAATGTCAGTGTGTGTGCAAGTAAGACATGATGTATTTGTGTATGTAAGAGAGAATGAGAGATACAGATGTGTGAGAAAGACAGAGAGAGAGACAGTCTGTGTGTATGTGAGAAAGAGAGAGAGTGAGAGACAGATTGTGTGTTTGTGAGAAAAAAGTGAGAGATACAGAGTGACAGTGTGTGTATGTGAGAAACAGAAAGAGATGGAGAGAGAGACACTGAGTGAGTATGAGAGAGAGAGGGAGAGAGAGAGCGATACAGACTGCGTACGTGAGAAACATAGAAAAGCATGAGTGTGTATGTGATAGAGAGGGAGACAATTTTGGTTAATTTGTCTCACTACACCTATTGCTTATTATTATGTTTTAGTTTTTTGCATTGTTTTAAAATATAGAATCTGTTCTGTTCTACACTCTAAAAAATTGTTAATCTCTAAAATACATTTCACTATTCTAGATAGAGATAAAGAGAATGTGAAGCGGTGTGTATAAGAATCGAGATATAGAATAACTGTGTGACAGAGAGAGAGAGAGAGAGAGAGAGTGAGTGTTTGTGTGTATGTGAGAAAGAGAGAGAGAGATCACAAACAGGGACAGACAGACAGACAGACAGACTACATTCCTCAATAAGGCATGAAATATGATACGACTTATTTTTCTGGAGCCAGAACACCCAGCCTCCACATTAATGTCCAATTAGAGCTGAAAAATTCTAATAAAAACATGTTTTAAAAACATAGCATATAATTCATTTTGGACAGGAGCATGTGAATGTGTCATTCTCCCTCTACACCTGTATTCCAGCAAGCCCCACCCTCCTACCCTAGGATTCTATTCTAAAAGTTAAAGCCCATTTCCATCCCTTTCTTATTTGTTAGTTCTCCATTTTTTGTAACATTTAAGCTGTTTTAAGTTGTAACTAATCATTTAGACTATAGGGACAGAAGTAATGCTCATTCATAGTTTCTTCTAAAAAATAAAGGCATTAAAAAAGAATATATATTTGTTGGGGATACTGTCTTTACTCTATAGGGAAGGAATTTTAACTTCTCAACTACCCTTATCCCAAACATATAGAAGCTCCATAATTCCAGACAACACAAGTCAAGCTCTTACCCCTCTAGCTGACACCTGGGATCCGGCATGCTGCCAATAGGTTCATGTTTGTTTATGCCCTGACAAACTGTGTCAGCAATGGGTGCAACTTAAAGCAGCTAAATGCATTTATTAAAATGGATGTACAGACTGGTCTTGTAGGAAACAATTCATTTTTTTAGTTAGAATACAGGTGTTCCGTTGTGCACAGGTAATCTTAATAGAAAAAAAAATTGAATATTGAAAATATTGAATGTGAAAACTTTTCACACCTTTGTTGACTTCTCAGAAACGCCGGATTGACGTCCACAAACTTTTGGACATGTGTCAACTCTAAGGTGTTTAACCGGAGCCAATCACTGTGCAGGGGGCGTGGCGTGTCTTGTCGGAATACGGGTGGGTAAAAAAAAAGGAGAGACTAAAACCACGCCCTCCCTCACCCAGCTCTCCTCACCACAAACGCACACACACACACAAACAGAAGCACGCACACACACACTGCTCGCTGGAGCTGGGCACAGAGCGCGTGCAAGAGGGTGAGACAGTGTACGGCGCGTCTCGCACACAGTCTCGCGCCTGCCTGCCCGGTCCTACGTGTTTACGGACCCGTGTTTACGAGGACGGAGCGCGCGCACGGCAACGGACACCAAAACTGGACATATCTTAACTTTTTTTTCGCGCGCACGGACACAGAGGAATTCGCACGCGGAGGAGAGCCATCTCCATTCACCGCACGAGGTCGGTTTCGGTTTGTTTTGCTTTCTTTCTTCTTTTCGTTGCACGATGCCGTGAAGCGCGCGCTCGCTAGAACCAATGAGCACGAGACTCCTGCACAGACAGAACTGAGCGTAAACAAGCGCGCACGCGCCTTTCCGCCGTCTCGCGCCTTTCTGCAACTTCACCATGAACCCGGCGGCAGCGAACGCGACGGCGCAGTTCGCGAACAGCACGCGCGGCTGCTCGCTCACCAAGACGGGCTTCCAGTTCTACTACCTGCCCACGGTGTACATTGTGGTGTTTGTGACCGGCCTGCTGGGCAACGGCGTGGCCATGTGGATGTTCGCGCGACACATGCGCCCGTGGAGCAGCATCTCCGTGTACATGTTTAACCTGGCGCTCGCGGACCTGTGCTACGTGCTGTCGCTGCCCTTCCTCATCTTCTACTACTTTAACAAGACGGACTGGGTGTTCGGCGACGCCACGTGCCGCCTGCAGCGCTTCGTCTTTCACCTCAACCTGTACGGCAGCATCCTGTTCCTCGCGTGCATCAGCGTGCACCGCTACTCCGGCGTTGTGCACCCGCTGCGCTCGCTGGGCCGCCTGGAGAAGCGGCATGCGGTGCGGACGAGTGCCCTGGTGTGGCTCGTGGTGGCGGCGGGTGTCTCGCCCATCCTCTACTACTCGCGGACAGGACTGAAACATGGGGGGCTCACCACGTGCTACGACACGACCTCCGAAGATGAGCTGCCAGGTTACTTTGTCTACAATATGTGCATGACCGTCTTCGGCTTTTGCGTGCCCTTCACCGTCATCCTGGTGTGCTACGGCTTCATCGTGCGTGCCCTGGTGTGCAGCGGCGTGGACGGCATGGAGATGAGCGTGCCGCTCCGCAAAAAGTCAGCACGTCTGGTGGTCATCGTGCTGGCTGTCTTCGCTGTCTCCTACCTGCCGTATCATGTGATGAAGAACCTGAACCTGCGGGCACGCCTCTATTTCCAGGGCCCAGACATGTGTGCCTTCAACGACCGCGTCTACGCCACCTACCAGGTGACCCGTGGCCTGGCCAGCCTTAACAGCTGCGTGGACCCTGTGCTTTACTTCCTGGCTGGCGACACCTTCCGACGCAGGCTGTCAAGGGCCACCAAAAGGAGCAGCAGGAGGAGCGAGGTCACCGCACCGTCCAAGAGCGAGGAGACGGCACTGAACAGCCTTGCGGAGTGTGTGGAGAATGGAAGCCGGCAGATCTAAGACAGACAGAACAGATAGAAGGTTCTCGCCTTCCGCTTTTGTACAGATGCAGTGATTGCGCCATCACTCAGAGACACTGTGATTGAATTAGAGCAGAGTGTCTAATGAAGGCCCTACTAGAATTTCCTTGGTGTTAGAAATGGCTAGCCCTTATTACATCAATGCTAGGGAGAAAAACTGTCCGAGAACCATCCAGGACACAGAGAGAGGATGGAAGGCTGGGACATGCTGGACATTTCTGGAGGGATCTATCAAGGCTGTGGACAGTGGGTTATGAAAGCCAACATAAGCCTGCTGCTCTAAGAGACAGAGTGGTGGGATGCTCCTTGGAGGTAGAAGGTAGCACCAGGCTGTGGTCAGATCTCACTTTCATCACTGATGACACAGATTCATGTGATGACAGATTAAGTATTTAAGGAAGCTGCTTTTTCGGACCGGGCACTGAAACGACTCCTCTAGACGTAGCCATGGACAAAAGGGTGAATTGCTGAGGGATCCCATACAAAAGCAAGCACTTTTGCAGCAGCTTGTAAGTGGAGTATGTGAAAAGAAATCTTTCCCCTGAGCAAGAATGTGTGGTCAGTGTTGTAAGAAATGTCATGCCCACACTGTCATCGTGTCTGTTTAGTGTCTAGTGTTTAATGAAGGTGCTTCATTGATGGACTGTATAGGTTGAACAAGTTCAGCATCTCTGAACCTGAAGGCACAACAGTGTCTACGCCACCTACCAGGTGACCCATGACCTGAAAAAGGCAGCAGCTCTGAAATGCTTGAAGAGTCTTTATGTCATATCATTGCTCTGGACAGCAGGTAATAAAAGCCAATGGGAGCTAGTCACTTTAATAGAGAGAGAAAGAGTGGTGGAAAGTCTCTGGTCAGTGGTCAGTTCTTGCCTTCCACTTGAAGCAACAACGACACTGAGTTTGTGACATTAATTTAGGACCAAGTGCTCACAAAGAGTGTCTTCAGATGTTCTCCACAGACGCCAAAATGGACAAAAAGCTTAATAAGACTATTCCAGAGCAAGAACTCTGCTGAGTTTGCTGGGGTTTATAGAACAGGGTCCATCCCTGTTGTTTGTGGAAGATCCCAGTATAATATATGATAAGGATGTTATAGAACATTAACTCCAAGAAACAACTACTGCAAACCAGAGCAGGTATTGAGTGTGTAATGAAGGTGCTGCATGGATTTTAGGGGTTGAGAAAGTACAAAAATGCATTTCTTCAGAAGTGAAAATGCCTGAAAAGCCTTGTTTATCATTGCTATGGACATCAGGCTAAAAAATGACCCCAATGCATTTCCGTTTGACAGTAATTAGGCTTTTATGAGGTCGTCACAAGATCTTCGTAAGGTGTCATAACTCTCAAACATCAACAAACTTCATTCTAATTGTTTGCCATTGAACGTCTGAACCCTGAACCCTAGAATGAGGAAGGATGTTCCTCGCTGGCTAACAGGACGTGTATATGCTAATTGCTAATAATTCTCCATGTGAACATATCTTTTTCATTGTACTGTATTATATTTGCCAGTATTATATGAGCAGGATGACAGAAGCTGCTGTCTGGTGATCAGTGTTCCAGTGAAAGTTTAACTGTAAACCAGTAAAGCAGAAGAATCATGCTCTGATAGGCGCGCCAGCCAATTCATGTTAAAATCGATAACACATCAGGTGGAGTGAGCTGAGTAGAGAGCGATGTGGGCGTGCGTTTGCCACCCGAATGCACTTCATTTGTAGTACAATAAAAAGAAAAGTGAGTAGAAGTTCTGCTGCTCAGTCTGTTCTCTTTCTCTGGTGTGAAGGTAAAATAAGGTCAGGGTGATGCTCCTTATTGGTGAGATCGTCTCTGAGCTCATTCAGAACTGGTGATAAAGTGGGCCCACAGTGTGCACTGGCACTTTTTAAGATGCTACAGTCGGCCGCTGTGTTCTCGGTCTGTGATAAATGAGAATGCGCTGTACACTAACTGGCCACTTTATTGGAAAAACTAACCTTGTAGCTCTACCTTGCTTTTGTAGGCCATCTGCTGAAACAGGTCCTGTGGTCAGAAACTGAGCAGTGATGAATGAGGTAGTAGAGGGGGCTGATTAACTGTGCAGGATTTAGATGAGGTAACATGTATTCTGAAAAGTCCACTATCAGCTTGGTGTTTCTAATAAAGTGACCAGTGAGTGAAATTACAGTGTAATAATAAAAATAATAAACTTTACATATAGAATATTTGATACATTACAATGCATCTTAATATGCTGTACATTCACAGTCAGCAAAGTTAACAAAACCAACAAAATTAGAAATAAAGTAAAAGTTAAATTGATCAAATATGGGTTTAATTAAAAATCAGTTAAACAAAACAAACAATTCAGGCAAAAACGAAAACCCTTTAATATGAGGATAAAAATAATAATAAAATTGTAAAATAATAAAAACAAGAAAATTAAAATATAATAAGAGCTAAAATAGCTTATAATATAAGCTAATGAGAAGAAATTCCATCTAGGTGTTTCTAGTAAAGTGTCCAGCAAACATTGAAGGTGATAAAGTAATCAGTGAGTGGGTATGCACAATACAGGTGTTTCACTTAAAGTGGCTTACGAGTAGATAAGTGACCAGTGTGTGAAAATACAACATAGGTATTTCTAATAAAGTGGCCAATGTTTAAATAATACACAATATGTGTTTCTAATACAGTGGCCAGTAAGTGGCATTACAAGAAAATAGTTTCTAATAAAATGGCCAGTGTGTTAAAATACAACAAAGGTTTTTCTTACTTAGTGACCAGTAAGTGAATAATATCTAGGTGTTTTTAATAAAGTGGACAGTGAGTAAATGATACACTCTAGGTGTTTCTAATAAAGTGGACAGTTAGTGGAAGTACACTGTAGGTGTTTCGAATAAAGTTTCCAGTGAGTGAATAATGCACTGCAGGTGTTTCTAATAAAGTGTCCAGTAAGTGAATAATGCACTGCAGGTGTTTCTAGTAAAGTGACCAGTGAGTGAAAGTACAAAGTAGGTGTTTCTAATAAAGTGTCCATGAAGTGAATAATACACTTTAGGTGTTTCAAATAAAGTGTCCAGTAAGTGAAAAATACAGTCTAGCTGTTTCTAATAAAGTGTCCAGTGAGTTAATTGTACACTCTAATAGTTTCTAATAAAGTGTCCAGTGAGTGAATAATACACTGCAGGTGTTTCTCATAAAGTGGCCAGTGATTGTAAATATGAAGAAAAGTGTTTCAGATAAAGTGACCAATGAAAAGAAATATTATATATGATTAGAAATATGAAGAAAGGTGTTTCTGATAAAGTGGCCAGTAATTGTAGTTTTAGTTCTGTTTATTATAAAGATGTTCTGAGTGTAATTTCAGTACAGTACAGTGCTCTGTTGCTGTAAAGTCATGTTTTGTGTGTCAGATTTCTCTTTCTGACTCATTGAAGAAGTGTCCGAGACATGCATTCACACGCTCAGTAAACAGCAGCATGCTGGTTTAATGTGCTTCTATATCAAATCCATTTATATCTCAGTAAACAATGATATTAACATGTCTGATCACGCAGTATAGACACCTATTTTGTGGTGTGAAAAATAACCTGTTGTACTACATTACAGCTGAGAGTTTTGTAGTATCAGCCGCATACCATAATAGATAAAAAACATGAATCCATGGATTACGATAGGTTGGTACCATGCATAATGCCAGGTGCTGGGTTCAATCAAATCCTCACTGCAGTACTATACTAAAATCTTGTAAAAAGCCCTGGATAGTAGAGAAACAATAATTGTCCCTGATGTCCCAATAGTTTTATGCATTTATAATGCACCTGTGAAAATACGCCTGAAAAATCTCTTTGTCTGGGCAGTAATTGTTTATTTACAGTATTATTTATTTTGGTATTAGAATAAATACAAATACTATTCATTCTTGGTGTGTGTCATATGCCCCTAAAATAATTTCACAATATTTCATGGTATTTTTGAAATAACTATATCATTATCGCTGATATGACAAAACATTGAATTTTTAACATACATTTTCTGAATATACTAATGGAAATAATTATTATTAATTTTTTATTTATTATAAATATGATTCTTGCATTTAGTAGAAACAAAATAATTAAAAATGTAACAACAAAAAAATCTAAAAAACAACAAAACTAAAGTGCAGCATAGTTTGTGCATGCAAACATGGGCATGATAGTGGGGGGAAAAGTGGATCTGACTACCCAGGGCATGACTGGGGAGAGGGGCCCATGAAAATCCTGATTTTTTTTTTTTCTCATGTTCCTTGTGTACTGGCATGGATAGGGGCCCACTGGCAGTGAGAGTGTGCAGGGCCCAGAATTTGCTGCTACGCCTCTGCATGCAAATAAGCTGTAAACAAATTATTAAAAGTTAATAAAGTAAATTGCTAAACAAATACCAAATACACTGCTTTTTAGAATATTTATTAATTGTAATATTTTTTAGATATTTTTGAATTGCGTCATAATTTTTGGCGATAATTTGTGTACGATGCGATATGACACGCTCCTAATTCATACAAAAGTTGTGCTTTTAAAATATTTGTCTGGTGTTCTCGTCATATTAAATCAGAGCTTAATGATGGTGAATCAGGTGAGCTGCTGCTGAAATTGAACACATCCACTAGGTTACTGATAATAAATGTATAGAATAAGTAATATACTGAGTTAGTTATGAGGTGTCACAGTAACTAAAATACGAGGTTAATTTCGCTTAAGCAATTTCAGGTGTTCCATTTAACTTATATCCATCACTTTCATCAGAAGAGGAGCCTCGTTTATAACTAGCTGATTTAACAAATTTGCGTGCGTCTGTTCTTACTATTTTTATATAGGATAAACTAACACCAGAACATCCTGATCCTTGAGATAAAACCAGCTCTGTTGAAGTGTATTAATTGCTTCTACAGCTCTGTTCCAATCATATAACCATTAATTTATTGCTTTCATTAAATGTTTTATGTTCCATAAACTAGTTCTGACCTGATTTATAGAACAAAATCATAAAATACAAGTTATGATGTTGTGTCATTTATGTTAGATCAGGATTTAACCTTAAAATATTTAGTTATTTTGTCCAAGAAAGGAACAAGATAAAGCTGCTTACTGAATTTATCTGATTCAGCTTTGACTTTGGTATCAATATTCAGAAATGGGTCTTTGTTCTTATGGGTTGGTTAAAGCTGGTTGGTTGACTAGACCGCTGATTCACATTTTGGTAAGAGTGGGTTTTAATCGCCTCTAGCACATGCTTGGAATTGGACCTGGGAAAAATAGGATCATGTACCTGTTATAGAGTGACCTATTGCCAATGCTTTTCTATGGAGATAATCCCAGTAGGCAGTTAAAAGCGATAACCACAATTGAAGCACCTGCACATGTCTGGATACTTTTGGACATACAGTTTAGCTTTAATGATTAACTAAATTCTCCATTAATTAATGTCATCCATTAAAGCAGCCTATCAATTAGAACCGAAGGCCTATTAAACATGAAAAGGGTAAGAAAATGGTCTTATTTCTGACAAATTCTTTCACATGACAGGCAGTAATATGTCAAACACGTTGTTTATTTAGTCCAGATGCATTCATCTCCAGCCTCATAAAGGCCATGGTTGCGCTGTGGTGACATAAAGAGCGCGGCACGCTGCCAAGTACAAGCTTGCACATGTCTCCAGATTGCATAGTAATACACTAACAAGTGTTTGACTCAGAAATTTGAGTATTACTATTATTCACCGTCTGGAAGTGTGGCCCATCCCCCGCCCACCCTCACAGCTCCCTCAGAGCCAGATGACGAGCCCGGGCTGACATTTTTCTGTGATAATATCATTAAAAGGCCTCGTGCATCAAAAACCGCAGATGAATTTTGTGGTCACATAATGCGACCTAACTCTTTCAGACACTTGAGTAACAGCTTGGAAGTAAAAGCCTCTTATTCTAAACGCATTCCTTCAAGTCACTGTTATAAAAACCTCTTTTGCAATGATGAGTTAAGCAAGAATAAAGATCAGTCTTAGTGCTGAATGGGATGCCTCAGTCAGCTGCACCTGCAGTCAACTCTCAGAAATATAAACTATATGAGCAAAAGTACTGGGAGATAAAAGCCCAATCCAATTTTGCCCACTTTACCCTACCACTTAGCCCCACCCCTCTGTTTTGCCTGTGCACATCTAGGGGTAGAGTGTCACTATTCTTGTTAGGCTGAAGGGGTAGGGGTAAGTGTTATGGCTACATGAGCCTTCAAACTGACGTTTTTCAAGGACACCAGGGTTGCCAGTTCCAACATAAATATCCAGCCCAAAGTCAGTCTAAAACCCGCCCTTCAGAAACTTAAACTAGTCCAAAATACATATCTGTCACACGTTTGAAGGAAATTGGCCAAACAACTATGAGTGTACGACTTTGAGTGTACGATTTTGAAGGGTTTATTATCAGTATTGCTATTTACCTAAAAGTCATTAATAATATTATAACATTAGTATTTTATTAGTTCTTTTATAACTGTTTTATGTCCCAGTCAAAAACATTTAATAGTAACATAATTAGCAAAAAAAAAAATCAAGGCATCATCTACTTTTTTGTTGTTTTTTGGGAGCTGCGGTCATTTTTAAAAGTAGCCCAAAAAACACATCCCACCACCCTTGAATTTTTGCCCGCCACTGGATTTTCAAACAAGCCCAATTTGGCGGGAAAACTACAAACCTGGCAACTCTTAGGGGCACTCTCAAAACAGAGGGCTTATAAGGAATCTTTAAAAATTATTTAAAAATGGAAATAAACACTATATTACCATAGTTTAATATGTAGTTTCAGTGTTTTATGGACATTTTCTTCATAACTAGCATACAAAATCACTAGTAGCTTATTTAAGTCACTAGCTAACTTCAATTAGATTCAAGATAAGTTTCCCGTTCCACCTTAAATGGCGCAACACACAACACAGGCTGCAGCATTTATAGTGGAACGGGGAAAAATAAATAAATAAATAAATAAAATCTAATAAAAGCTCATTTCAGCTCCCCATCACGAAGGGTTTAGGGATAGACAATAATAATTAATTGCTGCACCACCTGCTCCCTTTCTGGAAACAATACAATGCCCTAAAGCAAACCAGTTAACCAGCAGCTAGGTTACTGAACTTTAGCGCTCCACTGCTATAGCTACAGTTGTGGTCAAAAGTTTACATACACTTGTAAAAAAACATAATGTTATGGCTGTCTTGAGTTTTCAATAAGTTCTACAACTCTTATTTTTCTGTGATAGAGTGATCGGAACACATACATGTTTGTCACAAAAAACAGTCATAAAATTTGGTTCTTTCATAAATTTATTATGGGTCTGCTGAAAATGTCACCAAATCTGCTGGGTCAAAAATATACATACAGCAACATTAGTATTTGGTTACATGTCCCTTGGCCATTTTCACGGCAACTAGGCGCTTTTGGTAGCCATCCACAAGCTCCTGGCAAGCTTCAGGTCGAATGTTTGACCACTCTTCTTGACAGAATTGGTGCAGTTCAGCTAAATGTGATGGTTTTCTTGCATGAACCCGTTTCTTTAGCACTGTCCACATGTTCTCAATGGGGTTTAAGTCAGGACTTTGGGAAGGCCATTCTAAAACCTTAATTCTAGCCTGGTTTAGCCATTCCTTTACCACTTTTGATGTGTGTTTTGGGTCATTGTCTTGTTGGAACACCCAACTGCGCCCAAGACCCAACCTTCGGGCTGATGGTTTTAAGTTTTCCTGCAGAATTTGGAGGTAATCCTCCTTCTTCATTATCCCATTTACTTTCTGCAAAGAACCAGTTCCACTGGCAGCAAAACATCCCCAGAGCATAATACTACCACCACCATGCTTGACAGTAGGCATGGTGTTCCTGGGATTAAAGGCCTCACCTTTTCTCCTCCAAACATATTGCTGGGTGTTGTGGCCAAACAGCTCAATTTTTGTTTCGTCTGACCAGAGAACTTTCCTCCAGAAGGTTTTATCTTTGTCCATGTGATCAGCAGCAAACTTCAGCCGAGTCTTAAGGTGCCTTTTCTGGAGCAAGGGCTTCTTTCTTGCACGGCAGCCTCTCAGTCCATGGCGATGTAAAACACGCTTGACTGTGGAGACTGACACCTGTGTTCCATCAGCTTCCAAATCCTTGCAGACCTGCTTCTTGGTGATTCTTGGTTGACTCTTGACCATCCTGACCAATCTCCTCTCGGCAGCATGTGATAGCTTGCGTTTTCTTCCTGATCGTGGCAGTGACACAACTGTTCCATGCACTTTATACTTGCGTATAATTGTCTGCACAGTTGCTCTTGGGACCTGTAGCTGCTTTGAAATGGCTCCAAGTGACTTCCCTGACTTGTTCAAGTCAATAATTCGCTTTTTCAGATCCACACTGAGTTCCTTTGACTTTCCCATTGTAGCTTTAGTAGCTGAGTCTAATCACTGGGTCAAATGAGCCCTATTTAAATGGGCTCATGAGAAGTCAACAGCTGTAGTCAATCAGAATCACTTACAAGAAGTGAAGAGGCCATGACATGAAGCTAATTTGATTGACACAACTCGCTACATCACCAAAATTGACAAATTTTGTTGCTGTATGTATATTTTTGACCCAGCAGATTTGGTGACATTTTCAGCAGACCCATAATAAATTTATGAAAGAACCAAATTTTATGACTGTTTTTTGTGACAAACATGTATGTGTTCCGATCACTCTATCACAGAAAAATAAGAGTTGTAGAACTTATTGAAAACTCAAGACAGCCATAACATTATGTTTTTTTACAAGTGTATGTAAACTTTTGACCACAACTGTATATCTGTATAAGGTTCTTGAAATATTGTCCCAAATCTTTTATGGGGGGTTTTCACCCTTTCCCTTGTAACTCTGTACTATAAAGGTTTTTTTTTTCTGAAATTAAGGGTATTTAAAAAGTGTTTATCCTGCTTTTGTTGTAGTAACTGTCTCTAATGCCCAGGGAAGGCTGAGAGTATTTGATTGCACCCAGCAGCGAGAGCTCATCTGCAACACTTTTGATGGTATTGCGTGGGGTGCCATCAATCCAGAGAACCAGTTCTGGAGGATCTTAATTCTGGGGCGCCTTATATTCCCCGTTACTCACACCTGATATTACGCATGGTGCCAGTAATGACATCTTCTACATCTTCTACATGGACTAGACATGCTGTGTGTGCGTTTACATAACTCTCTCTGAGCAAAGGGTGCAAATACGTTATTGGAAGGGCTGTCCACAAACATTTGACATATACAGTAGTATGTAGTATATACAGAGATTGGACAATGAAACTGAAACACCTGGTTTTAGACCACAATAATTTATTGTCCTGACGGACAGTTCTGGTGGAAACAGGAGAGTTGAGGTGCACATTGAATTCTGCTGTGATTTGAGCAGCTGTGGTTTTATGTTTTTTGGATACAATCCGGGTTAGCACCCGAACATCCCTTTCAGACAGCTTCCTCTTACAGCGTCCACAGTTAATCCTGTTGGATGTGGTTGGTCCTTCTTGGTGGTATGCTGACATTACCCTGCATACCGTGGCTCTTGATACATCACAAAGACTTGCTGTCTTGGTCACAGATGCGCCAGCAAGACGTTCACCAACAACTTGTGCTCTTTTAAACTTTGGTATGTCACCCATAGTTTTGTGTGCATTGCAGTATTTTGAGCAAAACTGTGCTCCTACCCTGCTAATTGAACCTTCACACTCTGCTCTTACTGGTGCAATGTGCAATTAATGAAGATTGGCCACCAGGCTGCTCCAGTTTAGCCATGAAACCTCCCACACTAAAATGACAAGTGTTACAGTTTTAATGTCCAACCCAGTAGTACAATATAAAATACACCGCAATAGGACTCTCTGAAGCAGATGCCTAATACCAGGTGTAGACCAGAGGGGTATAAAGCCCTCCAGTACTGAGCTGGAATAATGGAGCTCCATCCATTACTTATGGATGGGATGAGCTGGAGTATTAGCTCTTTGTTGCTGAATGCAATCAAATCCTCACTGGTCACAATCTAATACAGAAGTACGTCTTTCTGTCGACAATAGAGACAGTTACTCCAACTAAAGTAGGATGAACTCTTTTTTTTATTGCACTTGTTTTCAGAATAAACCACAAATGAGCAGGTGTCCCAGTACTCTACAGTGATTGGAGGTGTCAGTAATAATAATAAAACTAATCTTTTCCTGTAAAATATAGATACAGGCTGTTATATATTGTGAAAAGAGTGTGAATTCTCTGCAGACTGTGTGAGCCTCTGGAGAACACTGTTCTTCGCTGGAAGACCTTCTCAGCAGCTGCAGAGCAGCGGTGATGAAATTATGTCATCATCCTTTACCAGAAGAAAATGGCGTGGATTGTGAAATGGGCGCTTTTAGAAAGCATTGTGCAAAGGCTGCTGATTAGTCACACGACACAGAACTCACACCATCCACTCTCCAGCTGCTCTCTCGCTCTCTCTCACTCTCCATTTCTACTGTCCTGCACCGTCTTTTCTTCAGTCTTTCACTTCATGCATTCATTCCAGACATCAATAGTGTCAGGAACTGAGTCACTGAGCGTGCTTTCATGCATACGTCAGATTATTCAAGTAGTACTGTAAACAGCATACTCAGATTTCTTAGATTGGAGTTCAGAATAGATATCAGATTATCCTCAATCCAACTAAATTTACAAAAACCCAGCAATTTCATCATTTTTACTAAAGACCTTATAAATAAATCTACCAAGAATTGTATTAAATGTATTAGTGTTTTTATATGATGTTTTTAAAGTAAATCTTAATCCATTTTTTGCAGTGCAGTTTTTAAACTCATGTTATTTAAAATGCTTTTTAGTATATCTTAAAAAGCTAATTTAATAAACTCAAACTACTTTGTTGGATGAATGTAGTTCAATGTAGTTTTTTGCTGAACCAATATAGATAATAAAATTGTCAGAAAATCTAATAAATTGAGCTTCTTTGTGTTTAATAGATTCAATGAATTATTTGGGTCAGACAGGAAAGAGTGCTAAAACAGCACATTTTTTGTCACCATAAACCAACAAAACAACAAATTAGGGATTAAAATCTTAAGTCTTTTATTATATTCTGCCTAACGTACGTTCATATTACGTCTAAAATTCTTAATTTGGGTTTTCTATGATGCTTAATTCACATTTTATTCCACGAGATTGTTGGCTGGTTGCAAAGCAAAAATCTGTTTATTGCCTGAATCATGTAACATCTGGACACCAACGTTTTTTCATTATCGGATTTTTTCTTCATGTAGAAACATTGATCAGATTACCCCTCACCAGCACAATATATGTACATACATGTGATTGTCATAAATAAAATATTTAGCAAAGTATATAAGTAAAAACACATGTGTACATATATACATTATATGAAACTATACAAAATTAGCGCAATGTCATATATTGAGACACAATATATATACCATAAAACAGTAAAGTATAGTGTGTATATAGTATATATTGTATATACTATATGTATATTCTATTTAAACATAATAAACTTGCATATTTATATATATATATATATATATATATATATATATATATATATATATATATATATATAACTTGCATATCATCACTGTCTAATAAAAACATGTATTTCAAAAACATTTTACAGATAAAACTTTATTAACCTTAAATGGAAATCAATGTAAAAGAGTTTATTTCAGGTAATTTTGGAGAACTTGTATTAGTCCATTTGTAAAGAAATTTTGACACAGTGTAACGGAGTATATGTCTGTTCAAATTATGTAGAAAACATAAAATCAACAAAAAGTTAGATACTTTTATTACATTTTTGATTGAACAGCAAAATTAAATATGTATGTCTAACATATATGGATGCAATATGCAAGATATACTACTGCATTTTATTAGTTTATCTGTTATATCTTTATGTAGCGCATGTACTTATCTGATATAAATATATTATTTTATAAGTAACATATGTGGAAACACCGCTCTTCTTATGGGGACATATATGTCATATATTGCATTTCCGTATCGTTTCTGACAAGCCTGTTTCTGATGTAATAATCTGCAGTAATCAGATTAGGATTGTGCATGCAACACACTCACTATCTTAGAAACTGTATTATTTTACATTGCATAACACTAATGAGGATCAGAGCATCTGATTAATCACAGCATCTGCCAACACTAACTTCTACAGTACTCTGAAGTAATTTAAAGTCTCTGCATGTAAAAAAAAGTGTGTTGTTTTGACTCTACAGTCAACAGGGCAGGGAATTAGAGTCACTCCTCAGGAAGAGGGAGCGAGGGAGTAATAAAGGACGAGAGCCAGCACTTTGTTCCTTTTCTCTGCACTCGTTCCCAGCCTGTCTTTGTGTGTGGGACAAAGGAGGGTGGTTATGGATGCTTAGCACTTAGCACGCTGCCCCGTCCCGGGCCTCTGGATAAACAGAGGGACTGTTAATTCCTGACTTTACACTGAGCTGAGCTGAGCTGACTGCAGGCTGTAGATCTACTCTTAACTCAACACTCCCTTTAATACCCCTGCGCTGTCCAACAGCACCTGCATTGCTAGTGTGAAAAGACTCTGGTTTATATGCTGATGCACATTGTTTAATAATCACCACCTAGTGTAGAATTCCCCCTGTAGAACCTGTTAAAATATTCTGTATGTATGTCTTAATAAATTTGACCTAAACTATCTATTAAGGATGTATGAAAGTCTGATCTTTACAACATGTGTGTGGAAGGACATCAGAAGATGAGTTAAGAGCTAGCGATTAGCACAGTAAGCGGCTAATGTTAATGCTGCTCCAGCAGTGATAGCCGGGGTTAGCAGTAGAGCATAGATTCTCTGCCCAAACCCGACCCGATCCGAGGCCCAAATTCTGGCCGTGATTTCCCACCACTTTCCTCGGGCCGGGTCAGTTTGGGCTCAAGGAAATAGTCTATAATTTAGGTGTGATAATCACAATATAGCATATAGCTAAGTAACAAATAAAACATTTTTTTAAATAAAAGTTGCACAAATTAGAATGTTATAATCACACGTGAGCTCCTCTACTTTTCCAAATTTGAGTTTTAGAGCTGTGTGTAGCTGTTCTTAAAAAAAAAACAATTTTCTTAAATATTAGGTCTATGTTTCTTCAGTGTTGCACAGTTTATTTAACATCATTAAAAAAAAAAAAAAGCTAAGTTTTAACAATCTACTTACTAAGAAAATGTTGGGTTTAAAACGGGCTCGGGCTCATAATGACAGTTAATGGGGCAGGGCAGGGCAGGGCGGGCTCAGGCAGAATGTGCACAGGCTCGGACCGGGTCTGATTTTTTGGGCCCGATCTAAGCTCTAGTTAGTAGCAGGGTACAGGCCGATAATACGGCGAAAGAGCTAGCAGTTAGCCCCTAATGCTTTTTCTGCTTCAGCAGTGCTAGCCGGGGTTAGCAGCAGGCTACAGGCCGATGATATTCACCTCTGAACAGCGAAAGAGCTAGCGCTTAGCGCAGTTAGCGGCTAATGCTAATACTGCTGGAGAACTAAACTGAAAATCCTGCAGTTCAGCAGAGTGGCTTTACTGCTGCTTATAACCTGACTGGTAAAAGTCATACATAAAGCTCACTGTCATTTTTGGAAAAAATGAAATGATTTTAAGTGTGCCTTATAGTTTGGAAAACATAGCATATGAAAAAATACTTATATAAAAGTTATATAAAATATATATATAAAAGTGTGGTCAGACAGCTTGTGCATGTATTAGTCTGCAATGTCACAATTAAAACCAAGGTAACTTCTAAGAAACCTTTTCCCAGGGTAACTTCTAAGAAGGATGGTGGTGTTAGTATCATGGTTTAAGCTTGTTTTGCTGCAGCTGGGAGAAGAATTCTAAATTATACTAGCAAATTCTGAAGGAAAATGTCAGGACATCTGTCTGTGAGCTGGATCTCAAGAGAATGTGGGCCATGCAAGGATAATAAATGACATAAACCTGAATTCTGGATCTGGTAAAATATCAGTTATGGTATTATTAGATCTAAGTGCTGCATTTGACACTGTATTTCAGAATAGAATACTTCTAAACAGGCTAGAACATTAGGTAAGACATAAATGATTCAGGTCTAATTTAGAAAGCCAGAGTTATTTGTGGCATTACTGGCAATCATAAACTCACTGTAAACTCACTGTCGTTGCATGAAACACAACAAAACTGAATAAGACTGTATGTTCTTCAACTGAACAAGAACAAAACAGACATTGTTGTGATTGGAAAGCAAGACAAAAAAAGTGCACATCTTGAATCCAGAGTTGCGTATAAAACAAAGGGCAGGTCAGAAATCTTGGCGTTCTAATAGGGCCAGACCTTTCATTTCCAAGCCATGTGAAAGCAATCACCAGCTTTCTATCATCTTAACAGAATAGCTAGAGCTTGGTGCCCCAACAAGGCCTATAGAAGTAAGTAGAGTGTTAAAACTAAGATTTTTAATTACAATTCTGAGATGTTAGAATGAGTAAAATATGTTCAGAATTATATTAATGAACAGTGCAACACGAAAGAAGCATAGCAGGTTATACACCTCACTGTGCATTCCCAGCAATGAAGACGTGTTTATGCTCATTTGTGGCACATATCTAAGGTGCCTGTACTGATTTCTGCCTGCAAATTTTGACATTTTCCTGCCTGACAGCTGCATAGTTAGAAATATTCAGAGGTGCACAGTGTGGCGATTGGCCGTTGTTTTGAGCCTACAGCTAACAGGACCTGAGGAAAGTGGTGTAAAATCTTTGCGTTTAGGTTGGGCTTGAGCTCGGGCAAAGAATCTAAAATCTCACAACTAGCTAGCTAGCTAGCTAACATACTAACGTTAGCAGCGAGTAAGCTTCATTACCGGAGAGCTATCTCACATCAGTGGCGAGCTAGCTAACATAAGCTAAAATGTTCTGCAACACAAAAATTTTAAAATATATATTTTAAAATTTTCAATACATTAAATTTATGACTAACTTTTTGGGCCTTAAATTATATGTATCGAGGTCGTAGAAGGGTCTTAAAAAGCATTAAATTTGACTTTTAAAATGGAGCAAGAACCCTGGTTATACTGATTATATAGCTTGGTCATATTGACAAAAAATCTTCAACAGAAACATATAAAATACCTATACTGGACAGGAGCTGAAAGCTTGAAAACTGTTTAAACCTACTTGACTAGACTCCAAACATGTTAAAACACTATATCTATTTGTATTTTTTAGTATCTCTTTCATAATGATACACTATATTGCCAAACGTATTTACTTCTAAGGCCACAGGTGTTTAAAATTAAACACTTAATCATGCAGACTGCTTCTACAAACATTAGTAAAGAATGGGTCTCTCTCAGGAGCTCAGTGAATTCCATTGTGGTACAAGGATAAGATGCAGCACCTGTGCAACAAGTCCAGTCGTGAAATTTGCTCACTACTAAATATTCCACAGCCAACTGTCAGTGACATTATAACACAGTGGAAGCGACTGGGAACACCAGCAAACGCATGCTGAGGAGCATAGGGTGCCGAGGTCGCCATTTTTTTGCAGAGCCAATCACTACAGACATCCAAACTTTACGCAGCTTTCAGATTATCTCAGGAAGAGATATAAGTAAGTAAAGAGTATATTGAGTTAAGAGAACTTCCTGGAACTTCATGGAGTGGATACTTTTGGCAACATAGTGTAGTTTTATTTTTAATTTCTCTCCTTTATCTCCTTTTTTATCTCCTTTAATCCTTGTTCTCAGAATATAAAGCACATGGACTTGCCCGTGGTAAGAATTATGTTATATAAATAAACCTGCCTTGCCCTGATTTACCAGGGTGATGATGGGTATGATGGCTCACCATAACTACAATACAAATATAGCCACTATATTTACCATCCAAAACAAGCAGTGAACCTTCACTACATGTGTTCTCTGAGTTTTATATCTAGTGCTGATCAGGTTAATGTAGTCATCCCTTCTAATGAATTTATTCAGCTACTTGAAATAATTGCACTAATTGCTGACACAGATGCGCAAAAGCACAGTTGTTTAGTATCTGTAGAAGAAGCATTGCCAACAGAATAGGGCTCCTTGGAGCAGAGAAAAACAAAATACATGATGTCACACCATGGACTCCATTACCCAGAATGCATCGGACTCTGATCACATGCACACTCATGCTCATACTCATGATCATTTGACTTTTACTTTTACGTTTCACGCCCTAACCTGCATCCGTGCCGAGTATTGTTTATTTCCGTGTATTTACTTTTTCTGTTTTGACCAATCTTTTGATTTGTCCCTTTTCAATGAAGCCTAATTACTTGTCTCATCCCTGCCAGGCCCTGACACATAAACCTATTTGCATCATGTCTAAAGAACCAACCAACTAACACTGAAAACACAAGGAGCTTAAATACACATAGAGGGAGCAGGAAACAGGAAACCCCTGGAGACAGTAATGAGGAGGCGGAGCTACAAATTAACACAGGTGGGAGCACTGAAGACATGAGTGGAGACAAGGAGAACACAGAGAGGGCAATGTGCTAAGGAAGGTATATCAACAAACAGGAGGGCAGAAAAAAACACAGGGACAGACGGGAGAGACACAGAACAGGGCTCAGGACATGACAGTTAAAAGTAAGATTTTGTAAAACTAAAGTGATGTTACAGCGACACTACCCAAATATTTCTAAAAATGTTAAATGTAACATACAAAAAATATTCTACTAACCGGAACAGCAAAATAAGGTTTAAAACTGGACTTCTAATGGTCGAATCATCTAAACCCTGTGGCTTTCGCGATTGGGCTTCCTCTAGACCTCCTTCCCAACTATGGTCAAACCATAGACTGTGTATAGCTGGACAGAGCATCGTCTCTCAAAAGTGAAGCCACCACAGGTCGGGTGCCCCCTGCTGTTCGGTTGCAGAAAGCTGTGTAACCCCACCCATCCCCATAGGTTTCAATGGCAAAACAGACAACTTTCAATCATGTTTTTTCCCCCAATATACTGTAATTCTACCTCCTTTATTTAAATGCAACAGCTAGTGTAACCTCTGCTTATATTGTCAATTTTTTATATCCTCACAGAATTCGTTTTTTTTTTTAACGTTATTCAGCTAAAAAGGTGTGGTTATTGTAAAAGGGCTGTGTTACACCTAGCCAGGGTGGGACCAATGACTGTATGGGTGGGACCATAGACTGTGTGAACTCTGTGGAGGCAGCCCTCAGGGGTGGGGTTATTTAAATGAGTAGGCTGTCTTTCCACAGTCTTTCTCCCTCCTCTGGTCGGGTATCAGGATCGCCAACATGGAGGAAGATTTTGGCTTCATTTTCACTGAATGAATGGGAACAGCGACATGGCGTCCATCTTTTTTACAGTCTCTGGGTCAAACAATCTCTCTGTCTTTCTATATTCAGAGCTAAACAACAGGTTTTGATGGATGAACTGTTAGTTTAGCAGTGCTGCTTCCCTGTATAAGAAAAACACAAACATTAGTTTTTGGTAATAATTGGTTATTGGGTAATAGTTACATTATTCAGACAAAGACTCACAACAGAAATGTTTACCTATGAAAGATTTCCTTTTCCTTTGTGTAAGCATGAGTGTTTGGGTATGTGTGTTTTTGTGAGTATGTGCGTGTGTGAGTGTTAAATGAATGTTCTGGATGAGTGAATGAATGGTGAAGCTTGCCGGCGCTTGCTCAGGACAGTCACACTCGTTCGCTGCTGTTTGTGTAGGACGCAGGCTTCCAGATAAAACCGGCCTTCACTAGTCAAGCCTGTCGGGACATGAAGAACACCACACACACACACACACACACTCAGGAAAAGATTTGAATTGATTTTATTTATTTAGACCTGTGTATGCTTTAGTTTATTTAGTAACTGTACCCACAGTTTCCGTATGACAGTAGGCCTACATTACATTAAGATAATATTGTCTAAAAGAAATGAACTAAAATCCATAAGAATATTTCTGCACAAATGTTGGCACATTTTGGTTTTCTATATATTTTAAAATAACTTTTTAGTGTCATAGTCAACAGGTTTACGTTGAATTTAAAGGGGAAATATTATCCCTTTTTTTACATAAGTTAGAATAGGTCTATGGGCCAAGGTTAGTTTTGTTGACAAATAATTTTTGTCATAGTTTTTGTCATTGAGGCTTTTTTTCAAGATGAAAACGAGACAATAACTAAATAAAAACAGCATAAAAAAATTAGATGAAATTAACTGACATTTTTGTCAACGAATAAAGACCAGAGGAAAATGTTTGGCAGGGACGACATCCAATCAGAACTAATTTAGTTTTGTGAAAGGTAGGGAACGGTTAGGAAGAGATCCAATCACTACTACTTGTAAGTGGAGAGGCGGGACAAGCGGGGTAGTCAACCAATCAGTACCTGTCTCTTCTGTGCGGTCAGATACAAAACCCGGGAGGACAGACTCGTGTAAACTGTTGTTACTTATGGGGTTCGACTCAAAGTTAACTGGACAGTTTCAGCAGAGAGAAAGAAGAGATATTGTATATTTCTCTTTTGACGTCGTGAAAAACAAGACAACATATAAACCGTGTGCAGCGACTCCATCTCCGGTAAAAACACAACAAATTTGTCAGGCTTCTGCAGACAAGAGTTCTACAGATCTTGCAAAGATCGATACATTTACTCAACTAAAACTAGACTAAAACTATTCTTATGACTAAATTATGACTAAAACTAAATGCCATTTTCATCACAAGGCTATGACTAAAACTAAATCAAAATTTGTTGTCAAAATTAACATTGCTATGGGCTACACAAAACATGTTCATGAAGTTCTTCTCACATGATCACTCTCACATAAAAGATCTCACCAGCTCTTCTCTTGCCAGTTTCAGTTTCTTTCAGAATGAGACGTTTTAGGGCTCTGTCACTTTTATGCAGATAAGCTGTTGCTGCCCACATGGTAGACTTAGTTTGGGCTATATTGCAAAACACAAACAAGTTTGTTCATGCTTAACTGTAATAGAAGCACAGAACTCATTATTTGAAAGTACTTCTATCTCCCTCACCTACTAACTTGGCATGGACAGTGGGTACAGATCCCTCCCTCAGACAAAGTCTGCTAGATAACCTTGCTGTATTGTGTACTTTCTGAGATTCTCAACCAAATTGACTGAAATGGCCTTTCCTCAACTGATCTAGTTAGTGGGGCACTGGTGGGAGTTGATGGACAGCTGAGGGGTGGTGCCAGAGTTATTCTATGCAGGTTTCCTTATTGTGATGCCACAATAAGGCAGCCATTCAAATGGCCCATCGAAGCAAATGATTCCTCACACCAATCTCTTTCAGCTGATTCACAGAAAACAAATGGATGAATGTTTTTCATACTTGTGTTTATGAAAGGCAGTCGAGACAGTGGAAATACAAAAACAAGCATAAAGTTTTGCATAATTTGTCCCCTTTCTATCTCTAGCTTAAATTAAATCTGTTCTTAGGGCAAAATTAAGATATTTTTTTTTCTATCTAGCAGTAAATATGAATGTAGCTTATCATTACACCTAATTTAATCTTTATTAAATGTTTTTTTTTTTTTTTACAGTAAATTCACTCTGAAATTAATTTGACCATTAATTTGACCTAAAGCAGATTTAATCTCTATTGAATGTCTTTACTTCAAATTTAATCTTAATTGAATCTGAATTAAAATGGAGTCCTTGTACCAAATTCACAAAGAGAACGTATTTATACGACAAATTGAATTTAAATGAAATATGTCTTTAAAAAATGGATTTACAACTGAATCTGAAAATTCAGTATAAACAGTGGTTGGTGTGAATAACAGTGGATAACACTACCACCACCTGCCAGTGAGCTACCACAACGTGTGGGAGACTTGGGTTCAATTTCTGGTCTGGGTGTCTATACTGTTTTACACCAATAAGAGTCCTTGGGCAAGATTCCTAAATTCCATAAATGTAAATGTAGATTTGTCAGTACAGTGCAATTCATTTTAACTTTACTGCAAATGTAATTTAAATGAAATTTTCCTTTACAGCAGTTTTGTTTTCAAGAGAAGTACATTAGTGAAAACTGATTTTACATTAGTTAGCTGTAAGCTCTACCCTAAGGACCAAAAATGAATAAAATGAATATGAAAAGATAATGTTTACTCTTTATGTAAACGTTCTGTGAATCCTGGGACATATAAGGTTTTCCAAACATCTGTTTATATGTTTTAGGATATTTATTTTGACTAATGAAGATCACTTGGCAGATAAAGCAACGTTTGGCAACATTGTGCCCACTACTCTTGGTTTCCTCTCTACTTTTTAACCTTATTCTTCTTTCTCTTTCTCTCTCTCTCTCTCTCTCTCTCTCTCTCTCTCTCTCTCTCTCTCTCTCTCTCTCTCTCTCTTTAACAGAGAGAAAGAAAAATCAGTAGACAGTTAAACCTGTCAGCCAATGTAAAGACAGTGTAAAGACTGACATAGAAAAAAAAGAGTGAAAAAAAGAGAGAGAAAGGAGGGGTGGATAGAGAAGAAAACCCTCCATTTGTAGAAGCGTAACAGTCCAGCGGGACCCAGGCAATTACTGTGGCAACGAAGCTGGGTGAAATACAGTCGCTTTGTGCCAGCGGCTGTGCAGCTTTCTAATGTTCTGCCACTGCAGAATACACACAAATCCCTCACACATCGTCCCCTGACTGCACACTGACTGGCCAGCAGGGTTGCCAGGTCCAACAAAAATACCCAGCCCAAAGTCAATCTAAAACTCACCCTTTAGAAGCTTAAACTGGCCCAAAATATGTCTGTCACACGTTTAAACCAAATGGCAAAAAAACTATGCATCTATGACTTGTGTACTATTTTGTTTATAAGAGATTATTATCAGTATTGCTATTTATCTTGAAGTCATTAATAATATAGTAACAGTAGTGTCAACATTTATTAGTAGCATAACAAAACAACTGATTTTATTTACTAATTTCTATTTTTGGCCTGAACTCTCTTCTCTCCTCTTTAATTTTTTTTTTCATCGCTTTGTGATTTCAGGTTACATTGTAATTTCTCTCTCTCTCTCTCTCTCTCTCTCTCTCTGTCTCCTGCTTTTCTTCTTTTAATGCTGTCCTCCCTTATGTTCTTATGTTCTCCTGGTTCTTAGTCTTCCCAGGAATACCAATTTAAGTGTGACTTGTACAGGTTTGCCTGCTGTGGTGACGTAACATCCAAGGCAATACCCACTTTTTGTTTTTGTTTTTTGCCGGCTGCAGTAATTTTTAAAAGTAGCCCAAAAAGACTCCTGAATTTTCACTTGTGATTGGATTTTCAAAAAGCCCAATTTGGCGGGAAAACCGCCAACCTGGCAACTCTGATGGTCACTGCCTGCCCTGCAGAGGAACTTCACCATCCGGAACTTCCTTGGACTTTGCAATGCTTTCAGCACTAGGAGACAGGGGACAAGTGCACGTCTTCTCCGATACATGTGAAGTCAGCCTCATCCTCTTTTCTAACTGGTATTACAGCATAACCAGGCAGCCAGCACACTCTGAGGAAAGCACCAGATTCCATGCTCTGATGCATCAGCAAACAGACACCTGTGCTGAGTGATAAAAGAAGAGAGCCCCCAGAGAGAGCATGGCCAATCGTGCTGTTCTGGGCTCTGGATGCTGATGAACTAATAGAAGCAGTTTAGAGCAAATCAGTGTATTGAAGAAACTTTCAATTACAGGCATTGCTGACACAGATGTGCAAATGCACAAACAAACATCTTATCTATTCCCTGTAGAGAAGTATTGCCAATAAAAAATTATAAACATGAATCTATTGGCATCATATAAAATGGAGATGTGGGCTTGAGGACTACTAAGCCCCCAGCATTGAGCTGTGGAACAGTGTGACGGTGTTCTTTGTGGATTGATGGTTCTCCTTTGAGTGAAGCCTGATAGTGGGTGCCAGATGGATGGCATCATTACAAATAAAGATCTGTGAGACAAATATCCAATCATAGCATCAGACATCACAGCAACCATATCTGACCAGAGGCCATGGAAAGCCAGACTCATTTTTAATGGAAAATCCTGTTTAGACTGCACTTAACCTTTATCCATGCTTTTCTCCAGCTTGTGTTTTTGACTTTTTCCTTCCTTCCTTATTAGGACGACAAGATAACATGCAATATCTGTCAGCTGACAGATCACGAGCGAGTACCCGAGTTCCGTTTTCAACCCGGAATGTGACAGACAACCTCCAATGGGCTTTACACGGCCTTAATGACTATTGACAGCATCTCTCAGATGCATTATCCGGGTCTTTATTCAGTGTCCAGTGTCCAGAAAGCATAATCCGTCAATCCTGCGGTCCTTCCCCCTCACCCCTGAACCGGTTTTCTCCTCCAGGAATCAATACTGTGTTGGTAATTGTGCGTAAAGTAAGATGGCTTTTTGATGTAGAGCCTGTCGCTCTGGATAAATATATGATGCTAAAATTGGACCGGTTGAGAGAGCTCTGCTTTGGTTCAGCTCTGGATCTCAAACTGTATTTTGTAAAATGATAATCTTTTATGGGGTAGTTTTGAGGGGTTCAATGCTAGGGTTGTTTAGAGCTATGAGGCTCCTGGTTTGAAAAGCATCTCAGAGTATACAACATATTAAACCTTGAGAAGGATGGGCTACAACATTGGAAGATCATACTGGGTGTTAATTCTGTCAGCCAAGAACAGAAAGCTGAGGCTGCAGTGGCTCTCAGCACAGGCTCACCACAACTGGACAGTTAAAGGCAGGAGAAAATTAGCCTGATCCAATGAACCTTGATTTTTGCTTTGGTACAGATGGACTCATCCTGCCAACATTTCAGACTTCTGAAGGAAGTCTAGTATGAAAGCAGGACATAATATCTTAAGTCACCCAGGCTCTCTGTCTCACACCAGTGTGAAAACCTTTCCTACATCTTTTTTTGTTTGTTTTAAACCATCACTAAACAGTACACTCTGAACCAAGCTGGGGCTAACGCTCATGTTAATAAACACACTCTATAGAAACCCAAATCAGAACATATTCACCCACTATAAAGCAGTTATTACACAGCAGTAGTCAAACAACAACATGTATCACCAGTTCAGAATGCCTTATTATATAAATTATTCATATGTAATCAGCAGCTTTACTTTTCTAATTGTGGGGATGTATTATTTTGGTTGGATCAGCTACAGATTGCTTCTATAATCTATATATTTTTTAAAGAATCTAGTGATATATTAGCCTTTTTATTTAGCGATGAAAACACTGCATTGAAACTGTTGAATGAATGAATGAGTAGTTACACCTATGTAGTGCCTTTCTAGTCCATTTTTGGTGCTAATACAATCCATTTTGGACTGTGGTAGGAAATCAGCATCCACTGAGGAGCCCAGGAGGACTCAAGGAGACCCCAGGGCTGAGAGGCGCACATGTTAAACACTAAGCCACCATGCCTCTCAGAAGGTATACATTCTTTTATTAAGTTACATAGATAAAATCTCATAACTAACCCTAATTGTCTTACAACTAAGTCCTTTTCTCCTTTGTCTTCTTCTCTATCTCTCTCTATCTCTCTCTTTCTCTCTCTCATACACACATACCTTCTGCTCCCGTGAAGCATAACTTTGCTAAGGTTTCCTCAGCTACCTGTTTAACCCCCTTTTTATTTGTATAAAAAGTCCAATTTAACAGTAGAAGTTATACAGTTGCTGTAATTCGTTTCCTCCATTGAAGCCTCTTTGTTCGAGCTTTTCTTTTTTCAATTTCCTGAACTTATCCTGAACCTTTACTCAGCACATTATGAGATTTTAACATAAAAATCATCACAATCTACTCTGAGATATTACAATCAAATTTAAAATTTTTACTCTTGCACAGTACACATTTATTTGTTTTATCTCCCTCCCAAAAATACAAGGCAACACAAGCATTTTAACGTGTGAATTATAACTAAATGATATTGTTATGATCAATGTGATTAATTGTTTTAATTGATTGACACCACTAATGTATACTACAAAACCTGTCTGCTCCCATTTGACAAGTGGTTTCCTACACGACCAGACATAAATAAAGCCTGCAGACAGGCAGACCTATCTATCTGTAGTGTGTTATCCCATACATCCTGTTCCTTAGCGCTCTTACGGAAGCGCTGTGTTTGCTGGCCTTGCCCTGACATTGGCTCTGTGTGTGACTGTGTGCAGCTATTTATTCATTTATACACACAATTGTGCTGTGACATTCTGAGCTCCGATCGGGGAGGCCTGGTTTGTTTGGATGTGTTTGCTTTATGCAGGCCTTTGCCCTTGTGCCACACATGGCCTGGAATATCTGCTGTATGACAGATCGTTTCCTATTTTAGCTACACCCTCTTCGGCCTGGCTGGTGGCCTATTAAAAGATCCAACTCTATAGAACACAATGGGCTCCTGGCGTCACTCCGCTGCACACCTTACCCCATTTAGGATTCGCTGGAGTAAGCACCTTCTCCCAAACATTCTTTCAAAAGTAAAACCAGAAGTGCATCATCTCTAAAGGTTGCTTTATGTATTAAATTCCTTTTAAAAGCATTAACCCACTATTTCATTTCAATAGGATACAATAAACAAATCAATGACCTTTAATAATGCATCGTTGTTAATGATTGCTTCAAAGGCCAAAAAGTCCATTTACAATCAACAGGTTCAATATCAATACTATAACAAAATGTGCAGAACATTATTACCATCTCTTTATTATCCTACTTTTACCCAGTTCTTCAAAGATCAGGACCCTACTGGTGTATGAGGTGTTAGTGTGTGTTGTGTTGTTTGTTGCACGAGTGGATCAAACACAGCAGTGCTGCTGGAGTTTTTAAACACCTCTATTATACCCTCAATTAGACACTCCCTCTTAACTGCTCCACCTTTGTAGATGTTAAGTCCTCTTGACCTTGTCAAGTGTGCCTACAGGATACTCCTGGCTGAGTTGTTTAAAAACTTCAGCAGCACTGCTGTGTCTGATCATACCCTAAATCTCACCCTAAAAACCACCAAAATAATTGTCAGATACAGGGCCATAGTTCGTAACTATAAAACACCTAAGTAAGGGGTCGGCAATTAAGTTTGGCCACGGGCCAGATAGTTTCCAAGCCATTACTGTTTTGGAAAATGGAGTGTAATGGGATGAAGTGCTACAGATTAGTAGCTCTGTAGCCTAAAGGGTTGTTGAACCCATTTGCAGAACAGTTGATCTCAAAGCAGGTAAACCCAAGAAGAAAAAATAAATAAATAAATAAATAAACACACCGCTCCTCACGCAGGATCGAACCCATGTCGTCCACAGTCCAATACACTACCGCTGCCCCCGCTAGTGAATTGGGACACAACTAGGAAAAAACACCCTATACGGAGATAGGGAGCCCAAGAATGGGTAGAAAAAAAAAAACGAGAACGGGCGGACACTAAAGTCCTTACTTTAAGGTGTTTTAAGGTCTCCTGTTGCCGACCCCTGTCCTAAGTGCTCCTATATGATTATTTGGGATGTTTAAATGGATAATATAGAAACAAGGAAGGCTTTTAATTAGATTTTAGAGCATTGCTGTAAGAATTTAGGATTAGGATGTTGGATAATCATCACCCCACCTCATTCCCAACTTATCTAAACAACAGAACTGAGATCCATCATTTCAGAGAACACAGTTCCACAGCTCACTGCTGACTCTGACCTGTACCTTTGCTATATTTATCTGCTACAGAAAGTCATATTTAATGGGCAACACTTCTCTACAAGAATCGGACAAGCTGTGCATTTGCACATCTGTGTCAGCATTGGATACAACTTATAATAATAATTGTCCTTAAACATGTGTATGTTTTTCTTTCTTTGAACCAGTAGAAGTTCCATTCTGACATAACCAATATCTAAGGCAATGCGTGAGTACATTTGATATCATGGTTTCATAATGAAATCAGATCCAGTCACACTGTACTGTTTTTATTATAACACTATTATGTCACTTTTATATATTTTAACCAATCATAAGTTCCCCACAGCGTCTGAAATAGACATAGTCCCACTTTAGAGCCCATGTGGAGTATAATCTGATTGGTTCCACCTAGAAGGAAATGGAGGGACCATGCTGTGGTATAATATCCATTGGTTATGCGCATGCCTCTGCACTTTTCTGATTGGCTGCTGAGGTGTAATGGCAATTTAATTTGCCTGAGACCTTTCACAGAGGAGCTGCTGGGCCAGTTCTGTGGTGTGGAGAGTTTGAGATGCTGTGGAACACAGTTCACCCTTCAGTAAGGCTATATACACTGATCAGCCATACGATTAAAACCACTGATAGTGGTGTATTTAAGTGAGGCAGATGAGAGAATGTGAAAATGAGAAACTGGAAGACAGAATGAGAAATTCAGAGACACTATGAGATGCTAAGAGTTAGATACCAAGAGTGAGAAACTGAGAAATACTGAGAGTAAACGATACAGAGTTGAGATACTGTGAGGTACTAAGAAATACTGAGAGAAATTCTGACAGATTCAGCTAAAAAAATACTAAAAGAGAGATTCTGAGAGATAATAAAGAGGTGGATGCTAAGAAAAATAAATGAGAAAGACAAATAAGAGTTAGACAGAAATATAGTAAGATAATGCCAAGAGAGAGAGACTGAATATGAGATATAGAGAATGAGACACTTACTGTACATACTGAGACTGAGACACTGTGATACTGAGATTGAGATACTGATACAAAGCAATAGTAAGCAACAATGAGAATGAGATACTGAGAGTGAGATGCTGACATAGTGAGAGAGATACTGAGACGGATAGTGAGATATGAAGAGTAAGATACTCACATAAATACTGAGATACTGAGATTGAGATGCTGAGATTGAGATACTGAAATATACTAAGCAATACTTAAAGATAGTAAGAATTAAATACTGAGAGTGAGATACTGACATACTGAAATACTGAGATTTTGAGAGAGATACTGAGATTAAGATTTTGAGAGATAGTAAGCAATACTGAGATACTGAGAATAACATACTGAGAGTGAGATACTGTCTTACTGAGAGAGACATACTGAGACACATACTGAGATATTGAGAGAGATACTGAGAGAGATACTGATACTGAGAGATACTAAACAATACTATGAGATATTGGAAATGAGCTACAAAGAGTGAGATACTGACATACTTAGAAAGATGCTGAGACAGATACTGAGAGTGATACCAAAAGTGAGATACTAAGCAATACTATGAGATACTGAACATGGCAAACTGAGAGTGGGAATACAAACAGAAAGATAGATATAAAGAGATAGAGAAAAGGAAGAAATCAAGGGTAAAGAGAAAAAGAGACTTAAAGAATTAAAGAGGGAGAAAGAGACAAAAGAGAAAATAAGGAAATGTAAGCCAGGAGAGACATTTAAAAAGAGACAGGAAAAGAGAGAATAATTATATCATTGTGATAACATTGAGAAAGATAAAAAAGAGATAAAGAAAGAGGTAGAGAGAAATAGAGAGAGACAGAATGTGATAGATACGCAGTAATAATGATTACGCATCAGGCAGTTTAGGAGCTGTCTATGTTTCTCCAGTTAAACAGAGTCCAGTCATCAGTGCTGTCAATGTCCATCCCCCATAATGCACCACTCTCAGGCACGCAATTTTCTGTGAGTGAGTTTTTGGCCGGGAGTCGAGCTGTGGAGCAGAAGCTCAGCCAGCACTTTTCCAGAAACGAGCGCAACACAGCCATACGCTCTGTGTTTATAAATACTGTAGGATGCTCATATACACACACTCACGATGTGGTCAGTGTGTCCTGAGTGCATGCACCAGTGTGTGGGTGTGTATAAGAGTGTGTGGAACGATGACTAAAGTTCTTAACAAAAAAAAACATACTCGAGCTCCGAGTGATCCAGCAGTCTAAGACACTGCCACTTGGGACGATTGGGAGATTGTTGGTTCGAATCCTGTTCATGCAGCTTGCCATCAGCTGCCGGAGCCCAGAGGGAGCACAACTGGCCTTGCTCTCTCTGGGTGGGTAGATGGCGCTCTCTCCTCACATCACTCTACAGGGTGATGTGGATCAGCACAAGGCGTCTGTGAGCTGATGTATCAGAACCGAGTCGCTGCGCTTTCCTCCAAGCACACTGCAATGCTGCATCAGCAGCAGTTTGAAAAGAGGCGTAGTCTGACTTCAGTGTGTCGAAGTGTGTTGGGGCATTACTAGTAATAGGGGGAGTCCTAATGAGTGGGTTGTGTAACTGGCCTTGTAAAATTGGGGAGAAAAAAAAGCATACTCATGCAAAAACACTTTTGGTTTCTTTGAAGAACATTTAAAGTGATATAATTGGACTAGTCACATCACAGCCAGGACCCTGCAAGCTCCACCCCTTACCTGGCAGTGACTAGGAGACTCACCTGTTCTTTTTAGGAGCCAAATCAGCTACTGCACGAAGACTCTTGCATGCTGATCATTGTCCCTCTATATCCTGGTCCACTATGCTGTCCACTATCTATCTTGTGTTTAATTGTGAAAATAACTGTGGAATGGAATGTCTATGGCTTTGTATTACAGGTCAATTGTAATAAAGCTTATCTGGAGCCTACCTGAAATCATTGTGTGCAAATTTGATTTATCCTGGTCAGTGTTGTGATGGTTCTGGAGTCTAACTCTGGAGCCATTGGTACCACTCTGGGTCAATGTGTGCTCCATCATGCATGTTGTGTGGTCACTCCACGGATGGGTTAAAGGTGGATGCCAAATTCCATCCAAAACAAAGTGTTGAATATGGTTGTCTTTGTCTTATAGGTTTGCCCCCGACATTTACTGGTGACCCTGAACTCTGCAGCTCCTTCAAAGTGATTGTTGGTCTCCCTGTACTTTTTTTCTGACCTCATACTTGTATGTTGGTGAGTTCTGAAGGGTGACCTTTTTTTGTTAATGCTTGGGTGGTGTTTTATACACATGTTTAGCATTAGAAATGCTATATTTACAAGAATTAACTTTGCCTTTAATGAAAAATGAATTTATTAGTCAATATAAATATACATTCTATACAAAGTACCTGGACATTAGGAATACAGGCATTATTACTGACATATAAATATAAAATAAAAACATATAAATCATTTAACTTAAGTTTACCATTCGTTAAAAATAACAGTCCCCCCTCCACTTACTTATCAGACCAGGTCTACCCGCAGAAATATTATAAGAAGATGCCACTGTTGTCAGTGGTCTGGGCTTGGTTAACAGTGACAGTGTCACACCTGGATTGATCCAGGATCACTCTGGCTCCACTATTTTACTGCCCCAATCCACTGTCCCACTGTGAGCTTTCTGCTGCATTGAGTAATAAAGCGTTTCTCTATCTCTGTCTCTCCGACGCTCCCTGTCTTTATCTGCTCTGTAACCTCTGCAGTGTGTGCTGCACTTTGTTCTGTGATCCTCCCTGTTAATTACTAACCTGAGTTAATATGTAGACCTGCGAGAAAAGAGTGAGAGCATATTTATATTTTTACACTGTAAAATGTAAAATTGTTCTTGTTAACCCTTTCAGACCCTGTGTCCATTACAATGGACATCATGTATTTCCTTTTTTTTCCTTTTGTTGCACATAACAGTAATTGAGGCCTGTTTGCCTGTCAGAATAGACCATAACCAACAATAGAAAAAGTTTACCAGCCAAAGAAACAGTAGCTGAGCTCCGCCCACTGCACTGGAAAACAGTACTACACTGTAAACCCAAAAGTGGTTGAACTCAAATTATTTAAGTCTGTTTTACATAAAATTGGATATTTCTAAACAATACTCAACTATCTTGAGTTAGTTGTGGGCACATATACATTCAAACTGAGATCTGAGATGAGCTGAACCAACTTAAAATAACTGAGTTTAGTCTGTTGCCATTATCTATTTGCATACAGGGTGTGTCCAACAGTTTCTGACTAACACTCGCCATCAGTGTGTAGTGATTCCCCCTGGGCTACCTTACAAATAAATCAAGTTGCCCTTTATGCTAACTCAGGTTTTTATTCCCCATTGCTTAAAAAACATTGAGCAAACCGGCTGCCTTAAAAAAGATAAGTAAACTCAACTTATCCGGTTTTACAGTAAAACAAACATAAAAAAGTTAAATCAACTTCCCCTTTAGTTGAAATAACTTGATGTTCTAAGTTATGCTAACTTAAGTTTTCATTATCTATTACTTAACTTTTTTAAGGCAACCGGTTTCCTCAATTTTTTAAGTAAATTCAACTTATCCGGGCTTACAGTGTAGAGCAGACAAGGCAAAACAGGTTCAGAAAACTTTTTTTGCTACTGCTTACTACTGTTGCTCTTTGTGCAATGTAAAGGTCAATTTCAAATATAAAATAAAAATGCTAAACAATGCAAAAATCATTTAAAAGCAATTAATATTTTAGTTTTTTGGATTTAATTTTATATTAGAGTATTATAGTTATATTAAAGTTTATACTGTTTATATTTATAAATAGTTTATATTTAAACAGTTTTTTGTCCATTACAGAAAAAACAGCATTTTTATATTTTCACATCAGTGGAACATAATTCAGGTCTAAAAGGGTTAAGGTCAGCAGAAAAAAAAATAATGAATTGCACCGTAAACTATAGCTAACTAATCACTTCCACTATCATTAATCAATTTCTTGATAAAAGTTGGCGTGATTAAACAATCTGTGTTGGCAAATTTTACAAATTGTACTTGAACCCTAGTTAAGCCAACTACTCTGCAATACTGCACATGCTCAGTTTGACTCATTAATTGAAAGAGGTCTGCTGAGCATTTCTGCAGGGTTTTACACCTGATGTTGGTAATATAGTTGGTTTACAGCCATTTTGAGAAAAAAAAAACTCACTCAGGTATAATCATTTTCCACAGGGTGCTGCTGTCTTCTCTTGGGATATATGTGTTATAGTATAGTTAACTGTCTAGCCTCAGTGTTTAAGGCTATAAGAGCAAGTTACTGTTTTGTGCTGCACAAACTACATGCATATGAATTTGTTGATCCTAAAGGATAGTCAGCAGAAATTACAATGCACATTTTATAGAACTAAAATTAGACGAATTAAAAACAAAGTGAATTTTAAAGTTGGTGAGATTTAATGTTTGAAGTTGTATACATATGAAAAATACTCTGAAATTAAAGCGCAGCGTAAGTACTGCTATAGACTCCATTGCTACGTCATCTATTTACTTATCCAATCAGCTGCTCCCTTCTCAAACACTCATTCAGTACCTTTGCCGCCTTTCAGATGCTGACGGCTTGTTCTCCCCCACCTCCTTCCCCACCGCCTCCAGGCTGCTCCTGTTTGGTTGCCCCGGGTGTTGGCTCCTCCTTGCCTTCCATGTACAACAGGATCTGCAGAGTCCAGACATATCAAGACATGGGCAGATGTACCTGTATTTTGTTCAACATTAAATATTATAACTAACATGTTTGCTTGAGGACTTGTAATAGTAGAACTCAAGATTTGGCACAGTTGATGGTGGTTTTCTTTGGCCTCAAAACTCAAAAATTTAGTGCAATAAGTTGCCTTAAAATTTTGAGTTCAACTTTTTCATTTTACAGTTTTACACGCCCCAGACACTTTATTAAAAATTATTTTAAAGTGTCATTTTGGATGGTGTTCAATTAAATATTGTCTGATGTGCAGATGATTATATTCTGCCCACAGAGCAACTCTTTTTTGTCTGGGTACTTTTGGACTGTGGACTGACATCTCACTGATTCAGTCTGTACTCTAATACTTTTTTTTACACCTTGTTTTTAATTTTTTATGTCTAATATATATATATATATATATATATATATATATATATATATATATATATATATATATATATTTACCTTCATTTCATTTATAATGTTTTTACATACATTTGCTGTTATTCTAATTACTGATATTCTGCAGTATTCAGTAATATCCTGAATGCATTGCTTCATTTTGTGTTTATTATAGATATTTTTATAATGTGTCATACTTTCATTGCACAGCCATGCCAAAAATCTACATTAAACCTAAAGTGAGTGTAGGCTACAATTTGTATTTGTGTGTGTGTGTGTGTGTGTGTGTGTGTACATCCTCCATTTAAAGGTCTCATGACCCTATTCCTCTTTCTCCTCTTTCTGTTTGGTTTCGTTTAGAGCTTCCTGCACTTCTGACCGACCCTTATTACAGCACAGGAAGAGAGATAGATTCACTGTGTACATTACCTGTCAAAAGTTTGAACACACCTTCTTATTCAGTGTTTTTATTTTTTTCCCGGCATTGTAAGTGAAAACTGAAGTCATTCAGACTATAAAGAAACACATAAGGAATCATGTAGTAACTTAAAAGTGTTAAATAAACCAAAATACTCTGTGAAGCCTTTAGATGCTCTTATCTAAGGTGCTGTTAACTTGTGGTTTCTGAGGCTGATAACCAATGAACTTATCCTGTGCAACAGAGGTAACTCTTGCTCTTCCTTTCCTGGGGTGTTCCTGATGAGACCCAGTTTCATCATTATGTTTTTAATGATTTTCGCCACTACACATAGAGCTATTCACTGTATACCTGTAACTCTACCTCTTCACAACTTTACAACTGATACTCTCAAACACATTTAGAGACAAGAAATTCAAATAATTAACTCTTAACAAGTTTAGCACAGCTGTTAACTGAAAGCCTGAATTCAAGGTGACTGAACCTCTTAAAGCCAGGCGGACACTGTGCGTTTTTTTTAATCGGATGCGTTCTGGAGAGCTCACACTGCACATTTGAATCGTTTGTCGTGAATGAACAACGCCTGCGATTCATCTGCACACACTGTACGGTCCGACTGACCTGCTGCGACGGGGGAGCTTACACTGCACGTCTAAACGCAGCCCGTAGGCGGAGCTTTCTTTGCGTACAAACTCTCGCTTCAACACAACATGACGCCTTGCAAAAGAAAGCGCTTAGCTTTGCTTATTTGTGCCCTGTTGTGCGCTGAAAGTCCACGGAAGAGACGTACATGGACTCGCAGGTGGCTGAGGCGACGTGGACTCTACGGGGTCCGTTTTACAGAAGGAGAGCGCATAGAAAGATTACTGCGCGTCAGGCTGCGAAAGAAACACCAGCAGCTTAAATAAAATAAAATAATTTTATTTTTTATTCTGTTTATTGTTTATGTAAAAACTGGTTTTGCAACGCTGAATATTAAACAGGCAATCGATTATTCACACTGGATAGGGACCCTCATTTACAGTGCCGCTGAGCATTAACAGTTTAAAAGGGATTAAAAAAAAATATAAAAAATAGAAATAAAAACTGACAATAAAATAGACGAATAAAATATATACGTAAAAAAGGAAAAATAGGACCTTAAAAAAAGATAATAAAAATTGACATAAAAGGTAAAAATTTATATCTTATGAAGATATATATTTAATGATTTGATTAATAAAAGAAGAAAAATAATTTAAATGAATAAATAAAAAATATAAAATATAAACTCATTAAAAATTCGTTTAAAATAACCCAGGCTTTCTGCAGAATAATCAAAGTTTCAGTTAGTTTCAGTTTCAAATCATGAAAACAGCTCACCAAAACCTCAAACTATTCTTTATATTTGACAATATTTACTTACAGGTCCTTTGCTTGTACTTACAGGCCCTTACTTATTTTTATTCAACTGAACTGAGTTTTATATTATCTGTAGCCTCACGCTGAATTCAGCTCCGTGCTGCAAAAGAGAGTGAGAGAGAGGCGCAGCGCATTTTGTCCGATTTATCTTGATTAATTATCAGTACATTTATTAGCTTAAGTTTAATAGCATTAATTTTACTACACTTCTCCGACCTTATTTATTAAAACGTTTATTTTAGAAGACAGAGGTTATTCTGTGCGCAATGCCGCACGCTGCGCTAAGCTGGCTTTGCGTGGCTAATATTGGAGCACTGGACGAGCACTGGACGAGATTTTAATTAATAAATTAATATATTTATAATTTTAATAAATTTGCCCTGGCGAAAAGAAACGAATTATAAAATATAGCTTTATATTTCTGTGCATGTTTTAAGTTTTATATAATTGACGGGCAGCACCAGACGCTGACAATGTGCTTTATTTTTCAGATATAATAGCAAAGTGAAATAAAATAAATTTATGTTTGTCAAAGTTATTTTCTCTTTTAATTTTTCTTTTCAAAAACTCCAGCTATTGACTGAGAATAAGCATCTGTTGAAATTCTTAAACAGCAGAATGCCTGTGTCTGCTATATTAAGCTATAAGTCTGTGTACCGAACATAAATATAAATCCTTATAACTGACAGAAATAAATATGACTAATAATAATTTATGGTTACTTTGCAGATTTTTGGGAAAACAGGTCGTGACGTTAAGAAATCGGCTCGCAAAACAGCTCACACTGTGAGACAAGCGACCAAAATTTCTGGCATGTCAGAAATCCCTGGTCGCGTCCGACTGCTCATTCGCAGCTCCTATGGGCAGTTAATCGGACATCGCTTCCCCTCTCACACTGCACGACAAACGACGCACGATCAAGCTAAAATTCGGCCCGATCATGAAATTCAGTCGCATCCGACCAGATCGGGCTTAAAATCGGGCTAAAATCGCACAGTGTCCGCCTGGCTTTCAGCTGTCTGAGAAAAAACAGCCAAGACGTACAAAACTGTCATCTAATCAAGAGATGATGCGTTGAATAATATAAAATATAAAACATCTTGTGCTTTGTTTAACACTTTTTTTTCCTAAATAATTACATTGTCTTCATAGTTTGGATGAATAATGAAAAAGTACTGAATTGAAGGTGTTTCCAAATTTTTGACTGATACTGTACATGCAAAAAGATGCAAAATCCTTGAGTCTCTGCACGAATCATCCTTATATTCATCATCATCTTCAGTGTGGGGCGTGACGTGTGCAGGTGTGATGGAGCATATAAACCAATAGGGTGTCAGAATGCTATATATTTATACTTGTCTACATCCAACCACAATCAGATTCACTCGATCTGGATGGAGAGGTTTATCTGAATAGGGTTTTTTTTTTTTTTGTTAAATGATGAGAAGCCGGAATGGAAACAAGCTGTATTGTAATAGATATTCTAATGGTCATTAAATAATTAAATAATTAACAAAGCAAAGTGCAATGCGCAATGACATTGATTATGAAAGTGACTGATGTGACATAGAAATATAATATAAATATGTATCTGTAAAAAATATAGTTCTAAAAAGAGAATGTGAACATGTGAATAAAATGTGTACTTGAAAGTAAGTGAGGTTGGGGAAGTGATAATAATAAATAAATATGTGTAAATAATTAAGAATTAAGTGGTTGAATAATGTCCATATGGTGTAACTGGGTTAAACTCAGTTGGTAGCAGCATCCCGTCCCCGATGGGAGGAGTTAAAGAGTCTGATGGCTCTTGGAATGAAAGATTTTCTGAGTCTGTCTGTTGTGCAGCTCTGTGACAGCATTCTGCCACTGAACACACTCCTCTGTCACTCCTTCATGATGGTGGTGTGAAGTGGGTGACTATCATTGTTCATGATAGAAAGCAGTTTATCCAAAGTCCTCCTCTCAGCTATTGTAACCAGAGAGTCCAGCTCCGCTCCAACCACTGCCCCGGCCCTCCTGACCAGCTTATCCAACCGTGTTGCATCTCTCGTCTTCATGTTGCCTCCCCAGCACACCACAGCATAGAAGAGAATGCTGGCCACGATTGACTGGTAGAACATCTGCAGAAGCTTCTTACAGATGTTAATGGACCGTAGTCCGTGCAGGAAATAGAGCCAGCTCTGTCCCTTCCTGTACAGGGTGTCTGTATTTGTTGACCAGTCCAGTTTGTCGTCCAGCTGCAGGAGTCGTCTAAACAATAATTACTCCAGTAAAGTATAGAAAACTAAAAAAATACTCATCCTGAAAATCTTTAAATATGAAATATACGCAGAGTAGTGCATAGCATAAAGTAAACAGAAACAGAGAGATTCACGCAGATAAAGATGGATAGAGGGCAGTATGGGTAATTAATCATGGAGGAGTAAAGATTCCCCTGCTGGTTCTCTAAGCAGAGGTTCTCACTTGTCTTGTCATGTTTTTCTCCACTCTTTCTCAGCATCATCCTCTGTGCTGTCTGTCTCCGGCTGCCTCAGTGTCTGTTCCTCATGGATAATTTATCACTCTCATTAACGCTGTCGGGACGGAGGCAGGCAGGGAGGTTAGTTACTCTGACTGCTCTCCAGCTCGCAGCACGCCTGCGGGACAGCTCCACATTCAGCACTCAGCAGACTCAAAACACGGCTACTCTCAAAAACCTGTCACTAATAACCCTGCTGACTGACAGGTCAAAAAAAAAAAAAAAACAGCTCAACACCAGCCTTGGCTGTTAGCTGGTTTTGGGTGGTCAGGGTGGTTTAAATGTTGTTTAAACTCAAATGATTTAAGTCTGTTTTACATAAAATTCAATATTTCTAAACAATACTAAACAAAACTATTTGGAGTTAATTGAACATTTGTGGGCACATATACTGTACATTCAAACTGAGATCTTTGAGTTGAATCAATTTATAATAACTGAGTCTTTTCCATTGGTTTCTGTCACAATCTATTTGCATACTGGGTGTGTCCAACAGTTTCTGACTAAAACTCACCATCAGTGTGTAGTGATTCCCCCTGGGCTACTTCAGAAATAAATCAAGTTCCCCTTTTGTTGTAATACCTTAAAGTTTTAATTTATGCCAACTCAAGTTTTCATTCCCCATTACTTAACTTTTTGAGCAACTAATCTGAGGCAGGTTGCAAAAACTGGGTGATGGGCAGCTTATCTGTGGTGGGTGATGGGGAAGGCTGACTTCCAAAAAAAAAAATCCCTCAGTCTGCCCAGATAGGTGAACCTGAGAGTGAAACATCCTGATAATCAGGCTTTCATTTCTGCACTTTTTTAGTTTTTGGTTTGTTGTTTGGTTGTTTAGCTAGGATGCTATATAGATGCTTATAGACCAGCTAAACCATCAAGTTTCCAACATTGCAACTTAGTTTAAAGAAGTAATCTCCACATCTTCTACGGTCAGTTGACACTAACTGTAGCACACTAGAAGTGAAAGAACTGTAGATTTTCTGACAATCTGGGTGTGGCCTGATGACCCTATGTTCACATTGGCAGGCGAATGAGCAACAAATGACTAGTCATTTCTTTATTTTTTTATTTCAAATTTTTCCCATTTTCTCCCCAATTTACATGACCAATTACCCAACCCACCCACTAGGACTCCCTCTATCACTAGTAATGCCCCAACACACCAGGAGGGTGAAGACTAACACATGATGGTTCCTCCGATACATGTGAAGTCAGCCCCCACTTCTTTTCGAGCTGCTGCTGATGCAGCATTGCCGAGCAGCATCACAGCGTGCTTAGAGGAAAGTGCAGCGTTTCGGTTCTGATACATCAGCTCACAGACGCCCTGTGCTGCAGACATCACCCTAGGATTGATGTGGGGAGAGAGTACCATCTACTCACCCTGAGGGGGCAGGGCCAATTTTGCTCCCTCTGAGCGCCGGCAGCTTAATGGCAAAGCTGCCTGAGGTGACTAGTCATTTCTTATGAGAGGACACGATTTGTAGCCATAATTTGGTGACAAGCAACAAATTGCAAATATGACATTGAGCGACATTCTGAACCGATTGGTTGACCAAATTCTTCTGACCAATCCAGCTTTTGCCCTCTAAACTTTTGGTTACTACTGCACATCTGCATGAGGGTGGTTCTAAACATAAAGGAGAGGGTAACTGCTGATTAATGATTCTCTTTTGGTTATGATGCACAAATGCAGGGACAATTTGCAGAAAAACTAGGCATGGACGAAAGTAGTGGATGGCTTGATAGTAGCTTGGTAGATTAAACTCTGTGTTAAAGGGCCACACTGATACATGACCAGACACGACAAAGTGAGCACACCCACAAGAGATTAACTGTTGGGTGATGCAAGCAAATTATTTATTAAAAAATAATAAAAAGCTTCTCTGATGAGCTTTTGTTTACATTCCCCCTGTCTCTCTGTTGCGCTCAATGTGACTTTAGTTTCCACCCGTTCTCATTTTTCAGCCCGTTTTTGGAATCCCTATCTCCTTATAAGGGCGTTTTTCTTGGCCGTGTCCCAATTCATTTGCTGGGGCAGCAGTAGTTTATTGGACCGTAACCCTGACAACACAGGTTCGATCCTGCGTGAGGAGAGGAGTGTTTTTTCCTTTCTTCTTGGGTTTACCTGCTTTGGGATCAACTGTTCTACAGTTGGGTTCAACAACCCTCTGGGCTGGAGAGCTACTAGTCTGTACTAGTTCTAGTCTATCCCATTACACTTAATTTTCCTAAACATAATGGCTTGGAAAAGATCTGGCATGCAGCCAACTTAATTACAGACCTCTGACATAAACCAAACTCTTTGGCATCCAAGCAAGGAAAGCGTTTCAGCCTGCTACTGTTACTAAATTAAAAGCTTAAGTAATATAGTTAATCATTTAGCGCACAGTTATCACTCAGACAAACCCTTTCAGAATGGACCTTTGAACCTACACCTGAAATAAAAATTATTGTGTGTGCCTAAAAGGGTTAACTGGTCATGTCTTTTTAGGTGTTTGGGCTCTCTGTAATTGCAGGCTGAGAACATTACGGCTAGTCTAGCTCCACATGGTGTGATGGTGTGAGGAGCAGGACGTTCCATTAACTCTAAGGGGCAGATCTTGTTTCATCACTATATTAGCTGTAATAAAGCTGATTTATATATTGAATCATAATCATCTAATTATCTAACGGAAAATGAAGTATTTTGGCCTATTGTCAGTCTAAGCTTTCAGCACTAACCCAATGACACCATCAGACAGGCTATAAAACTACAGTACATGTCATTATTTCTATTACTCTCTCTCTCTCTCTCTCTCTATCTCTCTCTCTCTCTTTATCTCTTTCTCTTCTGTTCAGTATGTTGTAATAATCACTGGAGCAGCAGCAGATGATCTTAATAATACAGCTCTCTTGTGCGTCTGCTGATAAATGTCCTCTATAAGAGTGAGCTGCTGCAGTATCAGGCTGTTCTGCTGTCTGGGCAGGTGGACCCACAGACAGCAGACATTTGTCTCTCTTACACACACACACACACAGACACATTCACACACACACACACACACATTCTCACAGCAAGTGTCAGACTGATACTTATCCACTATGAGCCCGCAAGGTCGTCCAGTCACTGGCAGGACAAGCGTCTGCAGGGAGATTGCAGGGAAACTTTTGTGTTTTATTTTTTTATCAGGATTTCCGACTCCATGTTCTCATACACATACACTCACTGAAAAAAGAAGCACTTCCCGGATTGCTGCAGAACTTAGCATAGCTGTTATGTCAGATGTAAATATAAATTATCACGTGTGTGTTTTTTTTTTCTTAACACGGGGTCTTGCCACAAGAGGCTGTATAAGTACTTCTGCCACTGCCCTTTTACTTTTGGGTAGTGTACCTCTTGATGAGAGATTTAGGCCCAATCCAATTTCACCACTTGGCCCTACCCCTCTGATTTTTGTAAGGCTGGAGAGGTAGAGGGAAGAGTTAGGGCTACATGGCCCTTTTAAATTAAGATTTTTCAGAGGCACATTCAAAACAGAGGACTATAAGAATCACAGGCAAGATGCGGCACCAGCGAACCAAGAAACCCACAAATATAAGTATTTTCCATCTTAAAATGAAGATAACTTTATATTACCATAGCTGAATGTGTATTTCCAATGTTTTTGGCCATTTCCTTAATAAAAAGCATAAACTTGTTCTCAGTAGCTAACTAACTATCTTTCCCATTCAACCTTAAATGCTGCACCATCTTTCCACTTTCTGAAGACATACAAAGCCTTAAAGTTAACTACCCAATTAACCAGCAGCTAGGTTTCTGACTATAACACTCAGCTGATACATATCTGTATCGAGTGCTAACCAGTATCTCATCGACCAAAGGCGACCCAACTGTCTCTTTTCAATTTGACAGTTTTCCACAATAAATCATTTGCTGTAATATTACTAATCACTTACATATATCAACATTACAATATCCTTATTGGTGCCTGGTGCATTACTTCTTTGTCATTGGGCTTATTTAACAACTGCTCTGTCAGATCCACCTGGGAAATTAAATAATTACTTTGAAATCATGTTGATGCTGCTAACTGCACTATGTAACTTTAGTGAAGCAGGCATGCTCACAAGAAATTATTTGGGTAACCCAAGTTATCATATTCATATAAAATCCTGTCATAATATTAATAATACTGCATCAGTCCAAATGGTTCTGTACCTCACAGCTTATTAACTAATGCATGTGCACATCTGTCCATGATGGGGCCCTAGAAGTGTGTAAAATTTGTATTTACTGCAGTAGAACACATACAAATTCCACTCTGCAACTGTAGGGGCAGCCCAGGAGCAGAAAATACCAATTCTTGCATACATTTGATAAAAACAAATATGATACATTTTTTAAACTATGAATTTATTTTTTTGCATTTTTTCCCTCATGCATAATGTTCCAGAACATTGCATTAAATAAGTACAGAGATTTAGTTTCATGAGGAGCTGGGCAAACTGATATGAGCAGTGAAATCTCTGATTAAATTTAGGCCGAACCGTTCCTGTGATGCTCCGAGAATAACCCTGGCTGGGTTTCAGGCAGTTCCTGGCTCTGTGGTGGAGTCGGGATATAACTCTTTGCCTGCACCGTGTACAAAACATCAGTCCCTCTGTGGTACAGGTCAGATTCACTGAATGTGTCACATACCAGAGCAGGGAATAGAGGAGTGGATCTGGCAACATTTTCAAATGTTGATCTTGGATGTCTCAGCAGACGTATTTGAGATTCTCATTTAGGTTTTATTTAGAGACAGTGGTGGCCAGACAAATCTCTCAAGTGAGGCCAATATTATGATCCTTGGTGTTATGATGAAGTGTTAAATATGTAAATTAACAGCTATCTTACTGTGCAAATTAACAGTGCCACTTTCCATTAAAGCATAATTACTACATAGCTATATAAATATCTTTATATCTTTTAGTTACATACTGAACAGTGTTCAGTGTAAATACATTTTTGAATAAAATTATATTGGTTTTACAGTGACAGAACAATCAATTGTGGTCATCAGTAACGTAACCTGTCAGTTTACCCCCACCAGGCCCGGAGTGGCTAATCGGGAGATTCGGGAGGATTCCCGATGGGCCGGCTCATGTCAATCTCGAGTTTGGGCCGGTTGGAGGGAAAAAATTATTTTGACACTTATCTGTCCCTTATCTAATCTTATTCTTGCATTCATTTCCATTCAACTACGTATGCATTCTCTATTCATCTGACAGCACAGCCCCTACTTCGCAATAAATTAGATGGGTTTAACCACCTGAGGGAATTCTCCCCTCCCAAATGTTTGACTTGGTTGCGCCCACGAGTGGTCTTTTCTGGAGCGATAAAATTAAATATAGCAACAGAATATCACAGAATAGTCAGTCGGCTGTGATGGAGGGAAAAAGAGGCCAGGTGGAGCCAAAAAGGCCAGATTAAAAAAAGAGAGAAGATGGAAGAAGAAGCTGCCAAATGTGCAAAATTAACAAACTTGTTTTCCAGAGGACAGACTCTAGCTGCAGCCGGTAAACAGAGATATGGAAATAATCTTGAATTGTCAGCTGTTGCGCAACGTTTGCAATGTCGACTTAGCGTAGTTTATTTTGTAGAGCCCAATACACATTATTAACCTCCTAACACGATGTGCAGTAAATAAAACACATACAATTTAACAGTTGGAGAGATACAATAAGTGCAATCACAATTCAAAACTACATCACTCATTTGTATATAAAAAGTGATTTACTTTTTTAATAGTTTTCTCTCCGCTTAAAGCATAACAGCGGCATCTGTCTTATAATTATTATTAGAAACTCTTAAAAAGATGGTTAACATGGGAGTGAATGAGAGCGATCTGGAGCTGATTGGTCTATAATATTCAGAGGCAGGACTGTCTGTCCAGAACAGTCTAAGCTAGTTTAACACTGCTTGAATGTGATAAAAACTTTTTCTCCTTCTCGCCCTGTTGTGGGGCGTCACCCTATTGCCCTAATGAAGAAAACCCAAGTGCTTAGAAATCAACTTGGTCACAGATGTTTCTCCTAAAAAGGCTTAGTAGAATAGCATTAGACAAAAATGAGACATAAGATACTTCTGAGGTTAAAGGAGTCAAAACAGAGAACTTGGTTTTAGACACTATGAGATCTGGGAAGATCTATTGGCAGCCTGCCAGTTAATGCCCAGTGCTCTTACCATTGAGCCACCACTGCCCCAACAGCTAGGAAAGCTACAGAGATCTAATTTTGTTGTCACATTTTAACATTCATCATGTTTCTCTTCTGCTTTGAGTCTTTCTACTTCTCTTTTTTCTCACACAGATGAATACTACACCACCCACAACAGAACACACAGGCTCAGCCCAATTAAAGTCATCCAGGCAATGTTGATAACTGCACTATGTAACACTGACGGGAAGGCGGGCAGGACAGCGCTTGTGAGAACTGTCTAATTCAGTTTAATCCACGTCATGCTCGGTAAAATCCGGTAATATTACTCAAGGGCCTCAGTCCAAATGTTTCTTTCACTTTCAGTGATGGTTTTGTATCTCTCAGCTTGTCTAGAAATGTGACCCATTCAAACTTATCCAAATATGTTTACAATATATCTATAGGGCTAGATATGGCCAAAATTTATATCAGGGAATATTTATACTGGGAATATATATACAGTATTTCTTAATTTTGGACAATACAATATAATTCGAATAACAATATGTGTCTTTAATCATGCACTGACAGATCTGGGTGATCACACTTTGACGCAGGTTTGAACACATCTCAGGGAGGACTTTGGCCAATTCCTTTATACAAAATTTCAAGGATATTGCTTGGCAATTTGACATTTGAGACCCCTCCACAGATTCTGTAAGAGAATGTCTCTTTCTCACCAAGCTTCGTAGTAATAGTCTTGTAGACCAATTCAGCCTTGTGCAGCTCTATAATCCTGTCCCAAACTTCTTCTGGTCTTACCCATGGTGGTCAAGAGGTTTGAATGGAATAAAATAATACTCTGACAGGTGTCTTTTATATACAGAATGAGATGAGATTAGGAGTACTTTCTTAATGGGACAGTATTAATGTGTGTGCTTTGTGGGCACATAACCGGTCTGTGGAAGTGAGAATTTATGCGGGTTGGTTGGGGATCAAATACTTATTTCACCTAATCAAATACAAATTAATGTATAACCTTTATTTAATGTGTTTTTTTTTTCTGGATGTTTTGTTGATATTTTGTCTCTCTCTGTTAAATCAAGCGTAGCAGAAACAGGATAGACTGTTCATGTCTCTTTAATCTGTTTTCAGTCAATTTTTTTTTGCGTTTTCTATGCTGTCCCATTTTTTGCAAATTTGGCGTTGTACAAAGACATAAAACAAGCAAATGACAAATGATTCGCAGATGATGCTGCTCTGGGAATGTTAAGCAGGAAATTCACAGGCCAAAACACACTGGCTGACAAATATCATCTGAGTTGGAGACAAGACAACCATAATGTGTAACCACAGTGATCTTGATGCTTAGAGCAAAGTGCTGATGGTTGTTTTCATTGATGCTGTGGCTAATATGGTTTCCTCTGCTCCCTCTGTGACCTGGGGTCAGCTGGAACAATTAGCCCTGGGATCAGCAGAGAGGCCGTAACCACACTACCACATCTTCATCATCACCATTACCTTCATCATCATTTATAACTATCCTTTTTGTTTTTAATTGATGGCAGATATTTGTCTGTATTAGTGTATGGTTAGCAAAAATAGCCAGCTATCATGGTCCTGTGGAGATCACATGGGCTAAGTTGGGTTCCAGGTGGACATGGGCTCTCTGAGTGGGTTTGTACATGTGTTGATACTGGAAGCCAATTTAAGAGAGGCCTTCAGTTGCTTTGAAGTTCCCCTGGGATCCTTTAAGAACTCGCAGAGCATTATACACATTGCTCTTGGAGTGATCTTTGTTGGTTGAACTGGGGGAGGACAGTAACGGTCTGGAATTTCCTCCATTTGTACACTGAATTATGTCCAACTGTGTCTGCGACTGGGTCCAAACTCTTTAGAGATGGTTTTGTTACCTTTTCCAGCCTAATGAGTATCAACAAATCAAGTCCTGAGAAATCTCATTTGTTTGTGCCATGATACACTTCTACAATGTGTAGTAAAGAGCAGAATTTAATAGTTCCCTGTTCTTTAAATAAACTTAGAATAGACTTCTCCCACTCACACCTGATTGTCGTCCCATTGATGGAAAACACCTGACTTTAATTTCACCTTTAAACTAACTGCTAAACCTAGAGGTTCACATATTTCTTTACCATTAACATTTTCCTCATATTTTTCATATTTTTTTTAATCTCATTTATTTAACTGGGTTCTCTTTATCTACTTTTAGGACGTGTAAAAATCTGATCATGTTTTAGATCATATTTTTGCAGAAATCAAAAAAATTCTAAAGAGTTCACAAACTTTCAAGCAACACTGTATTTTAAAAGATCCTACTGCAGCACTTCAGAATACAAGTGGACAAAATAAACTTAATTAGAGTAGATTTATTACTTTTGATACTTTTAAAACAAACCATTTAAGAGTTTAATTCAAAATGTGTATAGTGTGAAATGGTCTGTTGTAGAAAAATCTACTAACAAGGTGTCTTTACAGTGGTGATAATGGTAACAAGGACCAGTCTACAACATCACACAAAAGTGTCCACTAGGTTTTTTTTTTTTGTTTTTACTTTTTTTTAACACTCTGTATGCATCCCTCCATCATAATACATAACAGTATTAAGACAAATTTAATCTGTAAACTATTGCAGAGCAAAGTTTCAGGCACCAGGCAGAGTATACAAACTACAAACTACACAGAGTAATGAAGGAGCTTTTGGGGGTATGGTCCAGTTTGTTGCATTCTCTTCCAAAGGCTGTTCTTTTTAACGTAGGGAAAAAACAGCATCCCTGCCTGGCTGCTCTCAGGGTTAGCCAAACCTTACTCACATCGATGCATCAAAACCCTTACTTGGCCAACGCTTCTGTGTTAAGTGGCTCTAAGCATCCAAACAGCTACTTCCTCTCACTCTCGAGGAGCACATCTGGACAGCCCAGCCACCCTCTCCCTCTTCTTCATAGCGGAGCGCCGTCCACACTCTCGCGGCGTGATAGGCCTAATCGTCATGGCCTCTGACCCCTGTTTCTATCAGCTGCTCTGTATTATTCATGCGAGTGAAATGGCAGGCGTGAAAGGCGGTTATTGTGGGCCGGGTGAAAGGGCCTGTGTCCGGCCTTCTCTCCGCTCCATCCGGCTGGTTGACCGTTGGTCAGAACCCCTTACGATACTGTAGCTGCGAAGCAAAGCAGAGCGAACAATGCTGCTTTTTTCTGCGCCGGTTCGGCTGGACCGGAGCCACCGGCTGAAGCTTGTGGTCAGTGCAGCTTTCAGCTGTTTCCCCCTCGTTCCTTTCATCGCTCTGGCTTATTTTGTACTTCTTTTTTCTACCAAGTTGTCCCGCCAAATGTGGAGGCTGGAATGCGTTCAACAACTAATTCACTTAGGCTGATAATAGATGATGTCATTGTGCCAAGCTCAGTCACTTTGTACAAGGGGACAGTGAATAGGGGTAGAGCTGCGGTCAGAGTGTCAAAAGTTGTAGATTTTTAACCTTTTGGGATACAGTGGTCTCTGCAGGAAACTAGAATTTTTTTTAATGTATTCTAGGACAGGCAGGCAAGCAGGCAGAGACGTAAGCCTATAGAACTCTAGCTACCCAGCTCAGCTCGCTGATTGCTCGGTGGGCAGCCACAAAACTTACATGATGTTAGTTAAGCAGATAAAAGCCTAGAAAAATGTATAATGTACATTTTCATCGCCTGTTAACAGCATACCTGTACTTTAGCTACAAAATTAACTGTTGAAATTAGCCTAATAACAAGCTACCTATCTAATTTAGTACCTACTGACTGGTATATGTAGCTTTTTTAACTAGCTACAATAATAATGAAATTAATTAAAATGTGGAGTGGGTTATCTAAAATAAAACATAATATGATAATATGTAGCTATACTTAGACTGTTGTTTCCACAGAGATTCCAATTCACAGCTCACCAACTACTACCTCAGAGAGCAGTGATAAAGGATAAATGTGCTCATTCACAAAAAAAGGACTTTTTCGCTGGGATAACAAGGCAGTGGGTAATTGAGTTTCCTAGCTAGCATTAGCAAGGTTACCTAAAACAATCTGGAAAATGTTGGATAACTCAGTAACTCAGTTAGCTACACATGCTAACATGAACTGCATGATCAGTTACAACTGAAGTGTCAAGCAGATGTGTTGTAATTTATCTGATTACTACCTCAGCAGTGATGAGTCCTATATTTTTCTCAAACTAATGCGCACTTAAAATCCTTCTAAAAAACTCTCCTAAAAATCGACAGTGCTTCTTATGTATTAATTTTATCAGTCGTTGTAAGGTTGTAAGGAGCAGTAAAGCCAATTCGCTGAAGTGTAGCGTTATATAGGAGTTTCTAGAGCAGTATTAGCATTAGCCGCTAACCGCGCTAAACGCTAGATCTTTTGCTGTTCAGAGGTGAGTACATCAGACTGTACTCTGCATGTTTACCGTGTTAAAACAAGCTACATGGGACAAACCATTAGCTGATAGCACCCTGGCTTACCTGAATACTCAGGGTTTCTCTGTGTAGAGCTGCTAACCGCAGCTTGTGCTGCTGCTAAACGCGTTCATTATTAGGAATTATTAGGAGCTCTTTACTTACGCAAATGAACAGGAGAGAAATCTGTGTAGATTAACATCCAGCACTTGTTTGACTTTGAAAGAAAATGTTTTTTTAAGAATTACAATTAGATGGTGACATCCTTGTTCCTTACTATTGTCATTTAAATGTGCCTTATAATCCTGTGCCCCTTATGTATGAAAATAGACCAAAAATAGATGTTTATTGATATTCGCCCTAATAATATGGTATGCTGAAAATATACATCATAAACCGAAAGTTAGACTCTATAGTGACTCAATTTAGCTACTAATGTGATTATATGTTGAGAAATTATCTTTGACTGAAATGATCACTGTCTAAATCTGTTTTATTTTAATGGTTTGTAATTTGTCCATATCAGTCTAACAGGGCTAAACAATAGCTTTTAAAACACAGAGTATTTTACTAAAACAAGTAGTATTTTCAGATACATATACACAGTATATTGTATTGCGTAGCTCCTAGTTTTTGACCAGTAAAATAGCTTGCAATATACTTGTCTTTAAAACTCCAATCCAGTATAGATTCACCTTAAACTCTGTCTTTGTGGAAAGTAGAAAGTGTTCAGATGTCTGACGTAAACACTGCCTTACTGAGATCCAAAATAAAATGATGTGCCTATAAAAACTGACCTCAATATACACAGAAGAGTTCACAGCAAGTCTGCTTTTACCGACAGAGAAACAGTACACTGGCAGCAAGAAGACATGCAAGAGCAGTATGCAAATAGATCATGAAGTGTTTTGTATAGGTGGTGTGGTGTTATCTTGTAAGTAAGGTTCAACACTGACCCATGTGCTCATGGCCTGATAGTGGGCACCAGATTTCCAAACTTTTTTTGAAATTTAACATACTTTTATCCACAGTGTCACATGTGTATAAGGAATACATCATAGAAGGTATTACTACCCACAGTGGAAAGATCAGTGGGTGGTGCTGATCATGGAGGGGTCTAGCTAGAACTGTCTGTGCAAACAGACAAGTGACTGTGGCAGAAATTACATCCAATAAGACCCAACACACATATTCCACAGGAAAATGCAGTTGTGTTTTTTTTTTTTTGATCAATGGAAGATGGCAAAAGTCATTGGACACAATATTAGTCCCTGTCCCTGTCCAATGTAAATTTACAGTAAAATTCAGCATTAAGTGTTTACAATCTAACATTTAATAATACATCCCAAAAGGGCAGAAACATGCATTTAATGTATTTTCTAGTTTCTTCATTTTTTATTATATATTGTAATATTTATTTATGTATTGCTCAAAATAAAAAAAAATTACATATGTTTTCCATATGACACCTTTCGCCTTACAACCAAATGAGAACATAACATACACTTACCCATACCAAAACACACACTAACACCTCATACACCACCACCATACCAGTACAATCACTAAAGTCCTGATCATTGAAAACAGGGTGATAAATAATGTTATAAAATAGGGTGATAAAAAAGGTTAGTAAATAATGCATTATGTATTTTGACACCTTTCACTTTAAAACCAAATGCTTTTTATAGACAACAAAATGCTGTTGTCTAAAAATATATCTAAAGTATATTTCATAGGTGAACCTGCCCACACATACAATTTTACTGCAGATTAGGATATCCTCCAGCAGTATCTTAATTTATTTGTCTCTTGTTCCTCAGCCAAATGCTGTGACACAGGGTTGGAGACAGAGAGAGGAGTTAGACGGATGTTTCTGTCTGTATTTTAATGCCAGACTCCAGAAACCAGCACTGATATCAGTCTCTCTCAGACAGAGGAGCAGCCTGCAGAGTCACACAACCTGAATTCATCCATCTCAGACCCACAGACACAAACTTCAGTCCAGCAGTATATCCAGCACAGCAAGATGCTTGCTTTAACAGTACTGCCCTCTTCTGGTCAGCTCTGAATAACACAACACAACACATTTGTGTTATGAATTACGAGTCACTTCAGCTATGAATAATGGTTATAGAAATAATGGCTACAGTTAATAATAATAAAGGGACATGGAAGTGTAAATTAGAGAGTACATTATGGGCTCATAAAGCATGTTAAGTAGTGATCAGGTCTAAACAGTCAGTAATTTTATTTGTCAGACACAACAAACGGCCTTTGAAATGTTAAGATATAAATCAGTGGTTATTATATTTTCCATAACATTAACACCACCGCCTTGTTTCTACACTTACAGTCTACTATCTGCTGAGCTCCATTGACCATACAGGAGTCCTTAACACATCAGGACCCCACAGAAACATCTCAGAGTGAGTATTATCTATCAGTGGATCAGACACAGCAGTGCTGCTGGAGTTTTTTAAAGACAGTGTCACTGCTTGGATAAGAATATTCCACCAACCAGAAATATAATCATGGCTAAAAGTGTTTGCACCCTTTATATATTTTTTTTATATTTTCAAAAAATAAAGTATTTCTCCCAGTAAATTAATGCAATTAGACGTTTTTCATACATGTGTATTTCCTTTCTGTGTATTGAAGCGACACAAAAAAAAGAGAAAAAAAAGCAAATTTGACATTAAAAAAAAAAATTAGGGGTGCCAACGCTTTAGGCCATGACTGTATACAAGCAACAGCATCCTGTGAGCAGCGTCCACCAACCATTGATAAAAAGATGGGGTCCTGACCATTGAAAACATAATAAATTGTGCAGAAAAAAACACTACTCATCCATTTGGGCTTTGGTTTGATTATGAGACACTGTGTCTGTTGGTCTTCAGTATTCATCCTGAAACCCTATGTAGGTGTTTTCACTTATTTTCCATTTCATTGCTTTACCAGTAGATGGCGATATAGCATTGCATGCATGATTTATGAAGTTAATGTGAAATACACATAATTATTAATTAATATAGCGTATTTTGGCTAGTTTCTAAACTTTCTAGACTTTACATATGTTCAAATGTGGCCAGATATTCAGGATTGTCTGGTAGAGTGCAGAATTTATAATTCTATCAATTACAGCAAGTTGTCCATGTCATGCTTTTTTGGAAAGCAGTCACGTTTTCACATAGAGCCAGGTTTGTTTGGATTGATTTTTCCCTTTTCCCTTTCCCTTTTTTCCCTTAATAAATGAAATCATCAATAAAAAACTGCATTTTATATGTACTCAGTTTATTTTTGTCTTAGATTAGATGTTTGTTTGATAATCTAAAACATGTAAGTAACACAAAAGAATTCTATAAAGGGGCAATTTTTTTTTTAATGGCACTGTATTCCCTACTGATGTCACGCTTATCACCAGGCATGGGATTTTAAAAGTAACTAAGTTACTTTACAAGTTACTTTATCAGTTACTTTAAGCAACTGCACACACCATGTCCAGCCGCCTTAACATAAAAATTATAACCAGTTTTGCCAATACTCCCTTTATTGGAAAAAGCATTTTTAACAGCATCAATGTATCTCTAGACATTTAAAGTTGAACTATTTATTTTTATCAAATTAAAAGACCATTTCTCTTGAATTAACTTAACATAAATACTTGTTTTTATAAAAATATAAAATAAAGAAAGTCTTTCTTGACCTGACATATTTAACACTGTAAAACTGAATATTGAACCTGTTGTTCTCTGCAGGGCAGCAAGGAGTGGTTTTATAAAACTAAACCATGTGTATGTTCTAGGCCAGGGATCACATATATGCAGACTGCGGTCTGGGTCCGGACCCAGACGTTGTCCAATGCAGACCCAAACCGATAAACTACTGAGAAGGATTTAATTTTGACAGTGTTCATTTAAAGCGTCAGAACTTTTCTTGTCTTTACGGTATACGCACTCTGCGGCATGGGAAACTCACAGACCAATCACGTGTGGTGTAAAATCTTCAAACGCTCTCCTCTGCCAATCAGATCTGTGCAGACCGCTGCCCTGGATAGTGAATTGGGACGTGGCCGGGAAAACCCGCCTTTATAAAGAGATAGGGAGCCCGAGAACTGGCGGAAAAACGAGAATGGGCGGAAACTAAAAACACGCCGAGCGCGCGAGAGAGAGAGACAGGGGAGAAAGCGAGACGCGTGTGATTGGGGGAGAGCGGAGGGGGATGGGGAAGGGAACGCGGTGTGTGTGTGTGTGAGGTGGAGAGAGAGAGAGAGAGAGAGAGAGAGAGAGCGAGAGTAACGCACAGTGACTTGGATAAGTAACTTTAATCTGATTACTGCATTGGAAATAGTAACGCGTTAGATTACTCGTTACTGAAAAAAGAGTCAGATTAGAGTAACGCGTTACTAACATCACTGCTTGGGACCCTGTGTCAGCGTGAGGCTGCCGTAAAAAAAATGCCTTTTTAATTTATTTAGACAGCAGTCATATTCATATTGTTCTACCCAGCTACTGATGCATCTGTAACTCTTTACAATCAGGGTAAAAAATAACAGTTCTTACGACTGTAATAAACATTAAGTGGTAATTAAGTGGTAAATATTATTTAACATTTCTAAATTGTAATGCTTAAGAATGTTGTAAATAAAGATGAATTGCGATATCAGTTTTAACATTTTGTAGGAATTAATATCTTAACTAGTGTCATAATAATAATTAGTTGAGGCATTCTAACATAAGTATGGTTAAACAATGTAAATTAATTGTAAAGTGCTACTGATGCATCTGAGGCCAAATATCTTAAAGCAGGATTCCTCTACTGTAATTGTATATTTTGGTTTGTGGTAGACAGATTTAACTCAAACCAAAAGGATAGGTATGTGGTTTTAGCAGGTGTCCATTTCTGTCATAATCAAGTGATCACCATGAATTTATTTTGAAAGTTACATTTTTTGTAACTTGTAATTTCATATTGTTTTTACAGACCATTTTTACTGAAAGATGTTACTGATCTCTATGTATCACATGCAGAGGGGGAACAAAAAAAAAGTTTTAGATTTGATTTGCTCACTTGGCATTTTTTGAAAGGCAAAATAATGTAGTAATATGCTCAAAATCATGTAACTTAAATATATAATTATATTAAATGATGGTCCTCCAACCTCTGTGGAGTTGTGGGTGCTAATTTGTAATTTGAACAAGTATTTCTAATAAAACAGATGTTTTATTAATGTATAATTTATGTTATTGGATGAATAAAGGGATACTGCAGTGTCTCATGGAACCTGGTAAGACAAGCAGACTGTAAGAACTGTTTTTTTTTCTCTGTTTTTCTAGTGTGTATGCTGACCTCGGACAGTACTTCTGAAATGCTAATGCTTATCTTTTGGAATTTGATTCCTTTGATTCTTATTTTTTAAAGCATCAGAAAGTTATCAGTATATTTCTGTATGCAGGGCTTAATTTTGCACATGTAAAATTACACTTTGGTTTTAAGTATAACAAAAAGGTGTAACAACACTGAGAGCCTTTGTATATTACCAGATACATTATTTATATAAATTCAATTAAAGGAATAACTTTCACTGAAATACAAAACTGAAATTGTCCTTGGAGCTGACATGACCTTATCAACCTTATCATATTTGGGAATATGAGACACCTGGGATAATCAGCTTTTAACTTCAGAACATCTCTGTTCATTACATTAATAATAAATCAATAATTTCTGATTTATTCTTTCAGTGTTTAGTTGAAGTGTTAAAAAGTGGTTGAATGTGGGCATCAAATCCACATTTAATAAAATATTAAAATTATTTTTTTTCCATAAACACATTTCAAGAAACTTAGCGAGAGTGTGATCAAATAAACAGACAAAAGTGATAGCAATAAAAAAACATTTATTGACAAAGTTAAGAAACAAACAAAATTAAGAGCAGTTAAAAAAAAAAAAGTGTCCAAACCTCTTTTGAGTAAGCACAAAGGAGACAGAGGCAAAGAAAATTCTCTCAGAAAGAGAGATAGAAACCTTGAGAGGAACCCATACTCCTTGGGTCAATACACAAATTAAAAATGTAAAAATCTGAAAAAGACAAAGAGCATAAACATTAAATGAAACAAAAATATATACAATGCAAATATAAAATCCTGTATAAAGACATACAATTAATAATCCCGCCTTTAATTTTATAAAAAAATAAATAAAAAATAATGTATAATTAAGTACAGAAAGATTAATAGTAAAATAGTAAAAGGTAAGTACAATATTAATTGATTAAAGCACTAAAAGACAAACGTTAAAATGTTTTTAATGAATATAAGCCCAAAATAAGACTAAAACACCAATACAATAACCATTAATAAAGCAAGTAACTAAGCAATAAAAGAAATATATACAAAAAGTGTATGGATTAAAACACTAACAGTATACTACATAAAGATAAATACAGTTAAGTAATTAATAAACATCAAAAGATAAACAATATCAAGATAAAAGGATTAAAGCCTTAAGTACATGAACACAAATACAAAACAGGAAGCAATTAAAAGCATACAATACACAAAACGATTAAAACATTTATATAGTTAAAGAAAATCATTACCTTTTTAAAAGTATGGAATCAATAGCTTTATTAATACCTGCTATTTTCCTTAGGTGTGTTTTATTAAAAAAAAACCTCTAAACTAGAGTATAGAGCTGGGCGATATGGCCGAAAAAAAAAAAAATCTTAGATTTTTTTTTTTTTTTAATCCAATTTTCGATTTAAATCGATTTTTCCCCCTACTAAAAATCAAACTAAAGATGATAAAGAAATGGTTAAAAACTAGTTCTTATTTAATTTGTTTTCACTTAAAATGTTCCATTTGTGGTTAAAGTGCAACCAGAAACAAGCAAAATAAAACTATTGTAAACAGTGAGAACATCTAGTGACTTTTAGAAAGCTTTCTCCAACATAGTTTAGGTACTGACACAATGCACCCTCAAACTTAAAAAATAAATAAATAAATAAATAAATAAACACACCCTTAAAAACAAATAGAAATAAATAAAATGGTGCCCTTTTTTGATAAAACTTACAAAGTAGACAATAGAAAACAAGTACAATTTATATGCTCTTAAGTAAATACTTTTCCCTATTGGGTTAGAATAGCAAAACAAAGCATTTAAATAAGTGCCAGTGTTCTATAAAATGAGATCTTTTCTCATGAATATGCAAAACATCTTAACTTGTAGTGCATACAAAACCTGGTACACGGTTGGAAGATGTGCCAGGGACAGTTCCTTGTTTAACGTTGAATGGTGAACTGGTGCTGCTGCTGCGTTCATTCCTATGGTAGCAGCACTTCTCCCACTCCGCTACATGGTTCTGTTTAAGGTATAGTGATAGATTGGTTCACCTTACAGCGAGGACCTGTTTGGTCTACGTCCGACGCCGCAAAACCGAACCAACTCCAGATCACGGAGCTAGTTGCTCTTAAGCTCCGCCGTCATTTGTTTTGTGTATGTGTGTGTGTGTGTGTGTGTGTGTTTGTGCGTGCAAGGGAGGGAGGGAGGGAGTGAGGGAGGGGCAGGGGGTGCGCACGCTGGAGGGAGGGAGGTATGGAGGGAGCTAGCTAAGCTCACTCTGTGCCCACAGAGGAGCGTCTGTGGTGAAAAAGAAAACTCAGAGAAAATCAATTTTCATAAAAACACATTGTCCTTAACTATAAATTCGAATTTATCGATAAAATCGATTAATCGCCCAGCTCTACTAGAGAACTCTCTAAACTAGAGATTGAAAATATAGATTTTTTAAAATTATTATTATTATTGTTTTATATGGTACCTGACTGAGGTGTGCCTGATGTGGTGGCTGTGTCGTGGTGTATACTTAGCCAGGGGTCATAGAGCAGATGGTGGAGAGATGATCTGAGACTTCTTTGAGGTGATCTCCGTGCTGGTGTTGAAGGGTCACCTCTCACACACAGCAGGATGATTCCTATCTGCAACACTGTGGAGGATTTGGCCTCATGGGTAAACCACTCATGAGGAAGGTCCTGAAAAGTAAATTAGAGATAGTGACTGAGCGTTAAGGAATGTTTTTGACCTGAATCTCTATATAGCTTCTACGAAGACAGTTCTCTGCCTGTAGTGTTCACTGAAAACCCATACCAGAAGAACAGAAGATGAAGGCGTGGTTCCTAACTGTACATCTGAACCAGGATGTTCTATGGCTTGAGGTCACAGTGCAGAACCCCTCTGGCATGGACCTCAATCACGCCTTCAACTAGCTGCCTTAGAAGTACCTGCAGAGTACACAGAGCACATTCTAGTAAAGTTAAATTGGCTGAAATTTATCCCAACATTTGCAATACTTGTGATTGTCGGCACGCTGCCACGTTCAATAAAAAAAAATATATAAGTATCTACAGAGTGTAAGAAACAGACAGAAAGAAATTACAGTCGCTATAGAACAGGCTAACAGTTATTCAGTGGGTAGCTGCTACATTAAGGGTGAAGAGAGAAGTGTGTTCAGGTACCTAACGATTTTCCAATGATTTCACAGTTGCAGACAAATTTCCAGAGTCAGGATAAAATCACGGGAGTCTGGCTAGAGTCGAGCTGCAGTTGAGTGTCATCTCAATCGTTAAGTGTAAGGTGGTTACGATTGAAAGTTTTAGTCAGTCGGGTTTGGGTACTGGCGCTCCGATAAAATCAACTGGGTTTGTTTTTTATTTATTAACAGTGTGAGCAGCAGCTGTAAGATCGAAAGAGCGTATTACACCTCTCTGTTTGGAAATATTTTAAAGTGGACTGCAAAGGCAGGATTTTACAAGATGGGAAGGAAAAAAAATGCACATTCAACAACAAACATGATTTACCACCTGAGAAACAATAAGCACCCAGCACAATCCTCCCAGTACACTGCAGACACTCAGTACAATTAGCAACAGCACTGCCAACACATTTCTCTGTGTGTGATCCGTCCCTTAATTAGTTCCCCCGGTAAGTCAGTAATAAGAACAAATAGAGTAATAATATTAAGCTATTAATGTATTAACATATATTCATCAACCTCTTTTGGGTGGGGATGGAGAAGGTGGAGTGGCCAGTGCTTCAGCTGGAGCTCCAGGACACTGAGGATGTTGTGTCTTTTGGAACTGGGCCTGATTTTACAGAACAGAAACAAAACAGTTCATGGTAGCTGTATCAATTTATCCAATAAAGTAGATCTACAGGTCTTACTTTATATAAATAAAACTAACCGACATAAAAAATATGCATTTAAATGTTCAGGACATCCAGAATGGCAAGTATTTAAAAACACGGTCCAGTGTTAATTTTTAGTAACATGTTTAAAGTCTATACTATCTAAGACAGTGAGACAAATACAGCAACTTTTCTAAAATTACACTCTTCTACTGCAGCACAGACGTACACTCCCTCCTTAAAAAATGCTCAAAACCAGAAAAAAAAAAAAAAAAAACACACCCTGGGAGGTTAGCTCTTTAAATAGCTTTTGACCAGCATAGGTAATGTTTATTTCTGGATGATCAGCTGGACTCAGCAGGGCCAACATTAGTAGCCTAGTCTTTTAAAAGTAATTAACTATTTTTTTAAAACCCATAAAGTCCAGTAACAGCTGTGTTTATTTGTTTTTTAAAGTCACTGGTTAGCTGCGGGTGTAACTTCACAGACCGCGATCTCAGTTCACAATTATGCAGCCACACATCTTATAAAATCTCCTGCTCCTAACCAAATATCCAGCACAACAAACCCAGCTTTAAACCCAAACCATCGCTGTATAAACAGAGACAGAGGAGTTTTCTTTCAGTGTTTTCTGACAGAAACTGTGAGGATTAAAAAAAAAGACAAGAGTGTGTTTAATAATCCGTTACTCGTTCGTGATGAAGTTAACGCTAACTTGCACGTACAGTGGATTCACGCGGTTAGTTAATAGTATGCAAAATGCAGTGAATGCTGCTGTTTGGGGTCAAAATAAACTAAACACCTTAGCTAATAAATCATGGACTGCAGAAAACTAAGCCGGAGACACAACAAACGCTAGCTCTGTAAGTTAACGTAAGAGAACGGTATTCCGTACACATTTTCGGTATTTTCCGCGTTTGAGTGGATATTACGAAAATACCCGAGTTCAAATAGGCTGCAGTGATTGGCTAAACTATGGAATATCTGCCTAGCAACCAAAATAAATTTTGATTGGTTACTTTTGGACCAATAGTTTTAAAGAAAACCCCAAAAACTGACCTCAGTCCTGTCACCAGTGTGCATCAGTATTCCGTACACCTGCAAACAAACAGGCAACGGTGTTCCGTACACCTCAGATTTCCGCTCGTGGTGGCTGTATTTTGCAAAACTTCACCACCTTTAACATATGATCTTAGACTGACATAGATGCTTAGTAAAGTGTTTGTCAAATGGATTTGATAAGTTGTCTATGAATTGAAAATAAATTGTGCTGAAGCTGCAGCACAAAATCTCAGCTGTCTATGAGTGGTGAAGTGGAGCTGGAGTAAGCTCGTTTTTAAAGTAAGTTATAAACAATGATTATTAATTCCTCAATCAAATATTACAACAAATGCTGTTAGTTGGATGCTTAACGTTGCATTTTGGGTGAAATGCAATGTTAAAAGTGGGTAAAACCTTACGTGAACTAGTCGATAAAGTTTTCCCCACCCCTTAGCCTCAGCGTTGTTAACCCTTCCCCACCCACCCGTTTTCGGCGACGCGGGCGGTTCCTCCCTACCTAGCGGAATTTCAAGAGAAAACACAACGTGGATGGTCACTGACCTGTTTTAATGGAAAGAGGAAGGATTGACAATGACCCCAGACATTATTTCAAATATAACAATAGTTTATTATTAAGTATTTTATTGTTTAAATGCTCAACTGTACGGAATACTGAAGTGTACGATATACCGTTCTCTTACGTTAGTTGTCTAACGGAGTTACGTTAAGTGCATAAACTGCCTGCACAGATCAGAACATAACAGCAGCTTACCTTTTCATGTTAAATCCACGACGAAAGCATTCTTTTCTCATATCTTTATAAAATCCAGTTGCAGCGTCACCTGCTCGTTCAGAAACAAAACAAACACCCAGCGCCGTTTAAGAGCTGATTCACGACCTTCTCTCCCAGCACAGGGTGTGTTTTTCTCAATCAGCAGCAGCTTTTAAATCACGCTGTAGTTCAGTAATAAGATCGCGTTTCACCGAGAGATGAAACAGCCAGTTAGCTAACGGTAGTTAAAATACCTAACAGGCCTGAGAGCTCCTCTCGGTACGGCAGGGTTTTTGTAGATATTTAATTTCTGAATCTTATTAATACTGAATTAAAGTATGGTAATCTGGCTAGTGTTAAAAAGTCAACTAGTTTTTTACCAAAACACTTGTAGTTAATTTATACCTAATTTTAGCGGTGTGTTCCCACAAGACGAATAAAAAAAAAAAGGGGGGGGGGGAGGTCCTCTGCGTCTGCGCGAATATTGGCGGCCGTCTGCGCATGCGCGAATATTGGCGGCCGTATGGTAATCTGACTTTTTAACATTAGCCAGATTACCATACTTTAATTCAGTATTAATAAGATTCAGAAATTAAATATCTACAAAAACCCTGCCGTACCGAGAGGAGCTCTCAGGCCTGTTAGGTATTTTAACTACCGTTAGCCAACTGGCTGTTTCAGCTCTCGGTGAAACGCGATCTTATTACTGAACTACAGCGTGGTTTAAAAGCTGCTGCTGATTGAGAAAAACACACCCTGTGCTGGGAGAGAAGGTCGTGAATCAGCTCTTAAACGGCGCTGGGTGTTTGTTTTGTTTCTGAACAAGCAGGTGCTGCTGCAGGTAATCGAGCTAACTGTAGCTAATTAGCTTAGCCAGCCATGCTCCACTCGCTAGCTCGCTAACGTTAGCTATCTTACAGCGTTATTCGCCATTAACACGCTTTAAATAGTCTTTAAATAGTGATAAGACTATTTAAAGCGTGTTAATGGCGAATAACGCTGTAAGATAGCTAACGTTAGCGAGTGGAGGATGGCTGGCTAAGCTAATTAGCTACAGTTAGCTCGATTACCTGCAGCAGCACCTGCTCGTTCAGAAACAAAACAAACACCCAGCGCCGTTTAAGTATCATAATAAGACCGCGCTTCACCGAGAGCTGAAACAGTCAGCTAACTAAATTACTCACCGGGACTTACAGAGCTCCGCCGCGCTGCTCTAATCTAATCCGGCAGGGTAATAATCACTATCGGTGCTGAAGGCCCGCTGGAGGCCCGCTAGTGCCGCTGTTTTAAGACTGAGGGGCTTTAAATGAAAACAGAGTAAAGGGGAAACACAGTAAAGAGCAGCGCAGCGGACCTTCAGCACCAGAGTGAAGAAATACTGGATTATTTGACCCAATATTAATAACTGTTCCCCATAAAACACAGCGAGGCGTTGGACTCCTGCAGTCCCCATGCAGCTCCCGGAGAAAAGGACGTCTTTCTTGTGGCTACTGATTCAGTGGAGTGGAGCCACGACCATTCAAAACTAGGTTCGGGGTTTTTTTGTTGCCCGAAAGGTTTTTAATTTGTGTGTTTTAATATATTCATTATATGTTATATTGTATTAAAACGTGAGATATAAACGTAAATAATCACAATTTAATAGGAACGGTGAAATATATTATTTTAATTATATTAAATATCATGCCTCAAAATCTCAGATCTCCCCCTCTTTTCCAGTGACTTTGGTTTCTTCCAAAAGTCTGTTGATGAGAGGGCGGGCGGAGCTGGACTGGAGAAAGAGGGCCGGCGTTCTGTCGAATTCTTCTACCTTGTCGAACCGTGCTGCCCCAATGAATATTTAACTGTAAAAATACAAAAGAAGCACTATTTTAGGGCATGTACCCAGTGATATTCCAGTAGATGTACGTTATTAGATTTGGAGGGCATAATTCATTGTACCATGGCAAAGTTATAGTAAATATAGCTCATTACAAACTGCTTTTGTATTTATTTATGATAATAAGTGTAATTTTTAGTTTCCATTTACACTTCTGTGCAATGATAGTGCGTCCAGGTTGTTTAATGCACATAACGCCCCCTAAACCAGATTAATTATACATAAAACACGAGAAAGAATTAAATTGTGTAGGTCGGCGCATGCGCAGTACCTTTGGGAAGCATGTATCGATGGGTAGCAAAATTCGACAGAACACCGGACTAAAAAAACTGTTTTTAACACACCTTGGGTTTGGGCTGTATTCACTCAGTCGCAGTTAAATAAACTCACTGGCCATATAGGAATCACTTAGACCAGAATTATAATAGAATAAACAATAAAATAATAAAATGTTATATAAAATCTAAAAAAAAAATCACCAGTGTCAGTGGCTGTCTTTACACTACAAGCCTCAAGTGTTTTTTTTTTGTCAAACAGCACACATGCTCTCAATATTTTTTTGGCTGCTCTGCCAATGCTGGCTGATAATGACAGCACTAAGGGCATGAATACTGGCAAACAGATGCATGAAATCCACAAATAAAGAAATATGAAATTTGCAGTGGCCTTTTTTATGCCCAATCAGTTTGAAGACTGAGAACATATGTCTGCACTCCCCTCCAAAGGAATTGGGCGGAAAAAGCATTATTAAAAAATGAATAATGAAGACTGGAAATTGGAAATCAGTTAATTACAACTTTGTCAGTGTGTCCAGGCCCGGAGTGGCTAATCGGGAGATTCGTGAGGATTCCCGATGGGCCGGCTGTGTCTGCTGAAGTGTCTTATTGTGTACCTTGGGGAAGATGTGGGCAGTTATTAAGGAGTATATCTATGCTGGTGTTTTACCGGAGTCAAGCTATCCGCGCGTATACGCGCGATTTTACGGTAAACAGACGCGCAGGAGGAGAGCACGCTAAAAAACACAGAGAGAGACAGACACGTTTCAGTCGGTTATATTAATTCAGACATACATTAAGCCCAGAAACGAGAAGAAAACGGATTAAAATAACTCACCTCACTGTAGATTTAGTGTAGTACATTATCTATTTGATATAATACCATAACAATTTTTTAAGAGAGAGAGTGTTTTATATTAATATTACTTTTTCAATCCATGCTTCAAATTAAATTTCTCATGAGTTTCCCAAAAGGCCAAAACAGATCCAGTACCTCTTAAAAGAGTCCATCCTAGACTATTACCTCTGCAAATTTGGGTAAATTGCACTGTAGTGTTTATTTTATATTAATAAAAAAAAAATGTATGCATGTTTAAAATTAAATTTCTCATGATTTTTCCATAATGCCAAAACAGATCAATGACCATTTGAAAGAGTCCAGCCTAGGCTATGACTCCTGCAAGTTTGGGCAAATTTCACTGTATTGTTTATTTTATATTCATTTTTGTATTTTTTTTTATCATGCTTAAAATTAAATTTCTCATGATTTTCTTATAATGCCAAAACAGTTCCACTACAATTTGAAAGAGTAAAACATAGGCTATGACTCCTGCAAGTTTGGGCAAATTTCACTGTATTGTTTATTTTATATTAATTTTATAATTTTTTATTCAGGCTTAAAATAAAATTTCTCATGATTTTCCCATAATGCCAAAACAGTTCCACTACCATTTGAAAGAGTCTGTCCAAGGCTATGACTGCTGCACGTTTGGGCAAATTTAACTGTATTGTTTATTATATATATATATATATATATATATATATATATATATATATATATATATATATATATATTCATGTTTAAAATTAAATTACTCATGATTTTCCCATAATGCCAAAACAGGTCCATGACCATTTGAAAGAGTACAACATAGGCTATGACTCCTGCAAGTTTGGGCAAATTTCACTGTATTGTTTATTTTATATTCATTTGTTTTATTTTTTTATTCATGTTTAAAATTAAATTTATCATGATTTTCCCATAATGCCAAAACAGTTCCACTACAATTTGAAAGAGTACAACATAGGCTATGACTCCTGCAAGTTTGGGCAAATTTCACTGTATTGTTTATTTTATATTATTTTATTTTTATTTTTTATTCATGTTTAAAATTAAATTACTACTGATTTTCCCATAATGCCAAAACAGTTCCAATACAATTTGAAAGAGTAAAACATAGGCTATGACTCCTGCAAGTTTGGGCAAATTTCACTGTATTGTTTATTTTATATACATTTTTTTATTTTTTATTCATGCTTAAAATTAAATTTCTCATGATTTTCTTATAATGCCAAAACAGTTCCACTACAATGTGAAAGAGTAAAACATAGGCTATGACCCCTTCAAGTTTGGGCAAATTTCACTGTATTGTTTATTTTATATTAATTTTATAATTTTTTATTCAGGCTTAAAATTAAATTTCTCATGATTTTCCCATAATGCCAAAATAGTTCCACTACCATTTGAAAGAGTCTGTCCAAGGCTATGACTCCTGCACGTTTGCGCAAATTTCACTGTATTGTTTATTTTATATATATATATATATATATATATATATATATATATATATATTTTTTTTTTTTTATTCATGTTTAAAATTAAATTACTCATGATTTTCCCATAATGCCAAAACAGGTCCACTACCATTTGAAAGAGTATGTTCTAGGCTATGACTCCTGCAAATTTGGGTAAATTGTACTGTTTAGTTTATTTTATATTAATTTGTTTTATTTTTTTATTCATGTTTAAAATTTAATTTCTCATGATTTTCCCATAATGCCAAAACAGGTCCACTACCATTTGAAAGAGTCTGTCCTATGCTATGACCACTGAAAGTTTGGGTAGATTTTACTGTATTGTTTATTTTATATTATTATTATTTTTTTTATCCATGCTTTAAATGAAAATTCTCATGATTTTCCAATAATGCCAAAACAAATAAAACAAAAAGGTCCACTTAACTGTTCCACCATTAAACTGCTCAGCATATTTCTAAACAGTCTAGTCTAGAAATCACCTGTTAAAGACACCTGTGCTAGAAACAGGGGGTGTGAGTTTAAAACCATCACCTTAAATCCAATACCTCAAGTGCAAGGGGCTATCTATAGTGAAACCTGCAGAAATACGCAGTGCTGATAGCCTGAAGAACTGATAGGACTGCCTCACAGTGGCCCTGTGATGGCTTATTGGAGAATGAATTTACATCTGATACTAGCAAGTATTAAAAATAAACAAAACAGTGAAATTTGCCCAAACCTGCAGAGGTGATAGCCTAGGACAGACTCTTTCAAATGGTACTGGACCTGTTTTCAAGGATTCAAGGAGATTTTACTGTCATTCGTATCACATGTGGTTCATGAGGTGGAACGAAATTGTGATCTCACGATTCAGTTTACACCCAAGAGCTGTTGTTAAAATAGATATATAAATAAAGTAAGACAACAAAATAAAATAATACAATAAAAATAGAATATAACAAAATGAAGATAAGATAAAAAAACAAAACAGTACAACTTGTCATAGCCTAGGACAGACTCTTTCAAACGGTCATGGATCTGTTTTGGCATTATGGGAAAATCATGAAAAAAAAATATTTTAAGCATAAATAAAAAAAAAATTAAATTATTATAAAATAATCAATACAGTAAAATTTGCCCAAACTTGCAGAGGTGATAGCCTATGTTGTACTCTTTCAAATGGTCATCGACCTGTTTTGGCATTATGGGAAAATCATGAGAAATTTAATTTTAAGCATGAGTTAAAAATAATAAAAAATTAATATAAAATAAACAATACAGTGAAATTTGCCCAAACTTACAGGAGTCATAGTCTAGGAAAGACTCTTTCAAATGGTCATGGCGTGTTAATGGCGAATAACGCTGTAAGATAGCTAACGTTAGCGAGCTAGCGAGTGGAGGATGGCTGGCTAAGCTAATTAGCTACAGTTAGCTCGATTACCTGCAGCAGCACCTGCTCGTTCAGAAACAAAACAAACACCCAGCGCCGTTTAAGTATCATAATAAGACCGCGCTTCACCGAGAGCTGAAACAGTCAGCTAACTAAATTACACAGGGGGTGTGAGTTTAAAACCATCATCTTAAATCCAATACCTCAAGTGCAAGGGGCTATCTATAGTGAAACCTGCAGAAATACGCAGTGCTGATAGCCTGAGGAACTGATAGGACTGCCTCACAGTGGCCCTGTGATGGCTTATTGGAGAATGAATTTACATCTGATACTAGCAAGTATTAAAAATAAACAAAACAGTGAAAAGTGGGAAAATCATGAGAAATTTAATTTTAAGCATGAGTTAAAAATAATAAAAAATTAATATAAAATAAACAATACAGTGAAATTTGCCCAAACTTACAGGAGTCATAGTCTAGGAAAGACTCTTTCAAATGGTCATGGACCTGTTTTGGCATTATAGGGAAATCATGAGAAATTTAATTTTAAGCATGAAATTTGCCCAAACTTGCAGAGGTGATAGCCTAGGACAGACTCTTTCAAATGGTAGTGGACCTGTTTTAGCATTATGGGAAAATCATGAGAAATTTAATTTTAAACATGAATAAAAAAAACAATTAATATAAAATAAACAATACAGTGAAATTTGCCCAAACTTGCAGGAGTCATAGACTATGTTCTGTAAGAAAGAACATATCCAAAGATCCTCTCGCTAACACGGACCAGGAAGCTTCCAGCGCTGCCTGACTTCAGCAAATCCTCCGCCTCCTCACGAGTAATAATACCTGTGTACAAAGAGAAAGAGCTCAAATCAAAAACGTTTAATCACGTATTTCAATTTATTGACTGTAAGATAATTATTTATTATGTTAGTAATATTGAAAAAGATTGATAAAGAAATAGCATTAATCCTTTGAAATAATAATAATAACAAACCCAGTAATTATAAGCAGAACACTTAGACAGAGAGAGAGAGAGGTTTTTCTTGGATTAAAGCTCACAGATGGCCCACACTTTGAACTCACCATGAAACCAGGGGGCAACTCGACTCTCGCCTTGCTGTAAACAAACTCTGAGGGTCTGCTTCTCTTTAAACCAGCGAATAATTTAATCCCTGCTGGACGTCGACAGCGACCGGCGCATACCTGGCTTCCTGTTGATCATAACGGAAAAAAAACGAATTCAGAAAAGCTTTAAGAAAGACAAGCTGTCTGACTGCCTCTCTCATACCAGAAAATCCTACATGACATCAGCTCTACAAGCCCAGGAAACAATAGATGGTTAAACTGATAAGCATATATGACACAGCCTAGAGCAGTGATGGTATAGTTACTTTGAAAAAGTAATCCGATTACTGATTACTCCTTTAAAAAAACTTAGTTACTTTATGGATTACGCGATGTGTGTGTGTGTGTGAGGTGGAGAGAGAGAGAGAGAGAGAGAGAGATAGATAGATAGATAGATAGATAGAGATAGAGAGAGAGAGAGAGAGAGAGAGAGAGAGAGAGAGAGAGAGTAACGCACAGTGACTTGGATAAGTAACGCGTTACTGACATCACTGATTGCTTGTTCGTTTTGCGCAGCTGAGATTTGTCAGTGCTAACAAAGGATGACTGCTGAACAGGTTTGTGTTGGTTTTTACTGTAAGAGAATGGAAAGTTATAAAGCTGTTTTCGATGGTTGAGGTGGCTAAACAGCTGTTTATTCAGATGGAAACATACTCTGTACTGTTTCCCAACTCTTGATATAGTGTATAGTGGCAAGAAAAGATTTGTGAACCCTTTGGAATTTCATTAAAACAATAAATAAACGTAAAACCAATATTTTAAACAGTATTTGGATAAAATAAACATGAGGAGCACAAGTACTACATCTTACTACACTAATGTTAGCTTCCTGGCTAACAACTAATAAGCTCCCCAAGCCTGCTTGTTACCAAAAAGTAATGAAGGAAGGAGCTAGGCAGCAGTGTCAGTGCTCTCAAATTCTTTTGCTGGAAGGCAGGCAGGTCACAATAAATCATTTGTGAATAATGACATAAGTGACATTTAACTTACTTTTGAAGAAATTGTGTTGTCAGCATGCCTCGTTTCCAAATTCTATGGTACAGAAGCCAAAATTAGCTCAATTAGCTTGTGAATTAGCCTAATGTATCACATATGTAGCATTTAATAAGTCTCTCTACACCTGAATCAGGGTTACCCAGCCTTGTTCATCATGGATCATTCTTTCATTTTTTTTTATTTCTCATTTCTCCCATTCAGCTGTGCACCATATTTAGTTTTTTCTTCAATAAAGTTATTTTTTACTAAGTTTACTAAAAAATTACTAAAAACATTGTAACAATAAAAATGATGAAATAGTTTAGAAACAAAAATTCTTGCAAAACCAAACAATTTTGACAAGAGCTGAAGTTGATTACATTCATATTACAGCATTAGGTGAAAATATATATGCATTATAACAGATCATTGTGTTATCATCTATGATACAGGAGAACACTTAGCCCTACCTCTCTGTTTTGCGAGTGCACATCTAAGGGTAGGGTGTCCTGATTCTTGTTAGGGTTGAGGAGGAGGTGGAAGAGTTAGGGGTATATGGCCCTTCAAATAGATTTTTTTAGAAGGAAACTCAAAACAGAGGTAAATTCTGTCAAGATGGTGACAAAAACAATCAAAGAAAATTGTTAAAAATAAGATAACCACAATATTACCATATTTTAATGTGTAGTTTCAATGTTTTACGGCCATTTTCTAAGTAACAAGAATTAATCAGTAGTTCATCTCAGTATCTAGCTAGCTAACTAACTTTGGAGTTATGCAATGTGTATGTGTGCACGTGTGTTACGTGATGCCTACATTGGCGCAATGGTGCATCACATTGCAGAGGCAGCACAATTTAAGGTGGAACGTAAAAATAAACGTTTTTCTCAGTGTCACAGAGGAACTAAGGAATGGACATTAATAATTAACTGTAGCACCACCTGCCCTATTTCTGAAGACATACAATGTTAACCAGCAGCTAGGTTGCTGAACTTTAGCGCTCCACTGCTATAGCTATACCTTTATTGGGTGAAGAGTTTTTTCACCTCTTCCCCTTGTAACTCGGTTCTAAGGGGGGGTTACACCTGAAATCAAGTGGTAGGGGTACAAAAGAGAAATGGGATTGGGCTAAAGTGAGTGGGTAGGTTAATTGGCTAAGATATAGCTATTATATAATTGGGGAGAAAATGAACCGTCCTACTGCCCAACACTATCATGGAGCTCTAATAAATGTAAAGTTACTGTAACTGTAGAGATACCTACCTAAAATACCTACATTCTGGAGCTTATTGATTAGCTGGATCCTGTGAGTTGCAGGCGGTGTAGATCCCCGGGAGCAGAGCCAGGCACCCCGGACCTAAACCATTGAGCTGATATAACAGAAGCGTAGTACTATGGATGAATAAAAGGATGAATTCACTGTCAGTCAGTGATTGGCTAGCAATGAACGGGTTCTTTCACTGGTGTTGAGAACAATTGGAAGCCCCTCTGTAAGGCTCACATTTATGGGGGAATTCCTACATATTTTGAAAATGTGCTCATTGTGTAATGAGTTCATTCAGAGTGGTTTGATATGAAATGGGTCATTGTAAAGAAACTTTCAGTACTAGCTTGGATCTGTCTATAGTGAGGGTGACAGAAACCAGGGGGCGCCAAATCATTCATTTAATGAAGAATCATAGTTTTTAAGATGGCAACGAGCGCAGATTGTCCAAATATTTGTGGACACCCCTTCGAATGCATTGAGCCAATTTGCATAGACTGCACCCAATTGTTGATATAGATGTTGGTGTAAAGAAACATTGCCAATACAATAGAACTCCTTGGAGCAGATAATCTATGAACCTGAACTGTTAGAGGGATCTAAAGCCCCTTCATATAGAGCGCTGGGCTGTAGAGAAGTGAAATTGTGCTCTCTGGAATGATGGTGCTCCATTCAACACTTTTGGAATGAGTTTGGGAGTTGTGTTTATTTGCTTTTGTCAGTGAATACAAACAAATCCTCACAGCAATGTAACAGAAATCTGGTAGAAAGTAGAGACAGTATTTTAATATCCTTAAAACAATAAATGAGCAGATGCCTTAATATTTCTCTCCAGCAAGTAATTAAACAGGGCTAAAAGACAAGGAAACCATACCTGTCTGTACAGTTTCAGATAATTAACCAATTATTGGCAATATTTTGGTTTGGTTGGGTTTAACCCCTGTTGGTCCAGCCCCTTGTCCGTTCACATGCTCTATCTGATCAGATTACATCAAAGGCAGGGCTTTGCTGGATGCACCAGCAAGCACCAAGGCTGTTATTGATTCCTAACAGTTATTCCATGCTGGAATCTTGCATTACTTAATGATCACTCTGTACGGCAGCTGTACACGAACATGCAGACACACTCTCTCCCATTTAGAACTTAAGAATTTAGTTAACTTCCAGGGCTTTAAAGAAAACTTTGAAAGTGAACTAAAAACTGATTTTAGTCATTTTAGTACTGTAAAAAAATTGAGTAGATTGTAAAAGTAAATTGTAAAGAACCCCTGAAAAAATCATAAATTGTTCAAAAAAGAGGGGCTGATTTTTTAGAAAACAATTCAGCTTGCCTGGGACGTACAGCACTGATTCTGCACAAAAAAAAAAAAAAAAAAAAATCCACCGAAATAAAAAACTGTGTTTTATTAGAATGTTTTACAGGTAATGATATTATGGGTAGCACTACATTATATCTTTTAATGACAGAAAATGACAATTATTTTTTAGTTTTGTAAAACATAAAAATGAGTACATACACCAATCAAGCATATCATAATGAGCCCCTAGCTATTGTTCAGCTCGATTGACCATATAGGACATTTGGTAGTTCTATAATTACAGACTGTAGTTCTATAATTGCAGACTGTAGTCCTGTATCTTCAATGGTCAGGACTTTTACAGGATAGACCATCAGAGAACAGCTATTTTCACCCGAATTTGGGTTGTGAGTCATTCTCAGCATTGCAGTGACACTAGCATGGTGACAGTGTGTTAGTGTGTGCCATTCTGGTACGAAGTGATCAGTCACAGCAGTCTGCCATAGTGTCCAGTAATCACTGATTAAGGACTAGAGCATGACCAACATAACACTGGGGACAAAGTGGCTGATTTATGTAGAAACAATGGTGTAGAAACAAGGAGGTGGACTTAATGTTATGCTTGATTTTTTTTTTTTAATGAGGCATTACATAAAGTATCTTACAAGTACACCCCTCACATTTTTGTAAATATTTTATATCTTATCACACTTTAATACAATGTAAAGTAGTCAGTGTACAGCTTGTATGACTGTGTAAATTTGGTGTGCTCTCAAAATAACTCAACACACAGCCATTGGCATTTAAACTAGTGGCAGCAAAAGTGAATTTCACTTCTTAGTGAAAGTGGCCAGATTGTGCCCAAAGTGTCAATATTTTTAGCGACCACTATTATTTTCCAGCACTGCCTTTTCCAGTTCAGAGCTTCACAGGTTGACAATTGATTGTCCACATCACTGATCTGGTAGATGTTACAGACCTTGTGGTCCCCCACCTTCCATGTGAGGATGCCCCAGAGGTGCTCAGGTAGGGTTTAGGTCTAGAAACATACTTGGCCAATCAATAACCTTTGTCTTCAGGTTTCTGAGGAATGCAGTTGTCCATTTGGAGGTGTGTTTAGGGTCGTTATCGTATTGTATAGCAGCAAATTTACACTGTTATACTGTAGCTGTACACTGACTACTTTCCCTTGTATAAAAGTGTAATATTTTTATTATAATATATTTTTAAATTATAGAGTCAGACAGAAAATGTTAGCATCACGTAACACACGTGGGCACTCCAAACAGGTTATATAAATTGACGTGTGTTGTTTTGCAGTGTGCTGTGAATTAGTCTGCGTTCTGTAGACCAGCGTGTACAAGCATGTTTCAGTTCCACTGTAACTGAGTTTCCTTTACACTATAAATCTAGCAGTGTGTGTGTGTGTAGACATATGCAAGATTACATTTCACCTTCGTCAGAACCCTATTCATCTTTCTATTGAAGTCTAACTTCCCACTTTTAGAGGAGATAACCTGTGCGTCCACTCTGAGCTCTGCTTTCTAATCCAATTAGGCCTCTGTTTCACTAAAACAACAATTAAACCTGATTTAAATAACACAGAATCACTGTGGATTCAGCCCAAGTCTTAGTGGATTTGCTGAACTTTCACACTTGTTAAAATACACACCAGAGGAATGTTTTGAAGGTGTGATCACCCCCCTCTCACACACACACAATCAATTCAAAGGCACTCCGGATGGGGCGGCCTTTTATGCCTTCTGAGAGGCCAATCCACAACCACTGTGTATCTGCCCTGGACCTGCTGTGTGTATATGTGTGTGTGTGTCTGTGTGTTTATACGTGTGTGGGTGTGTGTAGAGGAGAAACGATCAATGACAACAAAAGACACTTCACTGGTGTGGATGGGCGCAGATCGATGGGGGCTTCAGCGAGGCCCGGAGTTGATTAGTTGGATTTCTACCTCTCAGCGACGGCGGATGCTCTTCTTTTCACCTTTTCACCTTCTCATGGCTGGAATCTCCTGGATGCAAACATTTTTGATAAAAAAAAACTCAAAAATGTTATTTTTTATTTATTAGTTGATTAGATAAACATTTGAGACAATACATTCATCACTGAAATCCTAATCATTATTCATATTATATCTAAATACAGCTCTGGAAAAAAATAAGAGACCACTTAATAATGATGAGTTTCTTTGATTTTACCAAACTGAAAATCTCTGGAATATAATCAAGAGGAAGATGGATGATCACAAGCCATCAAACCAAGCTTGAATTTTTGCACCCAGAGTGGCATAAAGCAGTGTGTAAAACTGGTGGAGGAGAACATGCCAAGATGCATGAAAACTAAGACCAGGGTTATTTCACCAAATATTGATTTCTGAACTCTAAACTTGTTTTCTTTGCATTATTTGAGGTCTGAAAGCTCCTTATCTTTTTGTTATTTCAGCCATTTCTCATTTTCTGTAAATAAATGCTCTAAATGACAATTTTTATTTGGAATTTGGGAGAAATGTTGTCTGTAGTTTATAGAATACATTTATGTTTTACTTAAACATATACCTATAAATATCAAAATCATAGTAACAGATTCAGAAACTTTACATTGATCGGCCAAGACATTAACACCACTGGTGAGTTGACAATGGCATTCCCATGGCACCTCCTATATCTACAAACATGACGACAGCTTAGCAACCACTTAGCAAGTCCTTAGGAACAGTGTGGCAACTGCTTATCAACATCTTTAGAACCAACTCATTGCCACTGCAACCACTTTGAATTCACATTTTTGATTTAATGATATATTGGCATTTAACATTAATGCTCCAAAATCTAGCAGTCTAATGGACTCCAACTAAAGCAGGATAAAATCCACCATATCATATACCTAAACATATCACAAAAGTTAAGGACATTTGTGTTTGGTAGATTCTTTCTTTGTTGTCTTAATGCTTCTTGGCAATAAATCGTTGCAAAGTCTGTTAATTTCCCTTTTTAATCGACATATTTTGTAAGAAATATGCATTTGTGGGATGAGTAACAGAGCTGAGTATGTGGGTTCACTCATGAAAGAAATGGGAAATCCTCTCTGCTATTGTCAAACATCTTATTCTGCTGTTGCTATTGAGTTCAGGCAGCAACTGTGAGCATGGGTCTTGCTACTGTGGTCTGATTTGGATATGGCCTGTGCCATAGGGTACCTTTAAGTTGGTGTTCCACAAAAGTTGTGGGATTATTTGGAGTGAGCCCTGGTACCAATATCTCCAAACTAAAGATCATGTTCCATATAACTTGGGATGTTAGAGACAGGCAGTGAAGTGGGAGTCACAAGAAAAAGACACCTTAAAGCCCTATCTGGAAGGGATTATTTTTTCAGGGGTATGTCTGTAAAACATATTTCACACTTCTACTCAGTGATACTCAGTGATAAAAGTCTTGCATCCAGACTGCACTTGAAAGAAAAAAAAGGACCAGTAAGTTTTTTTCTTTCTCTGTCACATGACATTGCATTCAGTAGCTCCTCCATTTCCACTCGCTGTTGTGTTTACATGGAATTACGTGCATAGCAGTGGACAAATTATTAAACTTGAGGTGACGAAACTCAGAGATGTAAGTCCAGACGGGACAAAAATTACCTGAGTAATTCTGCCTGTAATTGTCTTAAAGGATATCTGAGAAAAACACAGATCAGTTCATTCCAGACAGGAATAAAATCACAAATGACTCCCCATAAAAAATAGAAAATTAACCCAGGACCTCCTGAGAAACCAATCCCATCCAGATAGGGCTTAAGAAGATCATCAAACACCAAACGAATCAACAGCAGAATAAGCTGTTTGGCATTGGCATTTGGCCATTTTTTTTTATTGGTGCAACCCACATACTCAGCTCTGCTGCTCATCCCACAAAAGCATGTTCCTCACAAGTGTGCCCCATTTAAAAGATAAATTAACATGCTTTAAAGGTATCATCTACCAAACACAAATGTACTTCTTTTTTCTGCTTTTGTGCTATGTTTGTATGTTCATATAGTGTAGAAATAAAATTAAAGGACGTCTACTTTTACTCAGGTTTTTATGACATTAAGAAACTGCTTCTTTCTAAATCATCTCCAGCTGATGGAGGGAACACGAGGGAGGAAAATCTGGAAGAAATGAATAACAGGCCAATGATGTCCACTGCAAAATATCTAACACATGGTAGCTCTGAGAGAAAACCAGGCCTTCACAGGGTGTGTCTCCTCCAGCATTGTGAAATCCAGGAAAACGTACCACACGAATTCCTGCTGATGGCTCATTCTGCTTGAGATGCACTCTCTGAGTCTGTATGTGCAAATCAGATGTTTCTGTTCTGACGCAACTCCAGCAGTGACCTACCGACCCCGGGAGTAGTCAAAAGGTGACTTCCTGGGCCGCTGCCATCTACAGGAATATGGGTGCAGTCATAATAACGAAACAGAACATTTACATAAGAGCAGAGTTTCATGATAAGAAATTCATCTCTCTGCTGTCAGAGTGATGCACAGGAAATGCCAGTGACTCAGATCTGAGCCACAGGTAAGGAGCTATTTTAAGACAGTCTTCATCACACTACATGAGGTCTGTCGTAGACAGACTGGTTTCGAAGTCGTTATTAAGTTAAGCTAAGCGATACAGGTATTGAAGGGGAATATCCAGCTTTAACAAGTGTGCGTAAGCCTAGACTCACCAAGTCTTCTGGACATGTGACAACACTGTGACGTCTGTTTTAGTTCTGGATGATATGAGTTGACTCTGTGGGCTGGATAATTCTAGTTCTTGACTGGATACTATGATATTATACAATAATTTAGTCTGAAGCTTAAATGGGAATTCCTGTATGATTAAATGATTAGCATGTAAACATTACAGTCACTTAGGGGATGTTTTCCAGAGGATTCCCAATGATTAAGACCATTCCTGGACTACACAGCATTTTGTATGGAGATTTTGTATTGAATGGAAAAATGGCCTACGACTAGTCTGTTCATATTTGCAGACAACAGAGCGAAAAAAAAATACATGACAACAGTTAAAATTTTCTCTAATTTATGCAAACAAATTATTAAGCAGTGAAGCGACATTCTAATCCTATTGGCCGAATAAATTATTCTGATCACAGACACATGTTGGAGGTGCCTATAGCTTTTGCTTCATGGACTGTTATGGTATGCTATGGACTGTAAGTACTTGTCCGTTCATATCTCCAGCAGTGTGGTTTCTTAACATGACAGAGAAACTCATAGCCATTTATTTCTATCACTAGTTATCACAATTAGTTCCCTGTTGTAAATGATGCACCTATGCTCAATGAGAGAAAAAATGGAGAAAAAAAGTGTGGAAAGTAGCAGATGGCTTGATAAGTAGCTTCCTAGATTAGCCAGCATGCTAACGGGACAAGCTAATGCATGCCCATGTTCAACAGCATGCACAGCCTTAAAAACACTCACATTTCTGCTTTCAGGCCTTTATAACTTAAGCCTTTATAACACAGGCTTTTATAACGTGCTTATTTTTTATTTAGCATATTTACAGTAACAGTCAAATGTTTGGACACACCTTAAATTGAGTGGTTTGTCATTATTTTAAAATGTTCCCGATTGAAGATTAATACTAAAGTCATCCAAATGATGAAGATCAATATATAGAATTATTTAGTAAACACAAAAGTGTTAAACAAACCAGAATATGTTTTAGATTATTCAAAAGTAGCACCTCTTGCTTAGATGACAGCTTTGCACATTTTGGCATTTTCTCAATCAGCTTTATGAGATAGAGTCACCTGGGTTAACTACTAGGTTTCTTAGAGTTTAGGAGAAAAGGCATTTTCTACTATTCTTTTTCAAGTTATTTTTTTTTCTGCTGATTTTTAATTGTTCTCTAATATGCTATTTTCGTTGATTGCTCAGTAAGACTGTCAGACCCCAGGAAGAACAGCAGCTAAGAGCTAATGGGGATCCTAATTATAAAACAGTAAAATTAACATTTTCTATTATGAACTGTCACGATTACTGAGAACACAGGGTGCTGGCTTCTCACCAATTCTCAGAATTCACAATACTTTAGCACAAGAAAAGCCTTTTAATAAAGTCTGCTAACTTTCCAGAAACTGTCAGGACTCAGAAATGGTCTAGGCTAACAAAACTCACTTGTTTCATTAATCTTTTGGTAATTAAACTTCTTTAGATAAGGGTTACTGATACAGATGTCAGGGGCATATGGATAAGTGTGATAGATATGTGGTAAACTGAGATGTTGGTGCTGTAGTCCCACTACTTGCATGCAAAATCTTACATTTACTGATGATGGAGTGGATGAATGCCAGTATTTCAGAGTGCCCTTGTGTCTATGTTACCTTCTGAATCTTTGTTTTTAAAAAGAAGAACAACAAGAACAATAACAAAAACAACAACACACAAACAAGAAAACTGTATTTCCTTTTATTTTGATTAAATAGCATGATAAATGTATGGTGATTTATTTGATAAGTTCAAAGTTAACACTATAAAAATATGTTTCACTCAACAGCAATACTATATGTTTTACATGACTATAACTTGAGTGTGTTTTGGGGCTATTCCTGTCACATTATAGGTTAAACAGCAATGAGTCAGGTCATGTTACACAACACACTTGAAGAAAAGGTGTGGTGCCTGTTGCCCCCCCCCCCCCTTTCTCAGTCAAGTTTCTTTCTCTTTCTCCTGCTTTAATGAAATATTTGAAATATGTTCAGTGACAGACTCAGCATTGTGCAAGACAATTAGCTTTTCCTGGCCAAAACAACGTAACATCTATATGAACATGTCAGTTTCATCTGAAATGCAACCAAGACCATGTAAAATAAAACAATATATACCTAAATAAATTAATAAATAAAGAAATAAAATACAAGGGGTTAGTATACATTTTACTCATCCATAAGTGTATTTATTTAATGTATATGACCTTCTTTAATAATCGGCTAACATTATCAATACTGTGGCTGGGTGTCTCATACCTTTCAAAAATAACTTAAGACTTTTAATAAGTGTCTTCAGTACCTTGACATTTAATTTGAATTAGAAAACTGTATACAATGTACAAAAAGTTATTTAAAGTAAAGTTTAACCAGCCTATATTTAAAATAATGTTTTTATTTTAAGGTTACATTATTGATATTAGTTTATGGATGGTAGAGTGAATGTTAACTTCTGGCTCTCTTTTAGTTAGGCTGTTATAGTCATATTTGCTGGAGTTGTTAGTCACACTCTGATAATCTGATCACACCATGGATTTACAGGAAATGAATTCAGACAAATTCATTCTGACCACATACCTGTGAGAATATGATACATTTCATTTGAACTTGAATTGAGGAAACTGTCTAAAATTTACAAAAGTTGTTTTAATTAAAGGTTAAAAATTCTAACAGTCGTTATATTATTGTATTATTATATATTATGATAAGCAGAGGTCAACACAGTTTATGGGTTAAACTAGCGTGCATAGCGCGTGCGTGCTCGCTGCGGCTCCTTTAAGAAACTGTGCGCTCGCGCTGTGACGTGAAGACGTCGCGCGGCGCAGAGTACTGTGGGGCAGGAAGGGAGTGTGTGAGTTGTGTGTGTGTGTGCGCGAGCGAGCGAGAGAGAGAGGGAGTGCAGACTGAGAGTACACCGAGCACGGATCTCCGCCGCACACGGTCCGCCCGCCCGCTCGCGACGGGCTGTTTCTGATGCAGCGGCACGGCCCGGAGCAGCAGCAGGAGGCTCGCGCGCACCGAGGAGAGGAGGGACACGAGCTGCAGCTGCAGCGGCCGCGGCGGCGGAGGGGGGCGCGTGCACGCGCGTGAGGGGAGCGGAGCGGAGCCATGCGGGAGTACAAAGTGGTGGTTCTGGGCTCCGGCGGCGTGGGCAAGTCCGCGCTCACCGTGCAGTTCGTGACCGGCTCGTTCATCGAGAAGTACGACCCCACCATCGAGGACTTTTACCGCAAGGAGATCGAGGTGGACTCCTCCCCGTCCGTGCTGGAGATTCTAGACACGGCGGGCACGGAGCAGTTCGCCTCCATGCGCGACCTGTACATCAAGAACGGCCAGGGCTTCATCCTGGTCTACAGCCTGGTCAACCAGCAGAGCTTCCAGGACATCAAGCCTATGCGCGACCAGATCGTGCGCGTCAAGCGCTACGAGCGCGTGCCCATGGTGCTAGTGGGCAACAAGGTGGACCTGGAGGGAGAGCGCGAGGTGGCGGCGGGCGAAGGCAAGGCCCTGGCGGACGAGTGGAACTGCCCGTTCATCGAGACCTCGGCCAAGAACAAGACCAGCGTGGACGAGCTGTTCGCCGAGATCGTGCGGCAGATGAACTACGCGGCGGCGCCCGGCGGGGACGAGCAGTGCTGCGCGTGCGCGATCCTGTGAGGAAAAAAGAGTGGCGGAGACTCGAGCGGGAGCGAGCGAGCGAGCTGTAGTAGCGGGGGGCGCTGCGCTGCACGCCGGGGAGAGAGGGGCGGCGAGGCGCGGCGAGCAGCAGCGGTGGAGGAGGCGGAGAGCATGAGGAGGAGAAACGGGGACGCGCACCGGCCACAGACTGCGGGGAGTGGAGGACCAAAAACACACATTCACACACAGATAAACATATACATACAACAAGGAGCAGCGCGTGACACGGCTGGAGTTATCTCTCTCTTTCTTTCTCTCTTTTTTCTCTTTCTCTCTGTTATTCTCTCTCTTTCTCTGGGGGCCTATACTTAAAAGCTTAAAAAACTTAAAATCGCGCAGAACAGAGACAAAAACGACGACAACAATATACGAAAATCAGTGTTTACAATATGGCAGAATACTTGAATGTTGTGGGATCTTTCTTTTATTATTATTTTTTCTTCCTTTAGACGTGAAAACACTGAAACAGCAGTGGGCACTGGAGTCCGGTTCGTTTTTTTAAGGTTTTACTGTTTTTACTTTTTTATAATTTTAAAAGAGAAAGTAGGTGCCTGGCACAAGGGAGACGTTTACTTTTCGAGCTCGCTCAATTTTTTGCTTGAACATCTCTTCTGTTCTGGAGTTGTGGAGGGGTGTGTGTGTGTAAAAGGGAGAGAGAGAAGGGGTTGTGAACTGTTGTTGAGCTACGTGTCGAAGCCCCCCCTCCCCTCTTCCCTCTCTCCTTTTTTGCCTTGGCTGCGGAGAGAGAATTCCTTTAAGGGAGGAGACAGCTGGAGTTCTCTCTCTCTGTCTGTTTCTCTCTGTCTGTCTCTCTCTTTCTGTCTTTCTTTTTCTCAGATTTTTTTCTCTTGCTTATCTTTTATTTGAACTCTCTCTGTCTGCACACTCTCTGGGCTCCGTCTCCATATTTTATTTAATTTATTTTTATTTTGCTTTTTTCCCTGTTTATTTTAGTTTGAGACTTTTATTTTGTTTTTTGGTCTCTGGCGGACTTCAGGAGGACCCCCAACCCCCCCTCCACCATCCCAATACTGAAGCAGAGCACGTCATGTGACTCTCTGTCTCTCTTTCTGAGGGTGTATCAATGGATCGTCATTGTGATTCTTTCCCAAAGTATTGCATTTTATTATTATTAATATTATTATAATTATTAGTTTTTTTTTCTTTAAAAAGGAAGACTTTTGACGACAGAGTTTAAAATCTTTTTGACGAGAGTTTAAAACCACTTAACGCTGACCGGTGCCATCGTCTCTTTTTTGTTTGTTTTTGCGCGCGAGGACCTTACTGTAGTGACGCAAGGACGTCGAGGTGACGTACCGTGTGCGTCGAGTGCCTTCCAAAACCAAGCTGTTCATATTCTTAGTGCCAACCTGAGGGAAAGGTCTGAGGAGGAAAAAAAACAAGGAGTTTATGGCAATCCATAGGAGAGCGAACACTTAAAGTACTTAACGAACTGAACTGTTACCTTTGGGGGGGATTAAGAGTATAACATAAGAAACCTGTTGTTAAAAGGAATGGCGGTTTTCTTTACCTCCTCCTGCTCTCAATTTAGCCTCTTCTTTTTGTTCTTTTTGAATCCTGAAACTGGTCTACTCTTCCCCTAAAGAAGTCTGGAAATAAAAAGACAGGTACTGGGACCTCACCTCCCCATGACTCAACAACACATCCTCTAGACCAGTGAAATCAAAAGTCCCCCACTTTGGTTTTGTTTTGCTTTCATTTTTTTTTTTTTTTACAGAAATTTGATGTAACATTTGAAATTCTAGTCCGATTGTACGTTCACTTTCAGACCGGCTTTTTAACAGCCGTTCTGACTGTTTAAAAAAAAAGACTTTTAATACAGATTGCATTTTTAAAAAAACACATTGCCTGTTTGCGCTCCTTTTGTCAGCATGGTCATGCATGAATCTGGGGTTTGTAAGATGGAAAGGTATGTTACACTTATTTAGACATTTATAAATGGGCTCAGGATGTAAGAGTTTTAATCACTTTTAAAGCCAAAATGTTTCTTTACAATGCGCACAAATGCAGTTTTAGTTTTAGCCATGGTGTTTCAAGTGTGCTGCTGTAGTTTTGCAATGAAACTAAAAGGTTACTTAGATAAAGCCTGTCAACAAAAAGACGAAATGTAAAATGCAGATACAAGTGTCTTGGCCAGTTGTTGACATTTGAGGTCAGGGGAAACTTCTGCATATTTTGTTTTTATGCCAAAGAATTCTTTATAAGGGGATTTACACTTATTTTTTAATTTCTGTGTAATTAAGTTGTTGATCTGCAAACAAAGTCATTCACAGTGAGTTTGGTGTAAACAAAGGTAGTCATGACTAAATCATGAATATTGCTATTTTATTTACTGTCCAGACATCACCAGTTGATGTACAGCTGTCTTCTGAGTTAAATAAGCTCTTCAGGTTAGGCTTTGCTATGTTTTGTTGTTCTTTATTATGTAATCTATTGCAATAGTTAAAATATAGGACGTTTAACTAGAAGTCAATAATCCAGCATGTTATAAAATATAATAACCTCTATCTTGGGTTCAAGATAAAATGAATGATATTGAGCAGTGCTAATTTTCCATGGCAACAAACATAAAAAAAGTTGTAAAATGTACCTAATTTTGCTTTGGGTGACACTGCATATTCTGCAATGTGAAGGCTGCACACACTTACATTGCATTCACAATGCTAAAATTAGATAAAGGTAAAATGGTAGAATTGTGTTTCTGTGGGGACACTTTTTGCAAATCTGTTGTATAATACTCTTCAGGCAGTGTATATGTAACGGTTTTCAACAGTTTGAAGCTTTTAGAGGTGTTAAACTCTTCAGATGGTGTTCCTATCACCACTGTGAACAATCCTGACTCAGCAGGCTTCTCCAGAACAGCATTTCACACCAAACCACCCAACTCTGAATGGCTTTGTTTACATCTTAACCATTGGATTATACTGACATTTTGTTTTATTAGTCTGTTGAATCTCACTTTAAGTGTTTAGTTAGTATTGTCTGCAGTGTAGACCTCAGCTAACAATGTGTGTGTGTGTGTGTACACAACAGCATATACGTGAATATCCAGATATGTCTGTTGGTAATGCTTCTTCTCCTGCGGTTCATCCTCAGCCTGTTAGCTCTTCCCAAGGAGCGAAGGGCAATTATGGCACTAAGCGGTACGCTCTGATTGACAGCTCTACTCTCTGGGGGATCGACCCTTGTCTAATGCACTTAGACAAAACTGCAAACAAACAAGAGCAGGGCGTCACATTCGGGAAAGCTGGGCTTGGTCTCGCAGGGTTGTCGCACTAATGGGGTCATGTAGCGGCAGCGGTGGTGTCATGTGACCTGGCCGCAGTCTCGGCGCAGGAGCAGAGGTCGCATTCCTCAGCGGGTCTCAAAATGCAAGCATGGTACAGTTCTGGAGTGACTGGCGGCAAAAGACGCTGTGGCTCTGATTCCCAAGAATGCGGGCGGACTATTCTTACTTCGCTAGTCTGTTTTAAACCCTTGGTTTGAAGGTTGAGGTTTAAAGTGTTTTTATTTTTGGGTCGTCTTTGGAAACCTGGCACAGGATGCCAGGATGTCTTCCACCCCCTTATAATTATATATGCGTCATAAAAGGTATTCACATTCCTTTCCCCATATTGCTGGTTGTATAGTCTCCTAGGAGACCGGGCCTTGTTTTTAAACCCATGGAATTTAAGGTAATGGTGGTTTTGGCTGTAAAAGTGCGCCTGAATTGCAGTTGATTCACACTTGCCTGCTGTAACGTGTTGCACTATGATTGTGTGGTACTGAATGGTGCATACTGGTGCATGTAGCGTTCGCTTCCCCCTGCCTGAGGGCAACCAGTGTAAAAAAAGACAAGCATGCTGGCCCCTGTGTCCAGCCAGCCATGCTAGCCTCGAGCTATTTTATGATGACGGGCAGAAAAAGGTGGGCTGGGAATGATGGCCTCAATGCCATGGCTTATGGTTTAGGCTTTCACTGTACTGTTAAAGGGGTAGGCCAGAAGAAAATGTTTAATTTCTACAGCTTTCCTTTTGTCCCACATGGCTCAACATTGGTGAGATTACTGAACAGTATGACCAGTTTTTAAGTAAATGTGTGTGCACAGTTTGCGTAATGCCAACTGACTCTTGTAGGCTTGTATTACTTGTTAGTTGTGTTAGCCTTACTCATAGATCCAGTGTAACGCTAAAGGCATTCAGACAAGCTTGACTTGGTATTTGGGTTAAGGGGTCAAAACTATGCAAACTGTGAAGAAGCTAAGATATGTCATCTTCACCATTGTCAGGATGTACAATATTGTAAAAATGTGTTGTTTAAACCAATCAAAAGACTGTAGTACTGTATTATTACATACAGACCAACTCTAAAGTCTAGACTTCCATTTATGTTGCAGTTTCAAATAGATGTTCATTAAAATAACAGTGCAGGTCTGATTGTCTTGTTTTATATTAATGGTAACAATTCAAAGCTAAATGTTTTGATCTGGTTTACATTATATATATTAAAACTATTGGACATGTACATTGTTTAAAGTAAGTCTCATGAGGGAGGTTTTTTTTTGCAATTTCCTGCTAATTTAATACAACAAATTGTAGTAATTTAGCCAACACCTGAACACTGGTAAGATTACTTAACAGGGCCTAGGTTCCTGAAAGCTTTGTACTATTTATAGTGAATTGAATGACAAAGAAAGTGTACATCACATTATCACTTTTATATGCACAGTTTGTACACCTTCTAACTGGTGGGCAAATGCCATCAGTGGTTAGCTAAATTAGTATGATAGATGTTGTTTAATACGGGAGATTTCTTATCAGTTTGTGGCATTTTATCATGATTTTTATTATTTGTTAGCTGAATTAGCCTTGTAGAAGTTTTAGTCTTGGTGAGATTATACAACAGTTTGACACACATTTACATGCTTCAGGCTTACACCCCTTGATTTGAACTACCTCCAGGCATTTTTGTGTGTATAAACAGTCTTTAAAAGTTCTCAGTGCCTAGTTTATATGTCAGAGCCCTCAGAATTCTACCAATGAAGCGTGGAGCTACTTTGAGCTTGTTAATGGTGTTAAAATAGTGATTTCTTTTCATGGACAATGCTATGCAAGCATTAGCATTAACTAATGCTATGCTAGCATATTTCAATACAACCCAAGTCTATTTTTAGACTTGTACACAGGTTTGTTCCAGTACTTGTAAGATTAAAGCTCACAGTTTGCAAAGTGCTATTTAAAGTGATTTTTTTTTTTTTTTTTTTTGCAATTTTGTTGGTTTGTTTAGTTCAATTCTGTAGAATTCTTAATAGTTGATGCATTTTTTATCTTTGTTTAGGTTAACAATTTGCTCAGTGCTAACTGACGGGCACAGGCACTCATTACTTGTTGGCTGTTATTTAACAGTTTGTTATGTGTGCAGTTTGCACTATGCTAACTGGGGTCACACACTTTCATTACTCGTTAGCTGCAATATATTTAGTACTGCTGAAATGTCTTAAGACTTTGATGCAGTTTGGTCATCATATACTACAACAATTTGCACAGTGCTAACTTAAGGCCACAGGCTTTCATTACCTGTTAGCTAAATTAGCAGCATAAGCATGTGTGGTTTAATACTGGTGAGATTACTCAAAAGTTCAACACAATTTAGCATGATTTGGCCTCACAGTTTACTTATTATTGATGTTCAGACTTTTCTGTTACCTGTTAACTGAATTAGCCTCATAGGCATGTTTAATGCTGGTTAGACTGTGTATTATATTAAAGCGCACTGCTAACTGATGGCTATGCTTTTCTGTTCCTTAGCTGAATAGACCTTGTACATGTGCTTCTCTGTTAAGTCCAGGTGAACTTACTCCGTTTTTCATGTTTTTGTTGTGATTAGGGCTTTTAATTTGAATAGTACTAAATGATCAACGCAGATTTTCATTGCTTTCTGGCTTGTAGACATGTTTGCTTCAGTCCAGGTGAGATTGCACAAGAGTTTAATGCATTTTGACATGGTTTATGCTCACAATTTCCTCAGTACTAACTTGCTGACACATGCTTTCATTACCAAATATGTTTGGTTTAATGCTGGTGTTTTAATGCTTTTTGACCTTATTTATTCTCATAATTTGATCAATGATCAGAAGGGCATTGATTATTATTGATTTTTTTTTTTTGCAGCAATAGCTTTGTATGCGTGTTTTTTTTTTAATACTGGTGAGAAGTCAGCAGTCATGGTTTTGGCTTACAGTTTACAATGGTAGGCACATATTTTAGTTTCTTTTTAGCTGAACTAGCCTTGTAGACATTTACAAGTCCAGGCGAGATGGTTTGACACATTTTGATATAGTTTGTGGTCAGAGATACCTCATTGCTAACTGAAGGGCACATCATTTAATTACTTGTTAGCAGAATTAACCCTGTAGACATGTTTGCTCTAGTCCTGGTGAGAATTCTCAATGGTTTGACACATTTTGACATGATTTAGGCTCAGTTAGATCAATGCTAAGTGGTGTCACATGCTTGTTATGTGTAAGGTGATTTAGCCATGTTGGTTTAGTACAAGCGATGTTTGCTAGCAGTTGATTGAACATGATTGAGGCTTACAATTTACACACTGCTAACTATTAGTCACAAGCTGCCATTACTTGCTAGCTACATTAGCTTAGTAGACATGTTTTCTTCAGTCCTTGTGTGATTACTTGACAGTTTGTTGCATTATTGCGTGACTTAGGCTTACTGTTTGCCCATTGCTTACTGATAAGACTTTTGCTCAGTGAAAACTGGTTGTTTAATGTTTCTGTTGCTTAGCTAAATTAGCCTTGTAGACATGTTTGCTTTTAAGTCTTGGTGAACTTCTGTTTTCTGTTTGCAGCATTTCGTTTTGATTAAGGCTCACCGTTTGCACAGTACTAACTTTAGTTTATTACATGTTGGTAATTCTGTCATTTTTGGTTTAAGACTGGTGAGAACTTGACTCACATGTTACTTGTTAGCTGAATTAGCATTGTAGACATGTTTGCGTCAGTTCTGGTGAGACTGCTTATCAGTTTTACTTATATTGTCATTATGTTACTATGCTAACAAAAGGGCAGATACTTTTTATGACTTTTTAGCCACATTAGCCTCCTGGTGGAATAACTCAATGACCTAATTTGGTTCTGTTTTCTCTTATGATATATGCTCCGTTTATTTCAGCCCTGGTCATTCAGGTTGATGCATTTGTACATGATTTAAGTTTACACTTTACTTGGTGCTAACTGTTGGCCACATGCCTTTGTTATATGTTAGCTGACTTAGCCTTTTTTGGTTCAATAATGGTGAGATTATGTTTTTGCTAACTGACTGGCTAGCACAAGCTTTCATTACTTGTTAGCTAGCGATGTTAGCTTCTTAGCATTGGCTGTCCAGCAGCATCTGGCCTGAGGTTAAATTGTGTGCATTTGAAATGTTGTGATATTTTGTATTTTTTGATTGGTTTAATATGTGAGAAGTCAATAGTGTTGTTAACTGAACTAGCCTTGTAGAAATGTGCAGAGATTACTCAATGGTTTGACAAATTTTGATATAGTTTATGGGCAAAGTTACCTTAATGCTAACTAAGGCACCATGTTTTATTACTTGTTAGCGGAGTTAGCCATATATGCTGCTGTTCTTAGCTGATTTTGATTTAAGGTTTCATTAAGGCTTTTTGTGTCGACATTGTTAGCAGAATAAGCCTTGTTTGCCTTGAATTGGCCTTGTTGGCAAGCTTTCCATTACTTGTTAGCTACCTATGTTAGCTTCTAAGCTCTGGTGCAGCTCTAAAGAAGTTAAAATATCAGTCATATCTTGGCTGCCCAGCTGCATTTGATACATTGTTGTGAATTTTTTTAGTTTTGCTGAAATTCTTGGCTCCTTATTCAATGCTGAGTTTGGTGTCCGGTTCCATGAAGGCTGTTTGTTTCGACAGCAGCAGTTAACAGCTTTAAAGCTCCTTTTCTGTAAAGGGCTGGGTGCTTTTTCCTGTCATTTTTTTTCTTTACTCTAACTGCGTGAAAGATTGCACAGTTTCGCTTCCTTGATTGATTGCTCAGCCGTGTGTGTTTGTTTTTTTTTTTTTTTTTTAATCCCTCTTTCACAAACAGGAAGTGACAGTCAGCTGATCGGCAGCCAGGCGATGAGTGCGCTGTCACAGGTCCGCCGGCACCCGCATCATGTGGTGCCGTTGCCGGGGTGACTGTGGCCTGAGGGTCCGCTGTGTGAAGCATGCTGGCTTATACTACTACTAATAATAATGATTATTATTATTTTATTTGAATCTTTTTTTGATTTTTAGTAAAAAAAGTTTTAGGCTTCTTACAATGTGTTCTAGTCTAGCGGTCACTATGTTTTATTACTGGGGGAGAGAAACTGTAGGGGGAAGGGGGAGGGTGAGGTGGGTGTTACAGACTGACAGTAAGGCGGCTGTTGAAGCTTCTGATTTGCTGTGCTAAAGTCTGTTTGTTCCCAGTGTGACGCATGTAGCAAAGTTCCTGCTAATTTTTGTTAGTTCCTATTAGAATTGCGGTCGAGTCCACACTTAACACTGTGTGTGTGTGTGTGTGTGTGTGTGTGTGTGTGTCTGTGTGTCTGTGTGTCTGTGTGTCTGTGTGTCTGTGTGTGTGTGTGTGTGTGTGTGTGTGTGTGTGTGTGTGTGTGTGTGTGTGATTCTGCATGTGTCCACCCAGCGTATCATGCTGATTGGTATTGATCTGTGTGGATTGATGAGAGATCTGCTCTGGAGCTCTTAGTGTACAGCAGCGCTGCTGTGCTTTTGCTTTTAGCTCTGGGTAATGCAATGCCAGCTCAGTGTTGCGGGAGACACTAACTGTGTAAGAGGAAGTATTGTACCACAGCCTGTGAGCATGTGGGTGGTGTGTGTGTGTGTGTGTGTGTGTGTGTGTGTGTGTGTTATGCTTGTTTTTGTTTCTGTTTTTTCCACACTTTCCTTTTCCATGGCTTTAATCACGGCCTAGCTCCTCACTTGAATTACAGCACTTCTTGGTTCACTGCTGTTTAGGTATATTTTAAAACATCACTGCATGTTTAGAACACAGATTTAAGGGGTTTAAGAGAAGATGCAACTGATGCTTCAAGTAATTTTTGGTAGCTGGAGAGTGCTTTTTTTTTTTTTTTTTTTTTTTTTTTAAGTTTAGAATGAAAGAAACAAGGGTACATTTAATTAACAATACTTATAACATACTAAAGTTTTGACTAATTGTTAATTGAAGCTAGTTAGGACATTAATCATTATAAACATTATATCATTATAACTAATGTCACAGTTCATTATGGTTTCTTTCTCAATTCATTTTTAAGCATGAACATTTAATAATGTTGTATAAGGTCTTAACTGGTGTCAATTTATAATTAGTTGAGGCAATACAGAACACCAACAATGTTTATTATTATTGTTGTAAGTACTGTTAGGTGTTGTACCCTTTTTGTAAAGTGTTATCGGCCAATGTTGCTAACTTACACTTGGCTTAGGTTGTGATACAAAAACATCCATCAAAACACTATTTGATGCAACACACTATGTTGAGGCAAAAGTCCTTCCAGGTACACAAAATAACTGCAACACCATTCAGCTCATTTGTTTGGTTCAGGCAAGTGTGTGTAGTGTAGTACATAGTACTGGGGGTGGGAATCATAGAGTATCTCACAATATGATATCACAATACTATGCTACCCGATATCTTGCAAGACAATGCCCTACCATACTCAAAGGCATCTGTGTTACTGAAGAAGTTAAAATACTCCTTAAGTAAATATCCGAAATTCTTGATTTATTGGTGTCAGTTTCACAGAATTTCACAACCAATATTCTCGGTATTCTTCACTGCAGGTTTATCCTATTAATTTGATTAGTTCCACCACATAGAGTAATGAAGCAGTTACTTTAGTAAGTCTAATTGGGGTATTGCGATATCCATATTGTGTCCGATCCCTGGTACATACACACTCCTAAACAAAATGTCACAGACCACTTAATATGCAACCACAGCTTTATTTGTTTGAATTTGACGTTATAATGGTTTTAGAATGTGGTATGAATTACTGTAGGCTACCAAAAATTTAATTATACACAAAGCTGAATGAGGTTGTACCTATTTTGTGTACCTGAAGGGACTTTTACTTCAGCATAGTGTATGGTATCATTTCACACGTTGCTGTCCAGCTTGATGTAAAGGTTTTGATAGATTTGAATTCGAAAACAATTAATATTTTGGGCTATATTCAATGTTTTCAGTGCTTGTTGGCAATGTTGGCTTAGGTAAGCGATAAATCATATACAGTTGATTTTTTTTTTTTTTTTTTTTTTGCCCAGGCTAGTCCTAGCTTCAGTATTAAAATGTGATTTTAACAATGTTTAGATGATTTTGATCTTTAAGCCCTAAAATACACTATATGGACGAATGTATTTGGCAGCTTCTCATTCATTGTATTTTCCAGAATCTAAAAAAGGTTTACACTGCTTTTGTCTGTCTCTACAGTCCAGGGAAGGATTTCTACTAGATTTTAGAACCTTGCTGTGAGGATTTGATTGCATTCTATGACAAGAGTGTTTGTGAGGTTAGGACGTTGGATGACCACCACCCCAGCTCCTAAGCTCTCTCATTCCAGAAGTTTTAGATGAAGTTCTATCGTTCAATAATGCACAGTTCCACTGCTCCACAGATCAATACTGGGCTTTATAGCCTACGCCTGGCAATACGATCATGTTTATCTGGATCTACCATTATTCAAACCAGTGATGGAATACAACTGAAGTTCCTATCCTTCACTGGACTAAAAGCACCATTTTAAACCCCTCAAGTGATTAGATGAAATGTGGTCTATGAGTCTTAAACCTCTATTCCCGTACCATCTGCTCCAGATGTCCTATTTTATTGGCACTAATTCTGTAAAGGGACTGGACGAGCTGTGCTTGTGTGCATTTGCACGTCTGTGTCAGCAAAAAGGGTCTTGTGTAAAATGTACAGGTGTTAAAATGCTATATATTTGTAATTGTTTCACATTTCATTACTAAAAATGTGAAAAAATATTTGAAAACACATTTAATTTCCATATTGGTGCATATTGAATTGCTAACATTTCGTCTTCATATTTTACAAAATATTGTAATACATTTGTGTTTAAATAAGATTTCTTTTGCCCTTCATTTGAAGGGTTTTATGTTATGTTGACAGTTGAACAGGAGGCTGTTTGTCAGGTCCATTTTATGAGCGGGGAATCAAACTATGGTGTGGGAGGAGGTTGCTGGTGGTGGTTGGATTTTTATGGCTGAAAAGCATTTGAAGTCGTTACATGAGTCCCTGGCCAGAGTTTGTCATCATTGCAGTTTAGTATATTATTTTTTTAAGCTTCAAAGGGATAGAAAGCCTCCCTGGAAATGGTGCTGGTAGGGGTGGGCAATAAAATAAGAGTACCAAAATGGTAGATTAAGAAATGTAACGACAAAAGCTACCACAAAATTAAAGTGCCACATATTTTTGCATGCATATACAGCTCTGGAAAAACTTGAGACCACTTCAGTTTCTGAATTAGTTTCTCTGATTTTGCTATTTGTAGGTATATGTTTAAGTAAAATGAACATTGTTGTTTTATTCCATAAACTACGGACAGAAAATGAGAAATGCAGATGCAGAGCTTTCAGACCTTAAATAATGCAAACCAGAAATCAATATTTTAACCCTGTTTTTTAATCACAGTTTTCATGCATCTTGGCATGTTCTCCACCACCAGTCTTACACACTGCTTTTGGACAACGTTATGCCACTCCTGGTGCAAAGATTAAAGCAGTTCAGCTTAGTTTGATGGCTTGTGATTATTCATCTTCCTCCAATTTGGTAAAAATCCAAGCAACTCATTATTTTTAAGTGGTCTCTTATTTTTTTTCCAGAGCTGTAAATAAAGAGAGAATCAAATACAAAACAGGCTGTTGTCAATAATATCAATATTATTATTATTATTATTATTTTTTTTAATCATCTCATAAAAGTTTTGCAATATTATTGCCTTTGTTACGACACGTCACACCCCTAGTTCTGTCTGATATGACATACTGCTGGTTGAGTTTAAACTTGATTACTGGAAGATTATGTAAGCTGTTTGAGTTCCATGTTGCAGACTGGATGGGGTGGAGTCACGGCACTAAACAAGCTGTAATTTTTAATTAGTTAAAGTTTTAAAATAATAATAATAAAAAAATATTAATAATCAGCATGGGCAAGATTACTCTGATTAGAGGCTCCTAATGCCAGTTTTGATCAGTTTTCGATGAATTGCTCACATTTACGTAGATGTAGATAATTGGCTGTATAGACCAGGAAAATGGTTGAAATCAAGTGGGGTTGACTGCTTTTGCCATTGGAGAAATTGTGCATAATTTATTCATGTTTAGATGTGGGTTGGTGTGAAGTGGTGAATTTTATGGATTTCAATACAACAATAGAAAAAGGAACCAGTTATAGAGGACTATAACCTTTTATTCACTGTCCAAAAGACCAAAGTGAACCAATGCATGTCTTCCTAGTGTTATAGATAGTTTTGATGAGAAAATGCTTTATTTATGATTCTTTTTGCCTTATAACATCTGTGAATGGATTTAAAAAAGGTTTGTCTTGTTCATTTTTGCTCATAATTATAACCAGCAGCTTTTACGTATGTATTTCACTGGGTTACACTTAGGAATTAAGTGATTGACAGCCTGGGCTGGAACGGTCCATCTACATTACATATAGTAGCTTAGTTATAGTTGTGCTATCAGGAGTCTGGTTAGTTAGTTAATCATACTACTATTGATCAAGTGCTGTAATTGTACTGTCCAACAAGTCTGATGTCAACATGAAATTGCCAGTGTGATTTTAATTAGCATTAGTGTGATTGTACTCTTGTCTTGGACCACACTCTTCTTGTAAATGTATTTTATGACCTAGACTCAGTCCATGTACTGTTTAAAACATTATGGGTCAGTTTCCTGGACAGAGATTAAGCCTAATCATAGACTATATTTACCTTTTTAATAGTAAAGCTTTATTTACTGTGTTGTGTAGTCAAAGACTAGGCTTAATCTTTGGCAAATGGTGGCTTGGATTACGATTTTAGTCAACAAAATTCTAGCAGCCTCTCAGGGGTTTAAACTGGACTGTTGTAGCTTTAGTTTGAATCAACACGTGATTATCAACAACAATAGATTAACTGACCTTTTACTGTTAGAACTTTACAGCTTGTGGAAAATTTGGGTTGTTCTGTGCTGTACACGCAATGAAGGCAGTCTGAGACCATTTCGCTCTTAGAGAAAGGGGTGGATCTACTAAATGAATAGGCTACTCTTTCTCTGCCTATGGTCTCTACTGCACATACTCTGATTGCATATTTGACAACATGGCAAACATTTTTGGCTTCATTTCTATAGAACAGACAAGAATTGAGTAATTGGCGTCCATGTGGTCATTTGGAAAATATGCAGAAGATTTAAACTATTAGATGGAGTTCCCCTTTTAAGACCAGTTTAAGACTGTCATATATGGTTTTCCACACTAAAAACCACTGGGATTTTTTAAGTTATGGTCATTTTCTGCCTTGTATGATTAAAAATACTTGGGATTGATTGTTAGAAAAGAAACGACACTTCTACACCCTACAGATTAAAGCGATCATGGTAGATTGAGACTGGTGAGCAGGGCCCACAGATTGCTCAGTGGAAGATATGAGTGCGGTATTACCCGGCCGTGCCTCGGGCTACAGCCTGGGCCAGCTCTGGGAATACCCTTTAAAGATTCCTGTCATTTTTCTCATTGCAGCTCCTGCAGTGCCTGGGCTTGTCCCAGAACTGTGCTCACTGAGGTTTTGATAGAGGGAAGGGGGAGAGAAGAGCCTGTCTAAACACAGCTGAGACAGACGCCGCCCTGCCCGAAACAACATGGCCGCATCTGTCTCCGGAATCTAAAGCTAAATGTATCTCATGCTGTGTTTGGCGTAGCTTTCAGAGGATCCAGTAGACTTCAGTTACTCGAGTCCAGCAGTTCGCAGCTTTCGTTTAGTGTTTCATTTCCTCATAAAGGTCTTAAATCAGGTGTGTAAAAGTGGAGATAAGGCTGAACCTTGATAAATGGCTCTTAGAAGACTAACTTAGTGGAAACTTTTTTATTATGGGTTAAGTTGCATTCAATAGCATCTATACTGGACCGTCCAAATGAAGTAATGCCTGTTGAAAAGGAGATAGTCTTATAGGATTTACCTTCACACATACCTTGTTTGTTCCAGATCTTCAGACTTTTTCAGTTAATCTGAATCAAAATAGCAGGTGTGAAATCTCTCTTTTGGTTTTGGACCTCTTCTCCAGACCTATTTTGGTCCAGTCTAATTTGGCCCTAGATCAAAAGAAGTGATCTTGGTCCAAAACGACTAAAATGGGTATCTGTTTATTTACAGTGTAAAACCACCTTTTGGCACCATAATAGGGCTGACTTTATTTTCTAAATGTGTTTAATAATGGTTAAAAAATAGGTTATAATACTTAATGCATTTATTTTCAGAAAATGAGAAATGGCTGAAATAACAAAAAAGGTGCAGAACTTTTAGACCTTAAATAATGCTAAGAAAACAAGTTCATATTCATGAAGTTTTAAGAGTTCGGAAATCAATATTTGGTGCAATAACTCTGGTTTTTAATTACAGTTTTCATGCATCTTGGCATGTTCTCCTCCATCCGTCTTACACGCTGCTTTTTGATAACTTTATGCCACTCCTGCAGCAGTCTGATGGCTTGTGATCATCCAGCTTCCTCTTGATTATGTTCCAGAGGTTTTCAATTTGGTAAAATTAAAGAAACTCATCATTTTTAGGTGGTCTCTTGGTTTCGTCCAAAGCTTTATATGCAAAAGCTACAATGTTTGTAGTAAATGCAAATTTTCACCATCACTTTGCTGTGTAAGGTTTAGGGTTAGATTTGAGTTGACAGTTTATTTGCATTTACGTGACATAAAGTTGAATATTAGTTGAGCACCTATAATAAACCATCCAAATAAAGTGATTAAAAGTGATTAAGCTGGAAAAAAGTGATTTCTGTCAAATCTAAAGTCTCATAAATATAGTAAAATCTTAAGATATTTTAGATGAGAAGTTATAAGACGCCAAAAAAGCATTGTATCCTGTTAAGCAACCCCACTGTCTGCTGTGGAAATCTGATTGAGTGATGATTTCAGTGGAGTATCTGCAGTGATGTCATGAGCTAGTAACAGATCCGTGTAGATTTATTTAGTCTGTTTTACTTTGTTTCAGCATGTTGGATACCCTTGAGTTTAGCTTCAAGTGCAGTTATATACAGTGCCTTGAACGATCCTGCATTTTTCATGTTACACCCTGTAATATATAATTTACATTTTAATCACAAAGCAATTAAATTTAAAGTAAAAAGAAAATGCAAATAGCTTTATTTTTTATAAATAAAATCTGGAAAGTATGGAGCCCCTGAAAGGACATGGTGTATTTATTATTATTATTATTATCATTATTATTATTTTTTTTACAGAAAAAGTGGTGAGCACCAGATAATGGTAGCTAGCAAGCTATAGTGTACACATTGAAATAACATTGTTAGCTAGCTAGTTAGCTATGTTAGCTAATGTTAACTACTTTATTTTAGTGGGGAATGTTTTAGCTAATGTTAGCTAGGTAAGCCAATGTTAACTACTTTATTTCAGTGGAGAATGGTTTAGCTAATGCTGGCTAGATTTTTGCAAAAGTAGCTTACATTAGGTCACAAATGGCTAGCTAAATAGATATGATTTTGATAACTAGAGGGAGGATTACTAGTAGTGAGAGCACATACTAGTAGTGAGCACCACTTCTATCTGGTGCTCATCGCTTAGCAAGTGGTGTTCACCACTTTTTACGTAAAAAAAAAATACACCATGTTGTTTTGGTCTATTATATACAATCCCAATAGAATATATTTTATAAATATAAAGTAATTCAAGTGGTATGAATATTTGTTAGAGGCCCGGTATATTCCTATAATGGGTTTGTTTATAATCAGTTTTCACAGCATCTGTTAATGTTCAAGCTGTGTTTTCTCCTCCGTGTGTCTGTCAGGTTATGTTTGGACACATCTGAGACTCACTTAGAGTGTAATGAACTTCACGTTGGAAGTGGAAGCTCTGCACGTGTCTGTGTTGATTACGCCTGAAGGATGTGATTCTGCCTGTCTGCAGATTCTGCCCGAGTGCAAAGAGCCTCAGTGTGAACTCTGGTTTCAGGTAGCCTTTCAGCTGGCAAATGGAAAATAAAGCAGCGTGAAATGCTTGTGTGTTTTGATTGCTTGGGTTTCGAGGCGATGGGCGGTTCTACTGTCACTCCTGATGCTTTTGCTTTCTGTCTGTGGAGAATTTCTCAAAATTGCCAGGTTGTTTCCTGTGTAGTCTGAAAGGCTGAGTCTGAGTTGCATTCAAGTCCCTCTTGTACGTTTCTGAAGCTGTAAACACATAAAAGAGCATCCCTGAGCAGATGACTAGTGTAAAAACATTGATGTAGGGTCAGTCTTGTCCCCACTGTACCTTTTTAAAATGTCTTTGTACATTACATCGACATGCCAAAGGTCATGGGACACAAACTAGAGCTAGTGTACTTTGACTTTTAATGTGTCCTATGGAAGCTAAAGAATTCTGCATTTACCTGTAGGATATGTCTATGGGGCCTCCTGCACTGAAAGTGGACTATTATTTCTGCTAGAGTTGCTTGTCTGTTTGCATGGACAGACCTAGCCAGATACTGCCTGTCACAATTATTACCACCCACTGTAATGTTCACTGCTGTCTGTCCACTGTGGGTGATAATGCTGTCCTACTATGCAAAGGTGGGAAAAGTATTCACATTAATGACTTATTTCAGTATTTCAGTTCAAAATGTAAATCTCATATATTATATAGGTGTGTTACACACAGAGTGATCTATTTTAAGTGTATTTCTTCTTTAACCCAAAAATCAGTGTCTCAGAAAATATGTATATTATATAAGACCAATTGGTACTTTTGGCAGTGGGGGGGGGGGGGGTGGGGGCAACGGATGCCAAGTCCTGCTGGAAAATGAAATCCGCATAAGAAAACACGTGTGATGGATCGTATAAACCACTATTGTCTTGGAATGGTATATATTTATACTTCTCTACATTAAACCACAATCAGATTCACTCTATCTGGTTAGAGAGATTTATCTGGATAGGGTTTTTTTTTTAAACGATGAGAAGGTGGAATGAAAACAAGCTGAAATTAAATAGGAGTAATGGGGCTATTTTTAAAATGTAAGGAGTAGAAAATTCAGATTATTGTTTGAAAATGTAAAAAGTAGAAGTAGAAAATCGTCTGAAAAATAATTAATGAAGTGAAGTATGGATAACCAACATTTCTACTTAAGTAAGGTTATGAAGTATTTGTACTTCATTACTTGACACCTTAGCCGTGTAAGTCTGACGTATTCCTGGAACACACATGTAGATCATACTGTGGCTTGAGGAATGTTAAATGCCTTTTTCACAGCTTCGGAAATGGAATTTCCCATCCAATCCACAAGATATCACCTCACAGCTTGGACAGATTTGAGATTCCGCAAGCCAATCATCCCCTGATTTAACATGTAATGGTTGGTTTACTGCTATCCAATGACCTTAGGCAGTATGGTTCATATAGTACATTTATATTATGTTTCTTTGTTGGGGCAACTGATCCCAGGCCGAGGGTAACTGATACTAATAGGACCTTGCGTCACGTTTGCTGGTGTATATCTCAGTTACACTCATGCTGTCTTTCACCACTCTGAGGGACGTGTTGAAATGGATCAGTCAGCGAATTCTCAGAAATGAGCCTTTGACTCCATTGCATTTTGGGACCGCTTTTTTTTTTTTTTTTTCTTTTCAGATGCATACCTCCTGCTGCTGTGACCTGTTTGACCGAGATGTATGATCAGATACAGTTCTTGGTGTGTAATGACTCACTGCAGCTGACATTTTAAAGTGCTGGAATGTTGATCTGTTTATCAGACAGACAGAAGTCAGACTGACAGTGAAACAATTGTTCATTGTGTATGGACAGGTCAGTAGCATGTGTCAGCTTCTGTATATGCCTAGTATACCCTGACCAGTCACTTCAGCAAAACCACCTCTTTTGTTTCCATATTCAGTGTCCTTTATATAATTTCATATACCATATAGGAGCACCTCAGTGTCAGAACCACCACATAGCAGGTGGGTCAGTCTCAGCCCTGCAGTGACTGTACTGGTATGGTGTTGGTGTATAAGATGTTAGCCTGTGTGTTGCGCTGGAAAAAACTGCTGGAGTTTTTAAACACTCACTGTGTCCACTTTATTAAACATGTAGCTCCTACCTAGTTGCTTCAAACAGTAGATGTTAAGTCAGAAACTCTGAATCTTTTGCTTAACAGTTTGTTTTGGTCCCCTTTGGACACAGTAAACTGTTGGTTGAATATTTCTAGTTGGTGGACTATTTTCAGTCCTTCAGTGACCCCGAGGTATTTAAAAACTCAAGCAGCACTGCTGCATCTGATCCACTCATAACAGCAAACACACAGGAAAGCTAGTAGTAAGGTAAATAGCCTGTTGGGATGGTGGGTTAGAATAGCTAGCTACTTTTATCTACTTTTGATCAGTGACCAAAGCTGTAGCAACTTCAGACTGGATTTATTTTAAATGAAAAATTATCATAATTTATTCATTTACTATAATGTAATAATGTAATGGTGGTAGAGGAAGAACGACAGGACTTTGCCTCTCATAAATATTTCTGACATGCAAACATCTTGCCTCTGATTGGCTAAGAGCATGTGATGCTCTATCCACAGCCCTGCAGTGTGCAAGTGGGCAAGGCCATGAATCCTTATTTACGGGTTGGCGTCAGTCAAGGGGTTCTGGCAGCTAATGGCTAGCTGCTTGACTGGGATTCGAACCAGTGCTCTGCGGATCATAGTGGCAGCACTTAGCCCGCTGGACCACTCGGCACCTTATGACCAGAAACTTTTGAAAGTGAGTGTGGTTACATTAGGTAAACACAGTCCAAAAAACGAGATGTTTATATTTATTTAATAAAAACGGAACATTAAATGAACACCCATGTGTAAAGTTTGCTGTACGTCAAAAACATTAAACCAACCAATTGAAGAATATACACTATCAAACAATAAAAGGAATAGCAATACAAATTCAATTGTATAATAAAAAATATGTGCAGTATGTCTTAAACTCAAAGGGTTTAATCTGTCTCTCACAGTCTCAACAACAGTCTGAGGAAGACTGCTAGTTCCCAGAATGCTACACAGAAGGTATGGCTGCTGCCCTGAGGGCTCTTGGGTCATGTGACTTGTCCCCGTTGACCCCAGCTGATGAGTGTGTTTCTATCCAGCATGCCTGGACATGCCTCCTGCTAGAAACCCACCCCCTTTCTACCAAATACGCTGTTAGATTCATAACCAAAATTTACAGGGACTTCATTCCCATTAGTTTATATCATGTAAACATTTACATCCCTTTTAGACCACAAATCCTTATCCCTTTGACTCGTCATCTCGCTATATCTGAGAAACTTCCTCTTCCCCCTCCGGGGGCTCATGTGTGGAAGCTTTGTTTTTTGTCTGCTTGAATGAATGATGGAAGTTAAGGGATTTGGAGTTTCCTGGCCTGTTTTGTCTGGTAAATGTCCATTGGTTCTGGATGGTAAGATAATTTTACAGTCTTAAACAATGCCAAAAAACTATTTTTCATTTAATCTCTCTGAAGGATCAGGATTATATGTACATAAAACTGTAATCGTGTTGCAGACAAAGCAACCAACCTGAGATGGGGATGGAGATGGCCTCAGTCCAGTTTATTTGTGGTGAGAACATGATTCGGTCTAGATACGATTCAACTATAAAAAATTCTCAGGTTTTAGCTAAAGGGCTTTTCAGGTGCAGTTAAGCTTTGAGCAAATGCTGTCTCTTCTGCCATTCCGTGCTTATCTGTTTTCACATTGATTGTGGTAGTTGCTCACTGACTGAGCGGACATCCACGTTGCATAAGTAAGGTAAGTGGAGGTGTGTTTGGTTACCAATCCAGATACTATAGTCAGGTTTAAACAAGATCAAATTACTTTTTACTCAATGTCATAGAAGTGATTTTTTTCTGACTTATAAAATATGTTTTTAATAAATATCTTTTTCCATGAAAAAATAAACGTTTTTTAAAATTGAAAGGTTCTAAGACAAGTCCTTACATCGGATTGGGATGGCTTAATTTTGGCATAAGCCACCTTGAGTCCTTCGGTAGGCGGGGGGGGGTTTCAGACCTTCTGAAAGGTTCTTTAGGGCATTTTTCACCTAAATCACAGATTTATTTATGCAACATGGTTTGTGAGACCCACCAGAGGATGTTGTCTTGGTCTGGTTCATTTGTTGTGAAAATATAACCCTGCCTTGATCCAACCCTACAATTAAAAATACTCATGTTTTTGCTAAAGGGCTTTTCAGGTGCAGTTTAAGCCGATTTATTACCTAGATAATGAATAAAGCTATAAACAAACACTGTAGCTCCTGCTGCTCCATACTAAGCTGTTTTCACACTGCACGGGGTATGTGCAATGCTTGCTGACTAAGAGAATGTCAATACTTGTTCTGCCCAACCAAATTTGCACCTTATGATTCACACAGCATTAAGACTTACCAAGTGATTACCAAGTAGAAGTGAACAGTTATTCAGGGTATTTTCACACCTGAAACCTCAAACCAAAGACCAAAACAAGGTTTGTGTTTGTTACACTGTATATTGTGCATTAGTTTTGGTTTCACACCGCAGTAAAGGACATTGCTATTGTTCCACATGCTTGGGGAATTTATAATTTTTTTTTTCTCGTTTTAGTTTCTACATATATTTTTACACATTGACGGACTTGCCAAATGTTGTCTGTTCAGTAAATTGACTTTCCAGTTGTTGTGCCAAATTCTACGTCCCTGACAGAATCTGACAGAATTCAACACTTCAATTGCGCATATCTCACACTAGAGCAGGCGTGACAGATTCCCCTCAAGATTTCTTTTATTTTTGATTATGCAGTAAATAAGGGTTAATCTACAATTACTGTAGAAACGGTAATCACGAGCATAATCTGTACCCATACTGCTTAAGGATGTGCCTGCACAACCAAGAGTCTGATTTTACCACAACATCAGTTTTTTTCAACTTTTACAATTTTATGGGCATTAGTGTGCTTTGGCTTCCTGTATTCACACTGAAAAAGAACCAAAGTTTAAATCCTGTGATCCTTTGGTCTGGCCTTTATCTCACAAGAAACGTGATTACACCCCTCACATTTTTTTTAAATATTTTATTATATAGGAAGCTTAAAATAAAAAAGTTGATGTACTGGCCAAGTATGTCTTGAGACCAGAGTTGCCAGAGTTTGTGGTTTTCCAACCAAATTGGGCTTGTTTGATTGAAATTCAGTAAATAAAAACATTAATTAATAAATGAATAAAAACATTACCATTGCATATTTATTTTATTTTTGATGTTTATTATGCAGTACATCACAAAAAACTAAAGAAGCTTTTATTTTTATTAATTAATTAGCCTTTTTCCTTTTAGATTTGACTGTGAAATACCCATATGTTAATGAAAATGAAATGGCAAAAAGCCTTTTTAATTAAAATTTTATTTTTGTCACATATTACCTGTGCTCAAGTGAAAAATTAAATTGGCAATTAAAAGATTTAATTTTGTTTTAAATTTTGTCATAATATTTTCGCATGTTTGGGAAAAAAGGTGCAAAATGGTATTTGCATTTTAATTTTATTGTTTTCATTTTAGATTTATTTTTCGCTGGATTTACCTCCCATAGGGACAGCAAAAAAGCGAAAGAGAGAGAAATCACAAGGCAATGAAAAAAAATTTAAGAGGAGAAAAGACTGGGATATGAAACTGTTCAAAAAGAAATAATAAAACAATGTTTTAATATTATGATAATAAATTCCTTATAAACAAAATGTCATTTGCTTCAATGGTAGGTGTGACTGACTATATTTAAGGCTAGTTTAATCCTTAGAAGGGCAGATTTTAGATTACCTTTAGCTGGATATTTTTGTTGGACCTGGCAACCCTGCTCGAGACCTAAACTCAATTGAGCGCCTCTGGGGCATCCTCAAACAGAAGGTGGAAGAGGATTCCAGTGGCAACCTGTGAAGCTCTAATGGACTTCATGCCCAAGAGTGTTAAGGCAGAGCTGAAAAATGATACTAGACCTCCTTTCAAAGGTAATAACTAGTTCTTATAGAGATAACTAGTGCTGCATAGAGAATATTTTGTGGCACCGTTATTTTGGGAAAGAGCACACTTTCTAACGTCTCTTATACAACACTTGTCATATTTCATGGGTGTTTGACGACCCCTCGTTCTCTTCCACACTCTCGCTCATCATGTTTAAGGTTGGACCAGCCTGAATCTCACTCCAAGAAACTTGTTAAAATTGGCAGCTCTCTTACACTCTAACATAGCATTCTGTGCTCAGAATGGGAAAAATCTACAAAAAAATCTGCCTGATGAGGAGAGTGTGGGTGAGTCACAGAAACACTGGTAAAAAATCAAGTTTTATATCTCTGTGTGAGATTGGATTAAGAAGGCCTGCTGTTCAAACAACCCATTGAAAGAAAACTTTGATGTTAAACCCATGTTTTCAAATACACCCCGATGCATTTGGGTTGAGGCCAGGCCAATATGAGAAATTTTGAGCACCATGCATAGCACTTTTCCACCAAAAGATCTTTGGTTCTTGAACCAGTATTCTTCAGTTTTCACTGCAAACGACTGTTCCTGGTTCAGGAACCTACTTTTATGTTATTAGCTTATTTCACCTGCATTACAATACAAATTCACTTGGCCATAGAACATTAGAAAAAATATTTAATGGACGTTTTATGATATTAGCAGATTTACCACGGGGCTCAGTTGCTTTAGCCAACTCCTTACATAGCCTAACTGCAGGTTCTACTACGTGTTCCTGTTCACTGTGAGTGCTTTTCCACCAGCATGGTGCTGGTGCCGGTGTCAGCTCCTCAAACGGTTCTTTTGCGTTTCCACCGCAAAATCACAGGTTGCGGGCCAAAAAAGCCGGCTCCATTCTGGCCCCACAATCTTGCTGGTCTGGAACCAGTGAACCTGTGACGCGAGCGGCCAAAGGGCGTGGCGTTGAAACGTCTCTGGTGCAAGGTTGTTTACAAACCTCATCTCCACTCAGCAGCTAAATGAATGAAAATAAAATCAACAGTGATTCACAGAGGAGAGCAGCACAAGTTTCAATTGACGCCCACATTCACATACGTAGTAACTTCTTAGAGCAGTGGAAACACAGGGCGGTTCCAGCACCAGCACTTTGTTGGTGGAAAAGAGGTATGTGAGGGGCACTGCCATAACCTTCGTTGACACCACCATTGCTGTCATCAGCCATAGGAGCTGATGAAGTCCCTGCTGTGGGCCACAGACCGGCATGTTTCAAGAGACGATTGTTAGGAAGCAAACTTCTATGAAGTAGTTTTCAAAAACTAACATGGTTTCCAACATCTGCAGTCCTGTTGAAAAGCATCCCAATTGGAAAACAGGAGTGTATACCAGATATCAATGACGCTATCAAGTCATATACAATAATCGTGTCCAACATTCACTACTGTAGGACGATTGTCATACAGAATGCATTCTGATTGGTCTCTCATTGTGCTTAGTTGACCCCTTTTTTTCGTAGTGCATTAGTTCAGTTTAGTTCTATAGCTCTCTCAGTTTAGTTTCTATAGTTGAAAAACAGGGACCATAAAGCATAAAGTTGGCATTATTATTATACTAATAGGGCTGCATCAGACCAAAGTTGGGTTAAAAAGTATTAGTTTTAATTGGTTTAACATTGACTGGACTTTGTTGGTCACTGCACAGTAAACCTAATGCCTGTAAGATTGTATAGTTGAGATGTTTTCCTGTGTTTTTGTCTGTGTGTTCCAGTGTGTGTGTGTGTCTCATGACCTTTCTCCTTCCTTCTGACACTGGCAGGGAAGAAGGACAGAGATCACAGACGAACCCAAGAGAGAGATTCACTTCTTTCTTTCGTCTGTATTTCACTCTTCCATCTCTCTCTCTTTTGTCTTCTTTCTGCAATTTCTGTCGCTCCTTCAGAATAAAAAATGATGCTTGTGCAACGTCTCTTGCGAAGTGGCTGTTTAGAGTGGGAGGGATTGGGAGAGGGGGGATTTTGGCCTGTGTTCATCTTTGCTGTAGTTTTTATTCCTACTTTATTCTTCTTCCATATGTCTGTCTATCATCTTTAAAAGTTCTGATATTCTGTGGGGAGAAACAAACTAGCAGGATTAAACAGGTCAAAGTAAGCATCTAGGTTAGCTGTATGCTAGCTTTTGTTAGCGTCTTCATGCAGCATGAAAATAATGCATTAGGTTTAGTGATGGACCGATCACGTATGGATTCCAAATCAGTTCTGATACACAACCACCGATCTCGACATACATTTCAATACAAAAGATCTCTTCACATTAGTCTTATTTCCTCCTGTTAATTGTTTAACTTTTAATATTATAATTATTAGACTGGGTATTGGGCTGGGGGTTACATCATAAGGTTGATATAGACAACACAGTAGGGCCAGTAGATGCAGGACTTCATTACCATCATAATGGCTTGTCAAAGTGCCTGTAATGAAGACTAGACGTGATCTGGCATAGTACAAAATTGCACATCCCACAGCATGACACCAGCCTTCCTGGACATGTGATGTGTGACATATGCTATTCTGCCATATAATAGTTTAAACATCTTGTGGACATTTTCAACAAAGAGCTTTTTGGTAAAGCACAGTATTCTTCTCTTTACCAAAAAAAGAATGAGGCCTATAAAGAAAAGAACACAGTTCCTACAGTCACATATGGTGGAGGTTTAAAAATGTTTTAGGGTTGTTTTGAGGCCTCTGGCATTTGGTGCCTTGACAGTATGCAAATATTACCAAAGGATTTTGATTTGGAATAAAAGGCCCAGTGTCAGAAAGCTGGGTATACGTCCTAGGTCATGGGTCTTCCAGCAAGACAATGACCCTAAAGATACTTCAAAAAGCACCAAGAGATGGATGGAAACAACGCGCTGGAGAGTTCTAAAGTGGTCAGCAATAAGTCTGGATCTAAATCCTATTAAACCTTCTGTGGAGAGATCTTAAAATTTCTTTTGGGAGAAGCATCCATCAAATATGAGGGAACTGGATCAGTTTGCAAAAGAGTGGTCCAAAATTCCAGTTAAAAGATGTAAGAAGCTTGTTGATGGTAATGGTAAACAATTGAGGCCTTTTTTCCAAAGCATGTGCAAACTTATATTAAGTTGAGAATGCCAATTTTTTTACATAGAGTTTTGCATAAAATTATGCCAATTTCTGTTTTTCTTACCTCAGTTTTTTGTTGTTTTTAAACACACAGACAAAATAAACATGTGTAATGTGCAATCATTTTCTGGAAGAATTCTACTGTTTCTAACACTTTTAGCGATGACTCTATATGCTCACCCTAGTTTAGTGTTAGCTTAGCTGTGTGAGAGTGCTGGGTCAGGTCCTATTTCTCCACACTCCTGACCGAAGTCTAGTTTTGGATCCTGGAGGGGAAAGATGGGAGTGACTCTGCATTTGGGTCATTAGCCACTTCCTGATCCTTTCTTTCCGGCTCTATCTTTCACACGCTCACACACTCGCGCACTCTCTCTCTCTCCTCACACAGATAGAGAGGATGTTCCTTCTCCGAGCTCGGTCCCCATTGTCCCGTGTTGAGAGAAGAATGGGATAAACAGTGAGGGTTCAGACGGGTCTGGATCCGCTCCACTGAGAGCTTTAGTCATCTGTTAATGAGCCGCACGTGTTGCGATATGGGGAATGTGCTTGATTAGATTGCAGTGAAATTACAGTGAAATTTCTCCACTCCTCTATGTGTTTTATGTGGTTTGTGTGGAGTATGTGAGTGCGTGTAAAGGCAGAATGTGGCAGAAAGGCGCTGATGACGCAGATCTGATTTCTTTTACAGGGCATGTCAAATTCCATGTTTTCTAATCAAATTGGAGTCAGTTTCATATGCGATCCTACAGTAGATTAGATATGTATCATATTTATGGGCTTGTGTGGGCATTGATTAAAGAGGCTTGTAATATGATTTTTTCCTTTACATGCTTTTAAAACAGTTATAGTGGAGAGCAGGCTGTATATAAAGAGAATTTTACTTCTTACTGTGTATTGTGTTCTGGCATCAACATGATGATGAGTACTTTGAGTACTTTGAGTACTTCAGCTCCTGCAATAGTTCTGAAGGGTTCAAGAGATTAAAGCTTTAAGTATTTTTACAGTGAACATGAGGCAAGTGTTGCAGCAAATACTGATGTAAATGAAATGAAAAAGGAAATTCGCATTTAGAATTCTTGGTCAGAGACATTTTTGTCACCATGGTTTAACAAGTAAGAATGTTAGCCGTAGTGCTAATCCTCACAGGTTAGGTTATTCACAGTCCTCTATAACTAAATAACTAATGTTAACTTTAATATTAACTTTCTCTTAATATTTCATAGCGGTTATAAGACTTGAGCCTTTTAACCGTTATCTGCTGCAGTCTCTGATCATGAGTTTTTTAAACAGCTGTTAGCCATTTTAACTAGCCCTCTGACTGTTAGCTGTGCTGTATTAGAGTGTTAGCACTTTTTAAATGTTACTTTTTAAATGTTTGGTAATATCTTCCCAGAAATGTCCCCATTTCTGGGGGAGCTTATCTCTGTGCCAGGAAATAACCACTCTGCGTGTGTGTGTGTGTGTGTGTGTGTGTGTGTGTGTGTGTGTGTGTGTGTGTGTGTGTGACTCAAGCAGCCACACCTTGTGGTGAGCCACTCCTCAAGAGACCGCAGAGTTTCTCTCTCTCTCTCTTTCTCTCTTTCCCTCTATCTCTCGCTCTATCTTTCACATCCTCACACCAGCACAGGAAACAGATTCAAAACAACAGAGCAGCGCAGCATTCCTCCACTCAGCTACAGCGCCACATTACTGCATCCTGAGTCACGCTGCTCGCTGCCCTATCAGCCGCAGCCCATACCACTCTTTAAATAATGCCAAGTCATGTCAAGTTGTGTCAATGTGAATATGCCTATACCAGTAATGTTAGACCTGTCACGACAACTCCTTTTGGTACCACTTTAAAATAAGACTACCTTTATAAAAAGGGGTTTACAAATTGTTTATTATTATTAAGGAGTTTATTATTGGTTATGAATTAGGTTAAAAATACTTTAAAACCGATGAATAAGCAGTTAAAAAATGTTAATCTGAATGGACCAATAGAAATGTTTTGAAATTAATTCATAAATAATAATTTTATATCTTTTCCAAATTTGAAAAGGCTGAAATTTTGATTGAAGATACATGGTTTTTTGATTCAAAATCAAATGATTTTGTGTAAATAAATAAATATATGAAAACGCATAAATAGAAATGGCAATAGTGAGCTGAAAAATTGCAAAATAGTGATTCTAAATTATTTATACTGCCAAACCTCAGATCTTTCCAGATACTGATCTTACTTTGTGCTTTCCATCAATCAGCATTAAACCTGTCATAGTAATATATCATTGCTGTCCAATGAAAAACACTTTGTCTAAAACAGCATTTTTACAGGAGAGAGAAAAAACTTTAGAAACTTTTAATGGAAGTCAATGTAAAAAGAGTTTTTTTCAGTTAATTTTGAGGAGTTTCTATTGATCCGTTCATCAAGAAATTTTGGCACAGTGTAAAGAACAGTTTATCTGTTCAAATTACTTCAACTAAACATCGACAAAAATGGAGATATATGTAAGCATTTTTAACTATTTACTTTAATTTAAATGACTTAGTTGAATTCAGTGAATGAGCAAACCACAGATTTGACACTGTTGCCTTTTCAACTGATGTGTTGTAACTGATTATCAAAGGTTTTTTTCAGGCATTTACAACCTAATCAATAAAAATTAATTAAGTAATTTATAAACCATTTATAAACCCTTTATAAGAGTACTCTTATTTTAAAGTGGTACCCAACTTTTAAATGGATTATCCTCCAAAAAAACTGCAATAACCAATATTATTGCTACAGATATATTGATCATACAATATCCCACTAATACAGATACACTTTTAAAGGGCGTGTATTGTGCAAAACTTACTTTTTTTGTATGCTTCTGTATTTCCACTTGGGTCTCAACTCTGTCCATAAACACACCAAGCACAAAAAAATTCCATCCATCCAATCCAACATTTTCTGTGAATCAGTTGAAAGAGTTTGGGATCAGGAATCATATGCTTCTGTGAGCCGTTTGGATTGCTCGCTTACTTGTCAAACCCCACCAGAGCAACACCCAGTAGATAAGGATTCGTCATTTCAGACATTTTGGTTGTGAAACTCACAGAGGGAGAGAGTACATAGCAGAATTAGCCAGCAGACTTTGTCTGAGGGAGGGATCTGTACCTACTGTCCGTGGCAAGTCACCAAATAAGAGGGAGATGAACGTACTTTCAAATAATGATTTTTGTGTCACTACATGGCATGGCCAGCAACAACTTATTTGTGTAAAAGTGACAGAGCCCTTAAATAGCGTATTCTAAAAGGGCCTGAAACTGGCAAGAATAGAGCCGGTAAGATATCTTTATGTGAGAGTTATTTGAGCAAAGAATTTTATGAAGATGATTTGTTTAGCCCATAGCCATATTCGAGCATGTGTAAAAAGAGGTGTCATACATCTCCTTTAAAGGGCAATGAACTTTTAATTATTAATAGTTTGGTAGATGAAGATTTTTTTGGCAATTCACACTTCCTGTCAAAAGCTTGCAGTTTATATTTAAATAATGCAGCTGTATAAAACTGCAACTGCTAATGTTCAACTTCACAATCTCAAGTAAACATGATGGGCAACATAGTGGTCTGCAAATATACAGGTTATATTGCAATAAGTCTATAATGCATTTTGTAAATCACATATCAGGCAGTTGTTCTTTATATTGATAAAATATCGACCTTTAATGACTTTCACCGAAACTTGAGTTACAAGGTTTTGGCATGATGGTGGAACTATTCACGGGCATGCCAGAAGTCATGGGACAGCAGTATGAACATTGATCATAAAGTGTTACCTCAGAGGATGACTTGGGGATGCCCAAACACTTTTACAGACCTGTATAAGTTGTGAGGTGCTATCTTGTGGGTGAGGTTGAACACTGACTAGCCTGCAATCATTTAACAATCCTTGATCCACATTGTCACAAGCAATTCACAGGAAGAATATGTGACAGAATGCATTACCACCCACAGTGGACAGTGCAGTAGAAGGTTCTGATTGTGACCGGCAGTGTCTGGTTATAATTGTCTGTTCGAAAGGGCAAGAAAAAAATCACATTCATGCAGAAGTCCCTTGACATATGGCATATGGCATGTGATTGTGTATATATATATACAGTACCAGTCAAAAGTTTGTACACACCTTCTCATTCCATACTTTTCTTTTTTTCTTTAATTTATTTATTTTCCACATTGTAGGCGAATATTTAAGACATGAACACAGTTAAAGGACACATATGGAATTACATAGTCAACTAAAAAAAGTCCCCTGATCTTAACCTGATCAACTGAGAAGATTGATTGATCATCTTTGGGGTGATTTGGGATGAGCTGGATCTTCACAGTGTAAAGAAGAAAAGGCAGCAACTGTTGTTCAGCACCTCCAGAAACTCCTCCAAGATGCTGAGAAAACTATTCCAGGTGACTCTCCCTCATGAAGACACTGGGATTAAAATACCAAGAGTGTGCAGATCTGTCCTCAAAGATAAATGTGATACTTATAGAAGAATCTAAAATATAAAACATATTCTGGTTTGTTTAACACTATTTGTTTAGAAAATAATTCTGTATGTGTTCCTGAATAGCTATAATGTCATCAGTATTACATTAAAAATTATAATAAAAAAGGAAACAAATTTTGACTTATTTTTTTCTTCTCCTGTAAAGTTGCCATTTTTGAGATGCAAGGATTTTGCATGACAGCCACGGAATGCACGTGTATGGGGCCATTGAACACCAGCTGTGATCCACAGCATTCATGACTATGTAAGTGACCTGGCAGTGGACAAAAGCAGCGTCCCAGCAGGCCAGCAAACAGACAAACATTACATCATTATTTTCTTTTTTTCTGTTTGGGTTTACCGGCCAGGAACTGTTGGAGTCTTTGGCGTGAAGAGGTTTGGAAAACCCTGTCCTTTACTAATGGAACATGCAGCTGTGTGTGTTTGTGTGTGTGTGAGAGAGACTGAAGGGGAGTATATATAAGGAATAAGGAAGTACTGTATGTAAAGAGTGTGTATGTTAGAGGATGCAGGTCATTTTAAGATGCTGTGTTTGTTTTAGGGAATGAAAGCAGAGGCCCTCTTTCCTGTTGTTGCTGTGCATGGAGGAAGTGCATTTATTGCCTATGGAGGCCTCAAGCTGCACCCTGACATACATCAGTACTTCAGTGAATACAGCACTGTGCAGAAGTCCTCTAACTCTAACACATCACATAAAGCTCTTTATCTGTGCAGCAAGAGCAGTCTTCTTACCTAAACCACTGATAAACAACCATTTGAATATATACAAATAAATATCCTTTCCACAGTTCAGACTGCTATTAAGAAGCTGGAGTTCAGGGGAACTGTGGAAGTCTGTATGAGGTCTGGAAGACCAAGACAGTGGTGAGAAATGCCCATGTGCTGGTTATATATAGAAAATGAAGACATAATCTTGGAATCATAGGACAATTCTAAAACTGTAAGTCACAAGAAGTTGGCACAGTGTGGAAAATACAAATAAAAATACGTGCAGTGTTTTTTTTATTATTATTATTTACATTTACTTTATTTCATTACAAACAGTATGAACCCAAGAAATTTCATGCCTTCAACAAATTTCAAAGAAGTTCCTTCTCACAATATTTAAAAGAGGTTGTGACACAGAGGATCCAAAGCAATGAAATGTTTCAGATGTTGTTTTGTCCTATTCTTCTTGTAAACATGATTTTTCTTTTAGTTTTTCTTTTGGTTTTGCAAAATGTGTAGTCATAATAAAGAAATAAAAATATAGAAAAAGAAGAACACATCAGTAATTTTGAACAATTTAAATAAAATACAGACAGAAAAGCTGTACCAGTTTAGTTCATAATAAAAAAATAATAATTATATATTATATTATATGTTGTTATTTGCTTGTTTTATTTACTTGAGTAAATAAAGGTTGAATAGTGTGAGAATCTGAGTTTGACCTCATTAGTAGCAGTGGTAGATATATATATAGGTCAAGTGTAAGATATAGGTCAGATATGGCTTGTTTGTAATGTGTGATGTGTGCTGGTTGTAAACTGTGTGTATCAGCCATCAAAGGACGGTCTCTGTGTGTGTGTGTGTGTGTGTGTGTGTGTGTGTGTGTGTGTGTGTGTGTCACAGGCAGCTTGTGATCCCAGTGTTGAACAGGAAGGGTGGCTCTGTTTGAGACTTCCTGTCCTTCACTGTGACTCACTGCAGATTTCTCTCTCCCTCTCTCTCTTTCTCAGTCTTTCTTTTTCTTCTCTCACTCTATCCTTTTCTTTCTCACAGTGACTCTTTTCCTTCTCTCTCTCTATCTCTTTTTTAATTCATTTGTTTCCTTCTCTCTCTCTGTCCTTCTTTTTCTCAGAGTCAATCTTTTCTTTTTCTTTCTTATTCACTCTGTTCCTTCTCCTTTTCTCAGTAACTCTTTTCCTTCTCTTTTTTTCATTCATTTCTTTCCTTCTCTTTCTCTGTCCTTCTTTTTCTCAGAGTCAATCTTCTCTTTCTCTCATTCTCAGTCACGCTCTTCCTTCTCTCTCTCTTTCTCAGTCACTCTTTATCTTCTTTTTTGTCCCTCTCTTTCTCAGTCATGTTTCCTTCTCTCTCTTTCTCAATCAGTCTTTTCCTTCTCTCTTTTTCTCAGTCATTCTTTTCTTCTCTTTCTCTCCCAGTTACTCTTTTCCTTCTCTCTATCACAATCAACCTTTTGCTTCTCTCTTTCTTTCTCAGTTATTCTTTTCCCTCTCTCTCTGTTACTCTTTCATTTCTCTCTCTCTCAGTCAATCTTTTCCTTCTCTCTCTCTCAGTTCCTCCTTTCTTTCTCTGTCTCTTTCTTAGTCAATCTTTTCCTTCTCTCTCTCTCTCAGTTCCTCTTTTCTTTCTCTGTCTCTCTCTCACAGTCAATCTTTTCTTTCTCTCTGTCCCTCTCTGTCCCTGCTCTATGCCTCACAACAGTTCTTCATCTCTCTCTCTCTTTCGCTCTCTCTGTCATTCATTTTCCTTCTCTCTCACTTGTTTCTTTCTTTCTTTCTCTCTCTGTTTGTGCCAAACTTCAGTACTCTATGACATTTGGGAGGTCAGAGGTCACTGGAGGCTTGGGGAGTTTGGAGGAGGGGTGTAGCATTGCTGACTGCTTCCATGGACTCGTTCTTTCTTTCTGTCTTACTTTCTCTGTTCTTTCTCTCTGTCTCTCTCTCTCTCTCTCTCTCACACTCTCTCTCACACTCACAGGCCTGTATATAATGACGTTTAGAAAGGAATCCAGGGGACACTGCAGTCCTCACGTCTCTCAGTAAACTCAGTGATGTTCGTTCGGAGGTGAAAAGGGCAGAGCTGCTGCTGGTCACTCACTGGTCATCTGGCTGGATGTGTGAAGGTCTTATTTAGTAGCTAGTTAACCTAATTAGAATAAAGAATACATGTTTCTTTCTCCTGAGCTTCCCACTCAGAAGTTTTTGATTTGTACATGCATTTCTGGGCAAGCTGAGAGATACAGGCTCGGCCCTGAACATGTGGTAGAACGTGATAGAGTAATATTACAGAATTTACCCAGATTACCAGGTTCACAAGCGTTGATAAGGACATCGTCTGTCCTTATCTAGGAGAGTAAAGCTTAAAAGTAAGTGCTTCCTCCAAACCAGAAGAAGGCCATTTAACTACACTATGAGGCTACACCACATTAAATAAGAAATCTTAAAATAATAACAGCCCAACAAATAACAGGCTTTAATACCTTTCAGGAACCATGATAATGAATCCTCATGCCAGAATACAGTTAGGCCACTTCTGGTTCCTAGAGTTTTTACTGAACTGGGAAAATCTGCTTTTTTTTTACTTTTATATTTTTGTTTATTTGAAGTATTTTGTATTTTTATTTCTCTCTCTCTCTCTCTCTCTCTCTCTCTCTCTCTATATATATATATATATATATATATATATATATATATATATATATATATAGTGGTGTTATTTTAGTAATTGTGTTCATACTTTATTATTTTAATTATTTGTGTAATTGTTTTATTGAATTACATTTTAGCATATCTGCATATCCTTTTATTCTGAATTATTTAATTTCTTCTTAATTAAATCTTATACTGTTTGTTTGTTTTTATAATTTAAAATAGTTTTTCAGTCCCTTAAAATTTGTAAATGCTTGACTGCATTAAAAATGAGGAAATGAGGGTTACTCTTAATGTTTATTGATTGGAAATCAAGGTTGAAAAAAAACAAAAAACCCTAAAGCAGAACACCCTACAGTTGGGAAGTGTAATTTGTGCATTAAACCATTTGCAAAGGACGCACTTTACACATGCACTTTCGGACAAGCTAGGCTATACAAAATCAAAAGAGTCCCTCACTGATCATGTAGCTGAGTGTGAAAATGTCTTTTTTAAGGAGCAGGTACATAAATAAGAACTTAAAGCAGCATTAACGGTACGTGTCCACTGGCACTTTTCTTAAACGCAGGTCGCTGTGCCGGATCTCTTGGCTCGCCGCGTGTGGGTGTGTCCGTAACGTTTTTGAATTCAAATGAAGCAACAGATGTAGTCAATCATAAGTTTAATATTTTACCTTTTTAGTCAACTTCACTGTGATCTATAGTTGTATAAATCCATATTCCGCCATTTTAAGCCTCTCTTCTGTGTTTAAAAGGCGCCTGTTCTGTGTGTGTGAGGCTCGTCTGTGTGTGGCGTGGCAGCCTGCTGTTCCCTGATTGGCTGGACGCAGCGCGGCGGCCGGATTCATTTGAATAAAGTTGAGATCTGTTCAACTTTCCTGCCGGAGAGGGGGGCTGCGCTCAACGCAACGCAACCCAGTATGCACCGCGGCATGCGGCGGCTCTCTCCATTGAAATGAATGGGATGCGTCGGGGCTTAAGTGCCAGTGGACGCGTACCGTAAGCGAGAATTAGCATTTCTTGCTCCAGGGCTCCCCCTTAGGCTGGAAAGTGAAATGCGTGATTTGAAAAACTACTAAAGAACACCTTTCTGGACAAGCAGAAAATGTACAGGACCATCACTGGAAGAAAAAAGGAAGTATGTGGACTGTAGTAGTAGGTAGAGAAATATTTAAAAAATATTAAAAGTAAAAATGATACCAAATATGACTCGGATACTTAATTCACCAGAGTTACACAGTGCAGTTAGCAGCGTGAAACACTATTATATCTGTTACATTTAAAGCTTGAGCATTTTTTAGAAGCTGTTTAAAGGTATTATAAAGTATTTTAAGGGAAAAAAAACGGTGTTAGTTTAAATATATCAGGCTTGGCCCACAATACACTTTAGCCATTAGCATACCTGACCCGTATCTGCCGTAACTGGGCCATCTTTGGCACAGAAACTCCTGCTATCTGGGTGAAAGTTTAAAGGGTTAAAATGAGATGCAGTTTGTTGAACAGAATAGATTTATTTGTTTATTTTCTTCATCTTTTTGTCGGAACGAGGAGCTATAGCTGTAGATTATCTGTGGAAGAGAGCGTAATTGAGTCAGAGAGAGAGATAGCGAGCAAATGTGCGTAAGAGAGACGGGCCGAGTGTGACCGTGTGTGTTAGCGAGTGAGAGATGAGGAGGAGGGCGGCCGGCTGGGCTGATATCCTGCAGTGCAGGCTGGGTAATTTCATTAGTGGAGCTGGCGCAGGTGGATCATATGACTGTAAAGTCACAGCAGATCTTTATTTATTTACTGCAGTGTTAAAATAACACTTTTTTTTGAGGGTACAGGATCAACTCTGCTGACTGGGTAACACATCAGTAGGATGCAGATTTTATTTTTATCACTTTATTTCGGTTGGTTACATAAAATATAAAATAATAATAAAAGTTTTTGCCATTAATTGACATGGTGTAGAGGTATGTAAAACTAAATATTTTGTGGTTTTACCTCAGATAATGGCTACAAAACATTCACACTTGTTTACGTGAGGTGTTATCTTGTGAGTGAGGTTGAACACTGGTCAGCGTGCTCATGGCAAGGCAACGTAAATTATCAGAATTTGAGAAAGGCCTGATAGTGGGTTCTAGATGGATACGACATTCCAATCAGCAGTTCTGAATTTATTGTGTGGGCATTTAAAATTCCTCAATCTACAGTGTCCCATATGTACCAGAAATAAAATATAGAAGTTAATATCAACCACAGCGGACAGTGAAGACATTTCACAAAAATCTTTTGGAAAGTTTAGCAAAACTACAGCTAGGCTAACTGTTTTCTGACTGTTATAAAAATACACTATAAAGATAAAAGTAAAGGAACAGCTGTTTATTCATGGTTACTTTCTCAAATCAAAATCATTAAAAGCTAGCAATTTTAGTTTACCAGAATGTTTTCTGAATGTTAAAGTTAACATTCTTAGAATGTTAAATCTGCCAAGTTGTCTGGATGTTCTTAGAACATTTTTATTCAACTTTTTTAAATATCTGGCAACGTCGCTGCAATGTCACTTGTGCCAATGTTTTCATTTTTAGTTACTTTTAACATTTTTTAAAAGTTTTTTAAATAGCTATAGTATTAAATCTATATATTATTATTATTATTATTATTATTATTATTATTATTATTATTATTGTATTAAATAGTATTTAAATAGCATTCTAATAAAGTCTTTTATTATTTCACACGTTTCCAGGATGTTCCTGCAACATTATTTCTGTAACGTTACAGGTTAACCTTCCTGAAACCTTTTCAAACCCATTAATTTAAGATACTAGGTCGATATTTTGCTAGAAGAAAATCATTATTTTGAGATACTTGTAGACTGTACAGAGACAAAAGCAGGTGAGACAAACATGCAAATGGATACTATCATTAAGTACTCAAAATAATGAGATAAATATCATAAATATTGACTTTGTGTCTCAAAATGATGCCTTACTATCTTAAAATTACGACTTAATACCACAATAATGAGATATGTATCTTAACATAATAAATTAGCATCTCAGAATAATGAGATAGCAGTTTAAGATAAAAAAAATCCTTAATTATTTTAGGTGGTGGGAATGGGCTTTCATACCTAAGGGATGTTTGCCAGCTAATCAAAAAATATTTTAAAGTTACTCCTTACAGCTGTTTCCTAACTATGCTTATGCTGCATGAGTGTCTGTTTTCAAGCTAAGCTAAGCTCAAGCTTTGACTGCTTTAGTTGTGCAATAAACTAGACTAACTTAAAATATCTATGTTTTTCTATAGATGTTAAATATAAATTAACTTTTATTCTAGGGTGCTGGGTACTGGTAACTTAGGAACTGTTTGCTTGTTACTCTGAAGCTATATTTTCTTAGCGGTTTCCTAGCTATGCTCATGCTAAATTAATGTTTAAAACCGGGTTAAAGCTGAGCTAAGTTAGGAACTGTTTGGTAGCTCTTCTACAGTTGTTACTGTTACTCTTAATAGCTGTTTCACTTATGCAAAATTAGTGTTTGTTTTCACACAGTGCTAAAACTAGTCTAGCTTAAAAAAGATGAAGATCTAGATCTAAAGATGCTAAAGATAAATGTACTCAGTGTTGCCAGAGGAGAGCAGGAGATGATGATTGACTATAGCCTAAAAGCACTAATGCCTCAACACCAGCATAAATCATCACCGTCATGCAAAAACCTTCAATCTCCAAATCTGCGGCTTTACAGAAGGAGAAACTTTCAGTGTAACTCAAAGTAAAAAATATTAATTTAATTTTCAGTGTCATTTTGGAGCATTTCTATTGGCCCATTCATCGAGTCCTTCTTCCACAACATGAAAAAAATCTGCCTGATTAAAAATATTATGTCAAAAATTAAAACAAGGTTTTAGGACAATATGGAAACACACAAATCTCTTATTAATCATCAGTCAATACCAAGTCAACCAAATATTTTAAATGCACAAATACACTTTTATGAGGTGCATTTATATTTACATTTAAGATATTTAGCAGATGCCCTTATCCAGAGTGAAAAGTACTTTATTGTTTACTTCAAAATCATCCTTATCAGACAGACTTTATCTTATTAATTTATTATTATGATTTTTGTTATGGAAAGGAAATAATTTGTTTATAAATGCTGCATAGGTTATTGTGTGGGCTTTGTAATAAGTATATTTAATGTTTTTGACAATATTAACTCTTTTTGCCCACCACACATTGCTATGGTCCTACAACTTGGCCTACTTGAAGCCTCCTGCCACAATTTCCTAAACATAATGGATACCCATATGTCCCTAGTTTTTAGGAAAAACCTAATACAGTCACCATAAGCTATGCTAAAGCTTAGTTAGTCACTGCTACTCTCTAGCTATGTGCTGGCTATGCTAACCCGGCTAAAAAGTCTAGCTAAAAACATGCTTTTGCTTTTCATTTAATGTTTTTTTACATTATACATTTTATATTGAAGACTGCATTAAAGCTATACAGGAGCACATGCAGAATTATTCTGTGATCAAAAAGTGTTAAACAAACCAAAATATGTTTTTTATACTTTAGATTCTTCTAAGTATCACATGTATCTTTGAGGACAGATCTGCACACTCTTGGTATTTTAATCTCAGGGTCTTCATGAGGGAGAGTCACCTGGAATAGTTTTCTCAGCATTTTTGAAGGAGTTTCTGGAGGTGCTGAACAATAGTAGCTGCTTTTTCTTCATGCTGTGAAGCTCCAGCTCATCCCAAATCACATCAAATCACCATCTCAGTTCATCTGGTTTAGACCAGGGGATTAATGTGGAAGACAAACATGAATTTAATATTAATCCACAATGCAATTCAATTAAATAAAGAAATAAAGTTTCCAAACTTTATACTGGCACTGTAACTAGTTTGGAATTAGCTGTTTTTTTTAAAGGTCAAAGTGGTTGAAGAGCTGGTCATCCAGGCATAAACATACTCTATACTGGTAAACTTGTTTATTAATGAGCTCTTTATATGCATAGTTTATGCCTCATTTTGATCATTCTTGGTCCTAAAGTTTTTACCAGCATTGAGCGATCAATGACAATGTTATGGGTTTGATTCCTGGGAGATTTAACTTTAGTGGAGGCTTAATTCCATCTGTGCCCAGCACAAGTGTGGCATATATAAATCACCCTAAGTTTCTTAATACTGTTTTTTTATGTTTTATTTAGCTTGGCCATTTTTATTATGCGTGTAGACCAGCTAAACCCTCAAACCTACCCTTATCTGACCAGAAATATGTTTTAATACTGAATTGAATATTGGTTCATTTATTCTTTATTAAAAAAATACACTAGAAGAAATGTACTTATGGACCACTAAATCTGGCTAATTGGCCCAAAACACCCAACAACAAACTCTTTTCTCTACCCACCCCCTCCATCATCTGATGGGATCACCTCAGGCACTGTGTGAGATACTGTAGATGTTAAGCTTATCCACCATATGGGTTTGAACAGGCTTTACCACCAGCCCCCACTGTACCCCCAACCCAGAAGCTCAGAAGGACATTGGGGTTGTTTTGGGGGAAACTGCAGGTTCCTGTAAAGCTGTGTGTGTGTGTGTGTGTGTGTGTGTGTGTGTGTTGTGCGGCGGAGTTCCTTCACACTCGAATGTGAGACGCGCATCTGTGCTTGGACCCGATTTAGAACAGAATGTGCAAATGAGGTGTTATTTTATTGTGTTTTATCTGTGTGGTTAATTATTCCGTGGGAATGTGTGTGTGTGTGTGTGCGTGTGTGTGTGTGTGTGATGTCTGTAGGCATTCCAACAGAGCTTGTTTACCGTTGTGTGCTTTTCTGAGATAATTACAGTACTACAGTGAGTGTGTGTTAGTTATTTGGGTGGAACACCTTGTCGTATTACTGTTATCTGATATGTATTTATAATTTTACGTGTTGTTGTCGTGGCCAAAGTTAATATTTAACAGGTTGTTTCCGTGTGGCAATTCAGTAAGCATGCAATGACTATAGAAATTGTGGACACATAGGACAGTAGTTCCATTTCCTTCTGTTCTATAGAAAATAAGCCAAAATTGCACACCAAAGAAGTCAGTCAGAGTGCAGTTGAGACCTGGGTTAGAGTAAGACTCACTTACTCATTAGGAAGACCCCCCTTTTTAGAAACCTGATTGTCTCAGACTGCCTTCATTGAGTTTACAATGCAGCCCAAAGGACCAGAAGTAGAGTAAAGTTTCCCCTACTAAATATCCATTTTATCCAGTAAGTGTGGTTCTCGTATGTTCCACTACAACTCATCGACTCCATGGACTGAACTGAAACTAATATTCCTGGAATGCATCACTTTTTAACTGTATTAGCATATTATGTTACATTCTCATTAATTCCCAGTATCTGCAGACAGACTGTGAGTGTGTTTGTTGTTGAGGGTGTGGATGTAGGTGTCTGGGATTTCTACAGGTAGGCTGTTAGTGTGTGTATTGTGTGTATATGGGAGTGTGTGTCTGTGGTACATACAAACAGTCTGTAGGAGTGTGTGTATACTGTGAGTCTGTGTGTATGTTGTCTACAGGCAGTTTGTGTGTGTGTATATTTTGTGTCTAGAGGCTTTCTGTGAGTGTGTAGGTTTGTGGGTTTTGTGTGTGTGTGTAAGTATGAGTGTGTATACCGTGTGTGATGTCCGCAGGCAGGGTGTGTTTTTGTCTGTGTAAGCATGAGTGAGTATACTGTGTGTGATGTCCGAAGGCAGTATGTGAAAGTGTGTGTGTAAGTGTGTATGTGTGTCTGAAGTTTGTGAATGTGTTTAGTGCGTGTGTGTCTTTTTGTGATGTTGGCAGACATTATGTAAAAGTTGTGTATTACTGTGTGTGTGTGATGTTTGTACATGTGTGTATGCTGTGCATGTGTTTGTCAGTGTGTAGTGCACGTGTTTGAATCTGTGAGAGTGTGTATACTGTGAATGTGTGGGATGTATTTAGTCACTTCTTGAGGTTGTGTGTGTGTGTGTGTGTGTGTGTGTGGAAGTGTGTATACCGTGTGTGATGTCCGCAGGCAGGGTGTGTTTTTGTCTGTGTGTGTAGTGCGTGTGTGTGTCTTTGTGTGATGTTTACAGGCAGTATGTAAAAGTATTTGTATTACTGTGTGTGTGATGTTTGCGTGTGTGTTTGTGTCAGTGTGTAGTGCACGTGTGTGAGTCTGTGAGAGTGTGTATACTGTGCATGTGTGGGATGTCTGTAGGCAGTCCTTGAGGTGTGTGAGTGGGAGTGTGTATACCGTGTGTGATTTCCTCAGGCAGTAGGTAAAACGCGTTTCAGTGTGTGTGTGATGTTTGTGAGAATGTGTAAACAGTGATGTAGTGTGTAGTGGGTATGAGTCAGTGAGAGTGTGTATACTGTCAGTGTGTCTGTGGAAGTGTTTATAGTGTGAGTGAAATGTCCACAGGCAGTATGTAAAAGTGTGTGTCAGTGTGTATGTTACATGTGAGAGTGTGTATATTGGGAGTGTCTGTGTGTGTGAAATGACCGCAGGCAGTATGTGGTCTGTGTGTGTAGGTAGGAGTGTGTATACTGTGTGTGATGTCTACAGGCAGTATGTAACAGTGTGTATCAGTGTATGTGTGATGCTTGTGAGAGTGTGTATACTGTGCGTGTGTGGGGTGTCTGTAGGCACTCCTTGAGGTGTGTGTGTGTGTGTGTGTGTGTGTTATGAGAACAGATGGCCGCCTAGCCTGTTCCAGTCAGGAGGAATTTCCGCCTTCACAGTTCAGAATCAGTCTCTCTCTCTCTCTCTCTCTCTCTCTCTCTCTCTCTCTCTCTCTCTGACCTATCATCATACCATCCTCAGTAGAAGAGCGGTGCTGCTGCTGCGGCTAACACTGAAACAGCCTGGGGGCGCTTTAGCATCACCAAATTAGCATAATGCTAATGTCCTACTAGGTTTAATTCATTATTATATTATTAGCAACATTAGCATACATGCTTTAGTCATGGTAAGGCGATGCTGTGTGTGTGTGTGTGTGTGTGTGTGTGTGGCCTGTTTGTAAGGCTTATCCTCTCCCAGCAGGCAGAGATGGACCATATGGCCCCTATGAGAGGAGATTCCTCAAGTAACTCCACCACAGTGGACACACACAGCAGTGACCACAAAGACCAGGTTCATGTACAGAATTATGACAGATCAAAGAATCATCTCAATATTTTTTATTTATTAAAGCTGATGTCTGTAAGTTTCAGGATTTAGGGCCCTCTCTGGTGAGAATGGGTAGTTGCACCGAGCGTGCGGAAGAATCCTTTTAAACTGGCCGGGTGTGATGCGGTCTTCTTTTAGAGTGGATGAATCCGATTCCAGGTTATGTTCAGTCAGAGAAAGAGGGAGAGAGCGCGCTCAGTTAGAAGATTCACTTTTTCATTTCTTTGATTTAACTATGAGTGAATGAGCTACTGAGCTCTAAGTTTCTCCTTCTGAAGTCTCCATTGCTCCACCAGTCACTTGCGTTCAGTAAAACTGAGCCGGATCCTCTTTTAGAGGCTGTACGTGTGATGTAAGTACGTAAAGACGCGTGCCTTGGCCAGAAGAACTCCCACGAAAAGTGACCCAACACCCCAGTATTTAGAATGAATATATTAGCCTATTAAACACAATATTGTATCCCTTCTCCACTCAGAAATGCTTCTGCTTTCAGTTTTGAAACAAAATAATACGGACTGATGCTTTAAATGTGATTTAATATGTAGCACCAAAAGCATCGGGTACAGCAACTAGGAACATGTCCCATAACGTGTCCCATAACCTGTCCCAAGCCATGTCTCATGTAAGTTAATGAGCACTGAACTGACCACTGCATTAATTGTGGATGCGATGTGACTATTACTAGCCACTGCACTGTCTACTATGTGTGATAATGCCTTCTATGAAGTATTCCCAATGTACACGTGACACTGTGGATTAAAAAATGCAAACACAACTCCAAAAATTGATATCCCCATCCATCTTGTAGCCAATATCAGACCTCAGTCCAACTATTATTCCATAATTAATGTCACCTTCCACGAGTATGCTGGCCAATGTTCAACCTCACTCACCTTACATGGTAACACCTCACAACTTATACAGGTTGAAAGGAAGAAAGGAAGCTAATGAGCTCTTCACTGACCAGTGGGATGTTTACTAGATATGGGGCCTGATGCATTAAAAGTGAATATGACTGTATGTTTGCGTGGATAATTCCAGCCAGATGTCGCCCCACTGCTCTGTCCACTGTGGAGGGTAATGCCTTTTATGATGTATCACCTGTACACATGTAATACTGTGGATCAAGCATTGTTAAATTGCCACAAAACAAAATGGAATGATAACACGAAAATAAGTATTCTAAACTAGTGTTTTTCTGTTTTCCTCTACTTTGGTGTCTAAATGCCTACTTATGTGTAATTCTGTGTGTGTGTGTGTGTGTGTGTGTGTGGTACAGGTCTGATGAGCAGTGGAATCGACAGAGCTGCTTTCAGCCTCCCACGTCTCGCCACTGAAGTCACAAAGCCACAGCTTTCACTGATCAGAGTGTCTGAAGCTTTAGCACAGCCTTTTAGTCTGTTAGTTAATTATGAAATATTTGAGTTTTACAGCCTTTACACACACACACACACATATTAGGTTTGGTTCACTTTTTGTGCTTCATTCAGGTATAAAACATTATTTTTGATCAAGAGCCTTCACTGTGCAAATATTTTTATGCTGCGTCTAGACGTTTCCAGATAATTTAAAAACGTTCATGTCTTGTGTGAATGTTGGCCACACAAAAAAATATGACTGGTTGGACTTTTAAGTGCTATCCAAGAGGTAAAAAATGTTGATGTGCTGACAGGAAAACTGAGCTTCTATCTGGGGTGCTGTTGGTCTTTATTCGCTCATAAAGTTTTTGATGTTTTTTATGACTGCACTTGAGGAAACTTTTAACGTTTTGAAATTTTTCTGATTTACTGACCTTTATTTCTTAAAGTATTGTTTTCTTTACTTAGTTGAGTAGTTTTTGCCATAATATGGATTAGAACATTACTCAACTAGAGCTATTCACATCTCTACCTCTACACAACTTTACAACTGAGGCTCTCAAACACATTAAGAAGATAAGAAGTTCAAGAAATTAACTCTTAACAAGTTCAGCACAGCTGTTAACTGAAAGTCTGAATTCCAGGAGATTCTACCTCATAAAGCTGACTGAAAAAAATCCAGCCAAGATGTGTAAAGCTGTCATCTAAACAATCTAAAATATAAAACATATTCTGGTTTATTTAATATCTTTTGTGTACTAAATAATTGATATTTATATATTTTGATATGACATGATATGATATTGATATGTTTTTCTTCATATTTTAATAGACTTTATTACTAATCTACAATGCAGAACATAAAAAAAATGCTGAATTTAGTGTGTGTCCAAACTGTTGACTGTTACTGCATGAATAAATGTAAATACAGTTCTATTTTAAATATATCATTTTCTCTTTAGATTTAGAATCCAAGCTTTTTTGGCTTGTATAATACACTATTTAGAAAGTACTGTATAATTTGGGAAATCTCAAAAATTATGTTTTTAATCATAATCTAACACTGTTCTAAACCTGCACTTATCATGAACAATTTGTAATTTCAGAACACTTTCACTCAGACAGTAGAACAGCAGAGATGAGTACCTCAGTAATGGATCAGAGCACTGACACACTAAACTGGCAACATCTGTAAATTTTGTTAGTGCTGAAAATATAATAGCACACAATCAAGGTATAAATGTGAACTAGTGATCTTAATAAATATGTTGTCAGCTACACAGGGCTGATTTGAGATTTAACCTCAATAGCCTAGTATCAATTACTATTTTTGTGCAATGGTGAAAATTCTGAACCACAATATTAACACAACAAACACAACACTTATATTTTCTGATATTTCTGTATTCATGGCATTGTACTTTAAAGAGACAAATTAGGCAAAAGTTTGTCTTTTTGTGTGTTTTTGTATTTCTACCCTTTACCAGAACCTCACCCACTTGATCAGTTCAAGAGCCCCCATTTCACTCATTCTGGTTGAGATTGTCAAACAGTACAGAGCAAGATTAGCCAGCAGACTTTGTCTGAGTGAGGGATCTATACCTACTGTCAGTGGCAAGTCAGAAGAGGAGGGAGATGTAAGTTCTTTCAAATGATGAGTTTTGTGTATCAATTGCAGCTAGGTATGAACTAGCTTGCTTGGGTTTTGCCTTTTAGCGTAGTCTAACACTAATGTGTGGTAAACGCTAACCATATACATGGTTTGGTGAGCAAAAGCTTGTTAGCGTAAAAGTGACAAAAGGACTGAAACTGGCAAGAGTAGAGCTGGAAAGATCTCTTTTTTTTAGCGTGAATTTGCACCAAGAACTTCATGCTCATATTTTGTGTAGCCTGTAGACCTCTTCTGACACTCCCCTTTAAATAAGAAGATTTAAATTGGCTTTACACACCAAGCACAGTTACTTGAAAGTGTCTGCGATAAACCTGAATGTATCTCTTATATTGATTTGGAGAAGAAATGGAGATGAGCACTGAACTGAATCTCTTCATCTAAGGTATGAAAACACATCAGGGTCCCGGGTTCCCCCAGTAGCAGGAGGGCTACATTAGCAAAGCGGCTCAGTGGAAGTTAATGAGCCTTTGCACATTAGCGCGAGGTCCGTGGTGGCACGGTGCTAATGAACCACAGCTCGCTAAGACACCCGGTCAGACAGTGTGGTCATAATGACTTAACTTATCCTTCATCTGGAGACCAGAGGGTTTGAGAGAGAGCACGGTTGGTGTTTAGTGAGCCTGGGATGATCATTCTCCTGCGTGTGAGAGATAAAAGACAAAGACTAGATCTGATCAGTCAAAGACCCTCATCATCGTTAAAGACAGCTGTGTTCACTTATATTTATATCTTCTTTATGGGCTCTACCTGCTTTATACACGGTATGTCCAAATGTTTGTGGACACACTTTCTTATGAATGCATTTGGATTCTTCAAGTAACTCCCATTGCTGGCATAGATGTGCAAATGCACACACTGCTTGTTTAGTACCTGTAAACAAACAGTGGACCAGAAAGAAATATAAACGTTTGGAACCATAACTTTTGCCAAGTGCTGGCTAGACGGATACAAAGCACAGAGAACTGTGTTCTCTTGAATGATGGAGCTCCATCCAAAACTGATCTCACTAACGCTCTTGTGTTTGCTCTACATGTTAAAACATATTTGTACACCCATTTTCTACTATTTTTTGGATTAGAGAAGTTGGGATGTTGGAAGAAGATCTCCATCATTTTCAAGAACACAGTTCCACTGTTCCTATTTTCTCCAAGCAGAGAAAGACCAGCCACCCTTCCAGAAATTAAGCGAGCAGTGATGCTCTCCATGAGTCATCTGTTTGATAGTCTGTTGGTGCCAGCACCATTGGCAGATGGCTGCATGACACAGGACCATATGCACACAGGTCATTAATACGACTAGAGTTTGCGGGTCATCTTCAGTGAAGTGTAGGGTGTAGAAGCTCTGTTTTCAGAGCCAAGAAAAATGGTTAGTTGCTATGCACCACATGTCCAGAAGGCTTGGTGTCATGATGTGGGTAACAATACTGTATGATGCCAGATCACCTTTCGCCTTCACTACAGAAACTTTTACAGCCTAATGTTAAGTAATGTCCCGCATGTTCTGCAACCAACAGGACCATGCTCATCCACATACTGCTGAAGACCTTGCCTTGAAGAAACAGATACAATGGCATGACTATCCACACTGCTAGACCTACCCCTATCAATTAAAAAATGTGTGAGATGCAGGGGCTCTGCTGCCACTATAATCAGGATATCGCCGGTTTGAATCCTGTTTATGTAGCTTGCCTTTGGCTACTGGAGCCCTGTAAGAGCACAATTGCAATTTCCTCCGAGCGTGCTGCGATGCTCCTCAGCAATGCTACATCAGATGCAGTTCAAAAAGAAGTCATGGCTGACTTCACATGTATGGGAGGAGGCATGTGCTAGTCTTCACCCTGCTGGTGTTGGGGCATAACTATTGATAGGGGTAGCTGTAATGAGTGGGGTGGGTAATTCACTGTCTAAATTTGGGGAAAAAAATAGGAAAAAAAGTATGGGATGTTTTTGGACACTCTATCAACTCTCTATTCCTACTACAAAATTTGCAGGAATTTAGTAGGTCACAAAAAATGAAGAACTGATGAGGTCTTCCAACCAGCGAGGTCAATGCTCATCCATACACTGCTGCTGTCTAAAGACCTTGCCTTGAAAAAACAGATTTAATGCCATGACTAGCTGCATCTTCAGACCTATCCCTATCAATTAAAAATGTGTGGGAGCTCAGTGTACACTTTTAGTTGTGTTCAAGTTTTACAGAAAGGTACAACTGATTTCATATCCTCTCCTGGATATACGATGCATCCTACTGAGACACTGAGATAAAAGCAAGCAGTGATCCAGAAAGGCTTTAGATTGAGAGAAGAAAGCCGAAGGCCTGGTTTCGTAAGATCACCTTTGGTCTTCAATACAGGCATTTTGATGCCCAACTTTACGTTAATTTGGTCTGTCAACCAGTGGCCATCCCTCTTTTAGAATGCCCACTCTGGTGTGCTATTCCAGCAGGACAATGCTTATCCCCACACTGCTGCTGTCTTAAGACCTTGCCTTGAAGACACAGATACAATGCCATGACCAGACGCCTCACCAGATCTATCCCTGGAGTTACGTTCACGTTTTACAGAAAGGTGGAACTGATTCCATATCTTCTATTGGATATACGAGGCACTCTACTGAGCCACTGAGGTAGAAGCTGGCAGAGATCCAGGGAAGGCTGAGGTATTCTGCTCGTGTTTCTGTTTTTGGTTTAGGTTTGAGAGAAGCGAGAGAAGACGAGAAGAGAGCGAGCATGTTTAAGAAAAAAAATTACAAGAATTCCAGAGGTTCTCTTATGCCGGTTGCCATGGCAACATTTCACACACATACACACCGTCGCCACCAACACACACATTACCCGCTGTAATTGCGGGTTACTGTACATCTCCCACACCTCCGCACCACACAGCCTGTCTGATTATCATTAATAATTAAAGACGGCAGCCTTTGTTAGAGGGAGACTGTACGCACTTAACCGTCCTGGATACCGAGACAAACAGGAGGTTAAAGAAATCCATACTGTTCTGGATGTGAAGTCTGTGAAACGAGCCAGTTTTACAATGGAATTAATGCGCACACACACTCATATACACTCTCTTATAGGCTCCAGAGTACCACCCCCACAGCACTTAACCCACAAAGTGTGCCAGCACGCCCAGCATGCACTGGCACTGACACAACACACTGCAATGCAATGCAGAACACTCAGCACTCTGTACAGGCTTGTATCTAGTGATAGTAGAAAGCATGGACATCGCAATAGCTCTCAAAAGATCTAGTGCCTTTGCTGGCTGGTTGCAGTATTCAACATGTACAATGAAACTGAAACACCTCTCATTTTAGTGTGGGAGGATTTATGGCTAAGTTGGAGCAGCCTGGTGTCCAATCTTCATTAACTGCACATTGCACCAGTAAGAGCAGAGTGTGAAGGTTCAATTAGCAGGGTAAGAGCACAGTTTTGCTCAAAATATTGCAATGCACACAACATTATGGGTGACATATCATAATGGTTCAAAAGAGGACAAATTTTTGGTGCTCGTCTTGCTGGCGCATCTGTGACCAAGACAGCAAGTCTTTGTGATGCATCAAGAGCCACGGTATCCAGGGTAATGTCAGCATACCACCAAGAAGGACCAACCACATCCAACAGGATTAACTGTGGACGCTGTAAGAGGAAGCTGTCTGAAAGGGATGTTCGGGTGCTAACACGGATTGTATCCAAAAAAACAGAAAACCACGGCTGCCCAAATCACGGCAGAATTCAATGTGCACCTCAACTCTCCTGTTTCCACCAGAACTGTCCGTTGGGACAATAAATTATTGTGGTCTAAAACCAGGTGTTTCAGTTTCTTTGTCCAACTCCTGTAGATCTGTATTCTGATGTAGACACAAGGATGCCCTGAATCATTGGCATCTGTTCGCTCCAATGTCCACAAACCTAATGTGATGGACGGCAGAACCAGGATTTCAGATTAAGGACATATGTCCTTATGTCCCTCGTTTCCTATGTTGTTCTAGGGAAAATTGTAAAAAAGTATTTCCAGATACAGTAAACAGGTTCTCTGATTCGGTCAGGCAGACTCACCACATTATACAAGTAAGAAATTTTGAGCAAGAGTCCAAACTCTTTGTCTGCCTGTTAAAAATGATGCCGTAAATATAAGTAGAAGTTATAAGTAGTAGTTTTTTTTTTTCCAGAAAACCTTTAAGTGAACTAGGATATAGATCTGTGCTCTGCTTTAGAAGATGCTCCTCTATGGCTCAAAGTGTCAGAAGGTAACATAGACATGAGCGAACCCTGGAATAGTGGCAAGAAGTAATTACTACAAGGACAACAGTGCCACTACCTAAGTTTACCACAATTCCTTATATTCTAATGTCCCTATGTTGTTTTTGTGACACGTGTAAACACAATCCAGTCAAAGTATAATAAGATAATAACTGGCTACAATGTAAATGCCATTGGTGTAAACAGGTACTGTTGGGTGGGCGTGCTATGCTGCACCAATAAGAGTTCATGGGCAAGACGCTTAAGTTTGCATTCTCCTTCAAATTTTAGTCAAAATCCATGAACATAAATACAAAGTGGAGTCGTTTACAGGTAACCTCAGAGTCGTACATCACTAGGATATAGATCTGTGCTCTGCTGTAGAAGATGCTCCTCTATGGAGAAGAGTGGCAGAAGGTGACATAGACATGAATAACTGGATACATTGTTTATGCCATTGATAATGGCAGCTGTAAACAGGCAGTAATGAGTGGGAATATCACGCCACACCAATAAGAGTCTCTGGGCAAGACTCCTAACTCTGCATTCTCCTTCCAATCTCAGTCAAATGCCATGAATATGAATACGAAGTGGAGTCGTTTCCAGATAACCTCAGAGTCGTGCATCACTAGGATATAGATCTGCGCTCTGCTGTAGACGATGCTCCTCTATGTTACATAATACTGTAATTATTTTTGCTCATAACCCATCATGCCCTCTATTACTGGCTGTCTGCATTCTAACTGTCAGCAGCACTGAAGCGAAGTGGGAGTTTTATATCATAAAAAGAAGGGAAAAAAATATTATTAACCACTTCATTCCATCTGAATGCAAATCACAGATTACATGAGTTCAAAGGCTTTATTTTTCTTTATCTAGAAATCTACTTTTATATTAATACGAGTGGGCTGTTCTTCAGAATAACTGTAATTTGAGCGCTCGGGGCTCGGCCCACACGCGGTGTAACGGCAGACGAAAGGCCTCGCTTCCTGTTTCTGCTCTCACACGGGAAGTTGGCACAGAACAAAGATTCCTTTTAAAAATGTGACAGATTTCTGACACGCTTGCCCTCCTCGTACCCGCAGCATATGACCGGCCGACAGCGCTGACGTATAAACCGTGTGTTTTTCCCGCTGTGTGATTCCTCTTTTTTTTCTGCTCGGCCATTGTTGTGCGTGTATGGCTTTTATAAACAGTCATATCTTTGTGCGCAGTAAACACAAAGCCTTCCCTCCCCAACTTCCTTCACCCAACACATCACACACACACACACACACACACACAGTCCTACATCTCAGAACTGGCAACACATCTGAAAGACACATGTGTGTTTTGTGCAGAAGAAGCTTTTGATTATGGATTAGTTTCCCTCCTCTGATCAGAGCATTCCTCTCATGTGATGTCATATTTTTACAACTTTTTAAACACTTGACAGAACTCTTCACAGAAATGAACAGAACTTCAAGGCACAAAACAACATCAACTAAAACGAAATAAAACCACAGCCATTTACAATACAATACAATACACTTTTATTGTCACAGTTCTGTGAAATTTGCCTTGCGTCCCACAACAGATCTATTACAAGTAAAGTATTATCAATATCATACACACAACATTACACAAACATTTACATGCAGACACAGCAAATTTCGAAAGAGTTTGAAAATCTGGAGTTAAACAAAAATGTGTGAAAGTGTTAAATGGACTGAGTTTATTCTCCAACTTAAACTACAAGTTGAGTTGAGGAGAACTCTTTGGTTGTGTATCAGAGTATTTCAGAGTTTATTCCACGGTGTTGAGGAGCGTGACTGAACTCTCTAATGGGCGTGTCCCCCAATCCTAGTTTACCATCAGTGTGTAGTCTTGCCCATCAGGGCTCCTTCCATGGGGTGTTTTTACTATATTTTATATAATGGTTGTTTGCTTAGCTGACATGTTGTTGGCTATAAGAGCAAGTTACCATTTTCTGCACTGTAAAGTGTGACAAAGTGCTGTAATGCACTGAAAACTGCAACGCAGGATTAAAAGTTTTCATGCAATGAGAAAATATACACTGGCATACACTTGTTGAGTATGAAATTATGATTGTAATCAGTAATTATGCTTTTTTTTTGTCATTTTTACTCCTGAATGTTCCAGGGTTTTAAAATATTAGTGTTTTTTGATATTATCAGTTTAATAACACACTTTTTTGCATTAATTGTTAACACTGTGACGGAGTTAATGTTAAAATGAACTCCAGCTGAGAGCTGTATTTTACTTTAGATGGTATAAATATATTAACAACTCCCACAACAGTTTAGATTTTTTTATTCCAAAAAACAGAATTTGCTGTGCACCCTGATTAAACATCCGAACCATGAGTACTGTCCATCGACTTACAAAAAATCCCTTGATAAAGCAGTGTAAGTTCCTGACCTGTTCAACTTTATCTTTGCTGCTCTAAATCATATATTTAAAGGTAAAAGAATATATTCTTCGTGCCTCATGAGTGTTTGATCATACTATATTGCTAGTCTTTTCATTCCTTTTATATAAGCTGCCTTAATTAAAGTGATTCTGTAGGGACAGTCTGAACAGCCTAGTGTTCACTACTTCACTCAAAGGGCAGCAAACCATATAATCATACTTCATCATATTTCATCATGTGTTTAATCACTGAAATATACAGTGGTGTGAAAAAGTGTTTGCCCCTTTTCATGACTTCTTACATACAGTGAGAAAAAATACAAACTTGGGTGAAATATGGCCCTGTGAAAAAATGCCCCCTAAACCTAATAACTGGTTGGGCCACTCTTACCAGCAACAACTCCAATCAAGTGTTCAATCAAGCTATAACTTGCCATGAGTCTTTCTCAGTGCTGTGGAGGAATTTTGGCTCAACTCTTCTTTACAGAATTGACTGAGGAAAGTGAGGCCTGCAGTTCTTTAAATGTTGTTGTGGGTTTTTTTTTTTTTTTGACCTCTTGGATGAGTTGTCGCAGCGCTCTCGGTGTCATTTTGGTCAGCTGGCCACTCCTGGGAAGGTTCACCACTTTCTTTTTTTTTTCATCATCTGTGGATAAAAGCTCTCACGGTGGTTTGCTGGATTCCCAAAGCTTTAGAAATGGCTTTAAAACCCTTTCCAGAATGACAGATCTCAATCTATCTACTTTCTTTCTCATTTGTTCCTGAATTACTTTGGATATTGGCATGAAGTGTAGCTTTTGAGTATCTTTTGGTCTACTTCACTTAGGTCTTATTTAAGCGATGTCTTGATGGAGAACAGGCGTGGCAGTAATCAGGCCTGGGTGTGGCTGCAGAATTTGAACTACGGTGTGATAAAACACTGTTTCACACAGGGCTATGTAGGTTTGGATTTTTTTCTCTCCCTTAATAAAGAAAATCTTCATTTAAAGACTTTAAATGAATTGTATGTTTATGTGTGTTGTTTTTGACTAATATTTACATTTGTTTGATGATCTGAAACATTAATACAAGAGTGACAGACATGCAACACTTTCACACCACTGTAGAACATTAAAATCCTACTGTTTGCACCATATGACCAGTCCAGGATAGTGCTGCATCTATATATACCCCCAAATATTTAGAATTTTAGAGACAATTAACAATACATGTTTCTCTACAATGGTGGTAATGGGAACCAGGACATGAAGCTAAAAATCTATTAGAAAAAAGAAATTAGAACAATGCTGTAAGATTTGATTGATGACCACTACTCCGTCTCATCTGAAACTGTCCAACTCATCCCACAAATGTTGGATGGAGAAGCATCAATACTGATCTGTTGAATGCATTTATTGGAAGGGTTGTATTTGGACATATAGTGTAGCACAAGGTTCAGAGTGTTATGACATCCAAGTTGTCACAGCTTAGCCCATGTCTGTCTTGTGTTTCTCTCTCATTTGGTTCCTTTGTGCTCCTGCCCTCTGTTTACCTGTCATGTGTTTCCCAGCCATGTGCTTCTGTTGTGTTTTTGGTCCTGTCTCCGCCCTAGCCCCACCCTGTCATTAGTTATTTGTAACCCCGCCCCCTCTTGATTGATCCTCAGGTGTTTCCATTTTCCTGTTCCCTCCTCATGTATATAAGCTCCTTTGTTTCAAGCCTTCTTTGTCTTGTCTTTTGTTGGTTTGTTTGCTATCCGTGGTCAGGTTTGTCTCTTGCTGTTTGTTAGATGCCTGTTTTCAAGTTTAGTGTTCTGTAGTTTTGTATTCAGTGTAACTTTGGTTTATATTGTTTTTTTGTTTGTTAGTTTGTTTTAGTTTGGTAATTTAATACAATTACAAGTATTCTGCATTTACGTCCATCCCCTTCATCCTTCGTAACACAAGTCAGTCAACTAAGCATCAAAAGCATTATTTGATAACTCACTAACTTCTAATTCTGTTATTTCAGCAAACAGACGCCTGCATGTGTTGTCATCCCTTTAGGTGGTTAAGAGAGAAGAAGGGTCATCCAACTAACACACTGAGAGTACGCTCAGTTACTGTATGCTCTCCAGGACTCCCAGCCATGGATTACTGTGGATTACATGGATTATCACTGAGGGTTTAAACTTTTGACAGTGGAAATACATTTTTGTTACTCTTGATACCATTCAAACATTCAAAAAATGTTGTTTACAAAAAGGTTTCTGCTTCTTTATTTAGAAATGTAATGTAAGAAACGTGCAATAAACTAACCATGTTGCATGCTAACTTGATTATAGCTTCAGTCTTGATATTTGACATAATTTTCTGTCATTTTAGAATAATCTACAGCTCTATTCATGATTTTTCTTATTATTTTAATGTTGCACATAGACCCATTTTAAGACACTAATGACAAATGGTGTATAAGTGTATTGTGGGCCAAAACAGCTACAATCTGGGCTAAAAGAGCCATTGCATTGTTTTGCTTTCTTGGCCCAGATATCATTTAAGCTCCTAAAGCCTAAGCCAATTAGTTATTAAAGTTATTAATCCTAATGCAAAAACTTTGGTGAAACTATTGTGGCCCCTGAAACTGATGCAAGGCCACAGTCTGTTTTCAACACTGATTTATTTTTCAATTTTTACCCATTTTCTCCCCAATTTACACAACCAATGACCCAGCCCACTCATTAGGACTCCCCCTATCACTAGTGATGCCCCAACACACCAGGAGGGTGAAGACTAACACATGCTTCCTCTGATACATGTGAAGTCAGACTCCGCCTCTTTTCTAACATTACCGAGTAGCATCACAGCACACTCTGAGGAAAGCGCAGTGACTTGGTTCTGATACATCAGCTCACAGACGCCTTGTGCTGATCGACATCACCCTTTGGAGTGATGAGGGGAAAGAGAGCGCCATCTACCCACCCAGAAAGAACAAGGCCAATTGTGCTCTCTCTCAGGGCTCCAGCAGCTGATGGCAAGCTGCATGAACAGGATTCGCACTGTCAATCTCCTGATCATTCAAAAACTTAAAATGTTTTTTAATTGCCAAAGACCTGCTGTTATTTTTTAACCATTTTTCGTCCCTATTTATATACAATTTCAGATTCAGTTTCACCAACAGCTCTTATTTTTAAACTGTTGAGCACTCAATGTGCTGAAATGTCAGTTCAATTTAGAAATATGGAGGGTGTTAGACAACTTTTAACTGCTAGTGTATGTGTGTTACATAATTCACAGCTTTGCTTATCATTTATGTATTTAATTTTATCTGTAATTTGTACATTTGCAGAGGATCAGGATACCCAAATGTGAGTTGACGGTTCTGATCCAAATATGGCCCACGTAATGAAATTACATAACACTTGTGTAATTGAAGTGTCATGTAAGTGTATTGTGGGTCAAAGCAGCTACTATGATGGTAAACATGGTCACTGCATTGTTTAACCTTAGTTTTAAGGTTAGTTATTCAGTTATTAATGCTAATGCATTGTGAAACTAATGATAACTTATGAAACTAATGCAATGCAAGTCACATGAAGTGAGCCAACCATTTCTTTTTGGACTGCCGCTAATGCAACATTATTAGTGATGACTCTACACGCTTGGAGGAGAACTTACAAACTTCCAGTTCTGTTATGTCAACTAATAGATGCCCACATGGACTGTGATCATGCTTAGTTGAGTCGTTAAGGGAGAAGAAGGGGCATTCTATCTACCCATTAAGAGGAAGGCCAGTTATTGTATACTCTACAGGACTCTTGGCCATGGGTTATTCTGGATTGTAGGGATTAGCACTGAGTGTATTAACTGATTGGTCAACACTTTTGACAGTGGAATAAAGTAGCCCTTGCTACTCTTAAAGTAGAACTTCAGTGTAAAATGGATTTTTGGTGTAGTAAAACATGATAAAAGTACTTACCTTTGATGAACAGAAATTTTAACAGTTGGTCCAAATGCCCTTCAGACTGGGTGATACGGGGCATAATTTGCCCTGATAAATCACTTTTTCCACCGTTTTTCAGACTCAAAGTAGCTCCAAACCTAGTTGCTAGAATCCGGAGAGCCCTGGCATTTAAAACGAGGCATTAATAACTTAAAATGTGCACAAGAAACGTATTAAAAACACTGTTTTCATCCCATAATACTAGTTTCAGTGCATTATATCAGGGATCTCCAGATTCTACCAAGGAGGTGTGGAGCTACTTTGGGCTGGATAACGGTGGAAAAGCGATTTATTTGGGCAAATTGTGCCCCGTGTCACCCAGTCTAAAGGGTGTTTGGACAAATTGTTAAAATTTCTGGATCTCAGCACGCTGTGGGAGAACGGAGGTGCTCTAACCAGAGTTCTCCTTTATCACCATTTAAAATTGTTGCTTTACTTTTGCCTAAGAGTGAAACGAACATAATACAATACAGAGTGCAGTAACACAGTCATCAGGACCAGGCAGGGATAAGACAAGTGTAATAACAGGCAATATTAGTATCGTAAGGCCCATACCAGAAGTGGTACACATACCAAAAATAAGTAAAACAATCCAGGTCAAAAACATGGGAGGGCAGAACAGGAGGGCAAAACAAAATTGTGGTCAAAGATTCAAGAATACATGTCATACACAGAGAAAATGATAGATAAAAGATAAAAGCTTTGTAATGATAGACAGAAACCAATCTAATACTTGGCAGTGAGTACAGTGCAGAGGTATATATAGTGAGGTGAACAGGTGAAATCAATACTCAGATGATTGCAGTCTGGGAGGTGTCATGTGATGAGCCATGTGAGGGAGTGAATAAGTGAGGTCAGTGTGTGGTGCATTCTGGGCAATGGAGTCCGGAGCTGGGAGATCACTGGTAGACACAGGTTCAGGAGGAATAGAACGCCATCAGCACCAGGTGTGACAGACAAACAAATATTAACGACCCAGTTAAGGCGTTTCCAAATGTCTATGGGCCAGAACAGGCAAATATAAAGTTTGTTATGCCATTTAATCTCTGGGCCACAAGTGGATCACATGCAGTGTTCCTTATAAAATGGTTGTACAGCATTTCTGACTTCTAGTGTGTTTGTGTGTATCTGTTTTAGATTATTTAATAAAGAAAACAAACTGTTAACTGAAAGTACCAGAATCACAAAACCACAAATTTCTCACTTCCCCAGGAAGGCCCGTAGACTGCATACAGCAGAGGAACCTGCTTACGTCCTGTTTCTGGCATGACCGTGACAAAGCCATTACAATGTGATCATTTCCACTGTTAGGGCATTAACGTGATACCTGCTCCGTCAGCCCGAGTGAGATCTCGCTGCCGGGAAAGCTGCCCGCTGCTGCAGCGCTGCACTGTTTACTGTTTTCACCACATCTGCTAATTATCAAAGCTGAATCCTGCTGTGCTGGAAGTTCACGTCAGACTGATGAGACTAAAAATGAGATTTACAAAGTGCAACATTAACTTCAAAAAGAACGACATTGAGCTTTAATTCTGTATAATACAGCGGGTGATCGACAAACGGGGTCATTCAGAGTTGTTTGGTATGAAATAGTCTATTGTGGAAAAACTTAATGATGTGGCGTTACCTATATATATATATATATATATATATATATATATATATATATATATATATATATATATATATATATATATATATATATATATATATATATTTAATGACAAATGACTTTTTTGAGAGCTAAATAGAGCCAGGATGTGATGAGATTGGATGTGTTGGTTAAAGCTGTCCTGCCCTATAAAAAAACACACCAGTTTTGAGTTTGCTGTTCTTAAGAAGCATTGCTTGATGTGAATCATGCCTCGCACAAAAGAGCTCTCACAAAACCTACGTTCAAGAATTGTTGATTTACATGAAGCTGGATTACAAAAAAGCGTTACAAAAGTATCTCTAAAAGCCTTGATGTTCATGTGTCCATGGTAAGACAGACGGTCTACAAATGGAGAAAGTTCAGCACTGTTGTTGCTACTCTCTCTAGGCATGGTAAAGTCCTGTAAAGATGACTGCAAGAGCACAGCGCAGAATGATCAATGAGGTGAGGAAGAATCCTAGAGTGACAGTTTGCAGGAAAACTTGAGACCATCTGGCCGCCAACTGAAGCTCAACAGAGGATGGATGATGCAACAGGACAGCGACCCAAAACATAGAAGCAAATCAACAACCGAACGACTTCAACAGAAGAAAATACGCCTTCTGGAGAGTCCTGACCTCAACTCAATGGAGATGCTGTGGCATCATGATCTCAAGAGAGCGATTCACACCAGATATCCCAAGAATATTCAGCTGAAATGATCCAAAATTCCTCCTGACGGTTGTGCAGGTTTGATCTGCAACTACAGGAAATGTTTGGTTGAAGTTTTTGCTGCCAAAGGAGAATCAACCAGTTATTAAATAACTCACTGTGAATGTTATCATGTTGTGTTCAATAAAACCATGCAAGTATATAATTTTTTGTGTGGTATTAGTTTAAGCAGACTGTGTTTGTCTATTGTTGTGACTTTAAAAGGCTTATATATAAATAATATATAGTAAAGGGGTGTATATATAGTAGGAGAACAGCTACGTACCAGCACAATACACACTAAAACACACCATCACCATGTCAGTGTGTAGCTGCTCTGTGGTGGTCTATCCTGTGGGATCTTGAGCATTAAAGAAGAGGGATAAAGGAGGATAATAATAAAGTATGCAGAGAAACAGATACAGGACTACAGTCTGTAATTATAGAACTGCTATAGAAGGTGCTCCAATATGCTTGAATAATATAGTATCATAATTTGTTATAGTATCTTATTTGATATATATATATATATATATAGTATCATATTTTCTCATATAGTCTTCTCTATAGTTGCTCTGAGCTTCTGCTCTGCTCTGGTCTTCAGTAATCATCTACAGTTAGGATAAGTTTAAGGGTGTGTTGGACTTGGCCACACACACACAGATCCTTCACACACATGCTGTTAGGCTCTCTTGTTGGACGCCTTGTGCACTTTGGATTTATTCGGCAGGAGGCCACACATGCGCGCACACACACACACACACACACACACTCGCTCAGCTGCACATTCTTTCAGGGTGAATTCAGTCTTTCTCCTGAGTTGCGCTGTGCTGGGAGGGCTCAGGGCTGGGCTGGATTGAGTTGCGCTGTGTGTTTTATGGAGTGATGAAGTGTGGTGTTGTGTGTAATGTGCCATGCTGGATGGCTGTGTGTGTGTGTGTGTGTGTGTGTGTGTGTGTGTGTGAGGGGTGTTGGTGGTGGGGGGTGTTTTTTTTTATGTGCTTTATTCCCCAAATGTGTTTGATAAGCCAGGACATGTTGACAATCCAACCCAGCTCACAATTTTAGTAGAACAGTTTAGTAGAACATTTGGCAACACTTTACTTGGATGGTCCATTGTTGGTGCCTCATAGACGCTTGACTAACATTCAAATAAATGTTTATTAAATGCAACTGAACTCCTAATCCTAACCCTAATCTTAAACTTTAGGTTTTAGGGTTGGTTTAACCATTAAGAATCATTTACTTTCAAGTTGAGAGTTCAGCTGCATTTAATAGATATTAAATTTAATGTTAGTTGAATGTTAGGTGAGCATCTATTAGGCATCTATAATGTACCATCCAAGTAAAGCGATATAGAATTCTTTGAATGTTCAATATAATATACGTTTTGAAGTTTAGATCTACTTTATTTTTGTTGAACGTTTTAAACATTTTTGTAACATTGCTGCAACGTCACTTGTGTCAGTGCTTTTATTTATTATAAGTTTTGGGAATGTTAAGACCCACTAAAATATCTACACGAACGTTACATATTTCCTATTGGCTCCTGACATCCTTTATTTGCATATTGGACATGTCCCCTTACCATAACTCACCATCAGTGTGGGGTCTTGCCTCTTGCTACTTTCTCGTGGCTAATCAGTAATATTTTAAATAATTTTTAACTGTCTGGCCACAGTGTTGTAGGTCATAGGAGCAAGTTGGCATTTTTTAACTACTAACTACACTTCAGTAGCTTCAGTACATTTTAAAGTACTTCACTGGTAACTAAATACACAATCATTTAAATGGCAGTATTTTATACAGTTTTAGTACAGTATTTTATACAGTTTTTTAATTTATTTAATTATGCCAAACTTTACTCTAAAAATGCTGTTATACTCTGTCATTAGGTAACAGTAAATTACTGTTCATATAATACAGTAAAATCCTAAATAACTTTCTGTTCTTTACAATCTTCTTTTTCTTCTCGTCACAAAATTTTAAACGTTTCTCATCCCAGAGCGTCTGACATACAAACACATAATTTTGCAAGATCATTGGACCTATACCTGATTAGCTTGCTTGTGCTTTTTGGAGCGATACATTGTACGTTTTTCGTACAGACGATGTTTTTAGGCTTGGACATTTCCCCATAGGGATCCATTAAAAAGTGTCCAAATACTTTTGTCAAAAATTTCGAACGTCTCAGGGTCACAGTTTCTTAGCTAGAACTGTGAAAATCGGTGAAAAAATTTTGGGGGCAAATTATGCCTCGTGCTAAAATGTCTGGATCTCGGAACGCTGTGGGAGAATGGAGGTGTGCTATTCATCAAAGGTAAGTACTTTTTATCATGTTTTACTACACCAAAAGCCCATTTTACACCGGAGTTCTACTTTAACTTACTGTAAAAATTTCAAGAAATTTTCTTTACGTTGTATTATTAGTTTAGTTTTTTTTTTTTTTACAGCTGGGTATGCATAACAGTGTGACCTCATGTGTTGCAGTTTTTTTTTTTTACTACTGCTACCTTCACTCCCACCCTTCAGACACCAGCCACTTCTCTGCTGCTGCACCACGGTTGGTGTAAGGGAGTAAATCGTCTGATTGTACGCAGACCTGCTCCTGTAACGGTGCAATTAGAGCGGTGCTGTATTCTACAGCTGATAAGAGAGGGCTGGACTGGGCTGGGCTGGGTTGGGTTGCGCAGTGTGTAAGCTGATAGTACAGCGACCGCTGAGAGGAAGTTGGGCTGGTCTGGGTTAGCGGCCTGTGTGTGTGAGTGTGTGTGTGTGTGTGTGTGTGTGTGTGTGTGTGTGTGTGTGTGTGTGTGTGTGTGAGAGTGAGTGAATAGTTAGAGAGAAGCCCCTCACATGATGACACAGTGACTGTAGCCTTTGTTAGAATGACTGACTGCAGACAGAGAGAGAGAGAGTGAATGACTCAGTGTGTGTGTGTGTGTGTATGTGTGTGTGTGTGTGTGTGTGTGTGTGTGTGTGTCTGTTGCAGGCTGAATTGAATTGAGTGTGTATAATGCCATGCAGATGCAGAGTTGTGGGGTGCTGTTGGATGGCAGGCACTATTGTCCTCAGGGTGAATAAAATCACCTCTCTCTCTCTCTCTCTCTCTCTTTCTTTTTCAAAGATGTGGTTGTGGATCCTAATGTGTGTGTATATGTGTGTGTGTGCAGGGGTTTGTGTGAGTGGCACATGAGTGTCTGTTATTTGTGTAATTGGATAATATTACTAAAAATAATCATCAACAAATAACAATTAACAACATAGTATCGGAATGGAGTTCTTTAACCTATAAAAATAATAGTGGAACCATTTTCCAGCTATATAGAACAATCCAGTATCTGAAGAATCCTTTACCCACACAAAGAACCAATCTATTATTATGGTTCATTATAGAACCATTGTCTTTTTCATGAAGGTAATATAATATACTTATTTTTACACAAGTTAGACTACAGTAAGTCTTTGTGCCCTACAGAACATGTTCATTAAGTTCTTTGGAAAAATCGCTCTCATATAAAGACATATCACCAGCTTTATTTTCAAATAGAATGAGCCGTTTAAGGGCTCTGTCACTTTTATGCAACTTTTAAGCTGTTGCTGGCCACGCCCCATGTATACGCTTAGTGTTTGCCACATATTAATGTTAGCTTGTGCTAAAGAGCAAAACATGTACAAGCTAGTTTATCTAATTTATTCTATCTGCAATAGAAGCACAGAATTTATTATTTTAAAATAACTCACTTTAAAAGAATCTCCCTCATCATGCAGACAGACAGACAGTGGGTACAGATCCCTCCATCAGAAGAAGTCTGTACTGTCTGATGTTCTCAACCAGTAGACTGAAATGGCGGATCTTCAACGGATCTAGTGGGTGGGGCTCTAATGGGTGTTGACGATTAATGAATGGTGTGGTTCTATGCACATTTTCTTATTGTGACGTCACAATAAGCGATCTATCCAAATTTCAAGTCATGGTTGGATTAATGTTTATAATGTAGTGTTTATTAGGACAGTCGAGACTCCCCACACACATATCCCACTGATTAGTTCCGAATTATTTAGCTTTCATAGAACATGACAAATGTTATGGGACATAATACTATTATTGTAGTAAACTAGTAAATTACTTTGGGCATATCAGCATATAATCATTGTGCAGATTTTTTTAATAATAAAGTTTTTAATGGTGTTGTTTTTACATTGTGTATGTGTGTATTGTTTCAGAGCTTTCACAATACAGCTATAAATTCTGTTAGAGGGAAAGAGTGAGAGATTGAGTGGGTGAGTGAGTGAGAAAGAAAGAGAGTGAGAGAGATATAGAGAGAAAGGGAAGGGGTGAGGGGAGAGACGCAGCTTGTGTTTGAGTTGGACAGAGTTTTCTTGTTCAGTGTGCGCTGGGGAATGGGTGTGTAGGGGTTTTCTAGGTTAACTTTCTCGCTCTCTCTCTCTATTTCTCTCTCTCTTTCACTCATTTACTCTTTAACATGGATGCTATTATACAGAATAATACTTACAAAAAACTCACTGAAGATCTTTCCTTCTCTTCTTTTCTATTTTTTAATTTCCTCTGTTCTCGATCTCTTCTTACCTTGTCTCTTCTCACCACTTCTCCTCTCTTCTTAAGTTGTTTCTCATCCTCTATTCTTGCCTCATCTCTTCTCTTTCCTTCGCGTCTCAACTCTTCTCATCTTGCATTGCCTCTTCTCATCGTCTTCACTTCTTATTTTGTCTCTTCTCTTCTTGCCTCGTCTCATTTCTTTGTGCCTTGTCTCTTCTTGCCTTGTCTCACCTTGCCTCGCCTCTTTTCATCTTGTCTCCTCTCTTTACTTTTTATCTCGTCTCTTTTCTTTGCATCTCAACTCTTTTCATCTTGCATCGCCTCTTCTCATCTTCTTCACTTCTCATTTTGTCTCTTCTCTTCACTTCTTACTTTGTCTCTTTTCTTTGTGCATTGTCTCTTCTTGCCTTGTCTCACCTTGCCTCGTCTCTTCTCCTCTCTTCTTGCCTTGTCTCTTCTCATCTCTCTTCTTTTATTGCCTTGTCTCTTCTCTTCACTTCCCTTCTTGTCTTGCCTCATCTCTCATCTTCTCTTCTTGCATTGTCTCTTCTCTTCACTTCTCTCTTCTTGCTCTATCTCTTCTCCCTTCTCTTTTATTGCTTTGTCTCATTCCTTTGCTTCTTCTCTTTTCTTGACTCTCATCCTCACTTCTTGCCTCATTTCTTCTCTTCACTTCTTGCCTTGTCTCTACTCTTATCTTCTATTTTTGTCTCTTTGTGCCTCATCTCTTCTCTTCTCTTCTCTGTTCTTTTCTCCATAGACTTTACTTAATTACTCGGCTTTATTCCTTTTCTCAGTTAATTTCATTGCAGGTTCTGAGAAGCCCTGGGGGTAAGAATTTGATAATTGCCCATTTGGCCCAGAAGGGGATGGGGTCAGGAGAGTTTGATTGACTGTACTATTCTTAAATGTATGTATAATTTCAGAAAGGTATAATTCATCTCTGATTAGAGTCTTGCTGTATAAGACATTTGATGAGAATGTAATAAAATGAGCAGGTAACAACACACAGTGTACATCTTTATTATACGCACACAAACACACACACACACACACACACACACACACAGAAAAGTTACAAGAGGAAAATTAATCATAACACAATTATCACTTAATTTGATATAATTGTTTCTGCTGTGCAACTATTTATTTGATTAAACGTCCTAATCAGGTTGTAGGATCAGTCTACCTGATTTTAAAATCAGCAAAATCCTCATTTAAACAATGGTGACAAATTGAGAGCTAAATTGAAATCTACTCAACAAAAGAAACAAGGCCAAACTCTTGGACAGGACCATTACTGGTGGACGAAAAAAAAGCCATAAAAAAAGCTTTGCAATGGCTTCCATTCAGGGACACATCCATAAATTAGCCACAATATCAACATTTCCTAATCTACAAGAACATCAATATAATTTAAATCACAATATATAGTAGGCATTCAATCACATCCACCCCATGAGAAAAGCAGCAATTAGGTCAAAGTCAAAGTCAAAGTGGTTTTTATTGTCATTTCAGCTATATACAGAGTACACAGTGAAACGAAACAACGTTCCTCCAGGGACCATGGTGCACATAAACACAGTGTAGACAGAACAATAGTGCAACAGTACAAAAGTGCAGACAGACAATACAACACAATGCAGACAAAGAATAATAAATAACAAGACAGTGTGCAAATTATGCAGTGTGCAAAAAAGACCAGTGAGGTAGTGATTACCTCTATTACACAGTGTGCAATAGAGTCCAGTGAGGTAGTAGGGTTTTTAGTGCTTTCCATTTTCTGGGGTAAGTGGGGTAAGAGTGTGTGTGCATGTACAGAAAAACCATCAGTTCAGTCTCTGCAGTTGAGGAGTCTGATGGCTTGGGGGTAGAAGCTGTTGCAGAATCTGGTCGTGCTGGACCGGATGCTCCGGTACCTTCCTCCCGAAGGCAGGAGGGAGAACAGTTCATGTGAGGGATGGGTGGGGTCATTCACAATGCTGGTTGCTTTGCGGATGCTGCGGGTGGTGTAAAGGTCCGTGATGGAGGGGAGAGAGACGCCGATGATCCTCTCAGCTGTCCTCACAATACGCTGGAGGGTCTTGCGGTCAGAGACGGTGCAGGTCCCAAACCAGGCAGTGATGCAGCTGCTCAGGATGCTCTCAATGGTCCCTCTATAGAAGAGTGTGAGGATGGGTGGAGGGAGACAGGCCTTTCTCAGCTTCCGGAGGAAGTAGAGACGCTGCTGGGCTTTCTTGGCTGTAGAGCTGGTGTTCAGGGTCCAGGTGAGGTTATCTGCTAAGTGGACACCAAGGAACTTGGTGCTCTTAACAATCACCACAGAGGACCCGTCGATGTTGAGTGGAGAGTGGGTGTGTTGTGCTCTCCTGAAGTCAACAACCATTTCCTTTGTCTTGTCCACATTCAGGTGAAGGTTGTTGACTGTACACCAGTCTATCAGCCGCTGCACCTCCTCTCTGTATGCTGACTCGTCGCCTTTGGTGATGAGACCCAGCACGGTTGTATCATCGGCGAACTTGATAAAGCTGTTAGAACTGTGTTTTGCAGCACAGTCATGAGTCAGCAGGGTGAACAGCAGAGGACTCAGGACACTGCCCTGGGGGGCCCCAGTGTTCAGTGTGATGGAGCTGGAGGTGCTGCCCCCGAACCGGACTGACTGGGGTCTCCCCGTCAGAAAGTCCAGGATCCAGTTGCAGAGGGGGGTGTTGAGGCCGAGCGAGCTTAGCTTTCTGATGAGGTTCTGTGGGATGATGGTGTTGAATGCTGAACTGAAGTCTATAAACAGCATTCTGACGTAAGTGTCATTCTTCTCCAGGTGGGTGAGGGAGAGATGAAGGGTGGTGGTGATGGCATCGTCCGTGGAGCGATTGGGACGATACGCGAACTGCAGGGGGTCCAGTGAAGAGGGCAGTTGTGTCTTGATGTTCCTCATGACTAGCCTTTCGAAGCACTTCATGATGATGGGTGTAAGTGCAACGGGACGGTAGTCATTGAGGCAGGACACTGTGGACTTCTTCGGCACGGGGACGATGGTGGTGGACTTGAGGCACGTTGGGACAGTGGCGCTGCACAGGGAGATGTTGAAGATGTCCGTGAGAACATCTGTCAGCTGGTCTGCGCACTCCCTGAGCACTCTGCTGGGGATGTTGTCTGGTCCTGCAGCTTTCCGTGGGTTGACTCTGCGCAGAGTGTTCCTCACGTCCACTGCAGTCAGGCACAACACCTGCTCGTCCGGCTTGGGCATGGTCTTTCTCACCATCGTGTTGTTTTGTGCCTCAAACCGTGCATAAAAGTTGTTCAGGGCATCAGGGAGAGAGGCATCACGTTCACAGGACGGTGGCATTGTCCTGTAGTTGGTGATTGCCTGGATGCCCTGCCACATGCGCCGCGCGTCACTCGTGTCCTTGAAGTGGCTGTGGATTCTCTGGGCGTGGCCAGGTTTTCACCTGGTTCTGAACTGGTCTGGAGCGTCTGATGAGTGGTGTGTATATTGGAGTCAGCCACACACTTGTGGTCCGAGAAAGCGAGGTGGGGGCGGGGCTCCGCCCGGTACGCGCTGGGGATGTTTGTGTAAACAAGATCCAGCGCGCTCGCTCCTCTCGTTGCAAAGTCCACATGTTGATGGATTTTAGGGAGCACTGACTTGAGATTTGCGTGGTTGAAATCTCCGGCGATAATAAACAGTCCGTCTGGGTGTTTGTTCTGCAGATCGCTGATAGTCCGATAGAGTTCACACAGAGCCTCTTTAGCATTAGCACCAATGCTAGCGCTGGGTGGGATGTAGACAGCAGCTATTAGCACGGCGGAGAACTCCCGTACTAAATAAAAAGGTCTGCACTTGACTATCAGGAACTCCACCAGCGGAGAGCAGTGTTTGGCGACAGCGTTGTTACACCATTCCGTGTTGATGTAAACACACACGCCTCCACCGCGGGTCTTCCCGGATAGAGCCGCGCTCCTATCCGCTCTGAACGCGGTTAGCCCGGCTAGCTGAATGGCGCTGTCCGGAATGTTGTCGTTCAGCCACGATTCCACAAAAAACAAAACACAGCAGTCTCTGAACTCTGAACTGGGTAGTTCGCTGGAGTCGGATGTAGTCCAGTTTATTGTCAAGGGAACAGACGTTTGCGATGGTATAGCCGGCCGGCTAGGACTAGCCTTTAGCCTCGCGCGGATCCCGGCTCTCTTTCTGCGCTTCCGCTTACGCTCGCACCACTTGCGATGGCACTTCCGCTGGGCTCCGGTGTCAGGAAACACCGCGGGCTGGCGGCCTGGGTCTCTTAGCAGGCTAAGCTCAAGTAGCGTCTGCAGAACCTCGCCCGGTAGCGTGTTTTCTGGCTGATTTCTCCACTGTAGCAGGGTCTGGCGGTGGTAGAACATGTGCACGGGTGTTCCGTTGCACATATTTGCAGGAAATAAACGAAAAAAAAACGACAAATAGTAACACAAAAGCACCATTTAACGGACCCGGAGCGGCCGCTGCGTGTTACCATTATGCTAATGCCAGCTTACAGACCACTGGTTAAAGTCTCCAAACCAGTTCTGAAGCAGGTACGAGTGTGGCCAGAGGGTTCCTCAGAGGCACTTCAGGACTGTTTCAGCACAACAGACTGGAACATGTTTAGAGAGGCTGCCACCCACAACAACTCCACGGACATTCAGGAGTACACAGAAACTGTCTCTGCCTACATCACCAAGTGCATTGATGATGTAACCGACCTCAAGACCATCACTGTTCGGGCTAATCAGAAGCCATGGCTGACAGGAGAGGTCCACAAGCTCCTGAAGGCTAGAAATGCAGCCTTCACAGCTGGAGACCAGGCAGGCCTGAGGACAGCCAGGGCCAACCTGTCCCGCGGCATCAGGAAAGCTAAGAGGCAGTACTCCAAGAAGATATCCCAACGCTTCAGCGACAGCAGAGACACACGGAACCTGTGGCATGGGATTCAGTCTATCACAGGCTACAAACCCCATCCACAGACCTGCAACAGCGACACATCTCTGCTGAACGACCTGAATGGATTCTTCGCAAGGTTCGAGCCACTCAACAACACACCCGCCCAGAAATCCATCCCTCCTCCTGGTGACCAGGTGCTAACGCTCTCCCAAGACAGTGTGAGGAGAGCATTCAGCAGGATCAATGCTCGAAAATCTCCTGGACCTGACAACATTCCTGGTCGTGTGCTGAAGGACTGTGCCTGGGAACTCGCAGAGGTTTATACGGACATCTACAACACCTCTCTGAGTCAGGCGGTGGTTCCCACATGCTTCAAAGCCACCACCATCATCCCTGTCCCTAAGAAGGCATCGCCATCCTGTCTCAATGACTATCGTCCGGTTGCACTCACCCCCATCCTCATGAAGTGCTTCGAACGACTAGTCATGCACCATATCAAGTCTTCACTCCCCTCCTCCCTGGACCCCTACCAGTTTGCATATCGGTCAAATCGCTCGACCGATGATGCCATCTCCACTGTTCTCCACTCAGCCCTCACACACCTGGACAAGAAAGACACCTACGTCAGAATGCTGTTTGTTGACTTCAGTTCAGCATTCAACACAATCATCCCCCAACAGCTCATACACAAACTGGACAGTCTGGGGCTGAGCACTTCCCTGTGCAACTGGCTGTTGGACTTCCTGACTGGTAGACCACAGGCAGTGCGGGTTGGCAGCAACACATCCAGCATCACCACACTGAACACAGGGGCTCCCCAAGGATGTGTACTGAGCCCACTCCTGTTCACTCTGCTGACCCACGACTGCACACCAGAACACACCTCCAACCTCTTCGTCAAGTTTGCGGATGACACGACGGTGGTGGGTCTCATCAGCAACAACGATGAGTCACACTACAGGAGCGAGGTGAGCCGCCTGGCCTCCTGGTGCAAACACAACAATCTCTCTCTGAACACAGAGAAGACTAAGGAGATTGTTGTGGACTTCAGGAGAACTCACACACTGCACACTCCTCTGTCCATCAACGGAACTGCTGTGGAGAGGGTGAGCAGCACCAAGTTCCTGGGTGTGCACGTCACAGAGGACCTCTCCTGGAGCACCAACTCAGCATCACTGGCCAGGAAGGCAAACCAGCGTCTCTACTTTCTCCGCAAGCTGAGAAGAGCTGGAGCCCCCACCCCCATCATGACCACTTTCTACAGAGGGGCCATCGAGAGCATCCTGACCAGCTGTTTCACCGTGTGGTACGGGGCCTGCACAGCATCCTGCCGCAGGACCCTCCAGCGCATCGTGAGAGCAGCTGAGAAGATCGTTGGCACCTCTCTCCCCTCCCTTCAGGACCTGTACAGCTCCCGCCTCACGCGGAAAGCCCTCCGTCTGGCAGGAGATCCCTCCCACCCACTACACAGCTTCTTCAGCCTGCTGCCATCAGGGAGAAGACTGCGGAGTCTCGGGTCTAGGACCAGCAGACTGCGAGACAGCCCCATCCATCAGGCTGTGAGGATGCTGAACTCTCTTCCTGCTCTACCCCCCATCCCAATCCTGCCCACAGCACACACACTCTCATCATCCTGACCCCACATCCTCCCACCAACACAGTACTGAAACTCTGCACTAGAACACACACAGTACTGTAACTTTTGTAAAAGGACCTGCACTACACACCCAATACCTGCACTACTGTTACGCTGCACTGTCATACACACTTTAATTCCCCAAGAACTGGGAACTTAAGAACTTTACCAGCCTTAGGCTAGATAAAACATTGCACTACTGTTATACGGGTTCTATTTATATTGTCACTTGATCTTAATCACCATTAATATTGCACTATTATCTTCTGTCTCACAAATGTCTATTGTGTTTTTGTTGTATTGTACATATAGTGTCTCCCACTCATTTAGATTTAGATTATATATTTATTTCTTTTTATTTCTATTTATATATCTATTTCACCCCCACCACTACTGCACCTTGTTCTGTCTCATGTATGTCTGTGTCCCTGCTGCTGTATTGTACACATAGTGTCTCCCCTTTTTCTTTATTTTTCTTTATTATCCATTATCTGTACTTGCTGTAAAATTGGGAAGGAGAGTAACGTAATTTCAATTCTATGTATGTCCTGTACATATGCAGCATTGACAATAAAACTACTTGACTTGACTTGACTTAACGTGCCGCCATCTTGGGTGGGTTCCCAAAAAAAAAAAAAAAAAACACTTTATACCAAAAAAATAAAAATACCAAAATGTCTTTATACCACTCTAGATGGCATTTTAGTGACACTGTTCAACTATAAAGGGGCACTGGTGGGGTAGTCTGTCCAGACCACCCTTAAGTCTGCCAGTGTGGATCATGGAAAGCTGTAGCATCACAGTGGACCCACAATCTCCATCCTACCTCAACTGATTTAGCAACACAGCTTGTCACTAAGCGTTTTTCTGTGGATGCTTTAAATCAATAAATAAATCCAGATTTTCAGATGTAGCATTACATTTTTTCAGATATCTGGTTAGGGTTCCTCTAGAATGGAGCCACAATTTCCCACCTGATGTCCATGACCATGCAAGAAAACAATTTCGACCGTCGGCCGAGCTGAACGAGTGACAGAGCTGAGGATAATCACGGACAGTAAGGTAAAACGTTGGTGTGTTCTATGTGCAGAAGACTGACATCATTGGGTCACCCTCCAGAAACTTCCTAGCATATCGCCTCATCAGACACCAGGTGGGTCTGGAATGAGTCCGTCAGCGAACGGTGATGTCATTCTGCGGCATGAGCCGAAAGAGTGTCGTACCCGAAACGAGTGACATCATCTTTGAAACTGGCCTATGGGCCTGGATGTTGCTCTGGATGACCTCAGCATTGCAGAATGCCATTGAAGAATGAATGGATAGATAGATAGATAGATAGATAGATAGATAGATAGATAGATAGATAGATAGATAGATAGATAGATAGATAGATAGATAGATAGATAGATAGATAGATAGATAGATAGATAGATAGATAGATAGATAGATAGATAGATAGATAGATAGATAGATAGATAGATAGATAGATTCTAAAGAGATGGTTTGGTAACGTCTCCTAGCCTGACAGACAGACAGTTAGATATATAGATCCTTTGCTTTCAGTATCTAGGAAGACCCCTTGTGCAGCAATAACTGCAGCCAAACGTTTCCAGTAAATGTTAATCAGTCCTGCACATCTACACATTGGCAAGAAATTGACTTGGCCATTCCATCAGATTAGCTTTTTTCTTCTTTAATCAAATAATGTTTTGGTAAAACGATTTGTGTGCTTAGGGTCATTGTCTTGCTGCATGACTCACATTCTCTTAAGTTTTAGCTTTTACAGAAGTCAGATGTCCTGAAATATTCTCCATGGATATTAGCTAATATGAGAAGGGCCTTCAGTTGTTTAGATGTTACCTTGGGTTACTTTGTGACCTTGCACACTATTTCACACCTTGCTCTTGATGTAATCTTTGTTGTTCTGTCACATCTGTGAAGAATGATAATGGTCTTAATGTGTCTCCATTTGTACACAACATATCTAACAGTGGATTGGTGAAATCCAACAGACGGCAATAACTGCAGCCAAATGTTTCCAATAAATATTGATTAGTCCTGCACATCAGCACATTGGCAGGACTTTGACTTGGCCATTTCAAAAGATTAATTTTATTCTGTAATCATTCTTTGGTAAAATGACTTAAGGTGTGCTTAGGGTCATTATCTTGCTGCATGGTTTAGCTCACACAGACGTCAGATGACCTGAGATAGATGGATGGATGGATGAATGGATAAATATATATATATATATATATATATATATATATATATATATATATATATATATATATACATACATACATACATACACACAGGGGTTGGACAATGAAACTGAAACACCGGTCATTTTAGTGTAGGAGGTTTCATAAATTGGACTATGCTGGTGGCCAATCTTCATTAATTGCACATTGCACAAGTAAGAGTGTAACGATTGTGAAGGTTCAATTAGCAGGGTAAGAGCACAGTTTTGCTCAAAATATTGCAATGCACACAACATTATGGGTGACATACCAGAGTTCAAAAGAGGACAAATTGTTGGTGCACGTCTTGCTGGCGCATCTGTGACCAAGACAGCAAGTCTTTGTGATTTTGTATCAAGAGCCACGGTATCCAGGGTAACGTCAGCATACCACCAAGGAGGACGAACCACATCCAACAGGATTAACTGTGGATGATGTAAGAGGAAGCTGTCTGAAAGGGATGTTCGGGTGCTAACCCGGATTGTATCCAAAAAACAAAACCACGGCTGATCAAATCACAGCAGAATTCAATGTGCACCTCAACTCTCCTGTTTCCACCAGAACTGTCCGTCACCACAATAAATTATTGTGGTCTAAAACCAGGTGTTTCAGTTTCATTGTCCAACCCCTGTACATATGTACACACATACACGTAGCATTGCAGTGAAATGTTTTGTTGTTTTATCTATTTTTGAAACTGTGTTTACTTTCCAGCTTATTGCACACCTGTACACACTCTTGCTTTGCCCATGTCACATCCCACAGCCAGTGTGTGTGTGTGTGTGTGGCTGGTGGTATTTGTCATATGTCAACACATCTTGTCTTTCCTGATCAGCTCGTTTGTAATCAGACACCGCAGAGCGATTCTCCAGCAGCTGCAACAATGCTCAATTACAGCCGCGTCCAAATCACCAAATCACACGCGTTTCCAGCTCTGTCTTCTTTCATCACTCGTGTCATTGAAGCTCCTGAAGCATGTGTGTGTGTGTGTGTGTGTGTGCACTCTGTGCGCTCTGTTTGAAGCTGCCTCTGTTTCATCATTTCTATCTCTCAGTTCAGTGGTTGGACAATGTCATCACACACACACACACACACATATATCAAGCTACTGATGTGAAAGAGAGAGAAAGTGTGTGCGAGTGAAGTAAGTGTACAATAATATAATGGAATTGCATAACTGTGTCTGTGTGTGTGAGTGTGTGCGGGTAAGTCCATGCATAGATCAGAAGTGTTGAGGCACACACACACACACACACACACACACACACGTTAATGAACAGCTGCAATGCCCTTTGATTTACCCTTCTCCTCCTGAGCCATCCTGAGTAAGATGGGCACAAACACAGATGACTCACAGGACAGTTACTGTGACAACGGGAGTCAGCAGACGTCAGTCAGAGCCACCGTTCACCAGGACACCCTCCATCGCTTGACCTTTGATGGACAGCTTGTGATTGGAGTGACCAAAAGTGTCCTGAACTCCTGCTGAACCAGAAAGACTAATCTACCTTTAGTCTTTAGGGGTCAGAACGGCCTATAGATTTCCCAATAGACTAGCAAAGTGCTTTAAATATGTGCTCTCTCAGAATATACTGCTATTTTTATTATTACAGTGCCGTGAAAAAGTGAACAAATTTGAATATTAGTCAAAGACAGCACAAGTAAACCCAAAATGCAGTTTTTAAATAAAGGTTTTTATTATTGAGGGAGAAAAAACACGTGAAAAAACAACATGACCCTGTGTGAAAAAGTGTGTTTGACTGTGTTTTAATTGTGTTTTATCACACCTGAGTTTAATTTCTCTATTCACACCCAGGCCTAATTACAGCTATACCTGCTCTGAATCAAAAAATCACTTAAAAAAGACCTGCCTGACAAAGTGAAGTAGACCATAAGATACTCAAAAGCTAGACATCATGCCAATATCCAAAGAAATTTATGAACAAAAGAGAAAGAAAGTATGTGAAATCTATCAGTCTGGAAAAGGTTATAAAGCTATTTCTGTAATTTCCATATTTGAAATTACAGTGAACCAAAGTAAAAGCCATTATCCACAAATAACAAAAACATGGAACAGTGGTGAACCTTTCCAGGAGTGGCCTGCCTACCAAAATTACCCCAAGAGTGCATAGAAAACTCATCCAAGAGATCACAAAAGACCCCACAACAACATCCAAAGAACTGCAGGCCTCACTTGCCTCATTTAGGGTCAGCGTTCTTGACTCCACCATAAGAAAGAGACGGGACAAAAATGGCCTGCATGGCAGAGTTCCAAGATAAAAAACACTGCTGAGCTGCTGAATATTAAGACTCGTCTCAATGTTGCTAGTAAACTAATAATCTTGATGATCCTCAAGACTTTTGGGAAAATACTCTGGACTGACGAGACAAAAGCTGAACTTTTTGGAAGGTGTGTGTCCTGTTACATCTGGCTGAAAGCTAAAAAGGAAAAGAACATCATCATACCTACAGTAAAACATGGTGGTGGTAGTGTGATGGTCTGGGGCTGTTTTGCTGCTTCAGGACCTGGAAGACTTGCTGTGATAAATGAAACCATAACTTCTGCTGTCTATCAAAAAGTCCTAAAGGACAATGTCTGGTCATTTGTTCGTTGTGACCTCAAGCTAAAATGAACTTGGTTTTCTGCAGCAGGACAATGATCCAAAAAACACAAAAAATCTGACACATCTGACTGTCTGAAACAAAACAAAGTGAAGACTTAGGAGTGGCCTAGTCAAAGTCCTGACCTGAATCTGGTTGAGGTGCTGTGGCATGACCTTAAAAAAGCTGATCGAAGACCCTCCAATGTGGTGGAATTACAACAATTCTGTAAAGAAAAGTGGTGCCAAAATTTTCCCCACAGCTCTATAAAAGATTTATTGCGGTTGTTGCTGCCAAGGGTGGTCCAACAGTTATTAGGTTTAAGGTGCACTTCAAGCACTGGCTATAGAAATCCATCTACAAAAGTCTTTCCACCAACACTGAGAACCTAGTTAATCCATAATTAGACAAAGAACCATTTTACAAATTCATAACAATATGACTTATTTTTGTCTCTTGAACAAATGTAAGTACCAGTAATGGGTCTATGTGTTAGCAGAGGCTTTGTGAGATAGTAATAAAGCGATAGTAAGGGATTTCTGTGTTATAAAACACATTCCACACCCTGCAGAAACACGCTTGGTATATTTGCATTTGCTGAATTATGGAAACCAAATGTTATCAAAGGAATCGTGGCTCCCCAAACCTCACCTATGGATGTCAGATGCTAATACTGTACTGTATGTACTAGAACATGTGCATTTACTGTATATACTGTATGTATGCATGCAGTATCATCACTGTTACTATAATACTGTCAGCATTTTCCAATTGTATACTAATTACTAATACTAACTAGTTTTTAAATACATACACTATAAGGCTGGTTGCCTTAAAAAAGTTAAGTAATGGGTAATGAAAACTTAAGTTAGCATGACTTAGAACATCAAGTTATTACAACTGAAAGGGAAGTTGATTTTTTGTAAAAAAAAAAAAAAAAAAAAAAAAGTTAGATAAGTTGAGTTTACTTAACTTCTTTAATGCGGCCGGTTTGCTCATTTTTTTTAAGTAATAGGGAATGAAAACTTGAGTTAGAATAAATTAAAACATTAAGGGGAACTTGATTTATTTCTAAGGTAGCCCAGGGGGAATCACTACACACTGATGGTGAGTGTTAGTCAGAAACTGTTGGACACACCCAGTATGCAAATAGATTGTGACAAAAGCCAATGGAAAAGAAGCTGCTAATGACAACAGACTAAACTCTGTTATTATAAGTTGGTTCAACTCAAAGATCTCAGTTTGAATGTTTATGTGCCCACAAACGTTCAACTAACTCAAAATAGTTGAGTCATGTTTAGAAATATCCAATTTTATGTAAAACAGACTTAAATCATTGAGTTCACACAACATATGGGTTTACAGTGTAGTATGTAATATAGATAATATAGATTTCATTTAGTTTTGTATACTCAAATATAAACAATACATATTTGGAAATAGTTGACATTTTAGCGTGACTACAAAGGAAACTATTGTCCCATAGCGCATTGCAAAATGGGAGGGTGGATCTACTCATGTCTTGAACAATATTAGAAAAACAAATGGTGGAAACAATGCAAGCACAGGGCAAAAGCATTAGGAGAACTTCTAGTGATGTATGTCGGATTAGCAATGCTTCATAAGTTCTTGGGCAGTATTTTTGATTGACTGATCTGCATATTGTTATGGGTCTTCATACCAAAGTACACAAACACGTCATATAGCATAGTTGAACCTGAGAGGGCACTGCAGCAGTGAAAATAAAAGCATTTTTTAAAAGTTAGGAAAGTTTTATAAAATTTTAAGCAGGACTGATATGTTTCATTACTTTAAAAAAACACATTTCAACTATTAATAAAAAATATGGTTTAGGGTTTAGTGCCTCTTTAATATTTATTGTACTAATCTAGTATATTCATTATCCACCTTATCCTGCGTGACGGCAAAGAGAGGTTCACTTTTGAACGGCTAATATCTAAAGTTCCAGGTAAGCAGATGATTTTGGGTGCAGATGTTTTTTTTTTTTTTTACCTGCTACAGACCCTGTTAAGCTAGAATCTTCTCCAACAGGCTCACAGCAAGTTCTACCAGCTCCTGATTACTGATCCTCAAGCACTCACAGGCCAGCTGAGAGATAATAATAATAATCCCTCGATCAGGTTCTGGTCCTTCCCCTGGGTCTCCTCCCAGTCCGTCATGCACGATACACCTCCAGTGGGAGGCAACCAAGGGGCATCCCTTATCAAAAACACCCGAACCCCCTCAGCTGGCTAATCTGAAGACGGCGGAGCAGTGGCTCGACTCTGGGACTCCTCCTGATAACAGACACACAAAGAAGAAAACTCTTTTCTGCCCACATGCCTACATTTGATTTGGAAATGGCAACTGGCAGAGAGCAGAGAAAAGTGATTGTTGTAAAAGAAAAGGAAGAGTAGGAGAGAGGGAAAAAGAGATAGATAGAGGGCCCTATTTTAGCTATATATAGATGAGCCATCAACTGTGCACCAACCAACTTGAATTTTGCATAGCTTCCAACTGTGCCATAGGTCTGTGCACTACTGTGTGAGCATGTGTGTGTAAAAAGCAGGTGTGTACTCTTGATGTGGATGTGCCTGTTGACAGTTCACATAGGCAGAAGGGGTGAAAATAGACTGTGTAAGATAAGGCCCATGGTCCCTCTATATGTGTAATAATGTGTTCATTCAGAGTGAATCTTGAAAAATGTATTGCCTCACAGTGTTTGTATGAAGTTTAAGCAACTAGGAATGCTATGTAACAAAGTCATTGATCATCTATTAGTAATTTCTAAAGCTTTGGGTCTCCAGCGGACCAAAGTGAGAGCTGTTATTCACAAATGGAGAAAACATGGAACACTGGTGAACCTTCCCAGGAGTTACCAGTCTATTAAAATTAAACCAAAAGGGCATGGACAACTCATCCAGGAGGTCACAAAAGAACCAAGAACATCATTTAAAGAACTGCAGGTCTCACTTGTCTCAGTTAAGGTCAGTGTTAATGATTCAATAATAAGAAAGAGACTGGTATCCATGGGAGAGTGCCAAGGTAAAAAACACTGCTGACCAAAAAGAACACAACAGCCAAGTCACATTTACCAAAAAAAGATCTTGATGATTCCTAGGATTTTAGAAAAATATTCTTTATACTCAAATGACAAAAGTAGAACTTTTTGGAGGGTGTGTGTCCCATTACATCTGGCATAAAACTAACACATCATTTCAGAAATAAAACATCATACTAACCATTAGACATGGTGGTGGTAGTGTAATGATCTGAGACTGTTTTGCTGATTCAAGGCCCTGTTAACTTGCTGTAATAGATGGAAGCAGGAATTCTGCTGTCTACCAGACAATTCTGAAGGAGAATGTCTGGCCATCTGTTTGTGACCTCAAGCTCAGGCATACTTGGGTTCTGCAGCAGGACAATGATCCAAAGCACACAAACAAGTTCACCTCTGAATGGATTAAAACAAAAAAACTAAATGAAGGTTCTAGAACGGCCTAGTCAAAGTCTGATTCAGATACTGGAGGTTTATGAAAGAGAGATGTGAAAGATTCCGCAAGTTATTAGTAAAGCTTGATTACAGTTGTTGACGCCAAGGGTGGCACAAACAAGTTATTAGGTTTAGGGGGCAAACACTTTTTCACACAGGGCTAGATTGGTTTGGATATTTTATTTCCTTTAATAATTATAATTATTATTTTGTTTTATATTTACTTAGGTTATATTTGTCTGATATTAAAGTTTGTTTGATAATTGAAAAAATATCAATATGAAAAAAGAGCAAAAACAAAAGAAATCTGTACTTTTTCATGCCACTGTATATATATATATATATATATATATATATATATATATATATATATATATATATATATATATATATACACATATATATCAGTACAGTCTTTCCTACCTGTATTGGGAATATTTATCCAGCATAATAATCCGCTCATGAGAAAATTGGAAGTTATTTATGACACTGACTTAAATTATATGCATTTTTTATACCAGATTTTTTGTTAGATTTCATGACTCATCGAAATCCCCACAGAGACCCTCAGCAGGAGCTGTGATTGGTCAGAATGCCTCAGAGCAACACAATGCAACAACATGGTAATTGCTTAGATGGCTAATTTGCATTTTGCGGCCTTCTAAGCTGCTAGTGTTGGAGAGGTCATTGTCACGATACACTGATCACATGATTATTGGACTGTGCTGGTAAGCGAGTGTGATTGTGAGTGTAGAGAGAGGGAGAGAGGGGGCGGGTTAATAAGAGTGATAGATGTGGGGAGGTGGATGGTGAGAGAGGGAGAATGGGTGAGAGACTGTGGTTAGAGACTAAAATAGATCGTCACAGTGTGACTAAGGCACTAATTACAGTGGAACAGCATTCTAACACACAGACGTGAAGAAGCGTGTGTGTGTGTGTGTGTGTGTGTGTTGTACTCCTTAATGCTTGAACTAATAAAACATGCTCCATTCACATGATCAGGCTCACAGCCCTAGCACTCCTCAAGGACGATGGGGCTCATACATAAATATACACATGCTAGAGTGATTCTAATCTAGGTATCTAGGTGTGTGTGTGTGTGTGTGTGTGTGTGTGTGTGTGTGTGTGTGTGTAGGGTCAGCAGTAGCCATTTGGGTGCCCTAAGCACAAATGCTTTAAGGCGCCCCTTCAACCCTCCTTTTTCCTAGGTTTAACCTCCCATTACTCCAAATGGTTACAGTAATATAACTTAAAACCAATACCTTAAATATATGAGAATGATATATATGTAGCCAGGTGGTGAATTGAGAATACACCTTTAAAATGTGTGTCTGTAACTTTAAGAAACACAATCAGAAGTGTTGTCACCCTGAGAGAGGAAAGGGAGGAGCTAAGAGCATGGTAGAGAAGGAGGCTCAAGCTGCAGTGAATGGTGGTGCTCCATTTTAGGATCCATCAAGAGCCATCCTAATGAAATAAGAGGTAAAAATCAGGAAATACTGAACAATATAAGGTTTAGTTGGCCTATAACAGTAGTAGATGCCTATATTACCTTTCTAAACATGTATTTTGGATGAATCACAATCAGATGGTGGCAGATGGCATTGTTTCTGTGGGGTAGTGTGCTCCTCGTGTTCAAGCCTTGTTTTTTTCTGGGTTACAGAAACTGTTTATGCAAGTTCTCTTAAAGAAATGCTCAAATCTTGTTGAGTAAAGCTGAGTAAATCGAGGTGAGCTTAAAAACAAATATTAAAAGAGCTCTGTTAATGGTATTAATGTGGTATTAATGTTATTTATCTATTTTCTGTAATTAGTGCCACTACCAAATACTGTGCTGTGTTCTAAGTTAGGGTTTTACAGTGTATTAATTTTATTTTTATTGTTTTAAATACAATTCTATCAGAATAAAATACCCCGAAAAAAGTTATTTTGTCATTTGGTGTGCGTCCTTTCCCCGGTCACATATATAAATATAAATAAAGTGGTGGAATATGATAGCCCTTTGATTTTCTTATTTATAAGACTCCAAGTATTATTACTTGAATCATACATACTGAATAATATTACATTAACAAATACATGTTCTCCAGTGTTTTTATTTATAACAACTTGATTTTCTACATTAATGAGACTTTAAATTGTGGTCTGTACATAATGTAATGTTTAATATATAGTGCATTTAGATAGATAGATAGATAGATAGATAGATAGATAGATAGATAGATAGATAGATAGATAGATAGATAGATAGATTTATTGATCCCGAAGGAAATTTAGCAGCCAGTAGCAGTTACACAACACAGTAGAAACAAACAATAAACAGTAGAAACAAACAATAAGTGTAGTACAATACGAGAGCACATTGAGGGATATAAGACTCTATAAGAAAACTATAAAAATTCTAAACTGAGACTTAAATATATACATATATACATAAAATATATACATACATATATAAATACAAAAAAAGTAGAAACAATTTAAGCTGAAAACAGATATATTTTATTTTCAATAAGAGAAAGGTGTGCATTTCCAGAATGTCACACTGTTCTACAGATAGCTGGTTTGTCTTTTCTGTGTATATTTGTTGTTTGTCTGTTATTGTTTGTCTGTTCATGTCTCCATACGTCTATATGTCTGTATCTCCACCCATCTGTCCATCCATCCACCTTATCTTGTCTTGTCTTATATTATATTATCTTAGAACCTAAACTATTACATTTATATTATCAGATAAGGATAACCCAGGTAAGCACAGTAACTAAATTAAAATTAATTAATTTAGTTTAATTAAAATGTAACAGTAGATTACAGTATTTGTGAAACAACAACACAGGAGAAAGTTAGTAAACAGTGTCTGAGCGTGTGAGTGTCTGAAAATGTGTGTGGGTGTGTGTGTGTGAACGCGCATAAATGTCAACAAATGTCATTGAGAGGAAATAAGTTGTGTGTAAACACTGTGAGTGCATCCCCTGATTATACATGAATGCAGTCAACAGTTTCTTTATCATGTATTTAAATGTGTGGAACTAAATTGTCATTTGATTTATAGCAATATATATTTATTATATATTTATTTGGTGGATTTTCGTTGCACAACTCAACTTTCCAGAGATCCACTCCATTGCAACTCCAGATTGATTGGTCCGATTGTATGGTTAAGTGTTTATCATTTTGACCCACACTTCCTCCCATTCACTCCTGTTCATTTTAGTCCTTTCCAAATCCTAGACTCCTAGACCCCCCTTACCCAGACAGCACCAAACTACAGGGCAAGCAGCTGAGCTATAGTGTAGGGCTACACTGACCTGCACTCATCTGTTTGTCATTTTTTTATCCCTCGTTCTTTTAACTTTGCACATTTCTAGTTACGTAGTTAGATTTATAGATTTATACTGAAAAAAAACACACACTGGAATGAGATATAAACTTTTTATGGGTGTTACGTGGGTGTGAATAAAGTTTGGAAGAATAGAGGAATGATAATAAAGCTGTAACACAAGTATTTTTATTGCTCTCTCTCTCTTTCTCTCTCACTCCCTCTCTCTCTCTCTCTCTCTCTCTCTCTTTCTGATGAGAACAGGTTCTGCTGGGCTGCTAATTCCACTGTCTGACTGTAAAAGAGTGAGTTTCAGCAGCTACTTACAAAGGCCCTTTGTAATAAACCTATAAAGCAGCATTGTGTGTGAGTGTGTGTGTGTGTGTGTGTGTCTGTGTGTGAGATCACTGAAGAGTTTCTGCTGACTAAACAGGTTCTTTAAGAGTGAGCTGCTGATTATTTTTTCTCTCATGTACCTGCCAGCTTTACACCCGCAGCCCAGACAGAGGGGCCTGAGTGTGTGTGTGTGTGTGCGCACACACTTTAAGGACATGGGTTAACAGGAAGAAACAAAAACAGTTATAGCTCCTATTGTATTTATGCTTTTACACATACATACATACACAAATACACACACACACATATTCACTGATATAAAAAAACGTTTGTGCATAGTTTTCATTATTTTTCTTTTTAAATAATTGGTTGTTTTGCTCAGCAATTTTAGTAATATATTGTATATAGCAGATAAACACATTGATATTTGAGCATTTGTTGACCACTAATGTGTAATAAATGTTATATAATAGATTAATAGGCTATGATTTAGGATTCTATAGATTACTTAATTACTTAGATTACTTAACAACAACAAAAAAAAAAAACACATAAATAAATGCATGTCCACACTGTCAGCAGGCATATATGAGTAATCCAGCTCAGAAAAACAGTTAACATCATGGCTAGTCTGACTGGCGACTGCTGTGTCTGTTAGCATTACAGGTTTGACCAGGCAAAAAGCAGCTTTTAGCATCGTAGCTGTGCTTCATAACGCAAGTGTGCTGCCCCTGACTTTTTAACTTTAACTATTAGTTCAAAATCTAGCTTGAAGTTACCAGTTTGCTTCTGAGATAAACTGCTGCAAGTCTGGTGAGACTGGCTGTTAGCATTGCTGCTAACTTGCTAGTCAATGCCGCATTGAATACCGCAGGTATAATCATATTAGCCTACTCTACATTATATAACTTGTCCTCGACCTGTTTGCAACTATCAGCAAGTAATCAGCAAGTAAATCTCAGAAAAACAATTAGCATCCTGGCTAGTATATATGCTGTGTCTGTTAGCATTGCAGCTTAAACCAGGCTAAGTCCGGCTATTAGCATTTTAGCCAAACTGCTATTCTATGCTTTGTAAAGTTAGTGTGGTGCCCTTGGCCTTTTAACAACTATCAGAGAGAAATTAAGTTTTGTGTAAACAGTTAACATCTGGGCTGAAATGCTCCAAGCCTGTCATGACTGGCTCTTAGCATTGCAGCTTAGCAATTAGCTAAGCTAATCTGCTATTCTAGGCTTTATATTATAGATTCTGAATGACCTACAAACATTATATACAATATCAAACAGCAAATCATTTTCTATGTAACTTGTCCTCGACCTGTTTGGAACTATCAGTGAGTAATCTTGTTCAGAAAAACAACTTACATGAGGGCTCGCCTGGATGCTGTGTCTGTTAGCATTGCAGCTTTTACCGGGCTAAGCCCGGCTATTAGCATTGTAGCTAACCTGCTATGCTATGCTTCGTAAAGTAAGTGTGGTGCCTTTGACCTTTCAACAGGTATCAGTGCATAATCTAGTAACGAGTTAGCATCTGGGCTAAAATGCTCCAAGCCTGTCATGACTGGCTCTTAGCATTGCGGCTAATCTGCTATTCTAGGCTTTATAACACAGGTTCTAAATGACCTACAAACATTATATACATATATCAAACAGCAAATCATATTCTATGTAACTTGTCCTCGACCTGTTTGGAACTATCAGTGAGTAATGCAGCTCACAAAAACAGTTTACATGATGACTAGGCTGGATGCTGTGTCTGTTAGCATTGCAGCTTTTACCATGCTAAGCCCGACTATTGGCATTGTAGCTAACCTGCTATTCTATGCTTCGTAAAGTAAGTGTGGTGCCTTTGGCCTTTCAACAGCTATCAGTGAATAATCTAGTAACAAGTTAGCATCTGGGTTAAAAAGCTCCAAGCCTGTCGTGACTGGCTATTAGCATTGTAGCTAAACTGCTATTCTATGCTTCGTAAAGTAAGTGTGGTGCCTTTGGCCTTTCAACAGCTATCAATGCATAATCTAGTAACGAGTTAGCATCTGGGTTAAAATGCTCCAAACCTGTCATGACTGGCTCTTAGCATTGTGGCTAACTTGCTATTCTAGGCTTTATAACATAGATTCTGAATGACCTACAAACATTATATACATATATCAAACAGCAAATCCTATTCTATATAACCTGTCCATTTTTTTTTTTTTGTTTTATTGAGTTCTCAAGCTCAGAAAAAAATTGTACTGGGCTATGCTGTGTCTGTTAGCATTGTGGCTTTAACCTGGCTAATCCTGACTGTTAGCATCTTGGCTAAGATGCTATTCTATGCTTCATAATGCAAGAGTGCTGCCCTCTATCTTTTAAAAATTGTCAGTCAAAAATGAAGCTTGGAAAATGAAGTTTGGTAAGACAGGCTGCTAGCATTGCAGCTAACCCTAAATTCTAGGCGTATAACACAGGTTCAGAATGACCTACAGACATTATATACATATATCTATCTATATATAATCTATTTTACCAGGCCTGGCCTATCAATTGGTAGACATCCAGCTCAGAATATAAGATAAAGTCCACTTGTGTACAAGTATATTACACATTTAATTAATTCTATAGCAGCCACCCAGAGCATGTGTACTATTCTGTGATCCATCATATTTACATATACTCTGTTAATGAATTAGGGTAATTGTGAAATACGCTATATACACTAATGCTGTGATATTTCCCACCATTGCTACATTAATTGGTTGGCAAATCAGTGCAGGGTAATATTTATCTGCTAAGTCTGTAGCATGTAATCCAGTTTCCTCTACTCGCTCAGAAAGAGAAAACCCTGTCAATCAAAACACAGCTATTAATGGAAGCAGTGGGCGCAGGCATCACCAGCCCACTGGCGTCTATTACAGGTGAATCTGTGGGTTTCTGCTGGTTTCTAATTACAGGTAAGGGTGTCAGAGACGGCGTGAGGGGTAAGTGACGGTTTGCTGTAGATTTTTCCTATTTTATCCTGTTTCTCCCCACTCTCATTCTATTGTAGTCCACTCTGGGGGTCTGACTAACTCCCCCCGCAGTGACTTCAGCTCATTCTGCTCATGCAGCTGTTGGCTGTTCACTGGCTCTGAGTCACCAGCATGTACACACACACACACACAAAGTGATTTGGCTACAGTGTGGGAGTATGTTACATACAGTGCTTAAAACCTTAAAACGTTTCTTTCTGATTCTCTCTCTCTCTTTCTGTATCTATCTGTGTATTTCTCTCTCTCTTTCTCTCTCTCTCTGTATCACTCTTTCTATCTCTGTATTTATCTCTGATTCTCTCTCTCTCTTCCTGTTTTTCTTTCTGATTCTCTCTCTTTCTGTATCACTCTTTCTATCTGTGTATCTCTCTCTCTCTCTTTATCACTCTTTCTATCTCTGTATTTCTCTCTGATTCTCTCTCTTTCTCTCTATCTCTGTCTGTCTCTCTCTTACACTGTTTAATACAAATGGTTTTAATTATTTTGTTTTATTATAACATTTTTACATAAATATTGTTTTAAATATGTTTTATACATGTGGTCCATACAGTGGCAAGAAAAAGTATGTAAACCCTTTGGGATTACTGTTAACATGTTGTTTTCAATAAAACCATGCAAAGATATATTTTGTGTGGTATTAGTTTAAGCAGACTGTGTTTGTCTATTGTTGTGACATTTACTGATTAAGTTATGCAGAAATCCAAGTAATCCCAAAGGGTTTACATACTGTATTTACTTTACACAATGTATCATTATGTTAAATATAAATATTAATTTATTTCTATACAGTTTAGAATTTATACTAATAAATATTGGGGGATATTTGGCTTTTTTTCCATGTGAGCCAGAAACCTAGAATGTCTGTTTTTTGTAGTGTTTTTGTTTGTAGTGTGATTGTGGGTTTGGTTGTATCTACTGAGTGACAGAGAGAGAGAGAGAGAGAGAGAGAGAGAGGAAAAGATTCAGACACAGTTTGCTCTGGAGTTTAACTCCCCGATGACATCACTTGTCTGGTCAAAGGGTTAAAGCACTTGAACAGCACAATTTCATTCCTCAGGGAGAGAGATATCTGTACAAAAACACCCATTATCTCAATACAGGGTACAGGGGGGGTAAAAGGAGGGGTTACAGAAGTTTAAACTGGGGTGGGGTGAGGAGGGGGCTAGAGGTGCAATTACGAGAGGGAGAAGAATTGCACCTTGGGAAATACGGTGAATGCAAGTGTATGTGTGTGTGTGTGTGTGTGTGCGTGCTGTAAACCTTTACAATGGCATGTGTGTTTGCAAACCAACAAACACAGCAGGAAGCGTGTAGTTACTCAACACAGGCCATAAAAAAGGCACCATTACACAAACTGGGAGGAATGGGGTGGGTAAGACCACACTGGAAAGGACACTCACTGAGAAAATCCTTTCAGTTACATCTAATTGAAATATTAGTTACATTTCCTCACTTCCATGTTATCAATTACAATTTAAACCCAATACAGGACTCCATATTTAGTTACTGACCTTTTTTAACATATTGATTTTCTCATGATTTTCTTTAATATATATATATTTTCGAGTTTCTGAACCAAAGAGCCCAAAACTTTCATAGTCCATACAATATTACTTTCTAGCTTTCCTTAAAATGTTAGAACTAGAGTTTTTTCTAACTGTTAGTGTTGTAGGGTGATACAGTTCACACACTAGTGTTCTAGTACCTGAGCCAAGTGTGGGTCTCAAAATATGCAGTAGGTACGGAAAGTATTCAAACCCCTTTACATTTTTCAATGAGAAATAAAAGGTCCGGAGCATTCTGAAAATGTTCCACTATAGACTCCAATGCTACGTCACCTAATTACCTATCCAATCAGCTGTTCCCTCTGCCTTTAAATAAGATCACTCAATCAATACCTTGCTGCCTTTTAGACGCTGATGGTCGTTCTTCCCCTCCTCCTTCCCCACCGCCTCCAGGTCGGTCCCATTCGGCTGCCCGGGGGTTGGCTCTGCCCCTGTCTTCAATGTACGACAGGATCTGCAGAGCCCAGACGTATCAAGTCCTGGGCCGATGACGGGGCCTACGCCAAAGACTCTACTAGACAAAACTGTTTCTATGTATAACTTTCTTGAAAATATACGTGTACTTTGTTTTACTAAAAAAATGTTCAAACATTAAATGGTTCAACTAACAAATTTGCTTCTGAAGTCGTAATAATAGAAACAAATTTATTAAATATTAGATAAACAAACAAACAAATAAGAAGTAAATGAGGAAAATATAAATACATAAACAAACAGGGAAAATAACAAAAAGCAAAGCTAGACAGATAATAACTAAACAGGACTGGGGATATAAACAAGGAAACAAACTAGAAATAAACAAGGAATAAACAGAGATAAATACTAAACAAATAACTAAAGAACGTGTAAATAACAATAGCGAACGTGGCAAGACAGCCAACGGGAGAAGGTGCAAAGACCGACGGATAAACAGAGACAAAAGGGAAACACTGAACACCTGGGGAGACAGGTAACGAGGGGCGGAGCTACAAATTACACACACGTGACGGAAAACTACTGGAGAAACACACTAGGAAACGGGGAAAAACACAGGGAAACATAGCGAGGACATGACAGTACCTGGCCACATTTATTTTTTCTTCAATTGCAAACAGTCGTCTGTTCCCTGAAGCTGTAAAACACTGTTGGGATTGTATTGATATTGAACAGGTGATGAGCAGTGCCTGGTTTTCTCCACACATACCGCACAGAATTAAAGCCAAAAAGTTCTTCGACTCATCAGACCAGAGAATTTTATTTCTTATAGTCTGGGAGTCCTTCAGGTGTTTTTTGGCAAGCTCTATGCAGGCTTTCATATTTCTTGCACTGAGGAGAGGCTTCCATCTGACCACTCGGACTCGACTACTAAAATTCTTTACCTTGACTCAGACTCGATTAATAAAAGTCTTGGTCTTGACTCAGATTCGACTATTCAGTCTGAGTCTTGGTTTTAACTGGGACTAGACTACTACAAAAAAAGACTAGAGTCTTGAGTGAACTTCCCTTTACTGAAGCTGTAAAAAATGGGTGTGTGAATTCCAGTCCTAAACCACTTATTACACTGAAAAACAAAAACCCAGTAAACTGTAGCTACTGAACCCTTCATATATACAGACTCTGTCTGTCTGTCTCTCTCTCTCTTACTCTCTCTCTCTCTCTCTCTCTCTTTCTGAAGCAACATCTCGCAGTCACACTTCATTGCCACTCCACTCTACAGCTCTCTCAGAGGAAGAGATGCTATCATGACTTCCTGTCAAACTCTGTGTGTTGCTTTGGGAGTGCTAGTTTTATGCTCTGTGTGTGTGTGTGTGTGTGTGTGTGTGTGTGTGTGTGTGTGTGTGTGTGTGAGAGTGTGTGTTTACAGGGAGGCTCAGTGCTAGTGTTGTGACTATGTGTGTGGGCCAAGCTGCCTCATTTTCCCATTTTTGATTCACTGTTGCTTGTTTTTCTAAACCCTAGGCTGTATTTAACGTCTCCCGCTCTTCTGGCAGCAGTGAACAGTGAAGTATCTGCACTCTGAGAGATCAGAACTGTCCTAAATTTGGATTCGAAAATCATGTATTTCTCTATATATTTTTTATATATATATTTTTTTAAGTAAATATCAGTCTGTGTCTCAATGACACTAAAATGTTTACTATAAGTTAAATACCATATTGACTTAACAAGGTCATGGAATAGCAGAACGTAAATTGAATGCCCACACCTGTATACAATGTGAGGTACTATCTTGTGATTGAGCTTAACTGAACACTGGTCAGTGTGCTCATGGCAAGGCAGTGGGAATTACAGAAGTTGAAGTGAGGCCTGATAGTGTTAATGATAATGTTCTAAACTGCTTCATGTTCACAGGAAAGGATGATGTGTTACTATGCAAATTAGCTCAGCTATTGTATACAGTAGCTGCTGCTGAGGCGTGAAGCAACGTTGACCCAGTTTAACCCCTGAGCTGCTGTAAGAAAGCACAGTCTAATGCCACATGATCAATAATAGATATGAAATGATTAGCTAGCTAGCTAGCTGCCTAGCTAGCTAGCAGTAGATACAGATACAGCATTTTAGTACTTAAGTACAGTAGTGAAATAAAAATAATACTCCAGTAGATACAGATACAGCATTTTAGTACTTCAGTACAGCAGTGAAGTAAAAATAATACTCCAGTAGATACAGATACAGTATTTTAGTACTTAAGTACAGTAGTGAATAAAAAAATAATACTCCAGTAGATACAGATACAGCATTGTAGTACTTAAGTACAGTAGTGAAGTAAAAATAATACTCCAGTAGATACAGATACAGCATTTTAGTACTTAAGTACAGTAGTTTAGTAAAAATAATACTCCAGTAGATACAGATACAGCATTTTAGTACTTAAGTACAATAGTGAAGTAAAATAATACTCCAGTAGATACAGATACAGTATTTCAGTACTAAAATACAGTAGTGAAGTAAATGTAATACTCCAGTAGATACAGATACAGTATTTTAGTACTTAAGGACAGTAGTGAAGTAGTTCTACTTCTTTGCTATACGTCTCTGCTGTTTTGGCATTGAACCACTCGGGGATGGGTGGAGCTGCATGTAATACTGCAACCAGCCAGCAGAGGCAACAGAATAACCAGGCTTGTTGACCAGAATATATATATATATATATATATATATATATATATATATATATATATATATATATATATATATATATATATATATATATATGGATTTAGCAGCTTTTCATTGGCCATTAAATACCATTTAAGACCAGCTTAGACCATCTGAAACAAGTTACCAGCAAAAACTGGTCTTGAACTGGATTTATTTTAGCAGGGAAATGTTGTGTTGGTGAACACCTTTGGTTTGAGGCAAGTGTTTGATGATTCAGGTCTCTAAGTGGTATTGTTTGTGTGTGTGTGTGTGTGTGTGTGTGTGTGTACTCCCTCTCATCTCGTCTTTCTCTGTCTGATAGAAAGACCTAATGGAGCTGAAATGTCTCTCTGGTTTTTGATTCCTCCTGCACACACACACACACTTGAATTTACACAGTAATGTTCCACCTGCCTCTCACACTGCCGCTCTTGACCTTACTGTACACCTGTGGCTCTATTGCGGTGCTGAACACACTGAAATCTCTCTCTGTCTCTCTCTCTCTCTCTCTTTCTCTCTCTCTCTGCAGCACTAAGTGTCTCTCCATCACTCTGAGCGGCAGCAACAAGCTCCAACACTCCCACGCATCCTTTTCAACAGCGGCGCCCTAAATAAAAGCTCGGATCGATCCAGCGGGCCCGGAGCCGTGTGCAGAGACGGATAAAAACAACAGGAGATCTGCTGAACATCCTTCTGGGCTTCCTTTCAGCACAGACGATTTGAAACCTCCCACGATACAGCAGCTGGACCACTTTTACACTTTCTGATGTTCTGAATAGGTGGGCTGTTGCCTGCAGTGCTGCTGTTATCAGGCAAATTAAACACACATCACAGATCAGCTGAATTCCGTGCACTGTCAAAAGTTCAGCTGCGCTGCCATGGAGAACAAAACTCCCGAAGTAAAATATTTGTGTCAAAATCTACTTCAGTAAAAGTAAAATTACCTATTTTAAAAACGACTTTAAAAATAAAAAAAAATACTCATAAAATCTACTCAATTACAGTAATGTGAGTAAATGTAATTTGTTACTTTCCACCTCTGGTCTTTACTGCAGCTGTCTTCAGTTGTTGCTGGTTTGTTGGTCTTTCTACCTTTAGTTTTGTCTTAAATAGGTGAAAAGCTGCTCGATCGGGTTCAGATCTAGTGACTGACTCTTCAACTGCAGAATATTCCACTTCTTTACCTTAAAAAACTCAAAGGTTGCTTACTTAGTATGTTTTGGTCATAGTCCATCTCTCCAAAGAAGTGTCGTCCAGTCAACCTTGCTGCGTTTGGTTGAATTTGTACAGAAAGTAAATACCTGTTCACTTCAGAATTCATTTCATCTGTTTTTTTAACATCATCAATAAACACTAGACATCCAGTGCACAAATGCAAATTCCACAACTGGAATCAGCTCCAGACCTTTTACCTGCTTAACTGATGATGGATTAATGAGGCAATAGACCAGGGGTGTCCAAACTACAGCCCGCGGGCCATTTGCGGCCCGTTTCCTTTTTTGGAGTGGCCCGCGAGGTATTTTAGAAATAGAATGAAAGTTGACCTGCTGTTAAGCAGGTTTTTATACTGTGAGATTCAAGCGGCTAGAGTGAAGTTTTAGCGCAGAAAAACAGGGCAAAAGAGTCTAAAGGTGGAGAGGGTGCGCATTTCTAGTGCAGAAAAACGGGCCAAAGAGTCTAAAGGTGGAGAGGGTGCGCATTTCTAGCGCAAAAAACGTGCCAAAGAGTCTAAAAGCAGAGAGAGTGCGCAGTTTTACCACAGAAAAGGGCAAATGAGTCTAAAAGTTGCCGTAATTAAGGAGTTTAATATTAAGAGACATCATGAAATGAAACATCAATTTGAAAAATCTTAGTTTACACAACACTGTCAAAGATAAAGAGATTAAGTCAAGTAAAATGGTGTGTAAATGAAATAATCAGGAAAAATGTATTATTTAAAGTGGTATTTTTCATTATTTGTTTTATTACAGAGTGTGGCCCGTGACTTCAAATATATTTCTCCTTCTGGCCCCCAACAAAAAAAGTTTGGACACCCCTGCAATTGACCATCCAATCTATAAAATATCTTTAATTAGAGTTAATTATTCTGAATACTTTTTAAGCCCCCGAAATGATGAGATTTTGTAGAAAAATGATTATATCCTGTAAATGCTTCATCACTTCATGATCATTTACATACTGAAGTGCTATGGTTTTTGACATGTAGCTTTGTCGGTGTAGCTATGCTGTAAAATGTTGCTTTCCAATGAAAAAACGTGTATCTTAAAAACAGCAGCTTTACAGGAGAGAAATAAAACAAAGTCAAAATATATATATATATATATATTTTATTTTTATTTTGTAGTTAGTTAGACTGACTTAGTTTGACTAACATTGCCTTTCTAGTCTTTTAGGGGCAGTTTTACAGACAGGGATTAAGCCCAGAGTGCACCCGGCTCTTAAAGGAAATGGCATGTGTGTGACACACTGATTGGTTTATTTCACGTTACAACCAAAACACACCAATGATTAGTTAATAAGAGATTTTATACATTCCTTTTGCGCATACTTTTCAAGTACGTACTGTACTCAAGGAGCAGTTTTTGCATTTTTAGGAAACAAAAGACACTCTGACACGCCCTAAATCAAGCTGAGCGGTTAACTGCTTCCCTACAGATCTCTAAAATTAGGCTAAAACTACAGTTTAGAAAATAGGTGGCATGACCAGGCTACCCTCTGACCCTCTCTCTAGCACAGCACTTCTCCTGCCCTCATCAGTCTCATTTCCTCCCTCCTCTCTCATCCTGTTCCCTTCCCCTCAGAGAAAAAGAGAAGTAGCTACTCTTCATTGCACCCAGCCCTGAGCACTCACACTGACCCCACTGTGACCTCTGAAGGAACTCCAGGTTAAAAAACAGCCACCCCAATGCAGCGTAAACGACTGCACAAAAACACCTCCACGGCGGTGATAAACGTGACATGCATTTCTATACTTTGTAAATTTAGAAATATGCTAAATGAGCTTCACTGTGTGGACAAAAATGTTGGGACATCTGTTCATTCATTGTCATCATTTTTTCCCCAAAATCAAAATGATTAAAAATGAGTTTATGCTGCTTTTGTTGGAGTAACTGTCTCTACTTTCTAGGAAAAGCTTTCTACTAAATTTTGAAGCATTGCCATGGAGATTTGATTGGTTCAGGCAAAACATATGCATTACTACACTGTAAAAAACAGAGGTATGATATAAGTACTTAAAGATACACTCTTCATAATTGTACATGATCAGATTTGTTCCCTTTGAAATACAAAGTGTTTTCCAACAGCAAAAAGTACAGATTTGTACCATTTAACCAGCCAAAAGGTACATTCAGTATTCTGTATCACTGCACTGATAAACTATATGTATATTTTAATTGCACATTTTTCATTTGAAAGCCAGACAATTTTGGGTCATCAAGTTCTTGACACATATTCAGTTAATGATAAAGTTATAATCTTTATAACAATAAACATGGGTACAAAAAAGGACTTTCACTGAAAGGCACTTTTTTGTACCTCAATATAAGATACAGCCCCAGCGACAAGCTTTATACTCTTTTAAGTACAAATCTGTACTTACTTTTCTTAGTGTGTAAGGTCTGGATGTTACCCCCAACTCCCCAACTCATCCAATAGGTATTGAATGGAGCACCATCATCAATCCAGCACAGTTCCATTGCTCTACAGCTCAATACTGGGGGCCTTTATACCCCTGATAGCTGCTGGCCAAAACATTTGCAAAAAAAAATGGCTCTGAATTGTTTTTCTCATGTGGATGTTAAGAAATCATTTGGAGGTAATGTGTGGGGTAGGAGTCATTTAGTCTACATTAAACACAGAAGATAAATGTCGCCCAAATCTGGTAATTTTTTTAACGCCATATGTGACACAGTTGTGTCGTTTGTGTGGCTGTGTAAACAAAAAAAAAACAGACTGAATCTGACATTTTTCATTCATATTGAATTTTGGTCAATATGTGGTACTGAAATCCTATACATATGCAATTAACGGCAATGTGACAGTGTCTGAATGGCGTTCACAACTTTTAGGTCAAACAGTGGAAAAAATGACTGCAAGGAGAACAGAAAGTTACTGTGAGTTGACAGGAAAATAGACATTCGCGCTGATTTGAGGACTTAAGTAGTGGAAAACGAGATAACAGACCTCACAAACATTTGGACTGTGTTTCTTCTAATAATATTAGAATGCTTGTGTCACAGCCACTGATGTCAATAATGTGTTCCTTAGTAACTTAGTTACTTAGTACCACCATACTCTAATCTGATTTTTTTATTTTTTTTTAGTAACGAGTAATCGAGTAATCTACTTTTTCCAATCCAGTAATCAGATTAAAGTTACTTATCCAAGTCACTGTGCATTATTATTTTTCTTATTTTCTTAGTAAAAAGACGTATTTGCATCTCAGGGAGTGTTGTCTGCCTATGCAGCAAATAAATCATGTTTTCAGCAGGAGGATGACTGATGTGAACCACGTTTTCACTTAAAATCCTTTCATTTTACCAGTCAGGTTGTAAGAAGCAGTAAAGCCACTTTGCCAAAGTACAGAGTTATTAAGGAAATTCAGTTTAGTTCACCAGCACTGAGACTGGAGCAGTATTAGCATTAGCCACTAACTGTGCTAAGTGCTAGCTCTTTTGCCGTTCAGAGGTGAGGTTTATCGGCCTGTAGCCTGCTGCTAACCCTGGATAGCACTGCTGGAGCAGCATTAGCATAAACTCCTAATTAATCAGTAATCAGAAATTACTGCTAACTAATCAGTGAGAGAAATTCGATTAAATTAGAAGGTAGATTTGCCATCACTGGTTATGCAGTGTTCCTAATGAACTGGCCAAATGTGGCTAATTTCTGGTCTATTTTCATACATAAGGTGCACCGGATTATAAGGCGCACTATGCAACATTAGTAAGGATACCTACATCGATGTGAGCAAGGGTGTCGCCATGTTTCCCTTCTAATGGGGAAGCTGGGGGAAGTTAACAAAACTGTAATTCTTAAAAAAAACATTTTCTTTCAAACAAGTGCTGGATGTTAATCTACACAGATTTCTCTTCTGAAAACTGTTTATTTGGGTGAGTAAATCGATTATGTGTATTAACTTTTAATTTCTTTTTGGTATACTTTATTTAAAAAGTATCACAGAAGAACACAACACACATGCTTACAATATCAATATGCAAAGAGATATAAATTGGCACCAGAGCATCTAAAAAATACAGAAAAGAGGAAAAAAGGATAGGAAGAGGAAACAGGCCAACATACGCATTACAAAGAAGTGGTGACATGTCACATGAAGTATTAGATATCAAAGTGAGACTGGTATAAAACTAGGACCCTTCCAGATTATTAAGAAATGCTCCCCAAACACTCTGGAACCGTTTTAGAGACACTGCAACGTGACCTGTCCGCTTGTATGATAAATAACATTTAATTTAACCACGTCTTGCCACTGGGGACTTCCATGATAGAAATATGACTTTTTTAGCTGCAACCATACCCGCCAGTAGAGCTTGCTGTTGTGCAAATGAGAAAGAAACAGAGCTTTCAAAATAGCCGAAGATAGCAATTTTGTAATCTGGGACAATGTCCACATTTAAAGCTTCTGAAAACCACTTGAAGATATCAACCCAGTAGTCATGTAACACGGGGCAGGACCAAACTAGATGTGACAAGTAACCTTCAGAAGTTTGACAACGTTGATTCTTTTGGTTTAACTGAAAAAGAGGGTCTATTTTTTTAACATAGTGTCTGAGCTGCAAATATCGAAAGAAGTGAGAAAGCTTAGATTTCTAATATTTTGTCTAAGGATGAGTTTTTAGTAAAGTTTTTCCACCCGTTAACTGTAGTAGTAGCAGATGTAAATGCTGCCCGATAGTGATAGACGTAGCTTGTTGAAACGCAGGCTACAGTCAATATACTCTACTCTGAATGGCGCAAGAGCTAGCGCTGTGTTTAACGGCTAATGCTAATGCTGCTGCACCCAGCCTTAGTGCTGGAGAAACTTCACTGAAAACTCACCTTTATAACCCTTTACGTCAGCATAGTGGCTTTACTGCTACTTACGACCTGACTGGTAGAATTCATACATACGGCGAACCTGATTATTAGACACACTCTCCATTTTTTTAAGTGCACCTTACAGTCCAAAACATACAGTATCCTCAGTTAGAATTAATCATATAGTATTAGACACTATATATTTAATACTGTAACTGCAGTGTAAGAACTCAATGTAAACAGACCAGAATGTTAGATAGTGTGTAGGTGCCGTGCTGCTGTGGTACTGCTAGTAGATGAACCATTTGCAAGAAATTCCTCTGTTCTCAGTTCAGCTTTCATCTGCCGCCGCCCGTAAAGTTCATGACATCTTTACTGCCATGAACTTTGACCTGGAAGAAAGGTCAGCACCCTGAGCCTACACAGTACATCAGACATGCTTCAAGTGAAGTGATCAGAGTGTGTGCATTTGTGTGTGTGTTTAAGTAAGAACAGGAATGAGGTGAGAATGACGTGAACTTGATAACCCTCATCAGCTGTCTTCCTTGTGCCTTTCAGAGTTTGACCATGAGTTTATCAAACAGGTCATCCACCTATCCACCTATCAGAGCAGCAGCATGTGGGCATGCGTACACTCTTTATCAGCTGAATATATCAGAGCACACGCCATCACTGAAGCTCCTCAGAACCGGCAGAACAAGGAAATACAGTCAGAATAAATATGCTTTCATTTCCCCTGCGTTTCATCCTTTAACCTTATCAGATCTCAGGTACAGAAATCGTCGGCTCTCGGTTTCAGTCCTTTAATGAAGGAATGAAGGAAAGAATGAAGGTTATGAATTGATTACAGTGAGGTGAACTGATTGTGATTACAGAATACAAATGAATAGAATATCTTTATTTTCCAGTCACAGGAGTGAATGCCAGTAACAGTTTAGAAACCTTGTACAAAATTAAGTAAAGCTGCCTGAGATTGACTAGTACATGTTTTGAAATACTTAAATACACATGTTATTAGATTAAAAAAAATATGTTTAATTTCGAAGAGTTTCGGTGGAATGGGCCATTTACATAAAAAAATAACAGTGACTCAAACAAACTAGATACAAGTAAATAAAGTGAGTTTTGACAAAACTGTTATGTTGGGGCGGCACTTCAAAGTAGCTAAGTTACTTTTTAAAGGGGTAATCAGCAATCAGATTACTTTTTCAAAGTAACTATGCCATCACTGGATGTCATAACCCACCATAGAAATAATAATATTTCAGGAGATAGTAATGTGTCACAAATGATTGTGTAGAAATTACATAAGTAGTAAATAAAATTTATTAGTGTTATAAAATGTGTCATAAATCCCAATTCATGTTTAATGAGTCACTAATGAAAACTACATTTATATGAGGAAAGTAGTGTACAATGAGAAGAGTGTATGAGTGATGTGTGTTCATTTTGCACGCTGAGAAGATCTGCTAACCCCGGCCATGCTGAAGTCCTTCCCCTGCTTTCCTCTCTCCAGCTGTTTCCAGAGAAAGCTTCGCTTGACCTCCACTGTCCCGCTCAGAGCTGAAATCTTCAGCCCACATCTGTGATGGTGAAACAGCAGCGTTCACTCCTACAGGGACATGAAATAGCCTGTTTTGCAACACTGTACGGATCTTGTGTCATCTGTTGAAACACTTATTTGAGCCTAAGCCATGAGCTGAGCAGAGTTCAGAACAGGCCGAAAGACTGACTGCTGTGACTTGAGCACAACCTCACTCACAAGATAACACCTCACAACTTATACAGGTGTGGGTGTCTTAATGTTTCCTACTGCTGTCCCATGACTTTTAGTAGACATTTTAGTATAAAACAATTAACTTTAACTTTAATTCCCAAATAATGGAACATGCTACATGCTTGTTTTGCGTGTGCAGGTCTAGGGGTATGTGTCTTTTGCGCGTTTCGCGTTCTTTAAGGCCTGCGTTTGGTGCCCTAATGATACCCAAAAAGACACAGAGACACGTCCTAAATTGACGTCTTTCCTATAGATTGCTAAAATAGGGCCCCAATTAAATCCCCCCCTTCTAATAAATGCATTCACCTATCTTGACCCCGCCCTATAAATTGTCATTTTGAGCCCGAACCCGAAATCAAAGCCCGAAATCTGTTCAGAATGATGTTAATTAACATTGCAACACTTAAGAAACATAGACCTATTATTTAAGAAGAATGCTTATTAAGAACAGATCTCCGAAAGATTAAAACATGAACAAAGCGAATAATGATCACAGGCTTAAAGCTCCACTAGGTAGGATTAAGATTTTGTGTTTGTGGGCCCCTCCTACAGTTGTAGAGTGTAATAAATGTTTCAGGCGGATTAGTTTCTCTTTCTGGTTTTCTGGCTTTTACAGACATATTCGATCTCTTTCCAGCTTCTGCCAGAGTGTCTGTATGTTAGTTTGTAAAAAATGAGCCAGTAGTCCTTGTAGAACTGTTAGAACTAAAGGTCGAAAAGCAGGTCGCAGTTCTCGCGAGCGTTGGTCGCAGCCGCCTCGGAAAACTGGTCTGGTTTGATCTCAGAGGACACAGTCCTATGTCTATAACATATTTAAACAATACTAATATGATCACTAATTCATTCATACTTTTTACATTAGAAACTGTTTTCATGCTTTTGATGGTTAATAAAAAATCACCAGTAAATAAAATGTACTGTACTGTAATGTTATAAGTTCAATATTAAAATGTACCTTTTGTAATTTGTAATACCTGATATTATTATTTTATTTGCCCTTTTTACAGTTTTACCATTTTTATTATTTTTTATTTATTATTTTTTTTACCATTATTACCATTTTTATTTTATATTATTTCTTATCTCAATTGCTAATTTTACTTTACTTTTACTGTTTTTTTCCTTTTCCATTTTTCCTTTTTATTCTGATTACCTCTCTGTATGTACAGCACTTTGAGCTGCATTTTAATGTATAAAAGATGTTTCATAAAGAAAGTTTATTATTATTATTATTATTATTAATAATAATAATAATAATAATAATAATAATAATAATAATAATAATAATAATAATAATAATATTATTATTAAATTTTATTTGGTAAAACCAATTACAATAACAGAACAGTGTTTTTTTTTACTAATGTCTCAATTAATTATTATTATTTACAGGATTCTTAGGCATTAAAATTGAGTAATGTTAAATAATGTGTTAACTAGTGTTAATGAATAATTGGTTGAGATATTACTTAAACATTAACCAATGTTTATTACTGTCAGTATTGTAAATTGATGCTTCCTGATTGTAAAATGTATTGTTGTATTTAATTATTCTGTGTTTTTTCAGTGTAAGATCTATTGAGCAGCTGCTTCAGCCTGGGGGTCCGGCTTAGGCCTGAGGGGTGTTATGTGGGGTGTGGGGTTGCTGGTCGGGTTTGGGAGGGTAATTAAAGTGGGGGTAAGAGGATTGTAGGCACAGTAATTAGTTTGCCTGAGACGGTTCACAGCAGCGTTCACAGCAGGGCTTCTTCTCACGCTATGAGCCGCCATGACAGTGAGGTCAGTGTGAGCCAGTGTGCTGAGAGTGGACATGCTGGTGAGGGCCAGCGTCGCCCAGAAAACCAGCTAATCAGCTAATCACTTTCAGGTTAAAAGGGGAATTTTATTGTTAGTCTTAACCACACAGAACTGGTGTGTAACGTTTGCTTCGTTAGGTCTGAACTGAAGTTGAGAAGCTAACAAGTAATGGGAGTGATGTTACACCACTTAACAAAAATCAATGTTCAGTTAGTCAAATCTGCTGTAATCTCTAACCAGCAGGATTAAAAAAGACCAAATGAAGAAAAGACTGTGATCTTATCAACTACTAGTCTTCTAAATGAGGTTGTGATGTCATAAAGGATAATTCAACCAAGGTAATGTGTATAAATATATATGACAACATAAAGCGTCACTGAAGTAGATATTCTAAATAGTATTGCGATGTCATAAACAATAATTTAACCAAGCTAATGTGTATAAATATATGACATCATAAAGTAATATTAAAATAGGATATTCTAAATAGTATTGCGATGTCATAAAAGATAACTTAACAAAGGTAATGTGTATAAATATAAGACATCATAAAGCACCACTGAAGTAGGATATTCTTAATGAGATTGTGATGTCATAAACAATAATTTAACCAAGGTAATTTGTATAAATATATGACATCATAAAGTAATATTAAAGTAGGATATTCTAAATAGTATTGCAATGTCATAAACGATAACTTAACAAAGGTAATGTGTATATAAATGTAGTCATAAAGCACTTTTTAAAGGAGAACTCTGGTGTTGAAATTGACTTTTGCTGTAGTAAAACATGATAAAGAGTACTAACCCATGTTGAATAGCCCACCTCCATTCTCCCACAGCTTTCCGAGATCCAGTAATTTTATTCCGTTTGTCCAAACATGCTTTAGAATTAATTTTATGGGGCATATTTTGCCCCTGCAGAAAAATATTTTTTTACATCGTTATTCAGGCTCAAAGTAGCTCCACACCTTATTGGTAGAATCCAGAGAGCCCTGATATTTAAAATGAGGCATTAGAAACTTTATAAGTGCACAAGAAATATATTAAAAACTACTTTGAGCCTGGATAACTGTGTAAGAAATGATTTATCTGCAGGGAAAAAATATGCCCCATATAATTTATTCTAAAGCATGTTTAGACAAACTGTAAATAATTACTGGATCTCGAAAAGCTGCGGGAAAACGGAAGTGGGCTATTCAACAAAGGTAAGTACTTTTTATCATGTTTTACTACAACAAAAGTCCATTTTACTTCATTTTATTTAAGTAAATGACATTAATTGAAGTACTATTAAAATAGGCTAATCTGAATGAGAAGTTAGATAATGACTGTGATTCAGTTTAGGATATAAACGATTCAGTTACTGCTGTAAATGATTCAATGTTTACGTTTGATATAAAAAAATGATAAAATAAATTTAACAAATGATTCAGCATTGATTTCAAATGACTTATTAATATAAGAGATCCAGTCAACACTATTTATGATTCAATCTACTGTAAATGATTTAATATATGTTACAAATCGTCGCTGTCCTATAAAAAACACTTATCTTCAAAACAGCAACTTTACAGGAGAGAGAAAAAACCTTGTAAACTTTCAATGGAAGTCAATGTAAAAAGAGTTTATTTCAGGTCATTTTCTATTGGTCCGTTCATCAAAAAGTTTGGCACAGTGTAAGGGACAGTTTGTCTGTTAAAATTATGTAGTAAACTAAAAATCAACAAAAATGGAGATCATAGGACAGCGACAAAATGATCCAGTAGCTGCTACAAAATATTTGATACTGGCAATAATAAGTGATTCATTATCTGTTATAAATGTTTTAATAACTAATATAAATGACGTGGTATATATTATAAGTATTTCAGTAACTGATGTAAATGATTCAGTAATGGATGTATTTGGAGGGTGAGGAATGGAAGCATGGGGTCACAGACAGGCATTTAGACTTTAAAGGGTTAAATATGTGGGTCATCTGAGGACACTCACTGTCTCACAGCTTCAGCTCAATCCTACAGACACGAGTTTCAGAACTTCAGACACTACGAGTACATAATCAGCCCAGCATCTGAGAGAACATCTGCCGAACTGCTCACTGAACTGAAGCTGTGAGCAGAGCAGCTGATCTGAATGCACAGTGTGTGTGTAGAGTGTGTGTAGAGTGTTGTGTGTGTGTGTGTTGGAGGGGTTACACACTCTTACTGTACACACACAAAGACAGTGTTGTGCTGTTGTGATGGTAAATGCTCGACCTCACGCACAGCAGTGTGAGAAACAGAGGAACCTACTGTTAGTCTCCCTCTCTCTCTCTCTCTCTCTCTCTCTCTCTCTCTCTCACACACACACACACACACACACAGTAACACCCACTCTTGGCTCTGACAGTCTAAACATATTCCCTGCTCTCAGATTACTGAGCAACTGAAAGTGCTGAAAGTGAAAAGGTAAAACACACACACACACACACACACACAAAATAACATAAATAACATACCTACGAAGATACACAGAACTAAACATATAAACACATACAGACAAAAATACACACATACAAGCTACACAAAACAAACCACACATATAACCCCAACACATTGTTTGTGTGAAACGCATACACACAACCAATGTACACAAACCATGCAGACAAATATACACATAAACACAATATTACACAGTAGTACAAACCTCACACACACACACACACACACCCACACACACTAAATTTTAAAAATATAGTCTTGAGCTCACAATCTTACTACACACATTAGAGTTAAGCAAGTAAGAGAGAGAAAGAACATAATAATAGATAAATAATAGAGACAGAGAGAAAAAGGGGGGCCAAGAAAGGGGGAAAGAGAGATGAATAGAGGAAAAGAGAGAGAGAGAAGGAAATAGATAAAAAGAGGAAGAGAGAGAGAGGAAGAGGGAAAGAGACAGTGAGGGAGAGGAAGAGAGGGGGCAGAGGGAGAGGAAAAGAGAGGGGTAAAAGAGATAAATAGAGGAAGAGAGAGGAAGATATAGAAGAAGAAGAGAGGGAGAGGAAGAGAGGGGGTCACAGAGAAAAAGAAAATAGAGGGGGAAAGAGATACATAGGAAAAGAGAGAGAGGAAGATATAGAGAAAGAGATGTAAAGAGAGAGACAGTGAGAGATAGAGAAAGAGATAGAGGGGGGATAGATAAACGGGAACAAGAGATGAAAAGAGGAAAAGAGAGAGAGACAAAAAAAACAGAGGGACAGAGAAAGGAAGAGGGAAAGTGATGGTGATAGAGAGGAAGAGAGGGAGTGACAGAGAGGAAGAACAAGAGAGAGAAAAAATAGAGGGGAAAAAAGATAAACATTGGAAGAGAGCAAAAGATATAGAAGAAGAGAGAGAGAGAGGGACAGTGAGAGAGATAAAGACAGGGAGAGAGGATAAGGGAAAGAGACAGTGAGAGGAAGAGTGGGGTTGACAGAGAGGAAGAACGGGGGAGAGGAAAAGAGATAAATAGAAGAAGAGAGAGAGGAAGATATAGCAGAAGAGAGGGAGAGAGAGACAATAAGACAGAGTGGTAGATAGGGAGAGACAGAGGGGGTGACAGAGAGGAAGAACGAGAGAGAGGAAAAGAGATAAATAGAGGAAGAGAGAAAGAAAGATATAGAAGAGGAGAGAATGAGAGACAGTAAGACAGAGAGATAGAGACAGTGAAACACAGAGAGAAAGGAAAAGAAAGAGAAAGAGAGAGAGAGAGTGAAATAGAGGAAGAGAGAAAGATTGAGTGAGAGTGAGAGATGAGAGACGAGTGTGAATAGCTTCTTACAGTGGTTTGTGTGGTTGACCTTTCAGAGTATTTGATCATAATGACCTCAGACTTGTGCAGGTTGTTTGTCACATTGGATAATGTGTCTCTTGATCCTTAATATAAAGAGATTTTATTCATTTGTATATATATTTTTTACAATATTTTCCTATATATGCAGGTCTGTACAGGTCTGTACCCAGTCATTTCCGATTTGCACTTCACGGATCTGACTGAGTGGTTGTTAGTTGTAAGTGCACCCCCTGCTGGATGGTTACCTGTGGTGCAGCGTGGGTGTGTGTGTGGCAGGGGGGGCGTACTGATACCCTGAGGGGCTGCTCCTGCAGTGTGAAGCCCACGACACACACACACACACCTACAGACTCTGAATGTCAACCAGTGCAGGCAATTCAACACATCACTAAAAAAAAGAAAAAAGATTGAGAGAGAGAGAGAGAGAGAGAGAGAGAGAGAGTGAATGCTCAGTGAAGTCTGACACTGCGGAAACAAAATGACATAATCGTCCTGTTGACCAGCTAGAGTGTAGAATGTGTGATGTTACCCCGGGGTCAGCGCACTGAAATGAGTGGAAGGAAAGGTTGCATGGTTAGATCTGGAGTGATGGTCAGTGCATGTTAAACTATGTGTTACCATACAAATACATTTTTACTGTATAAAATGTTCAAGTAAGTTAATATTTAAGTTTGGTGATCTATGATATTTAGGGATTGCTCATTTCATTTTATAAAGTGATAACTTGCGGACATTTCCCATATATTAACCCAAAAGAACCCACGGTGAAGCTGTCCCAAGCTGTCCCTTCAAAGCTGTGTAAAACTATTTACAGCACTTCATCCATCATTTTAAATCATGATGCTCCTAAGTGAAGCTCCTGAAAGCATCACTACATGACAGGGTGCCAATGTGAGTTCTTTCATTTACTGTATTTATAGAGTGTAGGTGTGATGGATTAGAGCTGGAGACAACACTAGTTGATGTTAGTAGATGTTAGTAGATGTTAAAAGTGTATTTTTTTTTCTGCAGGTCTTTTCCAACCATTCAAACGCTTTAATTAAATGTTTTAGTTCATATAACTAGTTCTGACCTGATTTCTAGAGTAAGATGTTAAAATAAAAGAATGATTTTTTTTTGTGGTGTCATTTGTTACATCAGGATTTTTATCTTAAAATATTTAATCATGTGCCCACGATAAGCCAGGAGGCAGGCTATGCGGAGTCTATGTATATATATATATATGTGTCATTATCAGTACAATGATGGCGGTGCACGGAGCTGAAAGATAGCGCTACGGGATGTAAACAGTGGTTTTTAATAAGCTTCTTGTGCACTTTTTTAAGTTATTGATGCCTCGTTTTAAATTTCAGGGGTCCTCGGATTCTAGCAAGGAGGTGTGGAGCTACTAGAGTACAAAATTACCAAATCTCAGAAAGCTGTGGGAGGACGGAGGTGGGATATTCAACAAAGTACATAATGTTTGACTACACCCAAAGTTCTCCTTTAAGGTGGATTGATAGGCAAGTAAAAAAGCACAAAATGATCATATCTTCTAGTACGCTAAGTCTGGGAAGTGTGACGTCAAACTACGCCGCACTAGGGAACACTGAGGATGTTCTCACTGTGGCAGGCCCTGCAGTCTCACACTTCCACACAAACGTCTCAGATTCCCACAGTCATTACTCCTCCATCCCACCGACTCCATCTGCCGAGCGCCGGGCCGAGACGCTGCTGCACTGCCCCCTGTTCTCCACAGGAAGTGAGGGGGGCCGGGTGAGAATGGCGTAAAATAAAAGTGGGAGAAGGAGCGGCGGAGGGCATTCAGCTGCGTGGGAAGAGAACAAGAGCGAGAGGAGACAGACAATGTGGGAGTGAGAAACACAGAAAGAGAGAGAGAGAGATAGAGAGAGAGAGAGAGATAGAGAACAATCCAGTGCTCAGGAACAGCAACAGTACCTGCATTCTTTATGATAGACCTAAATGGCAGGTTTACTTCCATCACAGACAGGTGACTCATAGGAGAGATAGAGAGAGACAGCGGAAGATAGAAAGAGAGAGATAGAGAGAACGAAGGAGAGAGAGATGGGGGAGGGAAATGACTCACTCTCTTCTCCTCTCCCCTGAGTGAAGGAGGCTTGTTCCGCTCTTTCTTTTCTGACAGGTGATAAACCCCCCAGTGTCTGTCACGCAGACCAACATCTAAACATTCCCACTACAGCACACTGAAGCAGCGCAATCATATTATATACTCACTACTACAGGAGCAGTTCACCACTTTTAAAACTTCACCAGCATAAAACTGTGCACCGCTAGGCCTCGTTCACACAGCAGCCCTCCTCACAATGTTCAGACACCCAAAGCCCAGAAATAAAAGAGCAGATTTCATCAGACCAGTCACTGCGCCAGATCTCCTTCAGTGACTGGCAGAAGCCCCACCCACGGCATCTACTATTGGCTGATGCATGTGTGTTTTGTGAAAAGGTCAAAAGGTCATCTCTGGGGATATATGTATAAATAGACAATAGTGCATATTTTTGGTGAACTTTAGACAAGTGGATGGAAGGATAGATAGACAGACAAACAGATGGACATGGACAGAGTGACAGACAGCCAGATACACAGACAGACAGAGAGACACAGAGAGATAGACAGATGGATGGACAGACAGCCAGATAGATAGATAGATAGATAGATAGATAGATAGATAGATAGATAGATAGATAGATAGATAGATAGATAGAATATATAAACAGACAGCCAGATACACAGACAGACAGAGAGACACAGAGAGATAGACAGATGGATGGACAGACAGATAGACAGATAGATAGATAGATAGATAGATAGATAGATAGATAGATAGATAGATAGATAGATAGATAGATAGATAGATAGATTATATAAACAGACAGCCAGATACACAGACAGACAGAGAGACACAGAGAGATAGACAGATAGATAGATAGATAGATAGATAGATAGATAGATAGATAGATAGATAGATAGATAGATAGATAGATAGATAGAATATATAAACAGACAGACAGATACACAGACAGACAGAGAGACACAGATAGATAGACAGATGGATGGACAGACAGCCAGATAAATAAATAGATAAACTGATGAATAGACAAACAGACGGACTGACAGGCAGATAGATAGATAGATAGATAGATAGATAGATAGATAGATAGATAGATAGATAGATAGATAGATAGATAGATAGATAGATAGATAGATAGATAGATAGATAGATAGACAAGCAAACAGATAGATAGACAGATAATACTTTTGCATTTTCTACTATGATTTGTATTTCCTTCTTAGTAGCCCCCTCTCCTCCTTCTGATTTATTAGCTCCACCTGCAGGATGAAGGTGGTGCAGATTAATTCTAGCCCATATGAAACCTCTTCAGTGCTGCTATTCAATATTTTACTAAAACATCTATTCTCACATTCTGCCTGATCTGGCAATCATATGCAGAGGCATTTCTTTAATTAGGCAAACCTAGGCATTTGCCTAGGGCCTCGACCAAATCTGTCCTCCATAGGGGCCCCCAAATCTGACCATCCCAGCTACAGTAAATACACCAAAAACAATGTTAATTTGTTACTTATGTAAAGTAAAGAAAAAAAAAAAACATTTCTATTAAAAAACAGAAATATCAGTAGAATACCGAATTAATGTCTAAATACTAATTGTCCAAACACACATACCCCCCTCCATTGCTTTCATTGAACTAGTCCATAATATGATGACGTAGCAACGTGGCACACGACGTGACTTCAAAGCAAAACAGCGGGAACCGTACGAGACTAGAGTGACAGCTGTCACAGTGAAAATGAAGCGTTATGAGTTATGAAAGTGGTTCTGCTAAAGATTATACAAGGACGAGGACGTGAATCACTTATCTAACCAGCCTTTATTGATACCATCTAGAGGACACATGACAACATTACACTCAACTGATTCTAAACAGGATGACAGAAATCCCAGTCAAAAGTTTCTACAGCCAGTCCAGACAGAAACATGGGCCAGGTAAAAAAAAATCCCATTGACTTTTATGTTTGAAACTATTGTAGAAATCTAAAATTTAGTTTTTGGATTAATTTGATTTTTCTGATCCCAAATAGCAAGGATATGATTTTAAATGTTCAAAAAATCCTATACAAAGACCCAAATCCCAGATAGCTAGGAGAAATTTTAAAATGTGCACCAACAAAAGTCCCGGTCTCAGGAGGTTAAATAAGGATTCCAATATTGTTTAGGACACTTATTCACTTAATGCTATATCGCTAAGCCTTACATGTATATGTCCTGTTTGATATCCTCTTACTGGTCACTGACTCACACTTCCCCTCGCCTGACTTCCTGGATGTCCCGTATTTCACTTCCATTTCAGAGGCCTGGCTCAGTGCGGCGCCCCGGGCTGTTATCTCAGTCGTATTAGCCCCCTGCGCTGAGGTCAGTCTGGACACATCAAAGCACAGCTTCCTCGCTGTTTCCTGGAAAAACGCTGAAGGCATTGCTTCCTGCTGTACGGAAGAGTGTGAATCAGAGGAATATGAACACTCTTCTACTTCCTCTCTCTGAGTCTTCATGAGGAAGATGAGCACCAGTGAGGTCCTCTGTTTTAGCCTCCTGGTCCATGCAGTGCCGGTTAAGTGTTCACCAAGCTAATCAAGAGAACGTTATAAGCAGAGGTGGAAAGTAACTAATTACATTTACTCACATTACTGTAATTGAGTAGATTTTATGAGTAATTTGTAATTTTTTAAGTAGTTTTTAAATTAGGTAAGTTTACTTTTACTCAAGTTCATTTTGACACAAGTAATTTACTTCACTACTTTGGAATACTTCCTGTTACTGAGTAAAAAATGAAATGCTGGGGAAAAAAAATCTTGTTCGAATAAAAAAAAATTTGAGTTTTGTTCTCCATGGCAGCGCAGCTGAACTTTTCCCAGCAGTGTTTATTACAGTTAGCGGGAGAGACGCTGTGTAAATCAGCTGTGTAGTCTGGGGTCTGTGTGCACGGCTCGGGGAACCAATGTTCTGTCGAGTTATGCTACCAATCGATATGTGCTTTACGGCACTGCGCATGCACACACCAACAGTTTTTTTTTTGTATGATTTCATGTTTTTAATGATAATTCCTTAAGTTTTTATTGGAAACATTAAACAATCTGCTTGAATGTTAAACAAACATGTAAATAGCAGTTAAATCATAGCAATGGCAAGTTAAAAATACTAATGGACTGTAAAACTATAAAATTACAGTTTATAGTCGCCTATATGATCTAACTTTTTAACAGTAAAGAAAAAAAAGGGATCATAGAAAATTATGTCACTTGTTCTTGAAAAATGTTTTATGGGGTGGTCTGAACTAATACTGCCTGAAAGGTCCAAATTATTTAATTTAATAATTATTTAATTCATGATTTGTACTTTTTTACATCAAATAAATAAACGCAACTTTTAATCAAAGTAAATTTTAAATTGAGTACTTTTTTACTTTTACTAGAATTTTAGCAAAGTAAAGGTACTTTTACTTAATTACAATTTTTCGGTACTTTTTCCACCTCTGGTTATAAGAACATTGGCAAAATTTTGAAACGTTACAAAAATAATGTTCCAGCAATTTTCTGAAAACTTTGAAAAATAATGTTTCCAGCTAGATGAATACTAACGTTATCACAACATTAAAAGTAACATTCCCTAAACTAAAAATTAAAACATTGACACAACTGATGTTGCCGCGAAATTACCAGACGGTTTAAAAATGTTAAATAAAAATGTTTCATAAACATCCAGAATACTTGCAATTTTGAAAGTTCTAAGTAGGCCTGTCACAATGAGAATTTTTGTGACCGATATATTGTCCCAGAAATTTTTGTGATACACGAGATTTTAAGACTATTAAATGCCCCTGACATAATGATAACAAAATAGCATAAGAAAGTAATTATACATGTTTTAAAGACAGCAAAAATATAAATAATAATTTATTATAATTAGTTTGGGAATTATATTCTTATTTGTTCACCTACATTAGTCCACACTGTGTGTATGGAGTCACAGTTATTGAAGCATGACTGGCTAAAATAAAATTGTTCACTGTTATATGTGTGAACAAAAAAAATATCAAAAATGATTGAGGTAATGTTTATTTATTGTACGATAAATCGATATTGCAATTAGTGTGACAGACCTAGTTCTAAGAATGTTCACTGTAACATTCAGAAAACTTTCTATTAACCAAAAATTGTTAGCTAGGCAGACCTGGGTATTGGGAGGTACCTTTGGAGGATTTTCCTTTATGTTTCATATTTTCCATGTTTTACAAGAATTGAGAGGATGTCATTTCCATGAGAAAACCAAAACCAGTCACAATTCATTGCTGCATAAACATTTCCTGCATTTATTTTTGTAACATCACAGAATTTTTGGCAGCTTAGTATACAGTAGTTAAAAAAAAAGACAGATGGAATTTTAAAAATTTAGTGGTAGAGTAATTTTCAAATGTTTTTTAAAGGCTTTTCACAAGGTTTAGGAGTGTGTTTATGTTCATTTTTCACCATTCTCTCAGAAGCACATTTGTGAGGTCAGACACTGATGTTGGACAATAAGGCTTGGCTCACAGTCTCTGCTTCACTTCTAATTTTAGTTCAATCAGGATGAGGTCAGGACTCTGTGCTGGCCAGTCAAGTTCTTCCACACCATCCTCATACTGATATCTTGGTATTCCTTGTAAAAGAAAAGTGTATTAAGTATATTTTTTGAAAAGTATACTTAACATGGAAAAGTACATACTTTTTAAAATTAAAATATATACTTAAATACCTATAATACATACTAAATGCACATTTTTGGAACAACTTACAGCAACTTAAGTATATTTCAGTTGTAATTAAGCTATATTTAAACACAACACAAAAGCATTAAATTGTGCTTTTAAGTGTTTTATTTTGTACAACTTCTGCGAACTTAGGTAGATTTAAGTATGTGTGTAAAACACCTTTTTTAATACACTTATAGTACATTTTTGTAAATGTACTACTTTGCGTATTGATGCACATATTGTGTACACCTTGATTGCTACTGTGAAATAAATACACTAAAGTACATTTTAAGCATTAAGTATTTAATGCCACTATGTATATTTTTTCTGTCCACACAATGTATAAGTTAAAGCAAAAAGTAGGACTTTACAAGTCTTTACCTAATTTGAACATACTTTTAATGCTCTTATAGTAAGTATACTTTCTTTTAACAAGGGATGCTGAAGCCCAACCAAGCTCAACTCCTAAAAAAACAAAACTTGGCACACTTAATGCAGTCAGACAACAACCATTCCCCTGGCAACCTCCAAACCCAGACTTTGTCCATCAGATTGCTTCTTCTCCAGATGGAGAAGCATGATTCTTCGCTCAAGAGAACATGCATCCACTGCATTGCAGTTGGTGATGTAAGGCATGGAGACAGTTGACCGGCCATGGAGACCCATTCCATGAAGCTCTCCATGAACATCTTGAAAGCCGCTTGAAATATGGAGTCTGCAGAGATTAAATCTGCAGAAACTTGGGTATGTGATTTTGAGAGAGCTGTCATTCCCAGTCACTTTCACTGTGTTATAATATCACTGACAGTTGGCTGTGGAATATTTGGTGGAATATATGAGGAAATTTCAGGTTATGCATCCTATTACAGTTCACTAAGCTATGAGTCACTATGAGTGACCCATTCTTTTACTAATGTTTGTAGAAGCAGTCTGAATGACTAGCTGCTTGGTTTTATACACCTATGACCATGGAAGTGATTGGAACACCTCAGAGTAAATGCTTTTCGCAATATATTTCAGCTGGCACAGCAGCTATGAATGAATTCCTCTGAGAGTTTTGGAAAACTTTAAAATGTTATGATGACACCTGACCTTAAGAAAACAAGATGTTCTTCAAGATGGGAGCTGAAGTACTACAAATGCGTTTCTCATTGGGCCGAGATGAGGATGCAGGAGACGCTGTTGAAAGGTCAGGACTGCAATGGGAATCTGTACAGCTGGATAGAAACACAAATCAAACAGCAATATGGTCAAAGATCTTCCTCTCTATCTCTCTGTATATCTACTGTATATCCTTCCTGCAAAAATTTAGCTATTGAAGAAGGCCACCTTGATGCTTATGATGACTACTCTGCGTTAGACTGCTTGAATTGTTAAAAAGGTTGGAACAGACCTGCAGAAGTCTTATCTTAAGCTCTAATCCAGCACACATATATTCTGTGTATTAGGTCACACGATCACACATGTAGGGGGTTAAGAGTAAAGGTGGCTGAAAACTTTGCATGTCACACTTTTTTATTACATTTTTATTTGATGAAAAATTTTTAAAACATCTATCACACAATTATGTGCTACTTTGTGTTGGTGTATCACTTTGTGGTTGTAAGGTGACAAAGTGAAACAGCTCAAGGGATATGAATTCCTTTGCAAGCCAAAATCATAGAAAGTGGAACACTAGCAGAGCTCTTTCAATGGATGTAAAAGAAGCTTTAAAATTTGGTCATGTTCAATGTCCGGCATGACCAACCTCACCAAGATGCTTAACCAGCATGACCATAAAGACCAAGCAGTCCAGCCTATATCAGCCAATCAAGCCTGTCCATGCTGGTGGTTATGCATACACATACTGGTTGACCAAATCCAGTTACCAGCAGAAACCATAGAAACCGTGTGTTAAAATGTGTTGTGTGTGTGCTGCAACATCTGAATGTTGAAGGAATGTCACCATCACACAAACAGCCCAGCACACTCTCATTGATCTGTTTAACTGAGTCATTAGCATTCACATCAGCTAGTAAAAGTACAATAATGACTTAAGGGAAGCTAATTAGTGGAATTGGATTTTTTTGGTGCACAGTAGGGCCTAGATTTCAAATTAGGATCCCAAATTAAAGTCACTCTGCAGGCTTTACATGGACTGCTTAACAGCAATGTGCATCTAATCAAAAAGTTTGAAATGCAGAAGTGGACATAGCTAAAACAATAGTGGTCAGTTATCTGTAATTTTGTATATTTTTACAAACAGAGGGCCATGTCTTACACCATGCCAATGTTGATGGGCATGATGGTCTCGAAATGTGGTGTATTCAGGTTAATTTATGGTGTATTACTATCTTGGCAATGGTAAACACAAGTGCGCTGACTGAAATGAACCTAGGCAGAAATTATCAGTCAGGCGTTCATTGCTATCTTGGCAGTTAATTGTTAACAGGTGCATCCCCAACACACATACACTTACTGCTTATTACGCACACATGGACATACATGGAATATAATCAAGAGGAAGATGGAGGATCACAAGTTTTCAAGCCAAGCTGAACTGCTTAAATTCTCGCCAGGAGAGGCATAAAGTAGCGTGTATGACTGGTGGAGGAGAACATGCCAAGATGAATGAAAACTGTGATTAAAAACCAGGGTTATTCCAACAAATATTGATTTCTGAACTCCTAAAACTTTATGAATATGAACTTTTTTCTTTACATTATTTGAGGTCTGAAAGCTCTGCATCTTTTATGTTTTTTCAGTTTTTTTAATTTTCTGCAAATACATGACAAATATCTAAATGACAATATTTTCATTTGGAAATATTCTGTTGTTCATAGAATAAAACAACAATGTTAATTTTACTCAAACTTCTACCTATAAACAGCAAAATGAGATAAACTGATTCAGAAACTGAAGTTGTCTCTTCATTTTTTCCAGAGCTGTATATGAACACCAGTCCAGGCTTTGAAGAATGAAACAAAGAAACGGGAAGTCTTCTCATTGTTCGTTTGTTTGATCATTTGTCCCAACCAGACCACAAAGACCACCACTACCTCCTCCAGGCCAGTGACATCATGCTTCTCACATAGGTGTGGACTGGTCAACAGGTGTGCATCCCCACCCCCAAGCCATTTCTCTGAACAGTGAGAGGACAGTAGTACAAAGACAGGGTGACCCAGGTCATGACCCACTGCTGCTGTAGGCCTCTACTGTGATCTGAGAAGACGGTGGACAGCAGTGGTTTTAAAGGGAATAAATAAATGAAGGAGTGACTGGAATTGATTAATGAATGTGTGAGGAGCTGGTCTCATTCTACTGGATTTGTCCAGTCTAAGGCCTGCGTCCTTCGGGGAGCTGACCTTTGACCTCTGTGGGGATCTGAGGCCATGTAAGCTGGTGTGAGGAATGTAGTGTTGTTTGAATGCGTTGTGTACTCAGCGTAAAAGCGCGGCATTCCACAGTTCCAGGAAAGAATACAGTTGGATTCCTCTTCCTTTTTTGATGGACACTCAACTATCTCACCAGTACACACACACACACAAACACAGAGCTGCGGGTTCCATTCAGAAAAATAAAAGAAAAGTTCTGGTGTTGCTAGGCAACTTTAACACGCACCTCATCTCACAACAACGAAATTCTTTAAAAGAAAAGAAATGCTCCCAAAAAAACAGACCAGTGGATGTGAGGGAGTTTTTCCATGCCTCTGTAGCCACTATCACCGAGGTGCTTACTCATAAGAGGCTTGAACCCGTGTCTCTGTAAAGCTGCTTTGTGACAACATTTGTTGTAAAAAGTTCTACCGTATGTTTCGCACTATAAGGCGCACTTAAAATCCTTTAATTTTCCCAAAAATCGCCAGTGTGTCTTATAATCCGGTGCTCCTTATGTATGAATTTTACCAGTCAGGTTGTAAGGAGCAGTAAAGCCACTCCACTAAAGTACAGTGCTATACTGGAGTGTTAGTTTAGTTCTCCAGCACTGAGACTGGAGCAGTATTAGCATTAGCCGCTAACTGCGCTAAGCGCTAGCTCTTTCACCGTTCAAAGGTGAGTATTATAGGCCTGTGGCCTGCTGCTAACCCTGGCTATCACTGCTGGAGCAGCATTATCATTAGCCACTTCCCGTGCTAAGTGCTAGCTCTGTCACCATTTATAGATGAGTATTATCGGCCTGTAGTCTGCACATTTACCCTGTTAAAACAAGCTACATAGGACGAACCGCTACCAAAACACTCACAGTTCCTCACTGAAGCGCTTTTGGGCAGCATTATCTGGAAACCTAAGCTTAATCTAAATAAACAGAAGTGCTTTACTTACCCAAATAAATAGTTTTCAGAAGAGAAATATGTGTAGATTAACATCCAGCACTCGTTTGACTTTAAAAGAAAATGTTTTTTTTCAAGAATTACAGTTTTGTTAACTTAGCTTAGCTTTACTGAATTAGAAGGAAAACATATAGACACCCCTGTTCCTTACTAGTGCCACATAATACACCTTATAATCCATTGCGCCTTACAGTATGAAAAATGCAGGTACATAAATCAATTTAAATTTAAATTTGAATTTGAATCTACAAGGATGTTGTAGTCCAGAGGAAGTGCTCAAAAAGACAAACAAGAAGTCATAAAGTAGTACGGTTCTATGAAAGTAAATTATTCCTAGCTGTTTTGAAGCCTTTCTATTGGTAGAGTTTAAATCCTTTGCCCAAGCCCGTCCCGAAGCCCAACCCAAACCAAAGACTCACTGTGTTTCTTAGACTCTATTGGGTCCAAATTGCCTGTAACTGTTCTCCTGGTGATTCCTCCCTTTCTGATCTAGTATACAAATGGAATTTGAAGTCAGTTGAATTAGCGACAGTCAGTCCTCTAATTATTCATTCACTTTATTCTTGGGGGAATAAACAAGATTCTCTTGGGCACAGAGAGTTCCTTTATCCCAAAACTCAGGGTTTCCCCAGAATTTTGCAAGGAGATAACGTATTACCACTTACAAAATAAACTTGCGAAAGATGATTTTAAAAAAGGAATTATTTGTTTGGAACATTGATATAAAGATGAAGAATTTGGGTCTTTTGGAAGTTTGGATCAATAATAAAGTTTTCTTTGTAATTTACTTTTAATAAATATGGTTTATATGGCAGACATAGCTTGAGGGCATGTTTTTGCCTGTATAGTTAAGTATAACTTGCCACTTTGGGCCTGTTTTTCTAGATAAGCCTTGTAAATAAACTGGAATGTGGCCCCCGACCATTTTTATTGGGAATTTCTGCAATGGTAGCTTCATTCTACTGACTAAACTTGGGGGATGGGTAGCACTGGGTTGTCTGAAAATAAAAGAGAAAGTGTGTGTGTGTGTGTGTGTGTGTGTGTGTGAGCTGAGCTATCAGACAATTCCATTTAGTGCTCAGTTGTCAATTAACAAAGGAGACACAATATAATTATCTCCAGCTCTCCAGGACGGGTGCCTGGAGGGGCTAATTGCAATCACAGAGACAGACAGGGACCCCCAAAGGCCAGACTGGACCCAGTCACAACATTAGTTAGCACATAGATAGATAGAGGGGAATTTTTTGTTATTTAACCTAAAATTGTATGTTTAATTTGAAGGGTGGAACAGACATGAACTTGTAGTTGCTCTTTCAGTAAAGCATTATTTTCTATTCTTAACAACTAACTAAAACCTGGTCAGGCTGTTGCTGGTATCTATAGTCAGTATTATATCCAGGCATTAATTTATGCCTATTTAGGCTATTGGGAAATGCAGAGATTCTGAGAAATCTTAGCCTTCCATTTATTTATTTTTTATTTATTTTATTTTTTGGCTTTGGATCGCAAAAAAAATAGTCTAGGGTTTGGGGTGGTAGTGGATTTAGGCCCAATCCCATTGCACCCTAGGCCCTTCCACTTACCCCTACCCCTTCTTTTCAAGTGGAAGGGGTGAAATCCTCCCCCTAAGAGTTGGGACAAACCTCCAAGCACCTTATACGTCATAAGGAGCACTAAAGTTCAGTAACCAAGCTGCTGCTGGTTAACTAGTTAACTTAAGGGTTTTATTGTATGTCTTCAGAAAGAGGGGACATGGTGCAGAATTAAGCATTATTGTCCATTCCTTGATTCCTCTGTGATTGGGAGCTGAAATTAGCTTTGATTAGCTTTTATTTTACTTTATTTTTCCATTCCGCCTTAAATGCTGCAGCCCCTGCCTTCTGTTGCACCATTTAAGGTGGAATGGGAAAGTTAGCTAGCTAGCTATCTACTTAGAGAAACTACAAGAGATATTTTTTATGTTTGTTATGAAGAATTCAGCCATAAATCATTGAGAATACACATTAAACTATGGTAATATAGTGCTAATCATCACTTTTAACCAGGGAAATACTCACATTTGTGGGTTTCTTTGGTCACTTGTTCCGCCATCTTACCAGTGACTAAAAAAATCTTTGTATAAAGGGCTAACAAGCACTATTCCTTCCCCTAACTTACCCCTCCAGCCTAACAAGAATCAAGACACCCTACCCCTTGACGTGCTTTCGCAAAACAGAGGGGTAGGGGTAAGTGGTAGGGCCAAGGGGTGAAATGGGATTGGGCCATAGAGTGGTGTCTGAAATGCAGAAATGCCCCACGGTAGGCCAATTCATCTTACCATAGTGAGGATTACTGTGATGATGTGTTTCTCTCACTATCTCTCTCTCTCTCTCCCTCTCACTCAGGCTGTGGTAGGGGCCAAGGAGACGTTCCCCTGTTACTTGCTGCTTTTAAAACGCAGAGCCGCCAATCACTGTCAGAACGTACAGAGGGAGACTGATTGCAGTAGTCAGAGGAGCAGGGCATAAAAACAACAATAGAGGAGTGATGAAACAAATCTATAGGCTTACATCAATATGTGTGTGTGTGTGTGTGTGTGTGTGTGTGATGGAGGCAGAGAGGTGTGACCGGAAGAGAGAGAACAGAAGGTTGAAGTGTAGTTTAATATATAGAAGAAGAACCTCACTTTGATAAAGTTTTTCAAAACTTTGTATAGAAAGGGCAGGGCAGACGAAGCACACATACACACACACACACACACACACACACACAGCTGGTAGTTCACTATAAGGACAGGAATATTGGGACAGCTGCACATTCATTGTTTCCAAAATCGATAGTATTAGGATGCTATGAGGATTTGGTTGTAATCAGCAATAAGACTTTTAGTACTGCCAGCATAGTGGATTATCACTTCCCCACCTCATCCCAAAAGTATAGGATGAAGCACCATCATTCCAGAGGACACAGTTCTACCAGTAAGACTCCAGAGGCAAGATTCATTTCGGTAGTATTAACAATGTATTATATGTAGGAGGCAGGGGTGGAGCCAACCCCTGGGAAGTTGGCAAGACCAAACTGGATGCAGTATGAATGGGATGCAGAATAAGGTTTCAGGGTGGCATAAGGGCTTCTAAAATTAGCATATTTACCCTAGTGTGTTTTCTTGGTGAGATTGCATGCACCTAACTATGACCCCTGTACCATGACTGTTCTGTACTAATCCATAGGGTTGGGCGGTATTGAAGTTTTTCATTCCATCATACCATCCTCAGATTATATGGCAGTATACGGTATTACTGGGGGGGGGGGGGGGTGTGGGGGGAATCTGAGGATGGTATGATGGTATGAAAATCTTCAATACCGCCCAACCCTATGCATGGTGTGGTTTTTTTACTCGGGTGCGGAGAGCTCATCCACAAGTTGGAATGATTTGTCCTGTAGGAAAACGCAAGGGGTTCTGCGGGGGTCAGATTTCGGCAGCACTCTGCAGCGTGGTCCGCGGTATTACTTATATTTACAGCATAAATTCAGGGTGCAACAATACCTGACAATCCAGATCTGTTATTGGTTACTGTCAGGGATACATGCAGTATACCTACAAAATACATGCATTACTCAGATTTCTGCATTTCTGTGCATGATGTAATCACATGATGATTTTCAGTGCTGACCTGTGTGAATAAACAGCAGCTTTACAGTGAAATAGACTAATACATCATGTTCCACACCATGTGACACGCAATAAGCCAAACAATGGCTGCTTATAATTAATGTCTTATTCAGCGGTGGCCTCCAGACGCTCTGACTTTACCAAGTGGAGTTAACAACACACGCTGTTCATGCAAAAAGAGGGAGAGAGAGAGAGATAATAAGAATAAAGAAGCTACTCGGTCGTTTGAGGATAAAGACGATGACAAATTGTGTTTTTCTGGCCGGAGGGCGAATGTTGCACGTTGGAAGACGATAACTAAATCTGAACCTGGAGCAAACGGCAAATCCCTCCTTAATACTGCCATTTTCAAAAGTAACCTAAGATTACACTCTCTGCGGATATTAAAAAAAAAAAACGCCTTGTTTATATATTTACCTGTGTGGGCACCTGTTATTTATAGTGGGTTTGTTTTGCTCTGCAATGTTTTATAATTTGCATCCCTCCTTTTTATCTTCTCTTTATGGTTGTGCATTGTTTTTGTGTTATATTACTTTTATATATTTTCTTCATTATAATTGCTGTAGCATGAATATAAAAATGAATGAGCTATTTCCTGTGTGATAGTGAAAATGGGATTTAGGGAAAAGAAGGCTAACAAAACCTTTATTAGTTTGAGGAATGTGCTCTGACTAAGGAACAAGTGTGTGTGTGTGTGTGTGTGTGTGTGCTTGTCTTTACAAAAACTGCCAGTCCATCTAATTGCTCATATGGCCTTGAACACAGCCCATTTGTTTTCCTCATGAGCTTGTTAGCAGCAGATCTTAGCGGGGCGTGACAGTAAACATATACATACTCTCTCTCTCTCTCTCTGTGTGTGGAAATACACTCAGTTAAAGCCAGTCTAAAATATTAAACCTGTGTGGGTGTGTTTACTGTACAACTTTTTAGAATAACACAAATAATGTCTGTATACAAGATCATAATGACAAATATCCAATTAGATGGAACAACATTGTGATGTCTTAATTGCCACTGTCATGTTATAATGTCACTGCATTGTGATGTCACACTAGAACTCTGTTGTGATGTCATAATGGAACTCTACTGTGATGTCATAATGGAACTCCACTGTGGTGTCATACAAAAATGCTGTTATAAAGTCACAATAGAACTCCACGGTGGTGTCATATAAACCTGTTGTGATATCACAATGGAACTTTACTGTGATGTCATAATGAAGCTCCACTGTAATGCCATACTAGAACTCTGTTGTGATGCCATAATGGAACTCTACTGTGATGTCATAATGAAGCTCCACTGTAATGTCATACTAGAACTCTGTTGTGATGCCATAATGGAACTTCACTGTGATGTCATAATGAAACTCCACTGTGATGTCATACTAGAAATCTTTTGTGATGTCATAATGGAACTCCACTGTGGTGTTATACTAAAACTCTGTTGTGATGTCATACTCCTCTGGGGTGTCATAATAGAACTCCACTGTGGTGTCATAGTAGAACTTCACTGTGGTGTCATAATGGCACTCCATTGTCTTCATGGCTTTGCACTGTGATGTCATTCTAGAACTCTGCTGTGATGTGATAATGGAACGCCACTGTGGTGTCATAATGGCACTTCACTGTGATGTCATATTGGTACTCCATTGTGATGCCATTCTATAACTCTCTTGAGATGTCATAATGTAACTTCACTGTGATGTCATAATGGCACGCCATTGTAATGCCATAAAGAAACTCCACTGTGATACCATAATGGCACTCTATTGTGATGTCATACTAGCTAGCACTCCATTGTCATGCCAAAATGACACTCCACTGTGTTGTCATAATTGATCTCCATTGTGATGTCATACTAGCTAGCAGTCCATTTTGATGCCATAATGACACTCCACTGTGATGTCATAATAAAACGTCATTGTGGCACTATAGAACTAAATACCTTATAGCAACACCTTAGCAACCAACACTTACATCACAGCAACAGTGCTGCAGTCACAGCCTCTTTATCTGAAGATGACTGATCTGCAGGTAAAAGCGAGGGCTCTCTGACTCAGAGGCTGCGCCGGGGCGAGGCAGGGCAGCAGTAATTATTACCCACACTTCTTTGGGCTCTGATGAGGGTTTGAGGCAGGCAGAAAGGTGGTGAAATGAACTGAACCTGGCCAACTTATTTGCATCCACTTTCCCCGGCAGCCCACGCGCTGGATAAGAGCGAGATGCTCTCGGTACGGAGGACACAGTGTCTTAATGCGCCGTGACTCACCACTGCTGCGGTTTGGATCCGCTCTCCGCAGGCTGCCGCTTGGCTCAGACACCCAGAGTGCTGCGCTATATTTGAAGGACCTCTGAGCCTCCCCCAGAAAAGCACCTTTGAGAGCGCGGCTACAGTTAGACTGTGTAGGAGGGAGTGTGAAGTGTGTATTTCCCTCAGGCATGCAGGCCTTTGCTCAGAAACACACACACACACACACACACACATGAAGGCCCTCAGTCCGATACTAGTCAAAAGTTTGGATGCGCCTACTCATGAAAATGCTTTTTTAAAAATATAATTTATTTATTCTTACAGTGCTGTAAAATAAGAGCGAACGTATAAAACATGAAATAACACATATAGAGTTACAGTATAGACAGTGGTGCTTAAAACTTACTTAGAATCTTTTTTGGATCGGCCCCGCGAGGTATTTTAGAAATAGAATGAAAGTTGGCCCGCTGTTAAGCAGGTTTTTATAATGTGAGATTCAAAGTTTGAACGCTAGGTGTCAGAAACGGGCCAAAGAGTCTAAAAGCGGAGAGGGTGCGCATTTCTAGCGCAGAAAAATGGGGCAAAGAGTCTAAAAGCGGAGAGTGCGCATTTCTAGCACAGAACAACAGGGCAAAGAGCCTAAAAGTGGAGAGAGTGCGCATTTCTAGCGCAGAAAAACGGGGCAAAGAGTCTAATAGTGGAGAGAGTGCGCATTTCTAGCACAGAACAACAGGGCAAAGAGTCTAAAAGTGGAGAGAGTGCGCATTTCTAGCGCAGAAAAACGGGCCAAAGAGTCTAATAGTGGAGAGAGTGCGCATTTCTAGCACAGAACAACAGGGCAAAGAGTCTAATAGTGGAGAGAGTGCGCATTTCTAGCGCAGAACAACAGGGCAAAGAGTCTAAAAGTGGAGAGAGTGCGCATTTCTAGCGCAGAAAAACGGGCCAAAGAGTCTAAAAGCGGAGAGGGTGTGCATTTCTAATGCAGAAAAACGGGCCAAAGAGTCTAAAAGCGGAGAGAGTTCGCATTTCTAGTGCAGAAAAACGGGCCAAAGAGTCTAAAAGTTGCCGTAATTAAGGAGTTAAATATTAAGAGACATCATGAAATTAAACATCAATTTTAAAAATCTTAGTTTACACAACACTGTCAAAGATAAAGAGATTAAGTCAAGTAAAATGGTGTGTAAATGAAAGTAATCAGGAAAAAAAGTATTATTTAAAGTGGTATATTTCATTATTTGTTTTATTACAGAGTCTGTGGCCCGTGACTTCAAATATATTTCTCCTTCTGGCTCCCAACAAAAAGAGTTTGGACACCCCTGCTCTAAAACATCCTTAGCTTATCCTAAAAGTAAATAAAGAGAACCCAGTTAAACAAATGAGACAAAATATTTTACTTGTTCATGTTTTTATTAAGGAAAATTATCCAATACTACATATTTTTGAGTGGCAAAAGTGTGTGAACCTCTGCTTTCAGTATCTGGTCTGAGTCCTCCACCCTTTGCATCAATGACTGATCTAAATGTTTCCAGTAACTGTTGATCAGTCCTTTATTTCATTTTTTCTGTACATAACAGACTCAAGTCTCAAGTTTCCACACATTAACTGCTTCCTTCAGGCCCTTCCACAACAATTCCGAGGGTTAAGGTTAAGGACTTTGACTCATTCCAAAACATTAGGTCATTGTCTTGCTGCATGACCCACCTTCTCTGATATAATTCAGAATTCACGCTTCCATTTATGAAGGCAAGCCGTACTGGCACAAATGCAGCAAAACAGCCCCAAAGCATGACCCTACCACCACCATGTTTCACAGATGGGATAAAGTTCTTATGCTGGAATGCAGTGTTTTCCTTTCTCAAAACTGAACGCTTTTCATTTCAATAATAAAAAAAGGTTTCCCCAAGTCCCTTCTCTCCATTCCTCCTGCTTCTTCCAGAGTTAGAGAAGAGGTGTAGCAGACATTTCTGGGCTGAGAGAGAGTGGTGTGTGTGTAAGGCAGTGATGGGAGAAGAAATGTAGAGAGAAATAATGATGCCTGCCACTCAACTGAACTGTTAGTTTTGTAGGCTTTATTGGTTTGATGGATCTTATCATTGGTTTTAGCACCATCCAGTGGTAACAGTGAAAAAGTACACTGCAAAGTCATTGAGTCATTACCAAAATATTGTCTCTTGTCCCTCAAAACTTAAAATACTTTATTTATTTGACCTATCTATCGTGTATAAGCCTTCAGACTACACAGAAAGAATATTTTCCAGCTTAGTCACATTATATCCTGTTATTGGAAAGCTGAATGGCATTTGATGAAAACACGGTTCACCTAGAGATACACACATGTGGAATTGTTCATGGGAACCTTGTTCTGTTTCAAAGATACACAAGTTTTATAAAATTATCTTAATTACCCTCATTTTTACCGCAACATATTGGACAACTTAAGCTTGTATTAAAAAGTATTAAAAAGAGAAATATTAAGTGACATTAATACTTAATGATAACCATGCTGCAGGCAAGTCTTTAGGCAAAATAACAATAAGAAGATTGTGGTTTCACTGAAAGGAATTTAGATGTTAAAATAGCTTGATATCCTCATTTTCTGAGGGTGAATCAGAGACTTAAAAAGAGAACTAAATGGCTGAATAATATTGATTCTAGTTCATATTCAGTACTAGGTTATTGTTTATGAGGTTGTTTGTACTGTTTATTGAACCATAAGTATTGTCTTAAATGTGATTCTTTAATTATTTTTTAAATGTTAATGATGACATTACCCTGCTGTTTTTAATAGACTGAGCCATTGGTTTAAAAGAGACAGTTTGAACACTCATATGGGCTTTTAAGTGTTTTTGCTTGTCATGGTGGTGGTGGTATGCAAGGACAGGAGAAAGTAAATCTTAAATAAAAGGTAGGGGGACATTGGATGGTTGTAACATCTTAAATTTCTCCAATGAGAAGTACAAATCTGTAGTTATTGCACTCACTGTGCACATGTGCAATTATACTGTCCTCTTTCAAACAAAAAGGAGCCACACTTAAAACTCTGAGAAAGTGATCACTAAATGTGTTTTTTTTTTTTTTACTTTTCTATAAGATGTATTTAGATTCTGTCTTAAGATGAAATATTTAGGAATCCAAACTAGTTCCTTGTTTTTAAATCGCTGTTTTACAAGCTAAAAATATAAATGACTAACCTTTGTTAAATTAGCAGAGGGGATTTTTTTTATTTTTTTTTACATAAGGTTAAATTATGGGTGCTGATACTGGGATAGTTGTAACACCTGAACCAAGTAGTGACTTTTATTTATAGATTTTAAAAGCAAATATCAATATAAATCAGTTCATTTGTATGGAAATAAATTGGTTAATGGAACGCTCACTGTTCCCTTGCATTGCATGATCATTAAATGCTGTTGGATAAATGAAACAATATCTATTAGGCCTACATAAACTAGTGGACTACAGCATGGAGTCCTCCTCTTGGGAATTTTGACTTGATTTTATATTTCAACTTTTTTTTTTTGAGGCTGTGAATTCTATCCATTAAATAATTTGAATAATCAATCTTTTAATTTTGAGTATTTGTTTAATTATATTTCAGACATGTTACAGCCATCCCTGTACACTGGGAGTAGACACTGTAGTTATTGCATTAATGTTTATATGGTAAATTGACTATTCCAGTGTCAATGTTTTTTATTTATTGGAGAAATTAATGTTACAAGGGTCCCTGGTCTTCCCTATTGTTAGTGTATGTATGAAATTTAAACAACTATGCTGTAGGCAAAAAAAAAGTTATTAATGGATTGTTTGATAATTCACCCTGCTATAGACTAGTGCTGTGTCCAGAGGAGTTTTCTGAGAAGAGAATTAGTGATTGCAACATTTGGGATTTTGGGAGATCAAGTACAATTTTGAGTTATTATAATTAATATAATTATAATCTGACTGGCAATCAGGAACTTTCTGTTGGTCTTGATGTTTAAAATCATCCCATGCTGATGCAGACCGATGTCTATTTTAATCCTTTCATTTTCACAAATGCTAATGTTAAATAGGCAATATATAACAAAGCAATTCAATGTGAGATTTTTCCTCAATTAAAAAAGTTTCAATGACTCTTCTCAAAGTGTGGTTATGAGATTAGAGGAGACTTTTCAGTTCTTATCTGGGGAGAAAACATAACTCCAGTGTCGAAAGAGTACTAGTACACTGCAATGTCATTGATTTGTTGACAGAATACTGTGCCTTTTGTCTCAGAACCTAAATACTTTATTTGATATGTTTAAGCCTTCAGACTACACAGGAAGAATATTTTCCAATGTAGTCACATTATATCCTGTCATGCATGTGACCACCTTGTTATGGCAAGCTGAACAGCATTTAAAGAAACAAAGGCTATGCTCACATTATCAGGCTGAAGTGACTCAAATCAGATTTTTTGCTCAATGTGGTTTAGATCTGATTTTTTTTTCTGGCTGCAAAAAAAAAAAATCCATTTCCCTTTGTAACGCAACAATTCGTCTCTCAGTTGGTGAAGACGTTTATACACGCATCAACGTGCACGTGTGGTGTTTCCGGGACTGATTCATTCACATTATATCCAAAACGCTTACATTTGTGAATGAGAACCTTCAAAATAAGCACAGTAACATCAGCCTGAAATGTCATTTCTTCAACTGATCTACTTTTATGTTGCTTTGGCGGCGGTTGATGGGTGAGGGGTGGTTCTACGCAGGTTTCCTTATTGTGAAATCACAATAAAAGATATCCAAACCGTTCACAGAATCATAGGCTTTGACATCAACTGATTAAGTGTTTAAAGAAGCATTTGAGACCCTTGTGAAAATACAAAAGCATCATACAACAGGTGCATTTAAAGAAACAAGTATCATGGAAAAGTTACTTTCAGTAATTCAGTTCAAAATGTGCAACACATTATAAAAGATGTATTATACACAGTGATCTATTTTAAGCGTTTATTTCTTTTATTGTTTATTATGCTTACAGCTAGTATAAACTTGCAAAATTCACTGATGGTCAGTGACTGTTGATTTTGTATTTTATTTGAAAAAAAAAAAAGGAGTTTGGAGGAAGAGTGGAGACAGTCCAAGCTGCTTGAGGTCTCGTGTAAAGTTCTTGTATTATAGCAAGTCCAAAATCAGTGCAGTGTTCTCCTGAAAAATCTTACAGCACTCCTCTGCTGACAACTTACGGAAAAAAAAAAAAAAAAAAAAAAAAAAAAATTAATATCACTAATAATAAAGTAACTTTGCATTGATATTTAATTTTTTTGGAGATGTACATGTACATGTGGATTACACATCTAGGTTACTGGGTGGTAAATGTGTTTCTGTGAAATGGTTTGTATGTGGTTTTAGTTTGGTCACAGGTGGTATATGATCTAAAAGGTTTAATAACCACCAACAGAGATACAAACATGTAGAATAGTTAATGGGAATCTTGTTCTGTTTCAAAGATACGTTATAAATTACCCTGATATTTTCCACAACAAATTGGACAAAGTAAGCTTTAGGTATTAAGTAAGAGAAATATTAAGTGAAGTTAATATTCAATGATAAATATGCAGCAAGTGTCTCCAGGCCCTTGAAATTAACAATAAGATTGTCAGAATCACTGATAAAGGTTGCATAAATAATACAGATGTTGAAATGGCTTGACAGTTTCAGTAAAATAGCCAAATGAATCATTAGCATAGATTTGAAATATATATTTTAAGCTCTTTGTGACGGGCCACTAAGATTCAAACACTTATGTAAACATGAGCTGCTGGAGGATTTAACTACTAATCACATGTATAGTTAAAATATAAATAAAAATCACCATATTATGTTATATTATATTATATTATATTATATTATATATTATATAATATATCAGACCATGTTAAAGACTAATTCAGCCACAGTGATTTAAAGATCACCCTAAATTTATTGTTAAATATTAAATTCCTCTTCAATTACTTCTTAAAAACCTAAACAGTTAAAGACCATTGGTTAAATTACACAATTTAAATGTTTTACAATAAAACAGTTTTTAGTTCTAGGAATGCACACTGGTAAAAGAAGAGTCAGACTATAAAATAGAACAGTTTTAACAGTTTTATTGAGCTCACCAGAACTGTTTTACTGCTTTCTTCATATTTTCTTTAGGAATCACATCAGCAGTGCAGATCAGTATGTGCTGGTTTTAAAAGAAAAACAGGTCTACTGAACATGACTTTATACACATGCATGGAATTCTGGGTAATGGAACGTACTACTTGGTACATTTCTTGGGGGTAAACCAGAGACTTTAAACGAGAACTAAATGGCTGAATAGTATTGATTCTAGTTTATATTCAGTACTAGTATGTTGTCTATGAGATTATCTGTACTGTTAGTAGAACCCAAAGTATCGTCTTAAATGTGATTCTTTAAAACTTTAAAAGTGTTAATGGTGATATTACCCTGCCATTTCAAATAGACTGAGCCATTGGTTTAAAAGAGGCTGTTTGAACTCTGTTATGGGTTTTTATGTTTTTAATTTGTGATGTTGGAGGTGGTTTTACCCAAAAACAGGAAGTGTTAAATATTAGAAAATAAAAAAAGGTAGGGGAGACATGGAATGGTTGTGAAACATTGAGTTTCTTTAATATTTTGTTTGATTATTTATTTGATTAATTATGTATATTTTACACATGTTGCGACCATCCCTGTACACTGGGAGTAGACACTGTAGTTGATACATTGAAGTTTATAATATAGTAAATTTAGTAATGGCAAAACGGGGCTTTCTGAAGTACTAAAGTCTTTTTCCTAACTGTATTGAAAAAAAGGTTCATTACTTGAAGCTTTGTAACACAGTGGACATTAGCTGCATCTGGTGGCCAAAACCTGAAAGTGCTTTGTTTAGTGTATCTTTTTTTTTTTTTTAAACAGTTTTTAAAATTGTTCCAGTGCGTTAACATGACATTTGAGTTTTAAATAAAAACTGATAAAATGAAATGGTAGAATACTTTGATGTCTGGATATGTTAATACATTACACCGTAATCTATTTTAAATGTATATATAATGCACTTAGAATGTATTTTGATAAGGCACAGTGGAGAAAGTACACTTCTAAACTACACTACTTATTTCCCGTCACCATGTCATTTATCTGTTAATATATACCAAATTCTAAAATTATATTCATTATTATTATTTACATCCTCACAAGCAGAATTTGTAACATGTTTACATGCATCATAAGTCCATTGCCTGTTTTGACATTGGCAAGGCTCATGTAGATTTTATGCATGGGGTATATAAAAGAGAGAATTTCTCATTGTCTCTCTCTGTATCGCGTTCAGTGTGTAAGCACCTTAATCATTGCAGCCCTAATGTAAAGCTTAAATAAATTCAGATTTACTCAACACTAAATCATAATGGGTTGCACAACACAAACTGTAGGAGCTAGTAGCTACTGTCAAAGTTTACACCAAACTGGCTGGTTTGGAATGTCTTAAATGACAGGATTCACTTTCCCCGTTAGGTTTGTTATTTAATAAACTTGCCTTGCTTTTAGGGCTGTGCAGTGGTGTTTCCTTTTACATTTAATTTCAATTTCTTTTCTTTTTTTACTTATTTTTTATGAATAGTAAGCAGGTCTCTTCATCTTTTAAATGCCGAAATTACGTTAAACCAAATAACTAGAGATGGAACGATCGATCGGCAGTGTATCGGTATCGGCCGATTTTCAGCCAAAATACGGTATCGGCGATCGGCAGATATTCTTCTGATTTTAGCCGATCTGATTCAGGAGTTTAGGGTTAAGCAGTTTATCAGAGCTGTGTGGGGATGTCCGGTGAAACAGCTCGCTTACAGGAAGCTACAGTACCTCATCCAACCACTAGTCGGAGCTGCAGCAGTAGAACAAGCCCCGCTGTCTTTACTCAGTCAGAGCTACAGACTCAGCTCAGCCAGTCTGGAGCGTGTTTTTTTTTTTTATACAGTTTTCTTAAATTAATCTGTGTATGAAATAAAGGTTTTAACCCCACTAACCGGATAATACAGCTCTTTACAGTTCATCTTTCAGCCCAAGCAGCTAACAGCAGCAGTTTAGAGCAGCCGTCACGGAGTCACTACTCGGATTACATTAAAAACAGGTTAGTTAGTTAGCGCGCTGCTAACCTCATGATATTTATAACTACGGAGTTTAGTGGACACACCACGGCTGCAAGGTTAGACTGTTGAAGGCTACTGAAGACTATTAAAGGCTATTAGAGGTTATTGAAAGGGTTATTGGGGGCAGAAATCAGTAAAGGCTGGTTAGATAAGTGATTCACGTCCTCGTCCTTTGCTGGTGAAACTGTGAATAGCACTGTCACAGTGATGTTTATTAACGTCATTAAAACGGATTTTGTCTTATAAATATTTACACATAACTTATATCTCTCCTAAAAAGCGTTTATTTTGGTCAGTAACACTCTTGTGTTTATTTACTATCAGTGTAAATTACCAGTGTTTACTTTGGCATGGATGTAATTAGAGGAAACACGTCGTGTGGCACATTGTCCACATCATACTATGGACTAGTCCAATGCAAGCAATGGAGGGGGGTATGTGTGTTTGGACAATTAGTATTTAGACATTAATTCGGTATTCTACTGATATTTCTGTTGTTTTTTAATAGAAATATGTTTTTTTTCTTTACTTTACATAAGTAACAAATTAACATTGTTTTTGGTGTATTTACTGTAGCTGGGATGGTCAGATTTTGGGGCCCCTATGGAGGACAGATTTGGTCGAGGCCCTAGGCAAGTGCCTAGGTTTGCCTAATTAAACAACGGCCTCTGTCTGTGAGTTTACTGCACTGCTTTAAATGAATACTGTCAGAATTAAATACTTAGTAGTTCAATGGTTTGGGTCCGCATTGGACAACGTCTGTGGTCCGCCTGTTAGTGATCCCTGCTCTACAGCATCTGTAGATCTGTATCTGTCTCTCACCCTCAAAATTAAGCTCTGATTCTGCACTTGGACGAAAGTTTTTCTGTGGTCGTGTGAGTTCACGTCATGTGTTTTCTGCCGCGGTACCGCTTGCCGCGAGGTCAAAGTTGAACCGTGTTGAACTTTGACCGCGGTGAGCGCGGTGTGGTTATGGGCGGGGAAACGCGCTGCGTTCTGCTGTGCTCCGGCAGCGACGCACCGCTCTAGAAACAATTGAATCCTATAGGGGTCAGCGCACCGCGACGCACCTACCTGCGCTGCATTCCGCTGTGCTGCCGCTTGTTGAGCTTTGACCGCAGTGAGCGGTAGCGCGGTAGAGGCTCTGTTCCGCGGCAGCGACGCACCGCTTTAACTTTTTTTCAGCTGATTCACAGAAAATATGATACATGGATCTTTTCGCAAGTGTTTATAGGAGCAGTTGAGACCCAAGTGGAAAAACATAAGCATGCAAAAATGGCTTTTGCATAATATGTCCCCTGTAAAGACATTTGGTTCTATTAAATCATGACTTTAAATGCAAAGTACTAATACTTCAACATTCCCCTGTTCTTAAACCTGAGCTCTCTCTCTGAGCATGCGCATAGACCGAACCGCTCCAGCCCTGCGTGAGCCGTTCTTCACCACCAGGAGGCGCCAAACAGCCACTTTTTCCCAGCAGCAGCCGAGCTGTGACTGAATCCTGGGCTGCGGCCAAAACCACATACTGTCACACTAAACAGCACAATAACAACAGCTCACACTGCCTTTACCAGTGCTCTTATTACACTACAGTATGACTAGTGAACAGACTGACACGAATTCAACAAAGTTTTTCACACTCTATTCCACTTACCACTTATTTTTATTTATTTCTATATTTACAAATATACACTTTATATGATATATAATGATGGCATATGTGAGCAAACAGTTATGCAGATGCCTACAAAACTTGTGTAGTCCCTGTATAGAAATATTGCCAATAGAAGAAGACTCTCTTTAGATACACATGAACCCACTAGCTAACAGTAAACATTCTATAGTGTATAAAGCCCAAAGTCTGAACTATTCCTCTCAGGCTTCTTATGTCAAAATGTACAATGTTTTTGGACACCCCTCCTAATATATGCATTCCCATATTTTAAGTTGTAAACATTGCTGATGACACAGTGGCACAGATTAAAGGGGTATAAATCAGAGTTAATTACAGTATAACATAATTAAAGTATAATACTTTATTTAAACAAAGTTCACAAACTTAAACATTTTATAATTAATTAATTACACAATAACTTAATTAATTCATATTTAAAGTATAATATAAGTGTAATATAAAGTTTCCAAACAAACATTTTAGATGCAATCAATTAATTTATTTCATATATTGATATTTAAAGTGCGATGTAAGTACAATACGTAGTTCAGAATCTGAAATGTTGTATATATTTACTTATTTATTTGTTTGGTTTATTAATATTTGAAGTATGTAAGTATGTGAAGTACGTAAAGATTATAAACTTTATAGTTTTTGTTCTCCTGAAACACTGTGTACACACGGTGGTCGTGTATGGCAAGCCAAATGGGTCAGAATTCGCCTGGGTCTGACGGCGCTTAAAGCGTGCGAAATACTTAAAAAACGCCGTCCAAAACGCCGTGCAGGGCTTACTTTTACGCCTTGGAACAAACGCGAGGCGCCGCCAGGCGTTTAAGAGCGTGTGGCGGCGCCAGGCGCTTACATAACGCCACCACGCGTTTTCATAACGCCTCCAGGCGTTCCATATGCAAAAACGGACAGAATATACATATCCCCTCCTTCTCCAAGCAGTTCAGCCCTCTGACTCTGTCAGGGAACTATATCTCCTGTTAAAATAAAAGCCCCCAAGTGCTTCAAATGTCTGCTGTGTTATTAGATGTGCTAGATTCATGTATTTCTGGCTAAACTGGGCTTTGCAAAATGTAGTCCCTGATTAAAACATAACAAAATGTAATCAAATGTACTTATTTTTTATCAACTCTTTCATTGCTGGCCTATTTAGTAATCATGTTTAATTTGTCTGATGCCGCAAGACCTGAGCCAGCCAACACACACACACACACACACTCTCTCTCGAAGGCATTGGGGATTTTAATAAAACGCGCAATACAGAGACCACCACAGCATACAGAATGAATGCATAAATGGAGAAATTAGGAAATCAACCGGACACACAAAATCCAGCAACACATTTAGCAGATCTGTGTAGAGATTCTATACGTTTTAGGGTCACTCTTAAAAAAAAAAACTGTTCACTATGAGATCGTAATATTCCGAATCATTCAGTATTCAAGGTATTCCTTAATTAAATTGTTTTTGATCATGGTACATCCTTATATTATTTTTTGCTTTCTTACTTTTTAAATAAAAGCCCTTTTTGTATCGCTGCCGCTCAAACGGGCAGCGTGGGTCTAAAATGAGCCACATTCATTTTCTATGCTACTTCAAGTATGGCTGTGTGGTTCTATGATATATTTTAGCAACGCATTAATTCCGTCGTTCAGAATTTAATTGACGAATTTATGAATGAGTGTTTCTTTTGCACAAATCTTAATTTTCATTCTCCTTACACAGGTTTACACACACGGGTCAGACACAACGCACATGAATTTACCATTTCACAGCTCAGCACAGCTCCCTCAGTACTGTTTTACGATAACATCACCTTAGAAAATATTTGATGCCACTAGTGAAAGATAACTGTATATAATATTTGATTAGGATTAGGTTACCATTAGAGTGAGAATATTACCTGTCAGAAAGTTACAAGTACGTATTATTAGATGTTGACATATTCTATTTTAGTTAGCTTAATATACTGTAGTACTTTGTAGGCCATTTAGCTACAGGGTGTGTTTATAATAATGTTCTTGGTGACAGTAACTGAAATATTTTATTAATTTAAAGAATAAACATTTTTAATAAAATAAATAGTACAGTCTAATATAGGATAATGGTAATAATAATAATAATAATAATAATAATAATAATAATAATAATAATAATATTGACATTATTTTGACATATTCTATTTTAGTTAGCATTCTGAATATTTTGTAGATTTTTTTAAAACTGCACACACACACACACTTTTATTATTACTATTATTATTATTAATATAATTTGATATTATTATTATTATTATTATTATTATTATTATTATTATTATATTGATATAATTATTATTATATTGAATTAATAAATTATTTAAACAAGCCCGGAGTGGCTAATCGGGAGGATTCCCGATGGGCCGGGGCGAGTTTGGGCCGGTTGGACGGAAAAAAATTATTTACCCTCACTTCTCTAATCTTATTCTTGCATTCATTGCCATTCAACTACGTATGCACTCTCTATTCGTCTGACAACACAGCCCCTACGTCGGGTTTAACCATCTGAGGGAATTCTCCTCTCCCAAATGTTTGAGTTGGTTGCGTCCACCAGTGGTCTTTTCTGAAGCGATCAAATTAAATGCAGCAACAGAATAGCACAAAGCGTCAGACGACTGTGATGGAGGGTAAAAAGAGGCCAGGTGGAGCCGAAAAGGCCAGATTAAAAAAAGAAAGAAGATGGAAGAAGAAGCAGCCAAATGTGCAAAATTAACAAACTTGTTTTCCAGAAGACAGACTTCAGCTGCAGCCGGTAAACAGAGATATGGAAATAATCTTGAATCGTCAGCTACACTGTAAAACCCGATAAGTTCAATAAACTCAAAACTTTTGTTGTAACTGATTACCTAATAAATTTTAAATTCATGTTATATATTTTTTGAGTACAATTAACTTAATAAATATATATACATATAGATTTTAAATTAAGATTTTTCTGAACTTATATTTTTCATTTACAAAATCATTTTTCTCAAGTACTATATACTACATTGGTTTTAGTAATAATTACATAAACATATATTGTCCCCAACTTAATCTGAACACAAAATATATGATTTTAAGCAACTTATTTCTTTTAGCAAAATCTACTCAAAAGATTAAAGTGCACCAAACTCTTAGCTAATCCTAGTCAACATTATTTCAACCAGTTACTTAACAAAAATCAACTGAGTAATTAAAAAACCATGAAATTACACACATTTCAAAATAAGTTATTTATTAAAACTATAAAACTCTGCCATTTCAACGGCTGTACAATTTAAACAGACTGCCTACTGATGGCAATAACAAAAAAGCCATTTCAAAGGCAATATTACATACAACAGGCTGCCATTTCAAAGGTATAACACAAACAAGCTGCCTATATTAAAGAAAATTACACAATTTAGAGAGAAGAAAAAAAAAGGCTGCCATTATAAAGGCAATAATTGTTAGAGTTGAAATATCCCGTCACAATAACTTTGAATTACTGTTCAATAATGCCTCAATTGTTTTTCTAAACTGCATAACACCCATTATACTTTTGTAAGCAAGAAGTTACTGTTACTGCCAATCAACCCATATATCAACTTTAAGTATTATTATTATTATTAGTAGCAATAGTATTAGTTATTATTATTATTATTACTATAATATTAAGATAATTTTCTTATTGTCCAGTAAAAAAAATGTCATAATGACGGGTCCACTTCTATAATTAAATATTTAATTGTAAAATATATATATATATAATAACAATAATGGGGGGAAAAAAGCATTTAAGCAATCAGAATGGTTGCTTGGTTCAGTCCTTCAACAACATTTCAAAGGCAATGTAACATACAACAGGCTGCCATTTTAAAGGCAATATAACATAGCACAGGCTGGCATGTCAAAGGCAAATATGACATTATAAAACAGACTGCCATTACAAAGGCAATTATAACATTATAGCACAGGCTACCATTTCAAAAGGCTGCCATACAAGTCCCAATTCCAATAGAAACCACACTTACAGGCTACCAATCCAAAGGTATAACACAAACAAGCTGTCTAAATTAAAGGAAATTACACAATTCAGAGAGAAGAAAAAAAAGGGCTGCCATTATAAAGGCTATAATTGTTAAGAGTTTAAATATCCCGTCACAATAACATTATTGATTTACTGTTCAATAATGCCTCAATTATTTTTCTAAACTCCTTAACACCCGTTATACTTTTCTTAGCAAGAAGTTACTGTTACTGCCAATCAACCCATATATCAACTTCAAGTTTTTTTTATTAGTAGTAGTATTAGTTATTATTAATATTATTATTATTATTATTACTACAACATCAACATAATTTTCTGCAACTTATATAATGACCCTAATATTGTTTATCAATCATTTTTGGGGTGATATATTGTCCAGTAAAAAATTGTTATCATGACGGGTCCACTTCTATAATTAAATATGTCCCTGTAAAAATATATATAATAATAATAATAATTGAAAAAAAAAAAAAACAGCAATTAAAATGGTTGGTTGGTTCAGTTTTTCAACAACTCATTTTTCAGATTGAGCACACATGGCTTTAGTGGTTTTCCATCATCCAGCAACATCAGTACTTTCTGGACAAATGTGAACATGTGGATGAGTTTCTTTGGGTATTGTAAATTAAAAGCATAGATCAAGCCAAAGGACACAATGAATGCATCAGGCAACCTGGGAAGATCCCTCACAACAACTTCTCCCTCAACTACAAGGAAGAAGCTTTCAGAGCTGAAGTAGTTTTCACCAGTGGTGAAAAGGGCGACAGGAGTGTCGGCGATGTCTGGCTCTTCTTCATGCTGCAAAACACATGCAATAGACAGGTGTCAAATGATAAATTGTAGGGTTATTATTGCTCAAATCAGACTTGTATACAGTTTCATTGTAGACCAGTCGTGGTGCATTGTATATTAGGAGTTATTAGTATGTACATTGATATTGGTTCGTGAAACAGTTTTTAAACAATTCAGCAAAAGCCTGACTGACAGAACCATGCATGTTGCCCTTTTTAGGATCATTTTAAGTGACAGAGGCATTCAAGAATTTATAAGACAACAGGTCAGCTAGATCCCTTATTCACACATGATAAACAAGTGTAAATGTTCATGTGTCTATACTGTCCACTTGCAATCTAACTGCCCAAGATGAATTTAAAACTAAGTTTTTTTTGACACCTGAAACCTGCACCAAGGTTGATGTTTTTATTAATGCTGTGTGACTCCTGCAGTCGTATATTTCGGCACAACACTGCTTCTTTTTTTTGTTTTTTTAAAATAACTTGACCAGATTTATAAAATATTCACTGAAGTAGTAGACATGTTTTATCCCCACACAATATGGTATTTTTGCAAGTCTATCCTAACACAATTCTCACAATTACATGAAATCCTGGAAGACACATTTAAGCTTGTTTACTTTATAACGTGTTGACTAAACTGAATAAGTCTTAATTGATATATACTTGTGACACTGCTTACATTGTAAGTCTTGAAGAACTCTGAGGCATCCTCACGCAGGTAAATAGGAAGTGCACGAAGGAACAAAGTGCGTCTTGTGTTGACATCATTTTCCTCCTTGATTGACAAATCAAAATAAATAGTTCATTAAGTACAGTCTGTTTTAACAAAATCATATCTATACATCACTTATCCTCTTAATTTAATTGGGTAGTACAGTGGTTCAGATCCATATTATTCCACATTTTTGTATTAACTTTACAAATATTAAGATGATTATTTTTAAAATGATTACATAATTATGAATTCATAGCTTTTCAAGCCAACTCTTAGGAACGGTCAACATTATTAACTAACAAATTGATTGACACATTCAGCACTGTCCTTTAAACAGAAATAAGGATGAATATTTTTGTTAGACAGGGTTAATTACTTCTGTGAGACAAAATATGAGAGACCATTCCAGTCACTATCCCAGCACTTAAGGATAAGCCTTCCCTAACAATTATTTAAATATGTGCTTAAAAAAATTTGCTAACATCCGAGATGTTTAAGGAAAAAATGAAAATGTGCATTAAGACGCTGATTTTGGGTTTTCATTAGCTGTAAGCCAAAATCATCAACAATAAAATAAATAAACTCTTAAAATAGATCACTCTGTGTTTAATACATCTATACAATATGAGTTACACATTTTGAACTGAATTACTGGAATATGGTAACTTTTCAATGATTTTCTAATTTTATGACCAGCACCTGTACGTGCCAAAGCACTACACTACAGCACAGCTACAGACCATATGGCCGCAGTAATACGTTTAAAGCAGCATCAGCCAAGCATGTCAAAAGATCAAACTGGTGAAAGTGTTTGAGCCGCACTGGGGAATCCCCTTGTGCATACTTCAGTACACTCATTGAGCCAGAACTTTATGAACATGAAGAGGGCAAAAAAAGTCAAATAATTATTCAATAATTATTTATCTGCTGCGGCCCAAACAACCGGCGTAATGTTGCGTGACTGACAGCGGAGTGTGAGGAGCGTTACACACACGCAGGCAGGTACTCAAGTATGTAATGTTTCAGGCCAGAGCAAAACCACAAGGGATTAGTGGATTAATGTATAAATCATTCTCAACTGCAGCCAATCAGATGCTACCTTTTTTACTGTACAATTTTTCAGATATAAAAATAATTATACATTAGATATTAACAATTACAAAAAATAAAAAAGGTTATTAAGAGTATAAAACAAATAGCCATGATCCGATCCGTGAGATACGTGATAATCCGTTACACCCCTACTGATAATGGTGTACTGATTTGTTAGATGGCTTTGCTCTGCAATACTGTGAAAAGTCTTCACAAAAAGTGATCAATAAAGTGCTGTTTGCAAGATACATCCCAAACATACCTGGCGATCATAAGTCTCAAGTAGCTTGCGTAGCGCCAATGCCATCTTGCCGGTGTGTAGTGCCTTCTGCCTCAACAAGGCGATCAGTCGTGGTGTGCAACGGTCCAATTCCGAGTAGAACTGGTTCCTCAAATTCACGTTGGTTATGCGGTGGAATTCCGCAAACACCTGCAGGGACACAAATACGTAAGTATTCTATAAGACATGTGTCAGGCACCTAACTACTAGCACACTACAAAATTTTGGTCAAGTTTTCAGTCACTGACCTTTTCTGTTGATTACAGACAAAACACTCTTTGGTTAATAAAAAGTGTTTCTAGAGAGCAGCCAGATGAGTCTGCAATTTCTCACTGTTAAAATATTATAATGCATGAACCTATGTCATCAGTCGTGTAGTGTGAATGGCACAACACCCTGATGACTTAAGTTATATAGTGTAGACATAACTTGGCTGAAAAAAGGAATATATTAGCTATAGTTATTGTGTGCTGCAAGAAAGGTTATAACATTTAAACACAATTAAACAGAGTTTGGGTGAGATTTTGTGTAAAAAATAATAATAATTGAGTATGGCCACACTAAATTTAGTACAGTTATTACCTGTGACTCCATTCGTAGGGCTGGCCAGCTCGTCAAAATATCCTTCACCGGTAGATCTTCCTTCACAAGATCTTGCCGACGAAGAGCAAAGGACGTCTGCATTAGTTTTGCAATCAATACCTGGTTTCAAATAATTTAAATAATACTGGTTTCAAAACGTACCTTAGATGACACTGAAGGAAACTGTTGGCACACAATCCTGCAGAAGAAAAAAAAAACATTGATGAAATAAAATCTAATTTAGAGGTTTAAAAAAAATAATTTGATGCTGATATTTTATTTAATTACAAAATCCTAGTAAAGGGATGATAATGTTCATGTTAAATTGAACAAGCAAGTACAGAAATGCAGAATTTCCTGTTGTGAAAACTGAATTGGGTCTTCAAACAGAAATTCTCCACACCTAACGTTACGAACTAAAAACAAAGAAATGTAAAGTTTTGTATTTGTTTCTAACTTGTTTTAGCGCGCTGATTTGCTTAAAAACAAGCATTTTATTAATTTTCGTTGCCAATCGTTCATATCGTTGTGCATTAACTAAGTTACATAGTAGGGCTGTGCGATATAACTAAAAACTCATTCACATATCAACCATTTTATATCCCGTTAAGAATAATGACATACATTTTATCTAAATTGTAAAAAAAAAAATACTGAATTAGCTTAGCGCGAACAATTTTCTTACCGTGACTCGGTCTCAACGCGAACCGCTTAGGAGTACCTCTCTTTCGGCCAGCGGTGCAGGAAACACCGTGGTTCTTAGCGGGCCTAGCGCTCGTAGACCGTCTGTGCGTTTTGTAACTATCTGACGTTTGTAGACGGTGGTGCTGCTTGCATTGGTTGTAAACTCTTGCATGATTTCATGATCAGGTCGAGTTTTAACAAAAAATGGCAACGTTTTTCGTTCTCGAATTAGCCGCTGCAGCTAAACCGCGCCAACTAACGCGCTAGCTAGCTAGCGTTAGCTAAATAACTATCATGCTATAACCAGGGCACTTAACGATAAGGAAGGAAGCCAATTTTACATAGTTAGGTTAACATTAAAACACTTAACGGCTAATAGAAGCAGGGGTGAGAAGTTTCAGGGAAGTAAACGTATTTTTGTTGACGACTGACTGGCGAGACCTAGCTAGCTAGCTAACCTAGCTTAACTATTTCAGGAACGATATAAGTTATAGTGCTAGCTTCGTTAGCTTACAACTAATGCCACTTTTACCAAGCTGATACAGTCATATATTCAAGTTTGGAAAAACTAAAGACGCCCAAACGGTGTGTTTTCTTAATTTCCGTATAAAAAAACAGCTACTTACCCGTTTAGCTCGAGAACTTATTTCGGCTCTCGCCCGCTAACGCGCCGCCATCTTCAAGCACCGTGAAGAGTGAATCTGGGACACCAGTCGTGGTTGGTGACGTCAGGAAATGCGTAACGTCGTATACTCATAAATTATAATGTTATTGACAATCATTACTCAAAAAAGTGTACTAATTTCAAATTAAAACATAACGAAACGTTCAGACAGCTCAAAACCTTAATGCTGGGTTAACTAAATAACAAGATTTGATTGTTACACAAATAAAGTTTATTAGTTAACAATACTGTTCGGGTTTACAGTGTATTGGGCAACGTTTGCAATGTCGATTTAGCGTAGTTTATTTTGTAGAGCCCAATACACATCATTAACCTCTTAACACGCCCTGGCCCGCCGACGGGCCAGAAATATGTCATAGTTAATATCTTTTTGTGTTTATGAATAATTATTTTTTTAATTTTAAAGCCTAGAATCTCTGCTTTTCAGTATCTAGCCTATTTAGCTGTATGTCCTTTCAGGAAATAAACATTTAGGGCGAAATATGCCTTGTTTATTAGAATTAAGATTTTGAATCTGGTAAAGCTTTATATTCTGTCTTTAAGCTACTGCTTTGAGGATTCACTATTTCATTTTGATCTTTTAGAATTCGTTAGATTATATTTCTTTTAGCATTTTGAGCTTAGTTTAGTTGGTTATTTTCCTATTTTACATCTATTTTTCTGTTTTTATTAAATGTTGTTATTAGCTTATTAGCTTCTAGCTTGTTAGCATACAGAACGTTTCCCTGGTCTTTTAAATGAATATTTATTTATTAATTATAATATAATATAAGCTGTATCTAATTTTAAGCCAGACAGACACTGTGTGATTTTTTTAATCAGGTGCTGAGATCTCATTCGCATGTTTGAATGGTTTGTCCTGTACGAAAACGCACCTGATATATGCTGACACTGTAGTCTGACTGGCAGACTGAGAGACTGAATGTCATGCAGCCCCAAAGCAATAGAATTAGCGCCAGATCCCCGCGAGCCGCGCACATATTAATCCACCTGCAGAGCTTCAAACGCGCAGATGAGCGCATCACTTTCCTCAGCTGGTCGGGCTCCAGGAAATAGTCTGTGATGTCATCTGTTTTTTAATACTATTTTAATTTTATATAAAGCTATTGCATGATAATCACCATATAGCTAAGTAACCAAGTCTTATTGTTAACGAAACTTCTCATTAACTGAAACGAATAAAAACGGTGATTAAAAGAAAAAAAACTAAAACGAACTGAAATTACAGATTAAATACCCTCAGTTTCGTGTTTGTTAATTTATTTATAATTGATTTATATAAATGTGGTATATCATGATATATATCGTTATTGTGATATATATATATATATATATATATATATATATATATATATATATATATATATATATATATATATATATATATATATATATATATATATAATATTTTCCCATATCGCCCAGCACTACTTTTAAGTCAAATTAATTACCTTTTAAAACTTTATTTGATTTAAATTGGAATTAAACGTGTTTAGGTGAAGGGTGTTCTGTTAACTTACCAACATATACTTGTACTTATATGTAATAAAAAGGCATTGTAAGATCTAGCTGCTGTTTTATTTATTCAAATTCCTGCTCCATGGAAAAAATGGGCTGGATTTGGGCACGAAACTCCCGGGCTGAAAAAAGGGCCCACTCCGGCCCTGAATTAAATGTTTTACCGTTTTTTTTTTTTTGCGTAACCACCGCGGTAAATAAAGTGCGGGAAAAATTTAGTTTGCGCACTTAAACAAAGCGAAAATATTCTACTCTGCACGCATTATAAATATGTTTTGCATTTTTATTTAGGATTCAGGAAAAATATGATCGCTGTAGGACGCCTGCTCGTAAAAATGGGCACAATTGCTAAAGCGTGTTATTATTATTATTATTATTATTATTATTATTATTATTATTATTATTATTATTACTACTACTATTATTTACAAAATCCAAAAGATTTACAGATGTTTTGTTTGAATGTTCTACATAAAACGTTTATTATTGTTATTATTATTATTATTATTATCATTATCCTATATTAGACTGTACTATTTATTTTATTAAAAATGTTTATTCTTTAAATTAATAAAATATTTCAGTTACTGTCACCAAGAACATTATTATAAACACACCCTGTAGCTAAATGGCCTAACAAAGTACTACAGTATATTAAGCTAACTAAAATAGAATATGTCAACATCTAATAATAAGTACTTGTAACTTTCTGACAGGTAATATTCTCACTCTAATGGTAACCTAATCCTAATCAAATATTATATACAGTTATCTTTCACTAGTGGCATCAAATATTTTCTAAGGTGATGTTATCGTAAAACAGTACTGAGGGAGCTGTGCTGAGCTGTGAAATGGTAAATTCATGTGCGTTGTGTCTGACCCGTGTGTGTAAACCTGTGTAAGGAGAATGAAAATGAAGATTTGTGCAAAAGAAACACTCATTCATAAATTCGTCAATTAAATTCTGAACGACGGAATTAATGCGTTGCTAAAATATATCATAGAACCACACAGCCATACTTGAAGTAGCATAGAAAATGAATGTGGCTCATTTTAGACCCACGCTGCCCGTTTGAGCGGCAGCGATACAAAAAGGGCTTTTATTTAAAAAGTAAGAAAGCAAAAAAGAATATAAGGATGTACCATGATCAAAAACAATTTAATTAAGGAATACCTTGAATACTGAATGATTCGGAATATTACGATCTCATAGTGAACAGTTTTTATTTTTTTAAGAGTGACCCTAAAACGTATAGAATCTCTACACAGATCTGCTAAATGTGTTGCTGGATTTTGTGTGTCCTGTTGATTTCCTAATTTCTCCATTTATGCATTCATTCTGTATGCTGTGGTGGTCTCTGTATTGCGCGTTTTATTAAAATCCCCAATGCCTTCGAGAGAGAGTGTGTGTGTGTGTGTGTGTGTGTGTTTGCTGGCTCAGGTCTTGCGGCATCAGACAAATTAAACATGATTACTAAATAGGCCAGCAATGAAAGAGTTGATAAAAAATAAGTACATTTGATTACATTTTGTTATGTTTTAATCAGGGACTACATTTTGCAAAGCCCAGTTTAGCCAGAAATACATGAATCTAGCTCATCTAATAACACAGCAGACATTTGAAGCACTTGGGGGCTTTTATTTTAACAGGAGATATAGTTCCCTGACAGAGTCAGAGGGCTGAACTGCTTGGAGAAGGAGGGGATATGTATATTCTGTCCGTTTTTGCATATGGAACGCCTGGAGGCGTTATGAAAACGCGTGGTGGCGTTATGTAAGCGCCTGGCGCCGCCACACGCTCTTAAACGCCTGGCGGCGCCTCGCGTTTGTTCCAAGGCGTAAAAGTAAGCCCTGCACGGCGTTTTGGACGGCGTTTTTTAAGTATTACGCACGCTTTAAGCGCCGTCAGACCCAGGCGAATTCTGACCCATTTGGCTTGCCATAGTCGTGACGTCACGCTGCGCGTGAACTCTCTCGGATGTTTTGGAGTCGCGCGCAGAACTTCTTTACTCACTCCCTCAACTCTCTCTGTGTCTCACGCGCCCGCGCGCGCTCACTCACTTACCTCACTCACAACACAGAGCAGCGGAGCGCGCGCTGCAGAGCGGAGGGAGCGAGGCCAGGCGCTCGCGGGAAACTTTGTTTTGGTTTAAAGTGATTCATCTTTACAGAACCGGATTAAACCCAGACCAGAACCGGACTAACGGATTATGCGTTGAGCGAACGGAGGAGCGCGCGGGACGGGGAAGGTGCGTTATTTAGCTACGAGTTTCTTACGAAGTTTCTGGCGAAGTTTACCGGAGGAGTGTTGTGTCTGAGAGAGAGAGAGAGAGAGAGAGAGAGAGAGAGCAGCAGCGGGGGTCACGATACTCCTGTCTGAACCAGTGACCGGTAACAGTGTGTCTAACAACCCACATAACTGAACTCACTTTACCACCTTAAATACAGCTCCAGAATATAACTTCTGTCTGAGCTTTTAAGGTGAAACGGAAAATTACAGTAAGAAAGCTTGTATTTTAATACTCAAAGTATTTACCTGTAGGTTAATGCCTATAGAAACGTTACTGGGTTCTAGTAGGGGTGGCTGATATTGCAACAGTGTACAACATTGCAATACTATTTTATGATTTTTACGATGTATAATAGGCATCCTTATATTTACGTTGTAGTAAAAATTTAGTATGTTGGAAATGAAAAGAGCCATATGGCCACATATATAGCTGAAAATATATGTATAAATGTGCTTATTGTATCGACAATAAGCATATAAATATCATTAGTAGCATACTAAAAGTTCTCTTTAACTGAATGATGTGCAGCAAAAATCAATGTTTTTATGATTTTTTTACAGTGTCAGTTTAATATTGAAGACTTTTTTAAAGCTATAAAGGAACACATGCGGAATTAAACAAAATAAAACAAAAAAAAAAATGATTACCTGATTATTGTCGCTGTTCACTGAAAAACAAGTATCTCCATTTTTGTCGATTTTTAGTTTACCACATAATTTGAATATACAAACTGTCCCTTACACTGTTTTAACATTTTTTTTATGAATAGACTGAAATAAATAATTTTAAATGAACTGAAATAAACCATTTTTCATTGAAAGTGATGATGGTTTTATCTCTCTCCTGTAAAGTTGCTGTTTTGGAGATACATGTTTTTCGCTGGACGAAGACAATATGTAAACTCTTGAATTGTTAAATACTCAAGCAGTTAGCTTACATTCATTTCAGTTAACTATAAGAAACTCTGGCTCAGCTGTTAATTAAAGGGATGTTGTTGATCTTGTTTTATGGCAGCATTTCACATAACTTAAAGACCAAAGTCTAACCTGAACCCAATAGAAGAGATCAGAGACGTAATTTTGGATGGATCACCTTTGTCATGGGAGTTTGACCTAATTACACTTTGCTGGAGCTTTAGGCTTTATGAAATGAGCTCACACTCATTTGTTTTATTGTTGTTATATACAAGATTTTGCAGATGTTTTGAATTTCCAAAAAAAATAGTTTGATTGATATGTAGAGTAATGCCAGAGTAGAGTATTAAATGTAGGTAGATTATGTTCTGGTTGAGAGCTCCATTGGAAGTGAATGACAGTATGTATGATCTGGTCATGTGATAAGAGAAATGAGTTAATCTTTTTTTTTTTGATGAGTAAGTTGATGAGGAAGTCATTGCAGGTCTTTTAGTATGAGATGGTCAGAGATGTCCAAACTTGAATGAGTCTTTTAGGCTGTAGCCAATAAGATATCTTGAAGAAGAAATTTAAAAGCAACTAACTTCACAGGTACAGCATGTCGCTAGTGCACAACTGTGTTGTTTAAGTGCATCATTTTCCAAACTATTAGTGTGTCTGTACCTTCAGCTAAGAATGTTAGGAACTCACTGTACAGTTTTACGTCAGCTGTCAGTCAGTCAGAAGGCTTCATTCCAAGCTGTCAAATATACAGTGAATTATGTGTGACTTATTCTCCCACACTCTGCAGTTTATCTGTTCTGCACCCTGACTGTGCAAGCTGCAACCTTCCAGCTTCACCTTGGTTTCTGTCTGATGTTAATGGGATTTAGCTGCTTCTCTTTATATTCATTATTTTTGGTAAAATAAATATGTACGCTTTGTGTATCTGAATATAAATGCTTTGGGTATCTGCTTTCATTCACTACCACTTTGAACAATGCTGAGTTATAAATTTGCTCTACAGTGGAGCATTTCAGGTCAAATCTCTCTTATGGATTTGATTAGTTTAATTGCTGAATCATGATTAAACTTGGAAAAAAACAACAACTTTACTTTAAAATAATACCCTTTAAAGCGCAAAGTCTAGTCTGTCCAATTGCCCAATTTAAGTGAATTCAAAGGGGAAGTTCAGAATTAGTTCAGATAGAGTTCAGACAATTTTGATTTCTTTCTTAAATCAGATCTTATGAGATGACTTCTTGTCTAATCTCCATGGGTTGCTGTGATAATGGCTTATGATACTAACCTCAACAACTACATAGCCATTCAGTTGGATTTCTGCACTTTTGTCACTCTGGATTTGTTACAGTCATAGTTTATTGCATTGTAAATGATACAAAAGATACGTTAAAATCTGATTTGAGGCAGAGAGAGGTGAAGGTCCACAGTGAACGCAACACATCAAACTACTTAAACTAATAACTAATTTTTATCATAATTTATAGTGGTTCACATCTGTATTGGAGTATCCAACAGTCTTCCTCACCCAGATTCTAATATGTAATTTATATATGCCTAAAATTGAATTTTTGCTGGTAGTCTCAACATAGCCAGAGACATTGCTACTGGACCCCTCTCACTTTGAGCGTCAGGTATTCATGTTAAGAATAATACTTTTTTGTCATGTACCTCATTCCAGGTTAGCTTGCACTGTGTGACATCACCACCCCTCACCGATTACCAGTTGCAAGCCTCCCTCTAAGATGGACCTCGGCAGTGAGGTCGACCTATCCAGCGGTAGCATTGCCCCACTGTGGAAGAAGCGATCAAACGGCCATACCAAACCCAGACCCCTAAGCTACCAAATCGAGGGGCTCCTCATGACGGACTTCCCTGCGGAACCGACTGAAAAGCTCCCCGCTCCTGCAGGGGGCACTATGGTGCTGAAGCACATCCTGAACAAACCAGCTACACGCAAGGCTCGCGTGGTCCGGAGTATTAGCATTGGGCGCATTAAGGATGGACGATTTTCTTTGGTCAGGTTCGGGTCAGAGGACAGTAAGGCTTTAGTGGACAGTTCGCCAACTAAAACGCCGACCAATCCCTGTTCAAAGACTGGAAATGGCTTGAGCTTTCGTGACCCTTTGAAACGACTGTCCGGCCAGGTTACCCTCACCAGTCAGAGGGACCAGATTGTGTTCAGGGACTCACCTGACAGCCCCCAGGAGTCAAACTGTCTGTCTCAGGAAAGTCCAGGCCGGATCTCCTCTCCAGCACAGCCCAGAGAGCTTCGCGGTTCTCCTGTTGCCCTACGGACTCCATCAGCCCATAGCTCCACCTCCAGCATCCCTTCTCTCTTTTCACCTTCCTCCTCCGCCCCCAGCACCCCTTCAGAACCGGCGACGCCCCGGACCCCTTCACCCTCCGATAGTGGCAGCATGGTGCTCCTGCGGCAGTCATCAGGCTCCTCTCAGGTAAGGCAAAGTAGGGCACATTCTTTCACATTTTGTTACCTAAACCTAAATGTATTTTATTGAGATTTTAAGTGATAAACCAACACACAGTAGCACATAATGGTGAAATTGAAAATTTGAATCAAATAAGAATCTAAAAAAAGTATAACACCCTATGTCAGTACTTAGTAGAGACACCTTTCACTGCAATTACAGCTCTCAAGTCTTTTGGGGTTTGCACATCTAGAAACTGAGATTTCTGCCTATTCTTTTATGCTTCTGAGAGCAGCAACAGGATTTAGGTCACAATTACGATTGGATCATTAATATTCTTTGATATAAATCATTCCACTGTAGATTTGACTGTAGGTTCAGGGTCATTGTCTTGCTGGAAGGTGAACCTCCTTCCCAGTCTCAAGTCTTTTGCTGCCTCCAACAGGTTTCATCCAGCATTGCCCTGTTTTATTTAGCTCCATTCACCTTTCTATCAGTTCTGACCAGCTCCCTGTCTCTGATGAAGAAAAGCATCTCAACAGCATGATGCTGCCACCACCATGTTTCACAGTGGGGATGTTGTGCTCAGGGTGATGAGCAGTGTTACTTTTCTGCCACACGTAGCACTTTGCATTTAGTCCAAAAAGGTTCAACTTTGGTCTCATCTGATTTCACATTTTATCTAATCTATTTCTCGATAGGTTGCAATTGTTTCAATCAAAGTTTAAGGTTATCTTATTTTGTAAAAATCAAACTCTTACCAAAGAAATTCCCACCCATATTTTACACATAAATGAATAACTAAATATTGACATTGTGTTTTTGAAAACCTATACAGTGTTACAAAACAAAATATTGCGATACTTCGATATATCATTATTATTGTACACTCCTACTAATATCAAAATGGTTTGTGCTGTTTCAAGTGAATGTAGTTTAGCACCAAACTATTGATCATATTTCTTGATGCTTTAATAAAAATGTCACTTTCCATCTGTTGCTCAGGGCTCTGAAGGCAAGCCACCAACGCCTTCGGTGGTCCTCAGCACGCACAGTCCGGCAGCAATGAAGGTGGGCACCCAGCAGCTTATCCCACGAGGCCTGGTCTCAGAAACGCGACCCAGCAAGTCGTCCCAGGCAGGACCTGAGCGCCAGGGTCTCGGGAGTCTGCTGGACCCCTCCAAACGAGCTCTCCGTGCCCGCAGCATGGTGGAAACCGGTGCCTTCTTCTCTACCAGCAGAGACGATGAAGAGGACGTAGATGAAAGTCCTCAAATGTTCAAGAGAGGCCTGCGCTCCACTTCGTACCGCAGAGCTGTGGTTAGCGGAATCGACCAAGATTCCCCCACCGATTTGAAGAATCAACGCTTGTCTCAGCCTGTGCTCAAAGGAGTAGTGGAGGTCAAGGAGGGGCAAGGCAGCCCACAGGCAGCTAAGAGCAAGGTGAGTACAGCTTCATCTTGCTCCAGATTACGTATCATGAAGTAGACTGTGTATGTAATTGGATGAAATGAGCAGAACATACATTATTTTTTTAAACGTAAAGTGAAGAAACCCAAGAAGCAAATTTGTCATGTCCACTCCGGTCACACAAAAGATACAGAGAAAATTGTTTATTCCAATTATTCTACAACATTCACAGAAAAGCTATGTGATAGTTACAAAAACAAATATTAGAGTATATAAACCTGATAACAGGGATCGCAGCAACAGGTTTAGCTGAAAATATTCTATAGTGTAGTGTTTTAGCGTGCTGTATAACTTGCTGTTGCAATTTTCTTTTGTCCATGTTTATATGAAATTGTCATATAGTTATAGAATTTCAATTTAAGCAAACAATTACAGATTACACTATCATTTAGCACATTTTGAATATGGTCAAGTGTGTGATTATTATTAGGGTTTACAGCATTGTCCCAGTTCTTAGAGGGAGCATTTTTCCCCGTTCCCTTGTAACTCTGTTCCCTACCCAAATCTAGAAGTAGCAGTACAAAAGACAAATAGAATTGGGCCAAATTATTTCAGTAAAAGTGATATATTATATTTCAATATATATTATTTACAGCATCACTGAATATCTGACTAACTGACATTTGTTAAAGAGCACATTTCATGAATTGACACATTAATCTTGTCAGGTTTTCCAGGTACAGACATCTGTTCTGTGTATTTTTGGCAGTTTTTCTTTGACCTTCTGTTGTTCATATTTTTAACAGACTCAGACTGGTTCAGATTTAAACTAAGAAATATTTTGTGATATGAATTTTGGCCATATCGTCCAGCCCTGGTCTGCTCCACTGTGGAGCTGTGGATCTGAGTTCACTTTAATAAAAAAAAAAACTAAAAGAAAGCCTTCACTGGTCAGTAGAGACCGGTATCTTCAAAAAAGAAGGATACACTCTATGTAATAGCCTTTATTTTAGAAGCAGGGTTCATACGGTCATAAAAAAAACTTTTTGGAAAAGTCATGGAATTAAAAAAAAAAATAGCGATTTCCAGGCCTGGTTAAGTTTTGGAAAAATAAAAATACCCAGAAGATTTTGGAAAAGTAATGGAAATTTGGTCTATAAACATTTGTGTTTCTGTTTTTATCGATGAAGAAAATCTATTTTGAGCTAACAAATATATCAGCTCAGAGTTAATTCAGTAATTTAGCCCTACACAATAGATCTCTCGCACAATAGATCTGACACGCGTTTTGGTCAGATTCTTTTTAAGCCTACTATAATCAATTTCGATTATAGTTTTAGTTTATTTTTTTGGTTTTATTTTCCACTGTTTTTTTTTTAAATCGTATGGTCTTGAAAATCATTGAAATTCACTGGTAAAAAGTGTATGAACCCTGTAGAAGAAACAATGAACAAGCGGCTGTCCCAATATATATATATATATATTCTCCATATATTGTACCACTAATTCAGACACCAGGCATGCCCTGGTAAAATGCTTAGGGAAACATGTACATTGTGTTCTTCTCCATAGAGTAACTGTAACTGAAACAGGGGCTACTCTGTGATCATTGGTTGGAAATATAATATACAAACAGTTTAAGTAGTTCTGCAAGTCCATGATAACAGTGTTCAGAACTACACTAAAGCTTAGCTCCAGTTACACTGCCACAACATGTCACATGACCAGCAGCATGTCTGTAATATGTGCTTTACAAGCAAGCTTACTGAACGTGCCTTTCGGGCATTAGGTGTGTCCTCCCCGTGTGATTGACTGCTTGCTCTGAGGTTGCCAACTAAAGACACACACCTTTTGTAATTATTTTACATTTACACATATATGGACAAAAGTATTGGGACACCTGCTTATTTGTTTTCTTGTTTTTTCTGTTTTTTTTTTCTTTTTCAAAATCAAGGCACGAGTGTTAGATCAGGTGAGATCACCACCACACCTCACCCACTACTCATTACCAACTTAATATAAAAATATATAATTCCAGAGAACACAGTTTCACTACTGCAGAGCTCAATACTGGGGGGATGTATACCCCACTAGCTAGGCAAAAGTTTGCCAATGTGATGGATATCATGATAGAGGGGTAATGATTCAATATATTGTGATTATATTGCAAATACTGTAAGCAAGACAATATATTAACAATAAGGATAGATTTTATGCATAAAATAAGTCTTTGCATGTAAAAAATCAATCAAGAATCAACTGTCGCACATCATCTTGTAATACTAAATATCTTTTTTTAATATATATATATATATATATATATATATATATATATTTAAACTAGGGCTGCCACAAACGATTATTTTTATAGTCGACTAATCACCGATTATTTTTTATGATTAGTCGACTAATCGGATCATACGTTAATTGAATATAAAACACAGTTTATCACAATAGAATGCAGCTGCTATTATACAACCATCATTAGATTTCAGCTATATGCTAACTAAAAATAAAAACAATTAAAATCATAGTTCATTAAACCTTTAATGAAATATGCAGCTTGTTGTAACGGACAATTATTTTACTGTTTAGCATAAAGTGTAAACAACTGTGTAAAATAAGGATAAGGCACTGGCATTTATGAAACATCTCAACCGTGAGGTTGTTTGAACTATTATGAAAAAAAAGTATATTAATAAAAAATGCCTCTCTGTCCAGATATTGTGTACATTACCGTCTCTCTGTCGCACTCAGTGTGTCTTTAGTTTCTGCCCGATCTTGTTTTTCTGCCAGTTCTTGGGCTCCCTATCTCTTTATAAAGGCGTTTTTCCCCGTCCGCGTCCCAATTCACTAGCCAGGGCAGCGGTCTGCACAGATCTGATTGGCAGAGGAGAGCGTTTGGTGATTTTATACCACACATGACTGATCTGTGAGTTTACTGCACCGAAAAGCACTGAAAACAGAAGCCACTGTCAGAATGAAATCCTTCTCTGTAGTTTATCGGTTTGGGACGGCATTTGTGACAACGTCTGGGTCCGGATCCGGATCGCGGTCCGCCTATTAGTGACCTCTGTTTTAAAGCTATCAAGATGAGTAAGTTAAGTACTAAGTTAACGCTCTGTTTACGCTAATTTTAGCAGCTAAATAGCAATTTAGCTTCTTCGTCATTTAATCAGCCACAACATGCCTCCTTTTCAGGTGCTCGTGCATCGCGGTTGTGCTGCCGAGGAAGGAAAGTTCTTCATTGCAGATGCACGCGTTTCACTTTTATTTTCTTGGTGATCCCACACTTTTGAGTTCTGTAGCGGGGTAGCCATGAAACCAGAGCCTGTCTGTATAATGTCCTGAGATGTCGTCCACTACCTACCCCGGTTTCCACTACTGCGCATGTGCGTCCAGGACAGAAAGGCAGTCGCAGCAGTTTGGAGAGAAAAACAAAGAAAAAAAAAAAAACGACTAATCGACTATTAAATTAGTCGTCGACTATTTTAATAGTCGACATAATCGTGACTAGTCGACTAATCGTGGCAGCCCTAATTTAAACCCTTACCTCTGGCCCACACCTGTCATTAGGCATAAAACATGACCAATAGTCATGTTTATCTGCTTCTGAGAGTCCTATTCTGTTGGCAATACTTTTTTTAAGGCATAAGACAAGCTGTTTGTTTGTGTACATTTGCACATCTGTGTCAGCAATGTACAGGTACATCGCAAAAAATGAGAATTTCGTTGGAAAGTTACTTTATTTCAGTAATTCATTTAAAAATGTGAATTGCATATATTATATAGATGTTTTACACACAGAGTGATCTATTTTAAGTGCTTATTTATTAAGTCCAAAGTCAGTTCGGTGTCAACCAGGAGATTTTACAGCACTTCATGCTTTCCTCTGTTGACAACTTTTATAGAGAGAATGAGAATGAGAATTTCATTTTCCAGCAGGATTTGGCACACAGCCAGAAGTACCAATTGGTCTTATATAATATTCTTATTTTCTGAGGGACTAATGTTTGGGTTTTCACTGGCTGTTAGTTATAATCTACAATACATTTATATAATATATTCACTATATATTCACATTTGAACTGAATTACTGAAATAAAGTAACTTCAATGATATTACATTTTTTGAGATGCACCTGTATTTTAGGTTATTTTACTTTTTTTATATTCATTTTCATTTTATATATTTTATATTCTTTTTTTATTTATTTTGTAAACAAATTACCAAATAATTACCAAGATGGATTTTTTTTACTGTTTCAAAATTATGACGATATTATTGTGTACATAAACATTTGGACATATATAAGGTACAATGTTTATAAAGCCAGCTGAGGTATATTCAGTTTAATTCATATAAAAAAAAGAGATAAAGTAGAACTGTGGGACAGTATGAGAGGAAAGAACTGACTGGAAAAGTGGAAGATTTCTGGAGTGTGACTCTCCTCAGGGACGTGCCAGATGAAGGACACTGTTGTTTTTAACCACTCCAGGGTCACTGTCCTCCAATTAGCCCTGTCAGGCACTTCCATGCATGGCAGAAAGCTTGCCTTAGGGGTCAGAGAGGTCAGAGGTTGCGAGCGAGTGGAAATTGCCCGTGTCCACTAATGCTCGTCTCTCAGAATGTGACAGGCCTGTGTGAACAGCGGCTATTTGAGCTGGAAGCAGAAATAGACCTTTTGTGTTTTTGTATTTTGCCCTGAGTCAGAGGACAAAAGTCCTGTAAGTTGATGGATACAGGTGCCAGCCTGTAATTGATTGTTTTTCAGTAATTTAATGCTGGATGTTGAAAAAAGTGTCTGAACAGCTGCTGTTAAGGTTAATATTAACAACATGTCCCAAAATAATGTAAATACTTTGCTTAAAGACATTATTTTCTGCCTCACTGCATTCTTGTGTGTTTTGTTTTTAGAATATAATTATCCAACAAAGCCACTGTGAATGTCAAACGTGTCTGTCTAGACAAAAATGAAAACATGGAAAATAAAGTAAAACAAAAAAAAAAGGTTTAAAAGGGAAATAAAAGAAAAAATAAATAAATACCATTAAAAACTTAAAGTAAAATTAGTTAAAAAATAGGGAAAACATACATGAAAAATAAAATGAAAATTAAAAACAGTAAAAAATAAAAATAAAATAAATGCTATAAATGCTCAAACTGAATTTCACTAATAGGCCGGTCAGTTAGCACTGTGGCGATGAGGTCAGTTGAACTGATCCCTGATGTTGGAAATTGTGTGCTGTTAGTCACGCTTGAGTCATGTTCAATTAAATGCCACTTTTCATCAAAGTCACACCAGTTTTGTTGCTTATTTGTTTTCTGCAGAGTGGAGAAAAGAAGAAAGGTCTGCAGCCCCAGAGAACGTTCGACAGTGAAGGTAGGAACATTTACACTATTTATTTAAAGTAGTTTTGAACAATAATAGGATTTATGGTCTGATATCTTTATTCAGGAACTTTCATACAGTGTGAAAAAAATATTTATTTATTATTTATATTAATTTATCAATTATTTATATTACTAATATGTTCATTATTTTTAACAAAACTTCTCCTAGTAATGATGCTACCAGGCTCCACTATATGTGTTTTGTTTTGTAACGTCACCTCTTTCACTGCTCATGAGATTTTGCCTGAATAAATAATTATTTAGCATTGCTTTTATTTAGGGGTGAGACATATCGTATTGTACGCAAAAAAAAAATTATATATATTTTTTTGTAAAGTAGCTAAGCCATAGACTTGTTTATCTTTGGAGAAACTAATATGTTTTTACATATTTCTTTTTTAAACCTGTTGCTGTGTGCTGTGATGTTTGTGCAAACTGGCAGGCTGAAATTTTTAGTTTGCTGAAGGAAACTAGAATGGCATCCAAACATGAAATGGAAAGCTCATATTTCAGGTGCTCAGGTTTCGAGACAAAAGAAAGATGTGTAGGCGGTTGGCCTGTGTCAACTATTTATTTTTTTTACACTATTTTTTTTGTTATCATTTAATGTCATAGATACAGCATCAGTGGAAAGTTTGGACACACCTCTTCTCATTCAGTTTGACTTTATTTAAACTATACAGGAACCAAAACCAGAATACTGGTACATCTAAAAGAATTAGATTATCTTTGAACTCTGATCTATTTTACGTGTTTATTTCTTTTATTGTTGATGCTTATAGCTTACAGCCAATGAAAACACACAAATCAGTGTCTCAGAAAATTTTAGAATAGAATATTATATATAATAGAATATTATATAAGACCAATTTGTACTTTTGGCAGTGTGGGCAGTGTGCCAAGTCCTGCTGGAAAGTGCTGTAAGATTTTGTGGGAAAACAAAACTGCACTGACTTTAGACTTGATAATAGAACACAGTGGACCAACACCAGCAGATCCATCACTGACTGTGGAAACTTCACACTAGACCTCGAGCACCTTGAACTGTGTGTCTCTCCACTCTTCCTCCAGACTCTGATCTCTTGATTTCTAATGGAAATGCAAAATTTATTGATGATCAGTGATGGTTTGGCGAGACGTGTCATCTGTAAAATATGTATATATTGTGATCATAATGCAGTTATATCTTTTTGAAAAGAAAAGAACATTGAAAACCCAGGCATTGGTATGGGGATTTAAAAAACAAAAAAATCCTAAATAAATACATATAACATCATAGTCTTGCATTTCTCACTTTATATTATAAATATTTGATAATGTCTGGTGTTATATTTGTACTGTGAGGAGTGTCAGTTGTTTAAACTGCTCTAATGTGGCTTATAAGAGTGGTGTGATGTATAGGATTGGTGTGTGTCTTAAATGGTCTTTGGTGTGTTTACACTAGCTTGTCTTTATCCAGATTCATGGTCCTTAAAGTAAAGATGCAAGATTCATGAATTGAACAGGTGTAGATGGGGTCAAATATATTTGATTTGCTACATTTGGGGCAATTGAATTAGATTTTATTAGATTTTATTGTTTTTTTCTTCTCTAAACTGATATTATAAAAGCTTTAGAAGCTTTAGGAAGTACAAATCTAGCCTAATAAAATGATATTGTATAGAATACACCACATGCTTTCACCGGCTCTTTAAAACTGATCCAACAAGCTCTAAAAAGCCCTATCTTGATTTGTCACTGCCTAGCAATCAGTGTAATCTACATTTGCAGTGGCTTCTCTAATAGATAATAGTAATGGACAAGCACGGACAGGTGGGGTTTATGTTGCTACTTAATGGAGCTGCTTATTAGATTTCCACTAATATAAATCTTAATTGGACTCTTCTCGCTTTTATTAGCTTAATAAATTGCTTCTGACCTTTTAAAATGAGTGTCATTTAATCATGTTACTGGAGCTTCAGTCCAGTTCTAAGACACATTTATCACAAAACTACAGATGTGGCTGCACCTTACGAAACATTTCTAGATGAATGGACCAATAGAACTTCTCCAAAATTACCTAAATTAAATTATTTTTACATTGACTTCTATGGAAGTTAAAGTTAAGAAGGGGTTATATCTCTCTTCTATAAAGTGGCTGTTTTGAAAGACGTATGTTTTTCATTGGACAGTGACTATATGCACTCACACCAAACATTTGATCCATGCAGGCTGAAAGCAAGGTGCTAAGCTTCTATCGGAAATTGACCTAGTTTGGACTTTCTCTGTTTGCCCGTGATAGTAAGAAGAAGCTGGTAGAAGAAGCTCTGTTTCTGCTTTATCTGACTCATGCTATGACTTCTTAAACAGATCCTAATCTCTTTATCACTGCTCTACGAGTACAAATCTCAGTGTTAATCTTTGCCCGTGTGTTCTGTGTGTGTGTGTGTGTGTGTTACAGAGGACGAGGTTCTGTATCAGAACTATCAGGAGAAAGCACTGCACAATGACTCAGACGAGGATGCTGAGTCCAGAGAAGCCAAACCAGAAGACCGGATTGTGGTCCAGAACAAACTCATCCGAACCTCGTGGAGTCAACTCAGTGTGGTGAGACAGAAACAAAGATACACACAGACATACAAACACACACACACACACACACACACATACAGTGGTGCTTGTGAACCCTTTAGAGTTTTCTATAGTTATACATAGAGCTGGGCAATAAGACTCAAAAAAATAACCTTCGATTAAAAAAAAAGAAAAAAAAAATCTGATTTTTTTCTTTTTTTAGTTTAATTGATTTTTGTTTTCCTTCTACAAATCAAACTACAGATGATAAAGTAATGGTTAAAAACAAGTTTTTATTTTTTTGTTTTCACTTAAATTTCCCTTTTGTGGTTAAAGAGCAACCAGAAACAAGCAAAAAAAACTATTGTAAACAGTGAGAACATCTAGTAACTTTTAGAAAGCTTTTCCCACATTGTTTAGGTACTGACACAATGCACCCTCAAACTGAAAAAAATAATAATAATAAAAAAACAACCTTAAAAAAACAAATTGAAATAAATAAAATTGTGCCATTTTTGATAAAAACAACAAAATAGAAAACAAGTACAATTTAATATGCCATTAAGTAAAGATTTTCCTCATTGGGCTTGACTTGCAAAACAAAGCTTTAAAATAAGTGCCAGTGGGGGGCGCGCGGGAGGGAGGGGCTAAGCTCACTCTGAACTACGGGAGCCCACAGGGGAGTGTCGGTGGTGGAAATTCAGAGAAAATCGATTTTCATAAAAACACATCGTCCTTAACTGTAAATTCAAATTAATCGATTAATCGCCCAGCTCTAGTTATAACATATAAATATGACCTAAAACATCACCAGATTTTCCTGCACACTATTGTTGTTCAGTGTTCTCATGAACATTATTAAATGTAAGAGGGGACTTCAGTTGCTTAGAAGTTACCCTAGGATCCTTTGTGACCTTGCCAATCATTACATACTTGGCTCTTGAGTCCAAACTTTTCCAAAAGACCAAGTATAATATTTTTGTCTCATTTGCTTAACTGGGTGAACATACCTCAGGGGATGGCTTCTGAACACCCACACCTGTATAAGTTGTCAGCTGTTATCTTGTGAATGAGGTTGAACACTGCCCATTCTACTCATGTCAAGATGGCCTGAATAATGGTAGTTATTGGGAGCAAGGCTTGTTAGTGGGTGCAGATGGATGGTATATTCTATTTCTGAAGTTGTGTGGCTATTTAACATTCCTTGATCCACATCATAGAAGGCATTGCCACCCACAGTGGACAGCACAGTGGACAACCACTCTGCTAGACAAATACAACTATAGGTGTGTTGTGACACAAATAATAAACAAACAAAGAATAAGAACTCAAATACCTTTGTCCATATAGTAATTGAGTAATTAGAATAATTTACAAGAAATTACACGTTACATAGATTGTTTTTATTGTTTTGGGTCTGTTCAGCTTTTTAATCACTCTACATTTACCTTTTCATTATCAAAGTGTTAAAAAAACAACAGTCATTTTATTCCAAAACCTTGTTTAATACTATTGTAAAACAGTATTATAATTGATATATTGTCCTACATTTTTAAAGGTACAACTTACCGTGAGGAAACTTTTAAAGGAATTTTAAAAGGAAACTTTTTATGACTTGTTCCATCCACCACCAGTGTAAACAGAGTTCTAAGATGTTCTAGAATAAAGAATGGTACATCAAACCACCCTGACTGACTGACATTGTTTACGTCTTAATGATTTAATCATACTGGAATTCGTAAACATCATTAAGTCGTTGTAAATGGACATTTGGTTTGAGGAGGATGCCATACAGACCACTCTACATGATCCCTTAAACTCATAATTACATCATTTTCATCAGTGTCACATATGTTACAGAATAATTTATAGTATAGATGGAATAATATGAATTTCATATCATTTCATATTTCATGACTTTAAGATCTAATCATGCCAGTCATTCACATGAAACACTGAACTCCTAAAGACATTTTTATTTTCATTCTACGATCCTGAAAACACACGCACACAGTTTAATGTTTTTACAATTCACACACCTACCAGCACAAACACACTGCAGCGGAATTGAGGAATGCTCATTATGTGGGGAATGCGGTCCTGTCCGGTTGTACTCCGGTAACCACCCTGCAAAAGAGAGAGAGAGAGAGAAAGAGAGATTAAATAACAGGAAAAAAAATCAGACTGAACTCAAGGTTAAACTCTAATAGGTTACCACAGTGTATAGTATGTTAATCAGCATTGTGGTGGCAAAGTCATTGTGGTGATCCATCTGTTACTCTGTCACTGTGTTTAAAAAAGGCAGAGCTTCTTTGAAGTTGGGTAATGTAAGGAGAGCAAGAGCATGAGAGTTAAACTAAGAGAGTTACAGGTATGTTTAGAGAACTAAAGAGCTGGAGAGCTTGAGCTGTTGTGTAAGAGAGTTGAAGGAAGAAAGGTAGAGATAGAGCTAAAGAGATTGAGCTAGATACGTGAAGATAGAGAGGTAGAGCTAGAGAGCTGGAGCTACAGAAATAGAGAGAGCTGAAGAGTTGGAGATAGAGAGAGTATGATAGAGGTAGAGATAGAGTTAGAGAGGTCGGGATAATGCTAGAGAGGTAGAGATGGAGCTAAAAAGATTGAACTAGAGAGGTGAAGATAGAGAAGTAGAGCTGGAGCTAGAGTTGGAGCTAGAAATGTACAGAAAGGGCTAAAGAGTTGCAGCTAGAGAGGATAAGAGATGTAGAGATAGAGCTAAAGAAATTGAGCTCGATATCTAAAGACATAAAGATAGAGATGGAGGTAGAGCAGTATAGCTAGAGAGTTGAAGGTACAGAAATGGAGAAAGCTAAAAAGTTGGAGCTAGAAATGGTGAGATAAAGGTAGAGGTAGAGAGGTTGAGATATAGAGCTAAAAAGTTTGTGATAGAGAAGTGAAGATAGAGAACTAGAGATACAAAGAGAGACAAAGTTGGATCTAGAATTATAAAGAGAGAGCTTAAGAGTTGGAGCTAGAGCAAGTAAAAGAGGTAGAGATAGAGCTAAAGATACTGTGCTAGAGAGGTAGAGATCGAGAGGTAGAGAGAGAGCAAGAGAGGTAGGGTTATAGCCAGAGTTGAAGCTGGAAATGTAGATAAAGAGCTAAAGACATGGAGCTAAAGGGGGTAAGATATAGTTGGAGATAGAGCTAGAGAGGTGGAAATGGAGCTAAAAAGATTTAGCAAGATAGGTGAAGATAGAGCAGTAGAGATGGAGCAAAAAGAGTTGGCGCTACAGAAATAGAGAGAGCTAAAGATTTGGAGCTAGAGAGGGTAAGATAGAGGTAGAGATAGAGCTAAAAAGATGGAGCTAGAGAGGGTAAGATAGAGGTAAAGATGGAGCTAGAGGGGTAGAGTAAGAACTAGAGTTGGAGCAAGAAATATAGAGAAAAGGTTTGAGCTAGAGACGGTAAGGTAGAGATAGATTTAAAGATATTGTGCTAGAGAGAGGTAGCGATAGAGAACTAGAGATGGAGCTAGAAATGCAGAGAAAGAGCTAAAGAGATGGAGATAAAGAGGGTAAGATAGAGTTAGACATAGAGATAGAGAGGTGGAAATAGAGCTAAAAAGATTTAGCAAGATAGGTGAAGATAGAGCAGTAGAGATGGAGCAAGACAAGTTGGAGCTACAGAAATAGAGAGAGCTAAAGCTTTGGCTAGAGAGGGTAATATAGAGGTAGATGTAGAGAGGTAGAGATAGAGCTAAAAAGGTGGAGCTAGAGAGGGTAAGATAGAGGTAAAGGTGGAGCTAGAGGGGTAGAGTAAGAACTAGAGTTGGAGCGAGAAAGGTAGAGAAAAGGTTTGAGCTAGAGAGGGTAAGGTAGTGATAGAGCTAAAGAGATGAAGCCAGAGAGGTGGAGCTATAGAGGTGGAGATAGAGAGGTGTAGACAGAGAGGTAGAGTAAGAACTAGAGTTGGAGCTAGAAAAGTAGATATAGAGCTAAAATGTGAAACTAGAAATATAGAGAGAGCCAAAGAGTTGGTGCTAGAGAAGCAGACAAATAGAACAAGAGCAAGTAAGTAGAGGTAGGAATGGGGTTTTGGAAGTACACCACTAGAGATTTGGAGCTGAAGAGGTTAATGGTAGATGTAGGGAGTTGGAGCTAGAGCTGTAGAGTTAGAGCCATGAAGCTATTAAGTTAGAGCTAGAGCTCTAGAACCAGAGCTATAGAGAGGTAGAGGTGGAGGTAAAGAGGTAACGAAGTAGAGAAGTATGACTAGAGAGCTGGAGAGTTGAAAAGGTAGAGCTTTAGATTTTGAGCTAGTGAGGTGAAGAGAGGTAGAGTTAGAGAGGTAGAGCTATAAAAGCTAGAGAGGTAGAAGAAACACTAGAGAGATAGAGAGGTAGACCTAGAAAGACAGAGAGGATAAACTCATCCTCTGGGAAATGTCAGGAAACCATGCCAGCATCTCTGTGCCAACTCCCAGAGACGTTTTCCCCGTGGAAAAGAATGGAGGGAATGCGTTGAGCTGAGGCTGCGCTGCACTGACTCCTGTTTATGGAATTATGTAATCGAGTTTGGGCCTGGAATGGAATGGCGGGAGACTTTAATGCTATTTTCCACTTTGGCGTCCTGTTCTAGGCCAGCTTAGGCAGGAATGTTCTGGAAGGGAGCTTGCACACACACAGCCAGACTGGCCCAGTTTGAGAGGGGGAGAGAAGGGGAGACTGAGAGAAAGAGAGTGAGAGAATGTGGTAGAAATTAGAGGAGGCTGAGAGAAGCTGAAACCCTGTGGTAGTTTTGGCAAGTATGGAGGAACAGATGCTGAAAAGGATGTGTAAAATTTATTTTGATTTAAATGTGTCAATTCCACAAGAGCAATTATGTGTGCATAATCTCTTTTCTAATAATTGGTTATGGGTCTCATTGTCTTAATAACAGCGTCAGTATTGGCCAGAGAGTCTGTGTTGATATTCCAGTCTGTATTGTATTACACTGCTTTTAACATGGGGTGTCTGCTTTAGTTTTTCACTTGCTTTTCAAGATTGAGAACTTTGAGAGTTTGAGGTCTGGTAAATTTGCTGGTTAGTCAAAGTGTCCCAGTTTTTATTCCTATGTTTTGTATTTGTTTTTTACAGATTTGAATCAGTGGACCCTACACAATTGTGAAATTCTTTAAAAGAATGTGACGAGAAAGCTACAGAGACTCATCTAAAGAGATGAGTGGTAGAGCTAGTTGGTCAGAGGTAGAGTTAGAGAGTAAGAAGTAAAGCTAGAGAGAGAGAGAGCGAAAGAGCTAAAGAGAAAGATATAGAGAGGTTGAGAACTAGAACTATTTTGCCAGTAATTGCTGTCCAACATGCCACAATTTTAATTAGTGCACTCCTCAATATTTAACAAACACAATATTTTTTTCTGGTAGATATTGAACGGTAAATGAGAACAATGTGCAGTTTCCTTTTGTTTTAAGCTGTAAAAAAACAGATACATTTGCCTGATTCTGAAACGATATATTCTGTAGCCCTAAGATGCAAAGAGTTGTCTCTGAGTTTCCCGGAGTCTCAGAGTGTGATATCAAAGCATGGGCTTATAAACAATGTTTTGAATCATTGATTTGAATTTGCGCTCGATTCAACTAATTCACTCAGTGAGTTGACTCTACACATAACCCATTATGTAAGTTCCTCAAAGTATCCAAACACCATGCAGATCACATCTGCGGAATTTAAAGGTTAAATATCTCTCACAGCTTTTAAATGCCTTATTTTCCGGTTTTATCTGCTTTTCACCAATTAAATTACCAGTTTTTTTATTTAACTTTGAATTTAAATGGGTGCGTGAGGGAGGCGGGGCTGATGATGTCACTGGCATTTTCAGAGATTTTCAGGTTAGGAGGGGCTCTCCTCTAAAAAGTGAACTATCAAAGAAATTATGAACTTAATATTTTCTTACATTAAATGAAGAATAAACATGCGTGGTCCAGCGTGCTATGCGCTGCCACTATGATCAGGAGATTGGTTCGAATCCTGTTCATGTAGCTTGCCATCGGCTACCAGAGACCTAAGAGAGCACAGTTGGCCTTTCCCCATATCACTCCAAAAGGTGATGTCTGCAGCACAAGGCGTCTGTGAGCTGATGTATCTAAACCGAGTCGCTGTGCTTTCCTCCGAGTGTGCTGTGATGCTACTCAGCAATGCTGACTTCACATGTATTGGAGGAGGCATTTGCTAGTCTTCACCCTCCTGGTGTGTTGGGGCATCACTAGTGATAGTGATCCTAATGATGGGTTGGGTAATTGACCGTGAAAATTGGGGAGAAAATGGGGAAAATATTGAAATAAAATTATTTTTTATTTTCTTTTATTATTAATAAAACAAAAACTTTTTAGTTCCATGTTCGATCTTACAGGTATTGTATTGAAAGTCATAATTTGGTATTGTGACCATACTAATAGCTAGAGATGTAGAGTTTGAGCTGAAGAGCGAGCGAGGTAGCGTTAGAGAGACCGAGCTAAAGGTAGAGAGCTACACAATTAAAGATGTAGAGTTCGAGAGAGAGAGATTTAGAGAAATGGGCCTAAAGTGTTAGAGCTAGAGAGCTAGAGTGATGAAGCTAAAAGAATATAGAGAGGTAGGGTTAGAGAGCTAGAAGTACAGAACTGAAAATTAGAGAGGTATAACTGGAGGGGTTTGGAAATAGAGGGAGAGAGCTAGAGCTAGAAAAACTAGAGCTAGAATGGTAAATAACTTGAACTCCGCAGTGCCAAACTCCAAAAGTTTTTTCCCAGTGTAAAATAATGAAAAAAATTGAAATTGAGGTTGGGCCTTACAGATTTGTACCTGTGGACTCTAGCATTGTCATCTGGGACATGAAGCCTGAAGATAATGGATGAGTGGCCTGAAATGTACACAGACTCTCAACAAAATCTCAAAAGACTGGTGTAATCCTACCTGACAGGATTAATGTGGTCATTAAAGCTCCAAGGAAACTAAGTAGGCCTCTAAGTAGGCTAATCTTGCTCCTGAGGGTAAACAATACACTTGTACAAAGAATGACCCTTTTATTGGTTGGTCCTCCTGTTTTAACTTATTTTAATATTTTTTGTCTGTATGCATTGCGGTGTATGAATTTTCTTAACCTTTTTAATCTATTTAGTCTATTTATTTAATAATACACAGTATATGTGAGATACAGTAAAGTCTTCACCACCAACTGCATGTGTAGAAAAGCCCACACCTGTATACGTTGTGAGGTGTTATCTTGTGAGTGAGGATGAGCACTGTCCAGCATGCTAATGGCAAAGTTACATGAATAATCAGAGTTTGAATGAGGCCTGATAGTGGGTGCCAGATTGAAGTGTCATTACATTTCCAAAGTTTTCCCACAGTTTAACCCACAGTGTCACATGTATAGCAGGTATTCATCATTAAAGGGATTATCACTAAAATGAAGCACAGATTTGATCCAATTAGTTTCTTTACTGGGTCACTTTTCAAGCGTAGATTTGAAGAAAGGAATAAAAAGGAAAAGGAGAAGTGAATAGGCATATCAGCCTGGTGTGTGTGTTTGACTGAGCAGTGTGTGTTCTGGCACTAGGCTTGATCTGACTTTTGTCTGTTCAGGAAGCAGAGTCTGAATGTAGAGCAGGTGTGTTTACCTGGCCACACACACACACGCGCACTTCCCCCGTGAACCTGTGTTTATATCATGTTTTCCTGTCTGGCACTGCAGGTACAGCTGACTGAGACGTGTGTAATTTTTTTATGTAGTGGATTTTTCATCTTCTGTACTCTCTAAACAGGGCAAGACACTTACGGTATGCGTTCACTTAAGCCTCAACGCATTCTAGTAATTTCAATAGAGAGAATGCTGAACACATTCTCCATGTCCAGCAAAAAAGATTCAAATTAATCTGGATCTGTGCTAAATCCAGCCAATCAGGGAGCAGTAGGCTGATAATGTTAATGATAAGTTTCTTTGATTTTACCAAACTGAAAACCTCTGGAATATAATGAAGAGAAAGATAGATGATCACAACCCATCAAACCAAACTGAACTGCTTGAATTTTTGCACCAGGAGTAAAGGCATAAAGTTATCCAAAAGCAGCGTGTAAGACTGGTGGAGGAGAACATACCAAGATGCATGAAAACTCTGATTAAAAACCAGGGTTATTCCACCAAATATTTATTTCTGAACTCTATATGAACTTTATGAATATGAACTTGTTTTCTTTGCATTATTTGAGGTCTGAAAGCTCTGCATCTTTTTTGTTATTTCAGCCATATCTCATTTTCTGCAAATAAATGCTCTAAATTACAATATGAATATTGGGACTTTGAGAGAAATGTCTGTAGTTTATAAAAAAAATAACAATGTTCATTTTACTCAAACATAAACCTATAAATAGCAAAATCAGAGAAACTGATATTTATAAAGTGTGTATATATATCAGGTTGGTTTCGTCTGATCCGAGGACGTCACAGACGTGGGATTCCCCTGCTGTCTGCTGACCTTTAGAATGCCTCGGGGAGCGACCTCGATCCCTGAACCTCATTTTTAGTTTCGTTTCTCTTGATTTCCTAGAAGCGTCTGGTTTCTCGCTTCAAAGCCTGAGCTGTTGTGTGACGGGGAAGAAAAGGCTACCTGAAGAGATCACCTGACTCTTAGAGCTGCTGTGTGAAGCAGGGTGAAGTTCAGTTTTCTGGAAGGGTGTTGCTAGGAGATTAGTTGCCGCTCCCAGCTCTCTCTCTCTCTCTCTCTCTCTCTCTCTCTCTTTCTTTCGTTTGCTCTCTCCTTCCTGTTTGTTTTGGATGTTTGCTAAAGTCTTTTAGTGGTGAGCTACATTTTTTTTAAAGGAATGACATCTAAGGCATGAAGGAAATAAATTTTTATTTACTTATAATATTTTTCCAAAAAGATACTTTGTATATATTTACCTTCAACTATCTTATCTTAAAACTTATCAACTCATATCTCCCAATCTTGTTTGGCATAGAGAGCTGGATTTAACTAAATACTGTTTGCCACTTCTCTATCAGAATGTTATGCTAAGTACAGATTCACATAGATACTCTAAAGTGATTTAAATAAACTTAAAAATCCAAGATAGCAGAAATCGCTTAGGCCATTTGCTGAGTCTCTCCGACAGGCCTTTATTAGAGTATTCCACACACTGTGCATATAGATTTCATAGGGAGCAACATGTTTTCAACATACAATCTTTTTTACTGGCTTTTCTCACATTTACAGCACTTCGTTAAAAGCACTAGATGAATAAAAACAGTCATACTATTAGGGCTGAACAGAACAGCGAGTAGACTGCTGGTTTTCTTGTCCTACAGCACCTACTGGAGTCATTAGACACATCAAAACTCATAATATAACAACATTAGAACAGTAAATACAACAGTAACTATTTCACAAAGCTTTAGTGAGAAATGGCAGTACATTATGGGGCTAGAACATTACCCACTGCTGTTTGTTATTTTATTAAACTTTCGTAGGAACATATTAGTTCAACATGTAATACCATATGAAAATAAACCCTATCTACAGCTCTGGAAAAAGTTAAGAGACGACTTCAGTTTCTGAATCAGTTTCTCTGATTTTGCTATTTATAGGCAAAAGTTTGAGTTAAATGAACACTGTTGTTTTATTCCATAATCTACAGACAACATTTCTCCCAAATTACAAATAAAAATATTGTCATGTAGAGCATCTACTTGCATAAAATGAGAAATGGCTAAAATAACAAAAAGATGCAGAGCTTTCAGACCTCAAATAATGTAAAGAAAACAAGTTCATATTTATAAAGAGTTCAGAAATCAATATTTGGTGGAATAAACCTGGTCTTTAATCACACTTTTCATGCGTCTTGGCATGTTCTCCTCCACCAGTCTTACACACTGCTTTTGAATAACTTTATGCCTCTCCTGGTGCAAAAAATCAAGCAGTTCAGACTGATTTGATGGCTTGTGATCATCCATCTTCCTCTTGATTATATTTCAGAGGTTTTGAATTTGGCAAAATCAAAGAAACTCATCATTTTAAGTGGTCTCTTATATTAAATATAAAATAAATTTATTAAACTCACTGAAAAGCAGAAGTGTAATAAAAATTAATAATTTTACTCCAGTAGATACAGATACAGAATTTTACTACTTATGTACTGTAGTGAAGTAGTTCTATAGTTTGTTATTATACATGTCTGACAGATATGCTGATAATTCTGTTTTTAATGATTAAAAAAATGTGCTTCTGAACATTTTAAGCATCCATAGTAAAGCTGGAAAGAATGCTGGGAGCTGAAAGCTGGAACAGATGGAACTCCATGTCCTCCACCTGATCTCTGTAATATTAGATTGGGTCTGAACCCCGACCTCGGCCGAGTACAGCTGGTGAAGTGCAGAGCAGGTTTTTGTTGGTAGTGAAGAGCGAGTGCAGATTTCCTTTCTTCTGCTGCTTTTATAGGCCTGTTTTTCTGCCCAGGTTATGAATTAACAGAATGCGGCTCAGGTGGCAGCGGCACTTTCTCCAGGAGAAACCCGATCACACCGAATGGTTTTACTCAAACCTGTTCTCACACACACACACACACACATACACACACACACACACACACACACAATCACTACAGTTTATTTGAGTATCGTCACACACTCTTGCTGTACAAACACAGGCACTTGTACACACACTGGCTGTGCACGGACCCCCCACACAACATCATTTAACACGGCTTTATTCCCTGCAGAGGACTGGACTCAATGAAGCAGGTTTATTTGGGAAAAATACATAAACTAAGTTTGGTAAACCCCCCTCATCCCCCGCACCCCCCTCTCCCTCTCGTTCTCAGAAACGACCCTCTGGTGAACTTTACTGAGCGTGCCCAGACCAGGTGTGTGAAGGGCTTCTTTGTTAGGGCAAAGGAGGACAGGTTCCATTCTGAAACTACTTTAATTTGCATGTATAAACTGACGTTCCACATGTCCTGGGATAAGAAGAGGAACTTCCCATGACTTTTGGCTTGTCCCTTTGAAGCTATGCTAAGCATGTGTGGGGCCTCCTGCATTGAATGTGGATGTGTTTTCTGCCAGAGTTGCTTGTCTGAATGCCGATGCTGCTGGTCACAGTAATTACCACCTACTGTGTTCTCCACTGGTACTGCTTTCTGTGATGTATACCCATTACACATGTGACACTGTGAATCATATTGAGGAATGTTAAATGACCCAAAACTTCTAAAATATTGATGGGAATATCTTATTCATCCTGAAAAACCAAAGAATTACATAGCAACATCCATAGTAGCGATCTAAGAACTTTTTAGCAACACCATGACAACTAACTGAAATCACCATAGGATATCATAGGATATCATATGGCTTCCACCTTCAGGCCTCACTACAACTCCTAATATTCATGTCGCTTTGCCATTAGATTGGTGGCCAGTGTTCAGCCTCACTCACAAGATAACACCTCACAACTTATTTGGGTTTTCCCAAGCCATTCCCTGAGGTAACACTTAGGGGTGTGCCATAACGTACTGTACGCGATATCGCCAACATTTTTATATTCTGAAATATTGTGCAATATCACCCACCCCTAATTATCACATCAGGTTACTACTTTTTTGCAGTTTTTAGTAAAAGAAAAATTGACGCTGTTCTCATTTCCCATTTTATATCTATTATAGACAGATTATATCTGTCCAGTATCATTTATTTTACTTTAATCCTGAATATATGGAGATATATGGAGTGCATTATTAGTATCATGACATTCTGGATCATTGACTTCTGTTACAAATCTTAATAATTTCTTGTATTTTTTAATATCTCAGTTAAGGATGTGACATATCATATCGTATGCCCTAAATGTAATATTCAATTTGGTGCAGTAGTGTATTCTTGAAAGAATTTTTTTAAATTCAGTGTTTTATCCTATCGCCAAGAGTATCATTATCGCGGAAATACCATGAAATATTGTGGTATTATTTTAGGGCCATATCACCCACCCCTAGTAACACAGAAATTTACATACTGCCGTCCCATGACTTAAGATTTCAGTGCATTTACCACAATATTTTTCATTTTCAATTATTTTTACATTTTCATGGTGAAATGAAGAGGACATTAAAACTCAATGCCTCTACACACACATTATATCCGTGCTGGCATCATGCCAGTTGGGCACAAATAGACCCTGACTGACAGTGGAATAAGTTGTGTGACTATTTGAAGTCTAATTTAATCTCACTCTAATCAGACTGAGCTGCTTCATCCCGTCTGCTCTTTTCTCCTCCAGGTTAAAAAGAGTGAAGCGGCAAAGAAGCTGAGCCAAGAGGAGCGAAAACGACAAGAGGTAATGTTCATCTCCTCACTACACCTCTACACTATACTTAACAACATCACAGTGACCACATGGAATACCCTAAGAACCACCTAGCAGAATAAACAACAGCAACAGCGACCATCTAACAACCACTTAGCAACACCATAGTAACCATTTGGGAAGACAAAGCCTCAATTTATCAATATTTTTAGCAGCCAACTAACAGCCACTTAGCAATACCTGTGCAACCACCTGGGCTATCAAATCAACCACCTAGCAACAATTTACTATCCTCTTAGCAACACCTTAGCAACCTTGTGAGATATCATATCAGCTACTTTGCAGTAGCCCAGCAACTAACTGAAATATCAGCGCAACCGCTTATCAACAACAATAACAGCGACCATCTAACAACCACTAAGCAACACTGTAGTAACTTGGATGCCACAATTTGTCACCACTGATAGTAACTGTTCAACAATCATTTAGCAACACCATACCAACCACCTGGTCAAACACCAAGCAATACCATAGCAACTAACCAAAATACCAAAGCAACCACTTATCAGCAACAATACCGACCATCTAACAACCACTTAGCAACATCATAGCAACCACCTGGGAGATCCTATCAAGTTAGGTGGTTGATATCAGGTTTTACTGCTCCACAGCTCAAAATGATGCCTTTCTAACTAGGATATGCATTAGGCATGGTGCCAACAGGACTAGACAAGCTGTATGTATGCATTTGCACATCTTTGTCATCAGTAAGTGAACCTTAAAGTAGCATATTGTTATATATCAGTATATCAAAGTAAATATATCAATAGTTAAATATACAACAAGCTTTTTGGTAGTACAAAAAATGAAGACTTTTTCCAGTTTTCCAAGCTGTGTGTGCATTTGCACGTTGTGTCAGCAATAGGTTTTTACCATTATGAGCCAGACAGCTGGATTTTGTTTTGTTGGGGACCACTTATGACCACTGGAGCCTGCTTTATGAGAACTGTTTGTTCATGGGACTGACACACACACACACACACACATAAAGCTATGAGAAGAGTATAAATTTGCTGCACTAAAGCCATAAATCCAACTTATTATAAACATAAGTCTGATAAAACAAACTTTCAAACCACAAGGACAGGAAGCGACACACAGTGTCCAACTAATAAACAAATCCACCCTAATATGGACACTGTGGGCAGAGATTCTCATATCCATGTAAACACACAGAACCGCAGCGGAAGTATTGTCTTATTAGCGCTTCAGTGTGATCCAGTCTTCCCTATCCAGCGCTCCAGTCCCTCCAGCATTTCTGAGCAGCAGAGGTATGTGTGGTATGTTAATGAGGCCAGCTCATCGGTAAATCAGCCCAGCCCCTCCCCGTGAATCTCCTGTATACTGTCAGCTTAATGAATTTCAGTAGTTGGGTTAGGTCAGACCTCAAAATGTATTACACAGTGGCGTAACAACGTTACAAAACTTCACTTGAACCTGTCCATGCCGGGAATGACTGACTGACTGGATCTGAATGTACTGTAAAGAATGTCAGTATTGTGCAATATAGGGGAAATTCATATCATAGAGGATTGCATGAAGTGTAAAGAGTGTAAAACGTCTTAGTTATCTGCTGACACAATGGATTTGTAATAGCAAATCTGAAAAGCGTGATCAATCTAAATCTGTACTGTTGCTTAAGATTAAAGCTGCGTATCATTACAGCAGATAATGACATCACCCAGTTGCATTGTTGACTGTGTTCCAGTTAGACATTCAGATAAAATAGCTCTATATATTTCAAAACAGTCAAAACATTTCCAAAGAACAGTTAGATTAAGACACCACACTCCACCGCCAGCAGTGCTCAGATCAGGGAAGTAAGAGGGAGGGGCAGAGCCGACAGAGAAAACCCACAAACGGCAGGTTTAAGTTCATTTTTACGCCCTCTTTACATAAATGAAACAAAATACACCATTCACCATCATTTATCATGCTTGGTATCCGTGTATTCAGTGAACTGCTTCTTTACTAACATGCTGTTTTTTCTTTTAGCTAAAAGATAAGAGCTCTACCGTATTTTTCTTAACTATTAACTATAAGGTGCACCAGATTATAAGGCACATTAGTAAGGATGCCTTCATCAAAGTGAGTGTTGAGTGTGAGGGTGTTGCCATGTTTTCCTTCAAATAAAGGACCTGGGGGAAGTGCCTAAGTAAACAAAACTAATTCCTAAAAAATAAACAAGCAATGTTAATCTAGACACACATCTCTCCTAAAATAAAAAAAATATTTTTTATTTATTTACATTACCGGTAATCTTAGATTTCCAATATTTTGTCTATGGGTTAGTTTTCAGTAAAGTTTCTCCATCACTAAGGCTGGGTGCAGCAGCTTTAGCATTAGTTGCTAACCACAGCGCTAGCGGAACGTAAATGCCGCCCGATAATGCTAGACTTCTGGAATGTGTTCTGGTAAGCCAATGTGCACTGCGGTTAGCGGCTAATGCTAATGCTTATAGTGTTGTACTTCAGCGGAGTGGCTTTACTGCTCCTTAATACCTGACTGGAAGAAATTTAATTAATTACAAAGCCTGCATTAGACAATACAAAAACACAAAAATATATATATAATATATATATATGTTGTTTTTTCTTTCAGGCGATATTTGAAGTGATCTCATCAGAGCACAGCTACCTGCACAGCCTCATGATCCTCATTCGCCTGTTTAAGGACTCTCAGGAGCTCAGCGAGACCATGACCAAGACGGACCACCACCACCTCTTCTCCAACATCGTGGACGTTTGTGAGACCAGTAAAAAGTAAGAGGACTTGACTGACATTAATACAGTACACTAATATGTCCAAGAACAGTAAAGCAGAGGCCTGGGCTGAGGAAGTGTGTGTGTGTGGTCTAACAGGTTGCTACTGTAGTATCAAGTTTGTTTCCTATGGGTGTGTGTTGAATCTGGGTGGTACACCCGTCTAAACCCTAGAGTGTGTATATGAGTGATCTGGATGACAACAGTTGAAAAGTGAAGGCCAAAAATGTTTAACCTTACTTAATTGGCTGCAATACAACTTTTATTCTGTCCAATCCCATGTAAGTAAACAGAGCAGAATTTGGCAGGTGGTGATGAGGTGATACCCAGTTGTGGGATTATGGATGTTGATGGATGGCTAAGTTTGGGCAGGAACATGGTCTCGCCTCACGTCTCTATTGTGCATTCTCTGGCTCTAATTTTCTTTTTTTACTGTGCAAGAGAAAACAAGATGACTACTTCTATTTTGGCCAACTTTTTGCTTCAAAACAACAATCTGGGTGGATAGAATGGCCCTCCCCCGGTCCCCCATTACTCAGCATGATGCTAACCAGTGGGGGTCTCTGTAACTGGCAGTTTGTGCTGTCCTCTATAAGTGTTGCACTTCAATAAATTGGCATTTGTGTGTAAATTGGCAGTTTGTAAACAACCAAAATGACTTGTACTTGGTGTCTGTTGAAACATCTCAGGGGTTAACCTTGCTTCTTTCTGCATTTTCACTGCTGTTTACTCCTGCATGTAATTCATGCTTTATTCTCTGTTTACTGAGGGCTTTGTGTGAAGGCAGATTGTATGCACAGCAGGGTGTTTTCGGAATTTGCAGGTGTTCTCCATTACAAAAGAAACTTTGATGATGTGAACCTGTGTGTAAAATGAGAGTGGCCTAGAGTTTTTTCAGCTCTGCAAGTAATACAGCATTCTCTCATTCCTGAGCCTCAGTAATTACTGTATACTAGGATATCCACATACTTTAATCTGATTTAATGACTTTAATGACTTAATGAATTCAGTTTTATTTATAGCATGAAGATTCATGTCTTTATTCTTCTGCATTATCAGAACTGTGAAAGTTACTGACCTTACTTTTCAGAAAGGAAACCTAAAAGAAATGATTCAGTTCGACAATTATTTAAACACTGACTTGCAAAAAGTTGGAATGTCTCCATTCTGATCATTTATATCATTTTTAAAGGAAGGAATAGGGTTGAAAGATCCTGATCACTGAAGTATCAAAAATGTCATGTTATGTTGTTACTCCACAAGTTCACTATGGACTCTGCTGCATGCATGCATTAGGAATGCCCATGCTGCACTCCTGCTTGCAGTGACAAGTCCTTCATGTCGTGAGTTGTGAGTGTTTTTGTGGCTGTTCGCGCGATTAGCACAGAGGCTAATCAGGCAAGCTACTTATAGACCCATCCACTACTTTCATCCACTCTTCATTTTCCTCCAAACTGTTACGAAACTGTAGGTCACTGTGCTGAAGACTCTCTCTTATGCATTCGCTGTGTCTCCTTTTTTTTCTTTCTTTGTCTCTCCTGTCTCTCTCACACACACACACATAGTGTGCTACGCTAGCATTTGTTTCTTCAGTGCAGAAGACAACACACCCATATCCTACAGGACAGTGCCATGTTCTTTCTGTATTTTAACTTTTATCAGACATGCCAAAAGTTATGGGACACTGCAACACTATACTTGTTTTCTCATGACTATGACTTTGATCATGTCATTGTATGGTGGTGGTCTTTTTATACGAATAAATGTCTGATGTTAATGAGGTATAGTCTAGTCTGTAAAACTCCAGACTCATGCATATCTAATCTAAATGTCAGGATCTTTGCAGGAACATCTGCTGAGTCAAGTCCCTCTCTGTGTAGCCTCCTCTTCCTCCTGTCTTTTTCCATAGCAGGGTATGCAGCTTGTTTAACTTCAGCCGGAGATCTGGTTTGTGTCTTCAGTTCTCGGCTGGTGAGGGTACAGTACTCCATTTACGGCTGGATTTTTCAGAGGATAGCAGTACATGATCTGATCATAAAGGGGTTTCTCAGGGAACAGCTTGGGATCACTCACACTTGTGTAAGTTGTGAGGTGTTATCCTGTGTGTGAGGTTGAACAGCGTGGTCAAAGTGCTCATGGCAAGGTGGGAGTTAGAAGGAGGCCTGATGAATGGTACATTCAGTTTATGAAACTGTACAGTCATTTAAGGTTCCTCGATACACCATGTCATGTATTGCATAGTGGAAAGCAGTGCAGTAACCAGAGGTGTCTGGCAAGAATTGTACATGTGAGCAGATAAGCAACTGCAGGTAGAAATCACTTTAACATTTAATGCAGGAGACAACAGACACAAATCCCACAGGTCAGTGCAGCATTCTTTGGCTTTTAAGAAACATGGCAACGGTAATAGAAAATGATATTTGTTCCTGTACCTTGACTTTCAGCATGTGAGTGTACATATTTGCAATATCTAATTCCTATTTATTTAAATTCAATCAGAGCACCTGAGTGATATTGAATGTCGTTTGGTTCTATGTACTCTTTGTTAGTCAGTTGCATCATAGGTACAGTAGTACTGACTGCCTGAAGTTCAGTGATTTTGAAATCAAGATCACAAGACACACACACACACACACACACACACACACTCACTCATATGCCCTGAGATGGGCACGCGCTCTCGACACACAGGATCACTATCAATTCAGCAGTCCAAATTTAGTGCTGCTGTTCCTGTACGAGGAAGTTCAGGGCCGATTCCGTGCCAGCGGGGCTCGATTAGTTTGAGCAGAGTTTGTGTAAATATTAGCAAGCCCTGAACAAAGGTTGAAGTATGGCAGGCTGACCAAGAATGGGATCGGCACGTGACCAGCAGGGAATTCTGAAAAGTAGGGCTGGACATTTTGTTCACATGAAATAAACGTGATTTATTGATTATTTCAGATGCCAGTCAATCAACCACAGAATGTCTGACATTCAGTATGTGCTTTTTTTTGGCTATAACAGGAAATACTAGATTAACATTGCCAGGTTAACATATGTTAACCTGCAATAATACTCTTGATTAACATTTCTTAGGTGAACCAGCACAAAAGTTAGATGCATCCACATTTTATTTTAATAATTAAAAAAAAAATCTAATTTTTACCCATTTTCTCCCCAATTTACACGGCCAATTACCCAACCCACTCATTAGGACTCCCCCTATCACTAGTAATTCCCCAACACACAAGGAGGGTGAAGACAAGCACATGCTTCCTCCGATACATGTGAAGTCAGACACTGCCTCTTTTCGAGCTGCTGCTGATGTAGCATTGCCAAGCAGCCAGCGCAGCGACTCGGTTCTGATACGTCAGCTCACAGACGTCCTGTGCTGCAGACATTACCCTAGGAGTGATGTGGGGAGAGAGCATCATCTACACACCCAGAGGAAGCAGGGCCAGTTGTGCTCCCTCTGAGCGCCGGCAGCTTGATGGCAAAGCTGCATGAGTGGGGGTTCGAACCTGCGACCTCCCGCTTATAGTGGCAGCGCCTTAGAAATTTATAGTAATTTATTTAAAGCACTTTAAGTGAGGTAAAAAATATTTTTAATATCTCAATATCAACCCCTGTTATTCTCCTAGTCTAACAGACTGATTTTTCAATGGAAATGACTAATGGTTAACTAGTGATGCTAATAGTATGTCCGTTTAGTCTTCAGCAGGTTCTGTGGTTTGATAGTATATCTGGATTGTAGTACATCTGTGTGTATGTTGTTGAACCACAGGATGACTTTTATAGTCGCACCAAAGATTTTATTTGGGAGCACCATTGAGAAATTAGGTTAGACATGTGAGCCCTGTATTACCACCCTTTGAGCTGTCCACTGTGGGTGCACTTTGAGCATACTGGCCATTGTTCATCCTCACTCAATAGATAACACCTCACAACGTATACAGGTGTGGGCATCACACTTGAAACCATGATAAATCTATATATTGCTGTCCAATGACTATTTGTATTTCAGTGTAGAAAACAAAACAATTCATTTAGGGCAACTTACATTTGTTTAACATGTGTTATTCAGTGTTTAACTACATAAATAAAGTGTAATCAGAATCAGATGATCAGTTTATGATGGATGAACTGATTTCCTGCAGAATTGTGATCATTTTGAGTTAGTTTGATGTCAGAGATTCTGAGGCTACAGTAGAGGCAGTGTCACTGACTGACAGTTCTGTGATTGTTCCCAGGTCACTGATTAATGGGGATTATATAAGCACAGTACATGAACTTGTGCTGCGAGTGTCTGCTCTGCAGCAGATCATGACCTCACTGTTAGATAAGCTGTGCTCGTGAATTGCGTGTGTGGGCCTGTGTGTGTTTGTGTTGGATAAATAAAGCTAGGATAATTTATAATTATAGATTCTTACAGTGATCATGCATGAAAACATTATGAATATAAACTTAACATAGTCATACTATGTGTATTCATTTGTAATGCATCATCATGCAGATTATCATAGAATAACTATTATATGTGATAATCAGTAATTAACTGTGATTATCCACATTTTTTGAAAAGCTGAGTTAAATTGCACCGACCACACCCAGGAATGTTTAATCTGTTGAATAAATGAAGGACATAAATAGACAAAATGAAGCAGGATAAAATATCTCAAAAAGCAGCACATTATGCCCAAATCTGAAGAAATTCAAAAACAGTTTTTGCTGCCATGGGTGGCACAACCAAGTTTTTAGGTTTAGGGGGCAACTTAAGATCATGAGTTTCTTTGATTTTACCAAATTGAAAACCTGGAATATAATCAAGATGAAGATGAATGATCACAAGCCATCAAAGCAAGCTGAACTGCTTGAATTTTTGCACCAGGAGTAAAGGCATCTATCCAAAAGCAGTGTGTAAGACTGGTGGAGGAGAATATGCCAAGATGCATGAAAACTGTGATTAAAAACCAGGATTATTCCACCAAATATTAATCTCTGAATTCTTAAAAATGAATATCAACTTGTTTTCTTTGCATTATTTGTTGTTTTAGCCATTTTGTCATGCAAATAAATTATGCTCCAAATTACTATTTCTTTTTGGAATTGGGAGAAATGGTGTCAGTAGTTTATAGAAGAAAACAATAATGTTCATTTTACTCAAACATATACTTATAAATAGCAAAATCAGAGAAACAGATTTAGGAACTGAAGTGATCTCTAAATTTTTTTTCCAGAACTGTGTATTCTAGTCCATTAATAAATGAGGACTTCTACATTTTATTTATTTATTTTTTTTCTGAGGGCCGGTGCAGCCTCTATTCTTTCTGTCTGACAATAGAGATTATTAGATTTGACTCAGTTTTGACAAATTGTTTTTACTTTAGTTAAAACAGACCACTTCAGTCAAACAAAAGGAAGAGTTGAACAAATGGTATGTATGTTTATACAGTGTGTGTCTGGTAGTGTATACTAGGTGTATGTGTATTACTTCTGTCTGCACTCATGCAGATCTTGTTGCACTGGAGCACATATGCATACACAGACACACACACACACACGCGCACATGCCCATTCGCACAGTGATGAGTGACGGTTCTGCTGAATGCCCCATTGACCCTGTGGAAGAGGACAGGGCTGATATTGTGTTTTGGGGAGACGATGATGCTGTCACCGGCTGCACTCGCCCCGCTCTGCTCGATATGTGGGAAATGACAGCGCTTAACTGGAAATCATGTGACCCTGAAAAGCGGGAACACTCTCTTCCATTCGGAGCTGAAGCCGGGCTGGTTCTCATTAACTGGCTGAGGGGGCTGAAAATAGCCTGAGAGTTCTGACTGAAGACAGGAACTGGGTGGGCTGGAGCCCAAAGATCGTCTGCTGGGTTCCACTGAGCCATTCCTGTGATAAAAGATTTATTACACTATTCAGCATGGAGACGGATACTCTGATGGAAAGACGATTCATGCCGAAACTTTGGGCACTTGAAGAGTGGCATAAAACTTTTGGATACCATGCCTCAGAAATGTAGAAACTTATAGATTTACTGTCTGAGAAAAATTACACACAGCATTTTCTGTTTTCCACTAAATTCAGTGATGCTCTGATCTTTTTAATCCCATCCAGATACACATCCCAACACACGTTCCCCTAATAAACTAATCAAATCCATATAGAGCTGTGGGTGGTCCGGGTGGGAATTAAATCACAGCCTGGTCTTGGACTATGCTTGGACTAGGCTTAATCATTGTCCAGGAAACCATGATGATATGATGCCAAGTTTATTGCCGAATAACTTCACAGCTTACTCGGAAGAAAGCACAACGACGATACGGTTCCGATACATCAGCTCACAGACGCCTTGTACTGATCGACATCATAATTTGGTAGGATGAAGGGAGAAGAGAGCACCATCTACCCACACAGAAAAATTCGGGATTCGAACCAGCGATCTCAAAATCATAGTGGCACCGCCTTAGAGCGCCAAGTCACACAGTTCCTAATAAACTATAAAGTAGTGAGGTTTGAGCTTCCAGTACATATTATCATGATTTGGCATGAGCTGGAGCTTCACATAATGAAGGAAAAGCAGCAACTATTATTCAGCACCTCCAGAAACTCCTTCAAGGCACTGAGAAAATTATTCCAGGTGACTCTTGCTCATGAAGACACTGAGATTAAAATACATCAAACATAAATGTGCTACATAGAAGAATCTAAAGTATGAACTAAATGTATAAAATTTCTAAAAAAATATATAAAATTTACAATGTAAAAAAAAAACATCAAAAGAATGAAAGCACATTGAATGAGAAGAGGCGTGTCCACACTTGTCACTTGTACTGTACACAGCATACTTTACCACAATCGGCATGTCTTGGCATAAATACATTTGACATAAGAAGAAAATGATGCACATTTGATTTACTGACTGTGGCTTTAGGCGAGGTGGTCCCTGCACTGTTTTCCAGGGGAAAATGAGCCTTGTTTCTCGACAGCCCTCGCTAAACTGGTTTTATGAGTGTAAAAGAACTTCTTTATTTGGTACAATTGTCGTATTCCGGTCCACGATTACATCATTGCAATTTCACAAGAGCAGGAGTGTTTTTTTTTTTTGCCCTGTGGGTAAACTGTTGCTGTATGTGCGTGTCTGTGAGTCTGTGTTTCCCGTTTAGATTCAGATTGAGGGAGATGTTCAAAACCTGTTGGGAACATGAGCACATGTTCCTACAGAAGCTGCAGAATGCATAATGTATGAAGTCTGGACACACACTCAGCCATGTGTCTACTACAGTATGCGTTCAGACATCTTTGGCACACACACAGACCCCGCTGTGTGTCCAAGAACATTATGTCCACTTCCGTGGTCACGCACAAGTGATGAGAGCGTTTGTGTGTGCGTTAAAGGAGATATTCTCTCATGTTTTCATGTTATCTAGTCTAGGTCTCTTTCCCTCTCTCTCTCTCTCTCTCTCTTTTTCTTTCTGTAGACACACATCAGTAGTGATGCTAAGTCTGACAGTTAGATCTTCACTTCATCTTCACAGCAGTTAGAAGTTCACTTTCTGATTTTTAAATTATTTTTTGTTTAAATGATCACTATATATGTTGGTATTGTGCATAAGGTTTAATCATAAGGCTGAAATATACCACAGCATGTCAAAAAATATTCACAAATACTCTGAATTTAAATGTATATATGGCAGAAATATATACCTGGACTACAGGTATGCTCCAACAAGCTGCAAAATTCAATTAAAAAGTAAGCTGCTACTTTTGTAATCACTTTAGTCTGTAAAGTTTCTGATAAACTTCAACTCATTTCTGAAAATCTGAAGCAGGTGCCCGATTTAAATGGTTTATTTACTTGCTTTACTTACATTACTTACAACCACTTTTCAGTGTTTTCAGACTAAAATATCTCCAAAAAAACGACATTTGATTTCTCAAAAGCTACAGCTTATGCTATTTCCTTACTGAGGCTTTGTCTGCTGCGGTTCATAGTAAGATGTGGACTGGAATATGGATCAGTGACATGTCTCTGTTATATTACGGCAGGTTAAGGTCCAGTGCAAATTGTAGCTTGGAATCTGGATAAGTACCATATTTTTCGGATTATAAGGTGCACTATCAATAAACATATATTTTCTGGTCTATTTTCATACATAAGGCACACCGGATTATAATGCACATCAAGAAATACTAGTAAGGATTCCTACATTGAAGTGAGCATCGATGTTTCCCTTCTAATGGGGAAGCTGGGCAAAGAGCCTAAGTAAACAAAACTGTAAATTCTAAAAAAAAAAAACAATTACTTTCAAAAGTCTAAGAATTGCTGGATGTTAATCTACACAGATTTTCCTCTTTAAAAAAATCTTATATTTGGGTAAGTAAAGCGCTTCCGTTTTTTACAGTAAGCTTAGATTTCCAGATTTTCTGTAAGGGTATGTTTTCAGTGAAGTTTTCAGTTCAGTTCAAAAGTGCTTTATTGGCATGAATGTTACAATCAACACTATTGCCAAAGCATAAAACTGAAAAAAAAAAATAATAATAATAATAATTAATAATAATAATTAATTAAAAGATAGATTACATACATATAATTACAACAACAACAGAACTTATTGTTATTTACAGGATTAACACTTATAATTATTATTAGTGATAATTCAAATAGAATGAAATGAGAGTGTGGATACTTTATAAATGTGTAATAATAAGCAGTAAATCATTAATATTAGAAATAAGTTATAGTAATTTATATTGTGTGGTTTTGTCCACACTGGTTTTCCCTCAGGTTGTGACAGTCTGTAACATATCGAGCTGCCTGAGTGAAGTTTCTCCAGCACTAAAGCTAGGTGCAGCAGCATTAGCTGGTAACCTCAGCGCTAGCGGAACGTAAATACGGCCTGATAGCTCTAAACTAAGGAACCCCGAGTGTTTCAGTAACCCAGGCTGCTATGAGCTACTGATTCATCCCTAGCTTGTTTTAATACAATAGAGACTACAGTCCAATATACTTTTTTTATATAATTTTAATTCTGATTTTTCCCCATTTTTTTCCCAATTTGAATATCCAATTGTCCCACCCCTTTATGTGTCCCCAGCACCGGTGACGCCCGTGACCCTTGGAGGATGCGGACGAGCACACGCCTCCTCCGACATGTGTGAAGTCAATCACCCCTTTTTTTCGAGCTGCTGCTGATGAATCATTGCCTGAGCAGCTAGCGCACTCAGAGGAAAGCACAGCGGCTAGGTTCCGATTCATCCGCTCACAGACGCCTCGTGCCGCCCAGCCCGTGTGGTGGGGAGAGAGCGCCATCTACCCACTCCAGAGGGAGCAGAGCCAATTTTGCTCCCTCTAAGCACCGGCAGCTGATGGCAAAGCTGCATGAGTGGGGGTTCGAACCTGAGACCTCCCTCTAGTCCAATATACTTACCTCTGAAAGGCGAAAGAGCTAGCGCTGAGGTTAGCGGCTAATGCTAATGCTGCTGCACCCAGCCTTAGTGCTGGGAAAACTTTACTGAAAACTCACCCGTTTAACTCTGTACTTCTGCAGCATTGCTGTACTGCTTCTTAATACCTGACTGGTAGAATTCATAGACGAGGCGCACCGGATTATAAGGAGCACTGACGATTTTATATGCGCAGTATAGTCTGAAAAATACAGTTAATTGATTGGCCCTGTCTGTCCGATATCTGACCTTAGACTGAGGACCTTAGGTTTGGTTCTCTAGTTGAGTCAACAGACTCAAACTTTTAATTGAGACAAAACCTTTATAGTATTTATAGTAAAAAACTTGATTTGATTTTAACTACAAATCTTTAGTGTAGACCCTGCATCTGCAGTGTGCAGAAGGCAACGGTGGAGCCAGACCACTGGACAGGCAACTGGACAGGACCAGTCTGGTGGTAAAGGGCAGAATGGAGAGGAGACATAAATTGACCACTTTTAAAAGCAGGAATACAGGTGTAATTAGAGGTGTTTTAAAGACAGGTGGAAGTGATTGGTGATTGGTTAAAGTATGGTGATGTAGAGTAAGAGTCTCCTAAGCGGAACTACGCTTAGTTTACATTTCTACGAGCGTGTATGAGCCGTGAAGTCAGACGAGACAGAGAGAGCCTGGGGACAGAGCAACAGGGTCAGACTCATTAATGCTGAGCTTACCGGCACTTTACTGCATTTCTATACATTTGTAATGCAGCTCGCAGGTATCTGGCATCGTGCCCTGAACCAGTAAAAAATAATGAACTCGCCACCGGTGAGGAAAATGTAACATGGGTGGAGGTGAATTTTAATGTGATGAATCAACTGCTTGTGTTTTAAAGTGCTACAAAACAATAATGCTAGTGTTTTTAGCTCTTTTTCAGGGCTATACCCCACCACCACACCCACCAGCAACATCAATGAGAGCTTATTTTTGATTTTCTATATATTGTGCTATGGTGTAAAGCCCTTAGCATACTTCCTGTGGAGACCGTGTTTGCCTGGCTTTAGCAAACAATGCAACATGATTGTGGAAAGTAAAACTGAACAAGAACAGATATTGTTCAGATGCTTTGCTCACTGTGTTGCGCTCATAAAAAAATTGGAAAAACTCCATGTACAAAGACATTAAATTAAGTAAAAAGGTTTTGTCCAATGTAGTCAGATAAAGCATATGGTTTTGTATGCTTGGCCACACGACCAACAAAGCTAGCTGGAAATAGTTGGTGGATTAGCGTTCTAGTTATGTTAATAATACTGCTGTCAATGTTAATCTGGAACCTTTAACACATGGATTTTTTTTTTTTTAATGCAAATTAAGCACATTAATCTCATTTACAAGCCTGTTGGTGTATTAGCAGTTTTATTTGGCGATGTAAACACAGCCTCACTACTGTTGAGTTCTAAAGGTAGATTCCTTTTTTATTCATGGTAAAATATGAATTGATCCTCTTGTCTTCACCCTCCTGGTGTTGGGGAGAAAATGGGGAAAAAATGTAAATACATTATAAAAAAAAAAAAAATACAGGGAAATACCAGCCTTTTTTTATCATGATTTTAATCATAATCACAGAATGTGATTTAAAGTGTGCTCATCATTAAAGTAATGGTACTAAATAAATGGGGTGTTGTAAATTTCTTTTATGACGAATTGTGAATATACTCTTTAAGTATGTCATTTTGGACTGACATTTAGAGAACGTGAGAAGAGATTTAAAGTCTCTTCAGACAGAGAAATGTGGAGTGACAGAGTTGTTGCTGTTTAAATCGTTGTACTCTGTGTCTAAGAATAAGTGCTGCAGGGTGTTCAAGAAATTCCTCATAAACTATCAGATTAGATCAGAGAGAAAAAGAGAGAGAGAGGCTGTAAACAAGTGCATCTTCAATTTTAGCATCTGTCTATAATTGTGTCTAAACTCTATTTTAAACTGTATGGACAAAAGTATTGGGACACTTTGTTTATTGTTCTTTCTTAATTAAGGGTATTAAAATGTGATTATACTGCTTTACTGCTTTTAGTGTGCATTAGTGTGGTTTAAGTGTTTTGAATCACCCCAAAAGTTTTAGGCTACGTTCACATTACCAGGCTTAAGTGACTCAGATCTGATGTTTTGCTTAATGTGGCTCATATCTGATATTTTCATGGCTGTGTGAACGTGCCAAATCAGATTTTTTCAAATCAGATTTGAGTCACTTTCATATGTAGTGCTAAATCGGATACGTATCCGATCCATTGACACACGACTGTGAACAGTCAAATCAGAATTCATGCTTCTTTTTGCTGTAATGAATGCGCTACGTGCTTATCTGTTGTATCCACATATCTCTTGGTGCAGCTGTGAATCTATAACTGCAAAAAAAAACAGCAAAAGCAAACCACCTGGCCTTTTTTCACCTCCTCGACCTGAACATGAACTTTAGACCAGCTGTTTTCTCTCCACTCCAGCAAAAGATGCTCCACATATGAGCTGCTACTCATACATTTTCCTTTATAAAACTATGAGTCGTCTCTCAAATATAGCGTTTTTTTTGTTTGTGAAGAGGGTGACGTTTATACAGGTATCAATGTGCGCCTGTGAGACGTTACAGGAACAGATTTGTTCACATTACATTATTCAGATGCAGATCACTTAGACACAGATACATTTGTGAATGTGAACCATCAGGATAGCCAAATCCGATCTGAGCAAAAAATTCGATTTGAGCAATGCGGCTTGTAATGTGAACCTAGCCGTCGTTGAAGCTTAATCATTCCGGAGAACCTAGTTCCTCTGCTCCACAGCTCAATACTGGCAGCCGGGCTTTATATCCCATTTAACTCACACCTGGCACTAGGCATTAAAAGATACAGTAGGTTTATGTTTATTATTATATCCACTCCAGAGAGTCCAGTTCTTTTGGCAGTTCTTCTCTTCAGAGACTAGACTAGACATGCTGTGTGTTTTTGTGTGTTGCTGAATGCATTCATTAGAATGGATGTATTATAAATTATTCGTGTGTGTATGAGTGTGGGTTTTCATGCACCTGCATATTCTGGATGGAATTTAACCCACATCCTGAATGATTTAATGTGTGTGCATGTGTCGGTGTGTGTGCCTGTTTTCTGTCTTGTGAAATAAATGATGAAATGACCATTCACTCCTCTGGTCCAGCAGTCTTTCTCCAGTCAACTTAATCACTCAACACAAAAACAACGTATTTACTACTAATAGTTTTCATTAAACTGTGTGTGTGTGTGTGTGTGTGTGTATGAGAGAGAGCACGAGTTCACAGTCAGCAGAAGCCTGAGAGACTGGTCCAGGCACATACCTCATCCTCATTGGCAGTGCAGGACTGGCGTGCATGTTTTTTCTGTTTTTTTTTTTTTTCTTCATTTTTTTTTAAGTATGTGTGTTTGTTACTGTCTGTATTCTCAACAGCCGACTATTAAAAAAGAGTCAGACAAACAGTTACTGTTATTACTCAGCAACGTGTGTGTAGTGTGTGTGTGTGTGTGTGTGTGTGTGTGTGTGTGTAGTGTGTGTGTGAGTGTGTGTGGGCGGGTGTTGGACATTCAGTAACACATTTGTTGGACAGCAGAGCTGTTATTGCTTTGCCTCAGTTGTTGGAAATCCAAGATCTTTCTCTCTCTCTCTCTCTCTCTCTCTTTCTCTTTCTCTCTTTCTTTCTCTCTGTCTTTCTCTCTTTCTATCTCTGTTTCTTTCTCTCTTTCTTTCTCTCTGTGTCTTTCTCTCTTTCTATCTTTCTCTGTTTCTTTCTCTCTTTCTTTTTCACTATCTATCTATCTATCTATCTATCTATCTATCTATCTATCTATCTATCTATCTATCTATCTATCTATCTATCTATCTATCTATCTATCTATCTATCTATCTATCTATCTATCTATCTATCTATTCATCTGTCTAAAGTCACTATCTATCTATCTATCTATCTATCTATCTATCTATCTATCTATCTATCTATCTATCTATCTATCTATCTATCTATCTATCTATCTATCTATCTATCTATCTATCTATCTATCTATCTATCTATCTATCTATCTATCTATCTATCTATCTATCTATCTTATGATGATTGCTCATAATGGGTCTGAGTTCAGTAGTGATGTCATGGTCAATGTTTCTCCTGAAAGTTATTGTGGTGGCATAATGATCCTGAATTCTGCAGTGATTTTTAAGCTGTGTTTATCAATCTTCCTGAGAATGATTGTGATGTCATAATGATTCTGAATTTAGAAGTAATGTCCTTTGTATTTAGTATCTCTTTTCAAAGTTAGTTACTAGTTCAGTAGTGATGTCATGGTCAATGTTTCTCCTGAGAGTGATTGTGGTGTTATAATGAGTCTGAATTTAGCAGTAGTGTCCTTTGAGTTCAATGTTCCTCCTGAGAGTTATTTTGATGTCATAATCTTTATGTATTCTGCAGTGATTTTGATGCTGTGATGCAGGTGTTCTTTTTGAGAGTGATTATGGGGCTGAATTCAGCAGTGATGTCATGTTCAGTGTTGTTCCTGAGAGTGTCATAATGTCATAATGATTGCAGCAATTTTGATGCTGCGTTCAGTGATCTTCCTGAGAGTGATTGTGATGTCAAAATGCATAATAATAAACTGCCTGGCCAAAAATATTTTGTTGGATATTTAGATAAGCTTCTACAGTGTCTCAAGATTTATTTGAATCCAGTCCTGCATTCATTTTTACCAATATCTTGAATTCATGATGACCACTGCAAAAAGCCTTCTCCAGCACATCTCAAAGATTCTCAATGAGGTTAAGGTCTGGACTCTGTGGTGAACAATCCATATGTGAAAATGATCTCATGCTCTCTGAACCACTCTTTCACTATTCCAGCCGCATGAATCCTGGAATTATCATCTTGGAATATGGCCGTGTCATCAGGGAAAAAAAGATCCATTGATCCAGGAGTAACCTGGTCTATATTCAGTATATTCAGGTAGTCAGCTGACCTCATTCTTTCAGCACATACTGTTGCTGAACCTAGACCTGCAGACCAACTGCAGCATCAACCCCACATCATTTGCTTACTTAAATCCAGGTAGTGACTTTTTTTTGGCCAGACAGTGTATTCTCTTTACTGTTTGTGAGTGCATATTTGGACATTTGTGTCAGCAATGGTTGGAATTTAAAAAATGGTAATTCATGGTGAAGAAAATAGGTATCTTATGGAAGCTGCACAAAATAAACTAATATTAGAGTTGTTATTGTGTTTTTTTGGGTTTATTTAAGAAAAGCTGATACTGGAATAGTCTGGTTCAGATGCCTTCAGCTGAATGATTTCAGCATTCCTTTCTAATGAGGCTCGCTAGTCCATTCAGCTGGTTGTGCTCAGCAGTTGTCCTGCAGTAAACCCGTGTCCTTCAGTAACACAGAGGCTCTGGAACACCTTTTAGGAAGGCCGTAGGGTTGCGACCCCAGCGGGGACATTCCGTATTTTACCTCCCTGACATCATCACCTCCAGAAATAACTGCCAGGTCTGGCCGGTCTGAGGGTCCGGAGCGAGGTGATGGAACCGGAGGTCATAGCAGGTTCCTCCACAGATGGTTCTGCAGTGTTTCCTCTGCAGCACCGTGCAGCAAAGACTGTTCAGGAACCCCATGGAGGGTTGTAATCCCACACAGCTGTGTGTCCGCTTAGGAAACACCTCACCTTGTGGAAGTGTGTGTGTGTGTTTGTGCAGGTGTTTGTTTTTAATGTTTTGTGGGGACCAATTGTCAGTTCACTTCAGCTCAACTGTCTTGTCATTATACATGGTATGTCATTAATGTTGGGTTGTAACTTGTACAATACTATTACAGTAAAACACTGTATTAAAAAGGCTTATTTTCAGTGTAAAATAATGGACAATAGTGCAAAAAACAACAGAATAGACTCAAATTCAAGTGGGATGCACTTTTTTGTGCTCAGAATGTTAAAAAAAACATTTTTCTGGTGCCAATCAGGATTAGTTAGTTAACCAAACTTAAGTGTGGTTTCTAAGATTGTATATGTTGTGTACCTCAGTCACATGGTTTCACAAGTTAGTGAAAGTCCTCACAAACACAATAACAGTGTGGAAAGAGATGTGTGATCCTGCTGTACCATATTGGATGACAGTTTAGGGCCTTTTGGGACTTCCTGTGCAATGAGGTGGCCGTATGGGAGCTTCCTGTCTTTGTGTGAATGTGTGTCAGTGAGTTTGTGGCTGAAACTGGTCAAAAGTAGAATTTTATAATTCTATAATTCAATAACATTGGAGTTGTAAAGGTTCCGTGAGGATGTCCTGCAATAATCCAAGAGCTGAGTCAGTGCCGAGCACTCAAAACCTGAGGGAAACGGCAAAACAACAGCAATCGGCCCTTTAATCAGGCATTTAAATGGCTTTTTAAAAGGCAAATTAGAGCGTTTTTTTCTGGGATTAAAAGCGTGAATTCAGCTGTAACTGGAAATATCTGCACAAAACTGTGCTGGACTGAGGTGTATCGCCATGCCGTTAAGTCGTGTTTACTCCTGCCCCCCCCACCCCCCCCCCCCCCCCCCCCCCGAGCTTCTCAGGCAGCAGCAGCCTGTCACTCACACAGAGACAGCGCTGTGTATCTACTTCTAGTGTCAAGAATCAAACATTGCTGTTTTGATTTAATTGCCTTAAGTGGCATCGCACGTTCTGCGATGCAACTATTGCGCATGCACACATCGCGATGCCGATGCTTATATGATATATTGTGCAGCCCTAATGTGGTTGGTGTGGCGCAGTGGATAACACCACTGCTTGCTTGTGAGCTAACACACCATGTGGGAGACTGGGGTTCAATTCTTGGTCTGGTTGAGTATGCTTGGCCAAACTCAACCGTAATAGAAACAACCATGTAAGTTGCACTGGATAGATAAGTGCATCAGCTAAATGCTATAAATTGATTCTAACACAGCTCCTGCAGATTTTGCTGTAGGGATGAAGTGTTGAAGCATTTTGTAGCATCTCACACATTTTTTAAATTCTGGTTTAAATCTAGAAATGTGTTTGGCCATGGCATAGCATCTGTGACCTTCTTCAAGGCAAGCTCTTGAGACGTCAGCAGTGTGCGGACGAGCATGTATCTATTTAACATCTCTCTCTCTCTTTCTCTCTCCTTTCCCCCACTCTGTAGGTTCTTTAAAGAGCTGGAAGACAGACACCAGCAGAACATTGTGATCGATGACATCAGCGACATCGTGATCAGACACGCCCAGTCCAACTTTGAGCCCTATGTGACGTACTGCTCTAACGAGGTGTATCAGCAGAGAACACTGCAGAGGCTGCTGTGAGTATGGAGTCATATTTGAAACTTTGGCCCAGTTATTACAGTTTGACACTAAAGGTACTGTGCTACACAGAAAGTATTGATCACAGTGGAGCCAGTATCTGTTTTTTTGTTTCTTTTTTTAATACATGTCACCTCAGTAACAGTTAAAAGAGACATCTTAGCCTGCCTTATGTCTTAGCGTGCAGTATAGATGATACAATTTTTTTTTCTATTTGGAGAGCTTAGGGGACTTTTAAAATATTGCAGAGAATCTGGTGATACAATCTATATCACAATACAGGACTTGCAGTTGTTTAAATAACATTTTAGGAAACCTTTCCTGTTGGGGGTGTAACGATGAACTCTGCTCACAATTTGATTCGATTTACGATTCTGGATTCACGATTAGATTCAAACTAATTTTGAATAATAAAAAATAGAGATACTTTTTCTTCTCCTTTTATTTTTTAAGTATATAAACAATAAAAAATGCACCTTATAAACCTATAAATGCTTCCTGTACTGATCTATGCGTGAACTACTAAATCTACTGTGCTGTTTTATTTCTCAGTTAATCACTTTATTACGCTATTTATTTAGGCGATCTGCAGTGAAAATATAATTTTCTAAGTGGACAGCAACAAAGGAAATATCTGAAACTCATTACTCATTATTAGTTCTTTTTATTTTGTATTTTTACTAAATTATTTCTGTTTTTTTTGTGACTTTTTATTTTAATTTGCCTGCACTTTTTACACTACATTAGTGGGAATCTGTCATCCTTTTTGTCGTTCCACTCCCCACATAGAGAATAGGGAAAAAGTGCTTGTGTGATCAGCTTCAGTCAAAAATGACGGACACATCCTCTTCCTTTTGCTTACGCCCACTTACGGAACCTCTGTAGTTCTAAAAATGTAAATGCATAACATTTCAAAAACAGAAAATGGAATTAAATATTCCCACAATGCACATCAATGTCAAAGTTTTGCATCATTAATGCTTTGTTACACCACTAATTTTATGGTATAAAACACAATATCATATTTAGAAATTCTGAGTAAAATTAATAAAATGTACTTGTATCCAATCAGTTCAATGGGATCTAACAGCAGAGTACAACATTGATATCTAGTGCTTAATTTATTTACAGTGGCCATAAGCGAAACTGTTGATAGGCTCTGGAAGAGTCACTCTGGCTTTTCCTTATGAAAAACTTATAACACAACCTGCTTGCCTTCTGTACTCTCTCTCTCTCTCACACACACACACACACACCCAATTACTCATAAGAACCTTTATCTACTTTCATGACTGATTATGAAACGATCTCTGTTAGTCATCAGTACTGCCTGACTTCTGACCTTTCAGTTCTGCAGAGATCACCACTTTCTCCAGCTCCTGCTGTTAATCATCTACTACTGAATAGAAGGACACAATAGTCCTGTTAAAACCACGACTGTACTGAACATATTAACAATCAATTTCATACTTGAATAATTAAATAAAAGCCCTTCCAGTGAATATCAATATATTGACTGTTTTTATTTTAGGAGAAATCTTTTATTCTTTCTTTTTATTTTTAGTTTGAGAACAGGTCCTTTACTTAGAATTACTTTTCCTAAAAATGAGAAATAGTTGATTTATAATTATTCATTGAATGAGCTCAGTTGTAAAGATGTAGAATACTATGCTCATGTAAAAGATCACTGAGCATTCATGTTTAATTTTCATTATGTAAAAGATCTTCATTTGTGAGTAGCAGCTAAATATAATTTTAGTGTTTAGTGAGCTTTACACTGACATGCCGGAACTTAAATAGTTAGTAGGTGTTTCCAAACCACCCCCTGATGTAACACTTCATGAACAATTTACATACTCTTTTACCATGACCCTTAAAAATCACACAAACTAAGTTGTTTTAAGAACATCTGCAGATGTTTCCTTGCAGAGGCTTCATGTGTTCAGTGCTGGTGTTCTCCCAGGTCTTGCACAATCAATCAGTTCCTCATTTTCTCATTTTCTCTGTTTTTAACTTTTAAGTTTTATGATTTCCATAATTTTTAACAGAAAGTCCTTTTTTCACTTATTTTCATTTGTCTTTTTCCAACTTGTACATAATGGTTGATTTAACAGGAAATCCCAGAAAGTGCTAAAACAAGATGTAAAACAAGGGAAATCACAGCTAAAGGCAATAAAAGCAGAACATTAAAACAAGGCAATGTATTAATTCTCTTCCCATGTCTTCTGTAACTTGTCCTCTACAGAAGTAAAAATCCATCCTTTAAGGAGGTCCTGAATCGTATTGAAACCCACTCTGACTGCCGGAATCTCCCCATGTGCTCTTTCCTGATCCTGCCCATGCAGAGGGTGACACGCCTTCCTCTGCTTGTGGATGTAAGTAGTGGCCATGTTTTCTTATCACATCTTAAACCTGTGTTTAGAATCCAGTTATGATACTATCATGCTATTTCATAGACCTGCACAACAAACATATATATATATATATATATATATATATATATATACACTGTGGAAAAAATGAAGAGACCACTTCAGTTTCTGAATCAGTTTCTCTGATTTTGCTATTTACAGGTATATGTTTGAGTAAAATGAACATTATTGTTTTATTCTATAAACTATAAACTTTGGATTTCTTCCAAATTCCAAATAAAAATATTGTCATTTATAGAGCATTTATTTGCAGAAAATGAAAAATGGCTGACATAACAAAAAGATGCAGAGCTTTCAGACCTCAAATAATGCAAAGAAAACAAGTTCATATTCATACAGTTTTAAGAGTTCAGTAATCAATATTTGGTTGAATAACCCTGGTTTTTAATCACAGTTTTTCATGCATCTTGGCATGTTCTTCTCCACCAGTCTTACACACTGCTTTTGGATAACTTTATGCCTTTACTCCTGGTGCAAAGATTCAAGCAGTTCAGTTTGGTTTGATGGCTTGGTATTATCCATCTCCCTCTTGATTATTTTCCAGAGGTTTTCAATTTGGTAAAATCAAAGAAACTCATCATTTTAAAGTGGTCTCTTTTTTTCCCAGAGCTGTGTATATTACCACTCTTCCACTCTCACACACAACTGCTTTCCCTCCCAGCACCCTGTTTTCACCTTCAGTTTGGTGTGTGGTAATTAGTAGATTGGATAAAGCCACTGCCGTCTTTGTGACTCTAGTGCTGTGACCTGGAGGACTTCCTGTTGCGTAACTCCACAATTTAAGTTAATTAAGCCTCCCGCTTTTCCATTTGTTTTTCTTTCTCTCTCTCTCTTCCTCATTACTTCATTACACTTGGCTTATTTGCTTTCTGCGTCCCTTACTGTGTCTCATTTGATCAAAGGGATTATTTTTTGGGTTGTTTGAGTTCAGTGTGTAGTATTGTACGTATCTGTGATTGTTAGTGTTTATAGTTTACTGAAATGATACTCCTGAATCATGCATTTTTATTGTATTTTTTCTTTTCTTTCAATTGTTCTTCGAGAACTCCATACATTAAGTGGCTGCCACTTGAAAAGGGGGAGTGTTGTTTGAAGAACATTAAGGAACATTAAGTATGGCCTACAAAGAGCCAGTTCTCAGCCTTTGGCATCATATCTCATCTCTCACTCTCTTTGCTCGCTTTGTCTTTCTCTGTTTGTGTGTCCCCTGAGCTTTGTCATGGGTTTTTGAGGTCGGGGAAAGTGGAATGGAACAGCTTGACTGTTTCATAGGCTGAGAAAGTTTGGTTTGGGCTTTCTCCATCATCCCCCTCATCCTCCCTATTTTATCCGCTGCAATAGGATTGGAACAATCAGCGATGCTCAAGAGAGAGTTTTAAACGAACCATGCTATGATGTTTCATAGCAATGTCTTTACAAAAAGAGAAGCATTATGTAAGAATTATACTTTAAATCATGTAAATCATGCTTTGAGGGTAAATCCTGCCTTGTAGCCCACATGCATTTCTGAAGCTGAGAGAAATACAGGATCATCACTGAATGTGAGAAGCAGCATTTGGACTGGGCCAGTAGAGTAATATTACAGGATTTTACACGAATGTGCTGTTGGTTATGCAACATTACACAGTTTTGGCAAGCTCTGTCCTGTCCACTTCACCAAGTTACATTTAATAAGTGCATTTAGTAGCAGCCTTGAGTGGCAATGACCGATGCCACAGATTCCCACTGTTTACCATATTTTTCGCTGTATAAGTCAAATTTAAAATCCTTTAATTTTTTTAAAAATCAACAGTGCACCATATAATCCAGTGCACCTTATGTATGAATTCTATCACTCAGGTTATAAGGAGCAGTAAAGCCACTCTGCTGACGTACAGCTTTATACAGGAGTTTCAGTTTACTTCTCCAGCAGTATTAGCATTAGCTTCTAAACGTGCTAAGCGCTAGCTCTTTTGCTGTTTAGAGGTGAGTATTATACACCCTGTAGCCTTCTGCTAACCCCGGCTAGCACTGCTGGAGTAGCATTTGCTTTACCCACTAACTGCACTAAGCACTAGCTCTTTTGCTTTTGCTATTATTGGCCTGTAGCCTGTTGCTAACCCCACTTGGACTGCTGGAGCAGCATTAGCATTACCCGCTAGCAATTAGTTGCTAATGTTAAATCTCCATCTTTATTGGAAATCTGGAATGTGGTATGACTCATCTGAATTTGTTTTTATTTAATTATTTTTTAGCTTAGCTTTTGACCTGCTGAATTAGAAGCAAAACATGGCATGGCGACACCCCTGTTCCTGATTAGAGTCATATAAAATGCTCCTTACAATCCGGTGCACCTTATGTACAAAAATAGACCAAAAAATAGTTGTTGATTGATAGTGCACCTTATAGTGCCAAAAATACAGTAAAAATCAATGTTAGAAATTTTTTTTATTATTATTTTTTATTATTTCTGATTGCTGTGTTTCTATTGCCACAAAAAAAAAACTATTAGTACAAACTTAGTTTCAGTATATGATAAATAAATATCTGAATTCATAGTCAACTAAGTATTTAGATTAGGTCTCAAGTTGTGGTATCTGTATTAAAAGAGAAAATATGGTGTTAGTGTGTTCTGTATAATTATTATGTTCTTTTTCTTGTAGACCATTTGCCAGAAGACACCAAAAGACTCTCCCCAGTATGAGGAATGTAAAAAAGCTCTTCACTGCGTCAGCAAGGTAAAGCAGCGCACCTTACTTCACCTTATCTCCTGATACCATGTGATTTTTAAATCAGTTATGGCATTTGTGGCTTTTGTGTTTGTGTGCAGCTCGTTAGGAAGTGTAACGAGGGAGCTCGTAAGATGGAGCGGACGGAGATGATGTACACCATCAACTCACAGCTGGAGTTTAAGATTAAGGTGAGTGAGACATGGCCAAATCCACTGCAAAAGTCTTAATTTATTTAAGAAAAAAAGGTTTTTATATTCAGCCACCGGTCACACAACTTCTGGTTAATATTTAGTGCACACTGTTGGCATGCAGAACCCTGTTCCGGTAGTTTTGTGGCTAATGTAGTTCACTACTGTTCAAATGCACAAAATAACTATAACCAAATACATAGCATTTATTTATTTATTCCATACTTTACAAAAGCCTAATTCCAACATTCTTAAGCAAATGTTGACCTCAGCATTTCCCAACATTCACCTCAACTCTGATCCCAAATTTACCCAACACTGATCCCAATATTCTCAATTTAACAGTAATATGAGCACTTCCAAACACGTTCCAGTGTTTAACAAGCATTGATTACATTATTCTTTACCAAGAACTGATCCCAACATTCTTCAGCAAACACTGACCTCAACATTCTCCAATGCTGAACTCCACATTCCCCAAATTTGATCCCAATATTCTCAAGCTAAAAATATTTTTAGCATGCTTAAGCACTAATCCCAACATTCCTCAACAAGCACTGATTCAAGTTCAGATAGTAGCATTCCTCAAAAAAAAAAAAAGATCTTAAAAACCCAAAAACTGATTTTAACATTCTCCAAGCACTGATCCCAATTGTCTTAAAGCCCTACCTGGGGGACGTCTGTAAAAATATTTCACCCTTCTACTCACTGATGAAACTCTTGCATCCGGACTGCAATTGAAAAAAACAGGAGGACCACTGAGTTTTTTTTTTTTTTTTTTTGGCTTTCAAGGCATGTGACATCGCGTTCAGTAGCCCCTCAATTTCCACTCGCTGTTTTGTTTACGTGGAGCTAATTTTCTAAGAGGACGTCTAAAAAAATTAAACGAATACATGGTCGTTCCGGGCGAGAATAAAATCACAGAGGACCCCCCATAAAAGAGAAAATTACCCCACGACCCCCCTGAGAAACGAATCTTGTCCGGATAGGGCAAAGTTAACAGTATTTTTGGTATGCATAAACTCTAACAGGAACTGATCCCAACATTCTGCAGTAAGCACTGATCCCAGCGTTTCTCAACAAACACTGATCTAAGCATTACATAATACTAATCCCACAATTCTCAAGATGAAAAACATTGCAAACTTAACACAAATCCCCCACATTTCCAACAACTGATCCCAACATTCCCCAACAAGCACTGATCCCAAAATTCTTCAAAATGCACTGATAACAATTCTCAAACTGATATATTTTTTTAACTTGCTCAAACACTAATCCTGAAATTCCCAAGTTCTGATCACAACATTCCATAACAAATATTGATCCCAGTAATTAGAACTAGATCTAATCCCAATATTCTATTATGCTGTATTTGTCATTCTTTAACAAAAACCTCACCATTCCCAATAAATTGGTCCGTACAAAGTTGGAACTAAAATTGGACTGTTATTAATTGTTTTTAGATGTATTTAATCGCAGAGTTTTGAGATTTTTTAGCGAGACACTGTAGCAGTGATGTGGAGATCAAGCTTGCTAAAAGACTGGCCGCTAGCATGGATGGCTACATTGTAAAACAAGTGAAGTTTAGCAAGTACTTCACAGCCTTTAAAGAAACATGCCAGCTCAGCTAAAAGCACTTCTAAAATCCATTCTGAATAAAATCTAGTAAAATATGGATCCCTTGATAAAACTTGATAAAAGGTTTAAAAGCCACCGGCTTAGAAGTTTAACATCAGAGCCGTGTACCACAGAAATCAGCTCTCCTGAGCTTTATACCTTAGAGATCTTCCTGCAGACCATTTGTTCTCCACAGATCCAGCCTGCTGAGCTGAAGACTTTAGAGATCAGAAAAGCAGAGTGGTCAGAGTGGAATGGAAAAAGAGAGAGGAACAGAAAGGAGGAGAGAGGCATTGGGGAACAGATGGGGGGAGAGACTAGCAGAAAGAACACAGGGTGTCAGATGGAATCCCAGTAATGCGCAGCTGCATTTGAGTAGCCGTGACAAATTGGAGATTGTAACGAATGTCCAAAAAAAAAAAGACTCCCTCCTCTGCTTAATGCACCTTTACCAGGCTGCAGGGTTGGGAGGCCAGCTGGGCACGAGCTGGGACAGTCCAGCATGCCCATAGTGGGCCTCTGGAGAGGGTTTAAAAGCTCTGAGGGCCGTCAACGCATCTTACAGAGCAGCAGATGGTTCTCGTGAGTGTGTGTATTGAGTGTGTATACATGTGTGATTTGCACATATGTGTGTCTAACCCCTTTACACACTTGAACTCAACACAACCCTCCTACATTCTTTGTAATCGAGAGTGTGGAAGCTGTTTCTGCTTCTGAAGTACCTGAGTGTGTTGGGAAAACATGACCTTAAGTATGTGTTTCTGTGCATGTTCTTGTTTAGGGAGTAGTTCCGTGTCCAGCTGTCAAACACTCGAGTCCTCCCTCCTCACAATCCTGGCTTTCCTATTCCTGGAACTTATGGAAGAGCCTGGTATACTGTACAGTGTTTAACAAGCACTGATCCAGGCTTTCTCCAATAGTCACTGATCCCAAACTTCCTCAGCAAACACTCAACACTCATCCCAGCATGAATCCAAATATTGTCAGGCTAACAATATTTTTTTTAGCATTCTAAAACATAAATTCCGGCTAGAGTTTAGATTCTCTGCTCGAGCCTGACCCGAGATTTCCCAACACTTTCCTTCCTTACCTTCCTTCTCCGCGTTACACACTTGACTTGCAGCGCTGTGTGTAGCTGTTCTTAATAGACATTTTTCTTAAATAGAAGGTCTATGCTTCTTCAGAGTTGCAATGTTAGCTAACATAATTCTGAACAGATTTTGTTCATTCAAACAGCCCAAAAATGTTTTCAAAAAGCTCAGTTTTATCGATCTACTTACAAAAACAAAATATCGGTTTTAAATCAGGCTTGGGCTCATAATATTAGTATATGGTCGGGTCAGGTCGGGCAGAACATTCACAGGCTTGGGCTGGTCAGGCTGGATTTTTTGGGCCCAATCTATGCTCTAAACCCAACTTTCTTAAACATTGATCCCAAATTATCCACATAACATTGTTTTTGACATTTTTTTATCCCAACATAATCCAACAGAGAACGTCTTTCATCTAGCACTCACGTCATTATTCTTAAGCACTTATCCCAACATTTTCAATGCTGTACTTGCCATTCCTCAACAATAATCCCAACATTTCCCCAGTTTGAATCTTAACATTCTCAGCAAAGAAAAACATTCTCCAACAAATGCTAAAACTGAAGCCGAAGTTCTGTAATACTATTCCCAACATTCCTTATCAAAAACTCCTCCCAAAACTGATTCCAGCATTTCTAAACAAATATGGATTCCAATATTTCTCAACAAACCCTGATCTAATTGATCCAAATATTCTAAAGATAAGATTTGTCAGTATCTAACATTAATCCCAGCATATCCAAACACTAAACCCAATGCTCTGCATGTAACACTGGTAACATGAACTTATCTTAAATATTTTTAGTATTCTGTCAAACTAATCCCAAAATTCTTCAACACAATACATCCCTTTCCTCATCAATAATCCCATAACTTTAACAACACCAATCTCACCATTCCCTAATTAACATTAACCCCAAAACTAATTCCAGCTCTTTTCAACAAACAATAAACCCAGTGTTGTCCAGGTAGAACTGGCAACATGAATTTATCCTAAATATTTTTAGTATTCTGTCATACTTATCCCAGTATTCTTTAACACGGTACATCCCTTTCCTCATCAATAATCCCACACCTTTAACAACACCAATCTCACCATTTCCTAACTAACATTAACCCCAAAAGTGATTCCAGCTTTCTTTAACAAACACTAAGGCCAACACTTCTAAACTCTGAGCCCACCATTCCTGAACACTAAGCCCAATGCTACTGATCGCTGAGCCCAGCACCTCTGACCAATAAGCCCAACACTCCTGAGCACTGAGCTCAACACCTCTGACCACAGAGCCCAGCACTACTGAAACCTGAAACTAACATTCCTGAACCCAGCATTCTTAAACATGGAGCCCAACACTCCTCAACATGTTTGTCCCAACATTCCCCAACAAATACTAATCCCAATATTCCTCAACAAACATTTATCCCAACACTGATCCCAAGTTTCCCCTAGACCACACATTTTCTAAACTGATCCAAACATTGTCCAATAGTGATCCTGGCATTGTCTACACTAATCTCAAAATGTATCCCAACATTCCCAACACTGATCCTAACATTCAACAGTGATTCTCATGAGTTAATGTTGCATAAAGAAGCAAATAATGACTAATACCAGTTAAATTAATGGCTTAGTTGGATTTAGCTGATGATTGTTGACTCGGACATCTTTACACTGATTCATTAAGTTTGGATGAACTCCAGCCACTGCTGAAATGATGAGCTCTCGACCTCACAGTAAAGCCTCTGGGGGGAAAAGCAGAGCTTTAAGTTAAATCGTGCTGTGTGGTCTGTGGCTGTTTTCTCATGAGATCAGTTTTTTTTTTAGATCAGGCTTTTATATTCTAAAGCAGCTCGTAATATAGAAGTGAATGTATACTAAAGGTGCCTGTATGATGTGTCCAATGCAAAAAGTAATAGGATGATATCAATGAATTATGCTATTAGACATACATGCCTCTGTGTGTGTGTGTGTGTTACTTATTACTTTACACTCCTGCTTAGACCTACAGGTGCTGTATGTAATCTCATTCATTTCACCACGCTGGCACAACTGTTAGAGTTGGTGTTGGTGTAGAGTGTGAGAGCGAGCGCAGTGTGGGAAAGTTCCCTTGGCGTGTATGTGTGTGTGTGTGATGTGTGTGTGCAGCAGCTGTCTGGAGGGTTGTGAATATTCAGAGAGCTTTGCCCCGTCCAGCTGTTACATCTCCAGAACTCATTACACTCTTCATGCAGTGACGTGCCCAATATACAGATACATGTACCTAGTTTAGTTTTAGTTTAACAGAAAACTTTAGGTCTGTAACTTGATTTAATTCTGAATGTGTGGCTGGCATCAGGGTGAAATGTATTTCTTTATGTGCTGTACCTCATATGCTACACATATATTTCCTTATGTGAATGTATGGGCACCCTTGGATCACAACCCTCCACTCCACAGTGAGATGCCAGTGAACTATAAAATAATTGTTTAAACATAACAGTGTGAGATACAGGTTGTACCCAATCCAAATTGTGTGTTTTGTGATTTAAATTTAAATAAGACCAATCTTTGCAGTTTTACTAAATCATAAAAAAATAAATAGCATTTTAATAAATTTTCCATCCTAATAAAGAAAGATTGAGATTTAGAACAGTCTAAGTCAAGTGTTTCTCGTTAGCCTAGCATCTTTCCTTCTAAACTGAAGAAGCACATTAGATACCAAACATCAAATACTGTCTGCTTTTGAGGCCAGAGAATTAATCTAGTTCATACGCTCATTGTCAAAGACATTGGTGCAAAAATAGTGCTGGATTTCAACTCTATCCAATAGGAATATAAAGGTTGCCAGGAAGAGTGCTGGTGCTCAGCTCACAGGGATCATGCACTCTATGTTGGCCACCAAAAAATCAGACCCATTAAAAAAATTATATTAGTGATCATAATCAGGGATGTCACTTGGCCTGGGCTTCCATTGGCCCAAAAATATTTTCAATGAGCCCTGAAAATAATATTTATAGCAAAGCCACCAATTTTCTGTTACCTTTAGTTCATCCGCTTCTCGCTCAGTGGACAGACCCATCCCAAACCACCCCCTACATCCTGTTCTGCCTCTCAAAGTGCGCTCTCTGGTGGCATCAACAACGTGCAAAGCAATAGGGCAAGAGACCTGCAATAATAAAACTAATAAAATAAAAAAATATATAAAAAAAGCTATTATTACTGACAAACATAATGTCCAGTAGAACTCTGTCACACCCAAATGGCTGGTGCCGGAATTCAGCACCCCGCTAGGAAAAGCACCCCCTCTCGGTGGCACGCATGCACGTCTTCTTGCAGACAGCAAGAAATAAGGAAAATAAATGTCATCTGCAGTCTCTCCCGAGAGAAGGTGCTTTTCCTGGAGGGGGTGCTAAATTCTGCACCATAGTAGTGTCTAAATCTGCACCCCTGCCATGAAAAGCACCCTCTCTTCTTCTTGATAAAAACAGAGATAATCCACTTTAACTTTGGTCTGGCATGGCTGCCAACAAGTTTAAATTTAGTTGATTAATGTCTTCTAGGTGCAGCCTTTTTTATATTTATAATACAGTTTATATTACTAATCTTTCTCTCTCTCTTTTTATCTCTTCTTTTATCTTCAGCCCTTCCCTCTGGTGTCTTCCTCTCGCTGGATGGTGAAGCGAGGTGAGCTGACTGCCTATTCAGAGGAGAAGAACAGCATCTTCTCTAAGAGGATGTCACGGCAGCAGGTCTACTTCTTTCTCTTTAACGACGTTCTGATCGTCACCCGCAAAAAGAGGTGAGCTCACGCAGCACAATTTAAAAAAAGCCTTGAGTGTGAACTGAGTCAGGGGTTTACACTCGAAATTTGCTACCAATAAAAACACAGAACAAAATGTGTTGGTATTTTGAGTAGTGAAAGGTCTAAAAATAATATGTGCTTATATTTGATTCTTTTCATGAAACACACGTAAACAGGCCACATATGGAAAGCGTGCACAGAAATGCTGAGAGCGAGGCAAACATGTCAAAGTGCTCTAAATTCTGGCTCTATTTTTAAAGATTTATGCACACTCCATTTCATTCGAATTGTCAACTCACCCATGCTGTACGGATACAATTATAATTTAAATGTGTCATTCTAATACTGATTCTTTTATTTACATTTAAATACCCATTGATAATTGCTTATGAAATATGTGCACTGTTTGATATTTGTCCTTAAGTTAATAAAAAAATCCTAAATGTATAGTTTACATTAATATATTGAGCAACCAATTATTAATCTTTAAGAAGCGAAGGCTAGTACAATAAAATACTTTTACAAATACATTTTTAAATTAAAAAAATATTGTTTATTATCAGTATCATCAAAATTATAGAAATTGTTGTGAATTATACCACAGTTAGTTCCGACCCTGCAACATGATTGGCTGAGAGGTGTTCTATGAGTGCCGTTATCAGCCGGTAATGCACTGTAACCAAAGCTCTCCATGTATTACTCCACCACATACAAGCAACCTAGCAACGATACAGCTCTTACAAACCAAACAGCGCAGCTACAAACAGAGCAGCAATGGAAATATTTAAACTCGCAGAGTGTTTATAACCAAACAGATCGTATTTTCTCATCCTCTTTAATTCAAAATGTTTCAATAAACAGCGATAATGGAACTGTGGTGTAATCCCAATGAAACACTTGAGGTTCATGCCTTTGACTGCAGCACAGCAGTGCCAATATTACACGTTATAGCACTACCTCTCGTGTATTATTGCTTAATTCATTTCCTTCTGGGCAGATTTTTTTCCACAGCATGTGATCCCATCAGTCAGGAAAGGGGCGAGCATTTTAACTCTTTAAAACTGAACTGCATCCAGCATTATGCTCAGGGAAAAAAATTATAGTTTTAGTTTATAGTGGTTTATGTTGTTTTTGTTTCTAATAAAGTGCCACAATCATCCAACAAGATAAAAAAAAAGGAGACTCTCTTGGTAACAGTCTGACTATGAGATTACTCACGTTAGCTGTTATGTTATATTTATTTAATGTAATATCACTTTTTGTATTTTTTTTTTGTTACAATTTTAAAAAAAAAGTATGGAAAGTATCATATCAGTATTGAACATTTTTAAATGATACCCAGCCCTAATGATGAGTGGCATTTACAGAAATTCCTGAAAGAGGCCTGACCGTGTGCAATAAGCCCACACATGTGCAGTTATTTGATTCATTTCAAAAGGAGGACTGACATTCATTGGAAAAAAATGTCAGCACTCAAGGCTAATTCCAGGTCAGTGCTGCAATATATCCTTACTGTCATACAGGTCCTCACAACTCTAAACCTTAAGTAGTTATTTTATATTTTTTTTACACAAATTTTAAGAATGACAGCTTTTTAAAATGTTTACATAACTAATAGAAATTCTTGCGACATAATTGTGCATTAATAATTGGAACATTTCTCACTGTTTTGGAGATACAGTGACAGTGTTATGTTATGACAGTGACGATATCCAGGCATTGCTAATGCATACAGTATAATGAAGACCAGCACTGTGGCTTCAGGCTGTAAAAAATTATAGCACTGTCAAATCGGAGACCGTGAGGCTGGTCAGCTCTGAAGAATTTCAGGGGTCGTATTGGGGTCATGGGATACGATCTGGCCAATAATAGGAAAGTTAAAGCCTTAAGAATCTTCGAATTTCACTTCTCAGATTATATGCCCATGTGGGGCCTGTATGAGTTCGTTTAGGTACCGAACATGTTGTCTATAAGGTAAGGTAGGCTTTAGTGATGGGGCTCTTTTAGAAAGCTCAACAAAAAAATATGGGTGTGCTGTGTTTTGTCATATACAGTAATAATACCGGTAATAATACGAAGAAGAATACGAATAACAATATTACATTTTACTATACTATACATATAAACATAAGGCACAAAGTAAAAGGCAAAATTACAACAACAATAATAAGTGACACAGTCAACAAATTGAACACAAAAATAATATAGGCGATATATACAAGTATACAAGTATACAAGTATGTACAATATATACAAGTGACAATTTATATATATAATAAAAAAACAAATATATTTTCTACAAGTTTTCTGTGTTACATTAGAATTAGCATATTTTTTTCTAATCATTAAAATCCATAACTCAATAATAACGATAATTTGTCTTGAAAGCAGTCTTTTGTATTTGTTTAGCTATGTACTGTAAAGCTTATAAGGATATATATATTTTTTTTTATATTCATGTTTGCAGCTTATGTTCATCCACAAAATATTCTGCAATTAATAGTATGGTACATTGTTTTTTTTTTTTTTTTACGTTGCATTGCTGTTAAAGTAGATTATTTATTTTGTGACATCATTATTTTATACAAAATCAAAGTCTTGCTAAGTTATTTTAGATTACAAAACACATTTTGTTTCTGTTAAATGTTTGAAACTGTTGCATTTATACTAAATAAAATGTAAGTACCAGTCAAATATTTGGATACATAGGTTTTTTTTAGTAAATAAAAGTCTTAAAAATATTCTTAAAAAAAGATTCTTTAAAGTAGCATCTCTTGTTTAGATGACAGTTTCGCACATCCAGGCTGAATTGTCTCAGTCAGCTTTATAAGAAAGGATCTCCAGGAATTCAGGCTTTCAGCTTACAGCTGTGCTGAACTTTTCAAGAGTTAATAACTTGAATTACTGTGTTTGAGAGCATCAGTTATAAAGTTTGTGAAGAGGTAGATTTACAGGTACACAGTAAATAGCTCTATTTGAGTAAAGTTCTAATACATAATATGGCAAAAACTAAGTCAACATAATGATGAAACTGGCTCTCATCAGAACTGCCCGAGGAAAGGAACTTTTGTTTTTATGAAGTATGAATCATTCATTAGATGAGCAGATGGAAGTTCCTCTGTTGCACAGGATAAGTTCATCAGAGTTAAAGCCTCAGAAACCACAAGTTACCAAGAGCTCCTAAATGATTTAGAGAGTATTTTGGTTCTTTTAACATTTTTAAGTATCTTTTCCCCTATACTCTTTTGTTCAAATCAATACAGCAAAATATAATATTGCAATACTTTGATATATCGAGATTGTCTTACACCCATGTTATATGGGTAAACCAACTGGATCCCATAAAGATTTGTCAATGGGTTTCATGTTGGTCCTCTAGCCTAGGTTTTTTAGCTCCATATGAGAAAGCTAGCTGCCCTCACTGCCCTCACTGAGGTGCCGTACCTGCTGGCATTAGAAGACAAAGGACAGGACAGAGCATGTTGGCGCTGTGGAGAAAGTCTGTGCTTATCCACTTAGTTGCTTCCAGCAGTGACCTTGGCCTCCTCTCTCCTCACTGTTTCCCACCATATTCTGAGTCTTGTTCTGACATGCAGTGTATAGTGCATAGTGACACAACCTGCTGGGTGGGCTGAATGTGTTTGTTAGATTTCTTAGAAAGCTTTTTTGTCACCTTCGTCTTTTGTTTTTATGAAGTATGATTCATCTATTATATGAGCAGTAGGGAGTTCCAGTCTTGTGGCTTTTTTTATTCTAAGTCTGGAGGAAGTGTGTGATTTCTTCACTGCTTGGGGGTGTGGTGAGGACTGGGGGGGGCGTGGTGAGGGCAATTCCATGGTATTTTCCAAATGCTGTCTGCAGCAGTTGTAGACCAGCAGTTGCTTTGGCATTGCGTGTGTCATCTTTAGGATGTTTCTCACGTGTGTGTTTTGGCACTTCAGACATTACTGGAAGTTTACCAGCAGTCTACGTTTTACTTAAAAAGCTGCAGCAGGGTATTTACAGGAATTCAGGGAGTTCAGGGAAGGAATTCACACAGGGATTCGGAGGAATTTGTCTCGGCTGACAGGATCATCTTCTCCCAATCTTATCACCTGTGTCTATAATCTACACTATCAATACAGACCCTGCGATTCTACACTGCCTTTCAAAAGTCATGCTTTTTTCTAGAGCTTCACAATATGAAAGAAATTGCATACATTCTTTTTTTTCTTATTTTTTTTATATCTCGCTTTTCTTCTCAATTTAGCTATGCTGATAATTCCACACAGTTAGCTGCACTCCCCCTATCACTAGCAATGCCCCAACACCAGGAGAATGATGAATAACACATGCCTCCCCCTCTCTTTTCGAACTGCGGCTGATGCAGCATTGCCGAGTAGCATCACAGCGAACTCAGAGGAAAGCGAAGCGACTCGGTTTCCGATACATCAGCTCACAGATGCCTTGTGCTGATCGACATCACCTTGGGAGCGATGTGGGGAGAGAGTGCCATCTACCTACCCAGAGAGAGCAAGGCCGATTGTACTCTCTCAGGGCTCCGGCAGCTGATGGCAAGCTGCAGGACCAGCATTCGAACCAGCAATCTCCTGAGCATAGTGGCAGCGGTTTAGTCTGCTGGACCACCCGCAGCCTGGCATACTATTTCTATGCCATGCTGCAACTGTGATATGTATTGCATATGTATTACACACATTTAGGGCCCTATCTTACCCGCTGTGCAAGGCATGTCTGATCACAAGGCTCACTGCTACCTTACACCCTGCTAACAGTCTATTTTCACAACATGTTCTTGCATCGTTTAAATAGCAGCAGCGCTTACGAGTATGTCTAAGCCGATGGACGTAATAGTCTGTAAGTGAGGTGTGTTTAGGTACATTTCTGGCATATGACTGACTTAAACCTTGACAACAGTGAAACATCAGTCAGATGTTTATTGCTATCTTTGTGATTCAGGTGCACCATGCGGCCCGATGTGTGTACACACACGGACAAACATCAATGCACAAATCCAACTTTTACACCAACAATAAACAGAATACAGAATAACTTGGCAATGTTTCCTCTGCTGAGAAGTGCAGAAGTGCTGCACCGTTAAAATACCAATCTGCCAAAGTCAGAGTGCACCTGGCTTTTAATGTGAGGCAAGTGGCACGTTGATAGTTTTTTTTTTTTTCAGGTTACACCCAAAACACATCCATGATTAATTAAGAGAATTAGTACATGCCTTTTTTGCACGTTTTAAGCTGCACAGGGCATACTTTTCCTGTTATTACAATAGCAAAGACACACTGACGAAGCAATCATCAACAAATCAACCATTCAGCATAATTTATCATGCTCGGTATCTGTTTACTGCCTCTTCACAAACTGGCCACAAGCCACGAGCTGTACATAGCTAGTATTGTAACATTAGTTGAGAAAACTTAGCCTTCACCTTTTTGGGACTAGATTAGCACTGCTAAGATACTGGAAATCTATGATCAGAATTCCAGTGCTGAGGTAAATTTATAACTAAAGTTGCTGTGCTTAGGTAGTGGAATGTATGACTGAGGTAGAACTACTGTAGTAAACATTTGATTAGAAAACTACTTTTTATCAGTTTGAGTAATATTAGTGTTATTTGTATTGACCTCTCTGTGTCTGTGTCTCCATGTCTGTGTTTTCCTGGTCTGGATTCTGGGAACACTGTGCTTCTGCTTTCTTTAAAAGATGTCTTGGAAGTGAGGTGGTTTTCATTTCCTCCAGCAGTGCTGGAGCACACGGCCCTACGTTCTTTGGGATTTTGGAGAAAAATAGATTTTTTTTAATCAGGAGTAAGATGAGAGGAAGGCTGCAGTGTGTGTGTGTGTGTGTGATGTAAGCTCTGGTATGTGGTGTGTTTATGTGCACTGTGGACTGTAGTAACCACCATGTCACGCTATTCTGTCTCCCACATGAGGAGAAAACAAACCCATGATCAGCTCCACTCTACTCTACTCTACTCCCACCCACTCCAGCCCACTCCCACCACCCTGCACACCCCTCTGTTCCTTCCTCTCTCTCTCTCTCTCTCTCTCTCTCTCTCTCTCTCTCTCTCTCTCTCATTCCTCCAGTCCAGAACACTTATGCAACTCCCAGATGTCTCTTCTCTTCTCTTCTTTACTTGTTGTCATTGTGTCTCTCCTATCCTCTTGTCTCGTCTCTTGCCTCGCCTTGTGTCTCTGATCTCCTCTCATTTCTCCTTGTCTCTCCTCTCCTTGTCTGTAATCTCATCTCGTCTCTTCTCTCCATGTCTTTTCACTCCTTGTCTCTCCTTTACTTGTCTCTCCTCTCCTTGTCTGTCATCTTGTCACATTACTCCTTGTCGGTTTTCTCCTTGTCTCTTCACTCCTTGTCTGTCCTCTCCTTGTATCTCATTTCGTCACGTCATCTCATCTCTCTCGTATCCGTGTCTCTTCACTTACTGTCTCACTTCTCCTTGTCTGTCTTCTTTTTTCATCACTCCTTGACTCTCCTCTCCTTGGGTGTCATCTCGTCACATTACTCCTTGTGTCTCCTGTATTTGTCTCTACTCTTCTTGTGTCATCTTGTCACTTCACTCCTCATCTTTCCTCTTCTTGTCTCTTCACTCCTTGCCTCTCCTCTCCTTGTGTGTCATTTTGTCACATCACTCCTCATCTCTCCTCTACTTGTCTTTTCTCTTCTTGTGTGTCATCTTGTTGCATCACTCATCTTTCTATTTCTTGTCTCTTCAGTCCTTGTCTCTCCTCTTCTTGTCTGCATCTCATTACATTACTCCTTGTCTCTTCACATCTTGTTTCTCCTTTTCTTGTCTCTTCACTCCTAGTCTTTCCTCGTCTTTCCTCTCCTCGTCTCTTCTCTCCTCATCTCTCCTCTACTTGTCTCTTGTTTCTCCTTTTCATGTCTCTTCACTCCTAGTCTCTCCTGATCTCTTCTCTCCTCATCTCTTCTCTCCACATCTCTCCTCTACTTGTCTCTTCACTCGTGTCTCCTCTCCTCATCTGTCATCCCATCACATCACTCCTCATCTCTCCTCCACTTGTCGGTGATCTCGTCTCTCCTCTTCTTTCCTTATCTCCTCATCTCTCCTACACTCATCTCATCTCTTTTCTACTCTCTCCTCTCCGTTCACCTCCCCTTGTTTCTCATTTCTAAACTCGCCTTGTTTCATTTTATCTCATCTTTCTCATTTCGTTTCATCTTGTCTCATTTGTTTCTTCTTATATCTTGTTTTTTTATCTCATCTATCTTCTTCTCATCTCTCTGATCTTTTTTCTTCTTTTTCTCTTTTTCTTGTTTCTACTTTAACACGGTTCCTCTTAGTGTTATGGCTCTACAGCACACAGGTTCAGTGGTGGGCTTTGAAGTGTGTTAAATGAAGGTCTCTGTGGATAATGTAGTGTAACTGTGCTTCATCAGAGTCTGGACAGCTGGACCGAGGGCCCAGAGCTGCTGTTTGATGATGACATCTTCAGAGGTGCAGAGGAGTAGTTTCTCCTACCGTTATCTCACACACCCAACATGCCTCTCATTCCAAGCCGTGTTTGTGTGTGTGTGTGTGTGTGTGTGTGTGTGTGCACACGAGTGCGTGTTTATCCCTAGAGCTGGAACATCTCCTGGCTGCTGAGGAGGAAGTCATTAGGGCTGTCGGAACATCAGATTGCAGTCTGGCTGGTTGACTCCCGTTCAGGAGTTTGAGTTATTGCCTTTTTAATAGAGAACAAAAACACCAGCAGCAGCAGCACGGGGCACTACAGGGGCAGACTGTTGAACTGGGCATGCTGCACTCACTTTTAATCAGGTTAAAACCGGAGTTCAGTGGAAAATCTCATTTGTCCTATTCGCCCTTTAGCCAAAATGCAGTCGATCAGCCGGGACATGTTTGCTGTCTGAAGTTTTTCTGCTTCAGTTTTGTGATAGTGATAGTGCTAGTGCATTAAAACTGGTTGTATCTGACAGATGGTGTGGGTCGCAGGGACCTGCAGTGTGTGTGTATGTCCGAGTGTGTGTGAATTATTGTGCAAGTGTGTGTCTAGGCTTGCACTAGGTTTAGTTAGTGGGGTTTAGCTTTAGAGCCAGAGGGATGTTCACATGATATGGGTGCGTTTCTGCTCAGTTTTTTGGTGTATATTTCATTGTCAGTCACACACACAGATATTATGAGGAGCATGTGCATACACGTGCTTTAACCTGCATGTTAACACAGGCCTGATTACCTCAGAAAACACACACACACTTAAATTCTGGCAGCTGCAATTGTTGCACACTCTTGTGTTAAAAATACACAATATTTTACCTGTAGTTTGTGTTCATAAGGCTGCTTGAGACTTACATACAAACGTTTTGCGACAGTTGACATAAATATTGGAATGGAAATATGGAGCGCATTATTAATATCATGATATGTTGGATCATTAATTTCTGTTACAATCTGGTAAAAATCACATTTAGGTAGGGATGGGAATTGATAAGATTTTTCCGATTCCCTTATCGATTCTGTGAAACGATTCGATTCCTTATCGATTCTCTTATCGATTCCAATTTGGGGAAAAAAGGAGAGCAAACAGTTTCATAAGCACCAACTTTGTTTACTTAAATATCATACGACCTTACAAACTCAACAACAAGGTCAACATGTCCACAACAATGTGCAACTGGCAATATGGAAATGTAGCAAATACTCTCTAATAATGTTGTGTGCGCAGATGTTTGTGCATATTTGGTGTATTCCCTCCCGGCGATGTTATCAAAAATTTACAATGGTTGCAAAACGCCCTGTTGCCATCCTTGTGTAGCGTGAAATGAAGCCAAACTTTCAAGCGTTTTAACCTAGTGGACGCCATTGAAAAGACGTGCTTACTGAATCATGCGTAACATGCGTAACTTGCGTGATCGTGCTGTCTGGAATCGATAAGAGAATCATTAAGCAAGGTGCCAAACGATTCTGTGGAATCGAAACACACAAAATCGATTCTCAACAGGAATCGTTTCTCGATTCCCAAGCCTACATTTAGGGGTGTGCCATATCATATCATATGCAATAATATTGCCAAATAAAATGTAGTACCCACCCACCCCTATATGTATCTATTTTTCTTCTTATAATAATTTCTGAAATATGAGCCATTTTCTTATTTGCGTCCCATTTGCTCCTACCATATGTTTATAGCATTTATTTGCAGAAAATGAGAAATGGCTGAAATAACAAAAAAGATGCAGAGCTTTCAGACTGTGAGAAAATGAGAAAACAAGTTCATATTCATATTCAAGTTTTAAGAGTTCAGAAATCAGTATTTTGTGGAATAACCTTGGTTTTTAATCACAGTTTTCATGCATCTTGGCCTGTTCTCCTCCACCAGTCTTACACACTGCTTTTGGATAACTTTATGCCTTTACTCCTGGTGCAAAACATTTAAGCAGTTTAGGAACTACAGGAGACACCAGGGGTTTATCTTGAGATGTTTTAAGATAAAATGTGTGAAGTACTTTAAACACAAACATAGTTTCAGCAAGTTACCTTTTTTGTAAAATTGTGCTTCAAATAAAGAACTTTGTGTTAAAATATTGCCTGTGTGGACAGTGATAAAAAAAACTGTTTTGTTAAATGGCATCTTGGCATGTTCTCCTCCACCAGTCTTGCACACTGCTTTTGGATAACTTTATGCCTTTACTCCTGGTGCAAAAATTCAAGCAACTTGGTTTGATGGCTTGTGATCATCCATCTTCCTTTTGATTATATTCCAGGTTTACAATTTGGTAAAATCAAAGAAACTCATAATTTTAAAGTGGTCTCTTATTTTTTTTCCGGAGCTGTATGTTTGGACAAAAATAAAAATAGTAACAGCTCCGATGATGTTGTATTTTAAGCAGGCGGTCATTTTTATTTGTAGTCTTCTGTAGTGCTGTATTTTGTGTTATTCAGCCGTTCCTGCAGGTTGTGTGTTGCTGAGTTCAGCATGTTCTTTCTGAATCACAGTGGTTTTTGTGTTCCTGCGCTCTGGAGTCGTGAGCCCTCAGTGCCTCTGCAGCATTAGACCTGCATTACCTAAACCCTCCGATTTCTTCCACATGGCGTAGGCCGGCACGCTCAGGAAGCTGCTGACGGGTCACGCAGGGAACACTTAATGAGGCCCAGGTGCTCATGGGAAATGTAGGCATGGTGGAATGTTAATACTCCAGTTTACTGTGTTTGGCTGAGTCTGTAGTTCTTAGTGAGGAGTGCTGAGTTACAAGAATGTTGTTTTCAGACTCTCTTTTTCTGTTTCTCTATTAAATTGAACAGATTTTCTTACTGGCTTATTTGTTATTTTTATTCATTCAGTTTTTGAATACATATTTATTTTTTTCTACAGTTTTTTTTTTATACAGTTCCAGTAAAAATGTTTTTTTCTTTATAAAAAAAATCTGCATTGTAGATTAATATTAAAGTCAAACAAAATATGAAGAAAAACATATGGAATTATGTTTTATATGTTATATTCTTCAAAGTACTACCTCTTGTCTAGCACATCTCTGCATTTTCTTAGCTTTATGATGAAGAGTCATCTGGAATTCAGGCTTTCAGTTAACAGCTGTGCTGAACTTATCAAGAGTTAATTACTTGAATTTCTTGTCTCTTAATGTGTTTGGGAGCATAATTTGTAAAGCTGTGAAGAGAGAGAGTTGGTATACAGTAAATAGCTCTATTTGAGTAATAGAATAGTTCTAATCCATATTATGACAAGAACTACCCAACTAAAGTAAAGAAAAACTATTTTAAGAAATGAAGGTCAGTCTGAAACATTTCAAGAACTTTAAAAAAAAGTATCCTCATGTGCAGTCACATAGACTGTTAAAACATTATGATGAAACTGGCTCTCATCAGGTTTGCCCCAGGAAAGGAAGAGCAAGAGTTCCTTCTGTTGTACAGGAGAAGTTCCTCAGAGTTTCCAGCCTCAGAAACCGCAAGTTAAGAGCTTAACCCCAGATAAGAGCACCTAAATGATTCACAGAGTATTTTGGTTGGTACTTTTTTTTTCATAGTTTGGATGAATTCAGTATTAATTTGCAATGTAAGGGAAAAGAAAGATCCTTAAGGCATCCAGTAGCAACAGCAGCACAATAAGATAAATACACTCAGAGAGCACACAGTAGTGTAGATAGAAATATCGAGGGTATAAGAGCTTTGGTATATCAGTGCAGTAGATGTAATTACACTGATTTGTAATAGGATAGGAATTATTTTTGTGTATCAGGACTTTTTCCATGTCCCACATAAGCTAAAGGACACAGCACTGATATTAACCTGCACTGTTGGGGAACTCTGTGCTGTATTAATGCAATGACTGTGCTATCCTCACAACAGTAAAGGTAAAGTGTGTAATCTCTCTCTCTCTCTTTTCTTTTCTCTTTCAGTGAGGAGAGTTATACAGTAATAGACTACGCACTGAGGGATCAGATCTGGGTGGGGTCATGTCAGCCAGAAGATCTCAACCTTTCTCCAACCCGGACCACCGCCGGCATGCTGACATCACGGCAAGGCGGAGCCAGTCATCTGTTCCGCCTTAAATTTCGCAGCAACCACTCGAAAGAAAAAGTGCTGATGATTCTGGGGGCGGAATTACTGTAAGTGTGACCTAATGCATTTTTTTTTTTTATATTTTTCCAGTTAAATATTTACAGTTAAAAAGTTATTTTGTCACATCATATTTTTACAGTGAAATTTAATATTGAAGACATTAAAGCTAAAGGAACACATGTTAAATTAATTTGTAAGAAAATAAAAATGTGGTAAACCAGAATGTTACTTTTTCTCTTACACCGACCAGCCACTTCATTAACACCACCTCCACTTAACATGCCACCACCATGCCAAATAATACCTGCCCAGCTTTAATGGTTCCCTCTACCTGCTGGGCTGTTGCTACATGATTTCTAGGATTTCTAAGATGTTGCTAGCTGGTTGCTGTGGTGTTGCTAGGATTTTGTTATGGTATCCTGTAGAGATGTACTGATCAGGCAGGCAAACTTGGTACAGAATCCCCTAATTACAGCCACGTCTGTCTAAGTAAAAACTGGGAATCAAAGCTGACTGTAAATAAAAGGGAAGCACTTTACTCATCAAAATAAACAGATTTCAGGAGAAATATATGTGTAAATAGTTTAATTTTTATAATCATAATGGCGCCGAGTGGTCCAGCGGTCTAAAGCGCTGCCACTATGAGCAGGAGGCCGCAGGTTCGAACCCCAGCTCATGCAGCTTTGCCATCAAGCTGCCGGCGTCAGAGGGAGCAAAATTGGCCCTGCTCCCTCTGGGTGGGTAGATGGCGCTCTCTCCCCACATCACTCCTAGGGTGATGTCCGCAGCACAGGTCGTCTGTGAGCTGATGTACCGGAGCCGAGCCGCTGCGCTTTCCTCCAAGCGCGCTGGCTGCTCGGCAATGCTGCATCAGCAGCAGCTCGAAAAGAAGCGGTGGCTGACTTCACATGTATCGGAGTTAGTGTTAGTCTTCACCCTCCTGGTGTGTTGTGGCATTACTAGTGATAGGGGGAGTCCTAATGAGTGGGTTGGGTAATTGGCCGTGTAAATTGGGGAGAAAAATGGGAAAAATTAGAAATAAAATTATAAAAAAAAAAAAAAAAAAAAAAAAAAAAACAATAATAATCTAACACTCCAGCTTAACACCAGCTGAGACAGTCTGTGATCAGGATTCATACGGTCATGAAAAACCTGGAAAAGTCATGAAGTTTGAAAGTAGAGATTTCCAGGCCTGGATACATTTTAGACAAAAAAAAGTTTTGAAAAAGTCATTGAAATTTGAAAATTTTGTTTCCGTTTATTGTTTATTGGTTTGGTTTAAAAAATACATGAATTTTTGGTTAAATTCTTCACATCTCTTTGCATTAATTAGCTGACTATCTGGGTCCTATTTAGACTGGAGTTTCAGCGTCAACTATAACTATAAATTTACTCAGTGAGAGAAAATGCTGTCTGGCTTCCTTCAGATACATATAAGGCAGATATACAAAATTTGTAGAAATGTTATTCAGCTTTCAATTTCAATTAATTTTAGGTCAGATATTGGCCTACTATAACCATTTTTGACATGTTATTTTTTAACATTGGATAGTGTTTATTTCTTGCCATGTCTGTACTGATGTTTTAAAGATTGCATGGTCATTCAAATTGGCGGCAAAGGCAGGGAAAAGTAAAAAAAAAAAAAAAAAAAAGTCAAAGCCAAAAAAATGTATTGGTTGAAAAGTGTATATAATTTTGTGTAGCAAATGGATGAAGATCAGAACACATTTAATGACCAATTTATGCAGAAATCCAGGTAATCCCAAAGGGTTCACATACTTTTTTCTTGCAACTGTAGATGCAATGGTATTTAAGGCAGCTGCTAGTGTGTTGTTTACTGGTTGCTAGGGTGTTGCTAGGTGGCACATTACATAAAACATTGCAATGTTGAAACAAGCCTGAATCAACCAATCAGACCAAACAGTCGGGAGCTGGACCGGTGTCGATGTCTCAAACTGCAAATGTTTCTGCACCAAAATGTAGCAGAAACAAGAATAAATCCAACAGTATTATTATAGTTACAGAACTACTTCTGTAAGTGCTTCTGTAAAAATGACAGAAACAAAAGGTGGACCTTTTTTAAGGTTTTAATTTCCTGTTGGGAATAACGTCGCCTACACACTCTCTCTAATTCACACAGTATACACACTGTGTGTACTTATTCATGCATATCAGAAATTGGAAGAAAGCCTAGAGATTGTGTTATGCCATTGCTGAGTAAACATTTGGTGATATTTGGAGGCTGTGATGGAAAGATCATAGTTACAGGAGAACTTTCTGTTCTTAAGTAGGTCATATCAGGACTCCTACTTTAGTCTGTGGTACATAATAAAAGTTTTATTTTCGCTCCCAGTTAAATATTTTGTTAGTTTCTGCACGTACTTCATACTGTGTCGGATGCAGGTTAGGGGTGTTGGAAGAATCAGTGTATTGAAGAACTGCAGTATTATGTATTATGTGTTCTGCAAAAGTGTATTGCTTCTTAAAATGCAATATGAATTTTTAACTAATATTTTAAGTGTAGTAATCTGTATTAAATACACACATAAAAAAAGCTAAATACTATTCAGTACAATGAATTATTGAACATTTAGACTGATACTGGCAGTTCTTAGGCATATTTATTGAGCTACACATACAATAGAAGTAGTGTAATGCATGTGTAACACAACATGCCAGATGTCTCACCATATACAGCTCTGGAAAACAATAAAAGACCACTTAAAAATGAAGAATTTCTTTGATTTTACCAAATTGAAAACCTCTGGAATATAATCAAAAGGAAGATAGATGATCACAAGCCATCAAACCAAACTGAACTGCTTGAATTTTTGCACCAGGAGTAAAGCAGCATAAAGTTATCCAAAAGCAGTGTGTAGGACTGGTGGAGAAGAACATGACAAGGTGCATGAAAACTGTGATTAAAAACCATCACAGTTTTCTTTACATAATGAGTCTGAAAGCTCTGCATCTTTTTTGCTATTTCAACATTTTCTCAATGTCTGTATATAAGTGCTCAAAATGTTAATATTTTTATATTAACATTACACACATTTTCATTAGGCAATAGGTCTGTTGATGCAGCTGGTCATGGTATAGCATTTGTGTCTATAAGGCAGGCTTTTGAGATGGTAGCTGTATTCCTGTTGGAACTGAACACCGTAGTATGAGATCACAAAAGATTAGGCCACTGATTTCAAGACATTATTTTGATAACTTTAAATTGAATGCAGGCCCTCCAGACGTGGTGGATTATCGCTGCAGTTGCTTTTCATGATGAGATTAGTTTGCTTTACTGCAGATGCATCTGTGTTACAGTTTTCTATCTGATAGTTATCAGTGGGTTGGCATCAGATTTCACACACTTGGAAATCCAGTTCAGTAACTGAGATTTTTCCTCATGTTTCGGGGTCAGAGAGTTTCGATGTGAGAACAGTTTCTGTTATGACCAGTGATTTGGAATAGTGATAGTTTAGTTTAGGTGTAGTCAGTTGGACAGAACATTAAACTTTACACCCATTTCACAATATATAGTGTGCATATTGATGTTTTTTTTTATCAAATATATTGCATTAAAACAGACAATCTGTTTTGATGCAAATACAATTAGTCAGATTAATCACGATGAAGCAGTGGATCTAACCTCTGTTTCTGGAGATCCTCCCCTACCTGCATGTATTGGTGCTTCCTTGCTCTCTAACAGTTGATTCAAATGATCTTCTTTTTTTTCAAAATTAAAATGTTATTTTCTATATATTTACAGGAATTTCCAGGCTTTCAAAAAAATTATTTTTCCTCCTAAAATATATAATTCATGCCGTAGAGGGTTAAGAAGCTGTTGAGCTAAACTTCACAGAAAAGCACTTAAGTAATAATAGAGTTGGGAGTGACTGTCCCAAATAAAATATAGGAGAGTGAGTCAAATAGATTGCACAACCAGAACATGCAATATTATGTGGCTAAATTATGATAACATCTTGGTCAGTCTGGGATGGTTTCAGGGTATGAGTAAGGGTGGTCAATATGTCAGTATAGTAAATTGTATCACATTTCTATCATAATTTACAAAGTAGTTTCCTGAGCATATTGTGTATATCATCACCAGTACTTAAAAGTACTTCATTATAAAGAGACTGATTAGTTGTTTTTTAGATGGGTAAGACTAACCATAATAATTTTTTTGCAAACAAAATTAACTGTACTGAGTTTTGGATAGTAATATCAGCAAAATCAGGAAAAATCTGCTGTTGTGGGTTAAAATATGTTAAATACTAATATGTGTAAAAAAGATATATTTTATAGTGATATTTATCACAATATCTTCCAACCCTAAGTAGCACTTGACTTATAGAGTTTCTGATGTATGATAACATATTAGCTCACTGAATGGTCTGTGGTTAGTGGGGGGCCCGAGATGTTTGTAGACTGAAAAGTTTTCTTTGTCCATTTTCTACGAGCACTCGTTCGTCATCACTGGATGCTGGTGTGGAATTCCTTCATCCTGTTCTCTCTCTCTCTCTCTCTCTCTCTTCTTCTTCTTCTGTCTGTTTCACGCTGTGTGCAGTTTATTACCCTGTGGTGAGCTGAGTGTTATAAGCTTTGTTGTGAAGCTCATCACAGAAGGGTGTTAATGGTGGAACCTCAGTAATTGCCCCTCATTTCCCCTTCTGACCCCCCTTCAAAGCTAACAGAGGATCAGAGACTGCATTTGTGCATCACTGACTGTGTGTGTCTAATCATGTGTGTGTATGCATCTCTAGGCAACGCTGAGTGTGCTTTATTCGGATTGATATAATAATCACTTTACCACTTTACAGTGGTAAAGAAAACAACAGATTTTCCCCAATTCACCGAAAAGCCCAGTAAAATGTGCTAGTACCTTGCAAGTTTGATGTTAAATCTATGAAGAAACAGTGTAACAGCCAACATAGACCTAAATACAACATAAAGCTAAGGCTAGTTTTCTAACAACAATTTTGTTACTTAATTGTGTTCTTCAAACTGCAGATCTCTGAATCACTGAATAGATACAGTGTATGTCCAAATGCTGACACAGATGTGCAAATGCACACACATAGCTTGTCTACTCCCTGTAGAGAAGTACAACCAATAGAATTGGGCTCTCTTAAGCAGATAATAAACATTAAACTGTTGGCACCATGCCTGATGCCAGAAGGCATAGGCTACAGGGGTATAAAGCCCCCAAAATTGAGCCATGGAGCAGTGAATTGTGTTCTCTTGAATGATAGCACTCCATGAAGTACTTTTGGGATTAGTTGGAGATGAGGTGAGGTTAGTTGAAAGCCTTCCCTAGTCAGTAAAAAGAGTTACTTCAACAACTTCAGCAGGATAAACTTTTTTTTATACTACCCTTGATTTGAAGTAAAATCAGCAAATGAGCATGTGTTTCAATAATGTTGTTTATATACTGTATATATGTTGTTGTATCTTGATATTGTAATTTTTCCAGGTCTCTTTTGTTATTTTTAATCTGGATATTTTAAGCTGTACATAGCTCTGGAAAAAATTAAGAGTCCACTTCTGTTTCTAAATCAGTATCTCTTATAGGTATATGTTTGAGTAAAATTAACATTGTTGTTCTATTTTATAAACTACGAACAACATTGCTTCTAATAAAAACAATAAAAATATTGTTTTTTTTATTAGAGCATTTATTTGCAGAAAATGAGTAATGGCTAAAATAATAAAAAAAGAGATACAGAGCTTTCAGACCTCAAATAATGCCAAAAAAATATATTAAAACAATATAATAACTCTGGTTTTTAATCACAGTTTTCATTCATCTTGGCATGTTCTCCTCCACCCATTTTACACACTGCTTTTGGATAACTTTATGCCTTTACTCCTGGTGCAAAAATTCAAGCAGTTCAGCTTGGTTTGATGGCTTGTGATCATTCATCTTCCTCTTTATTACATTCCAGAGGTTTTCAATTTGGTTTTCAAACTCATCTTTTTATGAATATATCTGTTCAGGTTCTGGTGAGTTAAATTATGTTTATTATTCATGCAGTAATGATAGCATTGAATCCTGAACTGCTGATAACAACAAGGATTGTGCATATCAGCCAATATAATATCAGACATTCAGTGTATAATTGGGGTCCAATGTGTGTGTGTGTGTCTGATCTTTCTGGAAAGCCCCTGGGATTTAGAGCATGCTTATCCCCGCTGTGATGTCATCAGATGCTTTCTTTTTTTACCCCCTTTCTTGTTGCCGTCAGACTGTAGTGTGAAACATTTAACGCATTGTTTCGGCGGTTGCTAGGCTGCAGGCCATTGTCAATTGTTCTGTTCCCACAATCTTATATAATCTTATCTAATACCTACATTACTCTACCCCCAATGTAACTGAATCCACTGTATGAGAGCGGCACCCCACTGAACCCAGAACAGTTTAACTGTCTTAACACTTTCAAACTGTATCTTAGTGACTCAGTAAACTGGTATTGGACAAGAGTGAGGTACTGGTACTCCTGCAGAGCTGTGGTACACACAGCATCACAGTGTGTACATGTGCAACAGTCACAACACTGAATATTAAATGTTATGTGTGAAATAAGATCATTTTACATTAAATCCTGCTATAGCTAATAGATACTAATGATTACAAAAAATATCACTGTTTTCTCTTTTTTCCATGACATATCTACCAAAGATCAACCAAAGATTATGAGCCTTGTCTTACACCCTTTGAAAGACGCACCAGATGCTCATTGCTATCTTACACCCTTCGCCTTCTTCCTGCGTAGTAATGCTAAATGCTGCGTAATGCTAAATGCTTACGAATATTTCTACGTCGATGGTTGTGGTGTTGTGCAAGTGAGGTGTGTTCAGATAGTTTTCTGGCACATTGCTATCTTGGCAGCAAAAAACACAGGTGCACATTTAAAGTGGCTTCTGTCTCAATACCTTACGATATCAAACTAAGCTAAATTAAGCTGCGTGGTGCACAGTTGACGGCTCGCTTATTGATCCCTAAAATAAGGCCAAATATCATTTATTTTACTCCAGTATTTGATGCACAGAGGGCGTTATTAATATTGTTGAATCAAAAGTGAAGTGAATTTTGCGTTGTTAAGTAATTACATACCATATTTTTCTCACTATAAGCCTCACTATCATTGAATATCTATTTTCTGGCTATTTTCTAGCACACGACTAGCCTACTGTTTGTGTGTGTCTGTACACATTAGCACGTCTGCACTGCTGTGTATCAGCTGGTGTTGAGGCCTGAGGCGTGAGAATGTCTGTACCTGTTGTGAGTGTGTGTGTGTGTTTGTCCACACACATGGCTGGATTCCGATGGGCCAGCTGCTCTTCCCATGCTAACTGGACCTGAAACACATGATTATTTTCACTGTTCTCACCAGAGCTGGTGATCAGAAACACCACAGAGAGTTTCAGTATTAAAGCCTTTACTGATTATTTATTTTTCCACTACTGAAATATCCTAAATATGTCTTACTTCTTAGTGAAAATGTGTTTTTAGAATTGTTTTTATAATTTATTGATCTATAAATAGGTTACGAACAGTTTTAAAAACAACACAAAATAAATGCTAAAAAAAGAGCATATATTTACATGGCATATGAAATTGCATGCCCTGCGATGTGACTACTGCGTATGCACATGTTGATACTGACGATGATACTGACACAAAATATATTGTGCCGACCTAGTTGTAGCATAACCATGGAATTAGGTGCAATATATTCATGGAATATTAAATGTAATGTAAACAAAGAAATGCATGTAAATTGAAATGATAATGGGTGAAGCATAAACATATAAAAGGACTCAGCATAATTATTGGAACGGGTTTAATATACAATTGCAAGAAAAATGATGTGAACTCTTTGGGATTACTTGGATTTCTGCATGAATTGGTCATTAAATGTGCTCTGATCTTCATCTAAGTCACAACAATAGACAAACGCAGTCTACTTAAACGAGTAACACACAAAACAATTATGTTTGCATGGTTTTACTGAACACAACATGTTAACATTTTCCACAGTGCAGGGTGGAAAATGAATATTGGAATATGAACAGTCTAACAAAAGAAATGGGTGCAAATATGCATATAAATGGATATAATAAGTAGAAAAGGCTTGTAATTGGGGGTGAAACAATTATGTTGATTGCTGACTATTTAATCTTCATTTGAAGGACTACTTGCTTACTTTTATTTGTAGCCTTTAATTTATTTATTTTATTTTTATTGTGATTACGTGTATTGATGATTGATGTTAATACTTTCAATTAGAAGCTCAAGCTCAAGTTTTTAATTAGTTTTGTCTGCCATTATTTAATTGACAAAAAAAGATGCAGACCTTTCAGACCTCAAATAATGCAAAGAAAGTTTTAAGTTTTCAGAAATCAATATTTGGTGGAATAACCCTGGTTTTTAATCAGTTTTCATGCATCTTGGCATGTTCTCCTCCACCAGTCTTACACACTGCTTTTGGATAACTTTATGCCTTTACTCCTGGTGCAAAAATCCAAGCAGTTCAGCTTGTTTTGATGGCTTGTGATCATCCATCTTCCTTTTGATTATATTCCAGAGTTGTATGTGGAATCTAACAATAGAAATGATTCAGTATAACCATGCAAATGGCTATAACTTAAGCAGGAAAATAGGTATAGTGTAGATATGGAAATGGATTCAGCCATGATGTAGTTCTACTTCAATTTTATTATCAATAAACTTCTTTCATTCATAGGCAGAGGAGGTTTGTATGAGGAATCCTCCCAAATATAGAGTTTTTCAAAACTGTTGAGGGAACAAAAACTGGATTTTGAAAGGACTCCCCACCCCAGCAGAATAATCACTGACCCACAGAGGCAGTCTGCGTCATAAAACACACAGCCTGGACCCCCACATTAAAAATAGACACTCTGGCACCTCATTAGTCCACAATTACTGAATAGATGAGTCATGTCCCGCTCATGAATGCTAATTGCAGCTGTCGTGCAGGCGTCCCAGTCGTTTTGAATCAGTTCAGAATGAGAATTAGAAAGAGATGAGCAAGCGCTGAGTCACAGCCGGCCGCTGCCGGTGGACTTCTGCATGCCGGCTGCGTCCGAGCGTTTTTTCGGAAAACGCGTACGGGCTGTGTGTGCGTGCCGACCGGAGGTTGTTTCCCAGTTCAGCACTAATGTGGTCATTGGGCTCTGTGGAAAAACAGAACAACAGAAAAACACTAGTTTCTGTGGAACTGCAGCACAACGGCAACCTGTGGCCATGACCAGATGAAAAGCTAACTGTCAGCAACACTAAATGATGATTGACTCATTTCCTGCTTTTCCTGCGTGTTTGGCCCACAGAGTTTATTTGCCTTGTTTTGCTTTTAGAATGCCAACATTGCACAGTCTAAATTATCCAATTATTCAGATAAATACACACAATTTATTCCAAATGTAGTCCCTCACCCAGGGTATGCTGGGTGTCTTAGGTTTGTTTGTATTCTGTAGGGATGCAATGGCATGTGTATTCTTTGCGAACTGTTTTGTTTGTGCAATCCCATGGAGAATACACGGTACAGGCAATCAAATGAAGATAATTCTGAACCAAAGTTTGCAGCTGAGTTGCATCTGGAAACTTTAGCTTTACATCGGTAATAAGCTCATTAGTGCAGGGGCCACTAACTACAGACTATTACATTTTTTCAGTCTTCATTTCCACCTGTGGTGCAGGAAACTTACAGACCAATCACATGCATTGTAAATGTGCCAAAGATGCTTCTTGATCAGTCCGATCTCTAAAGATCAGTGTTGGGAGTAACGGCGTTAAAACTAACGGCGTTACTAACGCCGTTACTTTTTTCAGTAACGAGTAATCTAACTAATTACTCTGACTGTAACTATAACGCCGTTACCATTTCCGACACCCCGTTACTGCACGTTACTTTAGCCGTAATTTTTTTTTACTTCGCTTTGCCCTGGTTAACCCCTCCTCTGTCCGGTGAACTTGAGCTTCTGGCCGCTGTGCTGTGGTTTGGCGTGGTGAAGTGAGGCACAATTGTGACGATTTGCGTGCTCTAATGAATTCAGTGATTGCCCTGGACAGCCCAAGTTCCGAATTAAGGACGTGAAGCTCTTTTTAGCTGCTCCGGTTTTTGTGGTGCTGCTGCTTTCTATTTTAGAGAAAGCTCCTATTAGCTCCTATTTTTTATTTTATATAAAGCTCTGGTGTGATAATCACAATGTTGCTAAGTAACCAATTATTATTGTTCACTAAAGCGAACGAAATAGCGAAAACTGAAAGTGAAAAACATTTGTGTTAACTGAATCTAATAAAAACGGTAATTAAAAGGAAAAACATAACTATCTGGAACTGTATTTTGTGTTTATAAAACTAACTAAAACGAACTGAAATTACTGATAGAATACCCTCATTTTCGTGTTTAATTTATTTATAAGCGCTGTTGTACAGCGGGCGGTTTTGTGCCGAGCGCGCGGCACCTCGTGGTCCGTTAGTTCTTGTGTAAAGCGCTTGCGCTAGCAAGCCCACCCTAAAAACTTACTGAACAGAAAAAATAAAAACAAAATAAAATTAAACTATAATAATAATGAAAACTGTAATCACGTAGCTCTGGGCGCACGTGAACGCCTCCGCGTTTGACTTGCAGCATTGTGTGTAGCTGTTCTTAAAAATTATTTAAATTAAATAATAGTTCTATGCTTTTATGTTACAGTGTTAATTAACATAATTCTGATCATATTTCGCTCATTCAATCAGCCCGAAAACAGACAGTTTATGGGGCGGATCGGGTCCGGCTCATAATGACAGTTCATGGTTCAGGCTTGGGCAGAACGTGCACGGGCTCCGGCTGGGTCGGGTCGGATTTTTTGCGCCCGATCTAAGCTCTATTCCCTTTTGGTGAAGCTGTTATATTAATACCATTTTAACGGGCATTAAATTGTTGTTTTTGTCCATTATTTTGTTTTGTTTATATATACATATTTCCTTTGAGTGTGGCTTGGTTTGTTTAATTTCATCCCCAGACGCGTTTTTCATTTTTTTCCGTTTTTTTCAGTATTACAAGTTTTAGTAATTTTCTTTGGTTGTGTGGAGAATTTCGTTTTGTTTTTTTGAAATTCGTTAGATTATATTTTTGTCAACATTTTGGGTTTATTTTTGTTTGTTATTTTTCCAATAATAATAGTAAATGCATAATTGATTTCCTTTTTTTGACGGGCGAATAATAAAAAGTAACGCGATAGTTACTTTTACTGGTAACTAATTACTTTTATAGTGGAGTAACTCCGTTAGTAACTCAGTTACTTTTTTGGAGAAGTAACGAGTAACTATAACTAATTACTTTTTCAAAGTAACGTGCCCAACACTGCTAAAGATAATGACAATTGGTGCCCACGCAGGGAAGGTACAACGTGAGAAACGGCAGCAGGAAATGGGAAGAAGGCTCATTCAAAGCTCTAAAAAAGATGGCCAAACTTGAAATTTAAATAAAGAATGAACCAAGTCATACCTGTTTATTATTCCCACAGGCATTTCCAAACCAATACACCTCCCTTGTTCTGAGACCATAGCGTTAACTAAATCAGAAGCAGTAATGGGAAACACCACTACTGATGTTAGGAGCAAGAGATATGTGTATGAAAATGCTATAAGGTGCACCAGATTAAAAGGTGCATTAAGTGACACTAGTTAGAATGCATACTTGAAGTTAACAAGGTTGTCGCCATTTTTCCCTTTTAATTCAGCAGGTTGCTGTGGTGGGGGAAGCACCTAAAAAAAAGTTTCATTCTTTAAAAAAAAAAAAAAAAAACTTTTCTGTCAAAGTCAAACGAGCACTGGATGTTAATATACACAGATTTTTCTCCTGAAAGCTGTTTATTTGGGAAGTAAAGCACTTCTATTTATTTACAGTAAGCTTAGAATTTCTTGTTTTTTTTTTTTTCCAAGGGTGAGCGCTAGCCATGTTTGTTTAGCAAGGGCTAGCCAGCTGTGGTTAGCGTTAGTAAATGGTGCCCGATAGCGGTAGACTGAGGAACCCTGAGTGTTGTGCTAACCCAGGGCACTGTCAGCTAGCAGTTCCCAGCTAGCTTGTTTTAATATGTAAACGCGCTAATGCTAACACTGCTCCAGCCTTGGTGCTGGAGAAACTCCCTTATAAAGCTGTACTTCATTGCAGTGTCTTTACTGCTCCTTACAACCCGGCTGGTAGAATTCATACATAAGGTGCTGGAGTAACTGTTTCCTGTCCAAGGAAAGTTTTTTTTTTATTTATTTTTTATTTTTTTAAACAGATTCTGAGGCATTGGGGTTAGGATTGTGATTATTTTTTTGTTTTGTTTTATTTAGAGATAAGGGCAATAGTGCAGTCAGCATGTTGGATGATCACCACCACAACTCATTCCCAAACCATTCAAAAATACCTGGATGAAGCTCAATCATTCCAGAATACACAGTTCCACTGTTCCACAGCTCAAATGCTTCATTAGACAAGGTGCCAAAAAGCTTATGGTTCATCTATTAGTTGTATTTGTCTACAGGAACTAGACAAGCTGTATGTACATTCATTAGACAGGGCATCCACAAACATTTGGACATAGTGTTATTTATTTTTTATTTTTTTCTCAGACTGAAGAGTCATAATGTCTGGAACAAAAAACAGTAGGCATTAAAAAGAACCCATAGCCATTTTAACACGTCCATAACAGCTTGATCATTACCTGACCATCATCCTGAGCATACAGGACCCTGTACTGTTCTTACTAGCAGTGCTGTGAGCTTTATCTGTAGCGGTGATTTACCCGTCAGAGTTCGCCAGCTCTCTTTGTTTCTTTGACTCTGTATTCTGAATGCTGTATTTGAATAGCGAACATCACGTATCTCCTAATAGCATCCTCCGCTTTCATATCCTCCATTAGGAAAAGGGAATGGGACGTCTTTATGTGACATCCGTGACATCTCTCTCTCGCTCGCTGCGCCTGTGTGAGAAAATAACAGGCTGTTCTGAGTGAAGCGGGACAGAGACAAAAGCAGAATTCAGCGCAGGCTTTCTTTAGCTTTCAGTGAGGCCTGGGGTCTGATTACGCTCCGTAACTCTACCTGCCACTTTCAGCCTGACCAGCGCTCACAGGAACAGAGAGAGAGAGAGAGAGTGTGTGTGTGTGTGTGTATGTGTGGAGAGAAACCAGGGAGTGGCACTGCTTGATGCGCTGTGTTAGCTGAGATCTTAGATTCCTTTTTTTTTTTTTTTTTTTTTTGGACACACCTTCTCATTTGAAGTTTTTTGTTGGAATCATGTAGTAACTTAAAAGTGTTAAACAAACCAAAATACTCAGTTGCAGCATTTAGGTGCTCTTATCTTGGGTTAAGCTGTTAACTTGCTGTCTCTGAGGCTGGTAACTCTGATGAACTTATCCTGTACAACTGAGATAACTATTGGTCTCTTTTTTTATTTTATTTTGGTGCGGCCCTGATGAGTGCCAGTTTCATCATAACATTTTTGGTGGTCTTTTTGACTGCACTTGAGGATACTTTTAAAGTTCTTTAAATATTTCAGATTGACTGACCTTCACTCTTAAGTTCTTGCCATAATCTGGTTAGAACATTACTCAAATAGAGCTTTTCACTGTGTACCAACTCTACCTCTTCACAACTTTACAACTGATGCTCTCAAACACATTAAGAGGCAAGAAATTCAAGTGATTAACTCATTAATGTAATTTGGCCATGCTTTAATATGGAAATTTAAAACCCTAGGTTGTTCACCTTTTTCGTGTTTTATTTTTTATTGCTTTGATTTTTTTTTCAGTATTTCATGCCTGATGAAGTTTCTCAATGTACTAAGACATGCCACATATTATGAAACACTAACTAGTATCGTGTCCCATTACTTTTGCCATGGCCATAGAAAGTAAAGAACTCTGCACTAGCCTGTGGGAGATTTCATGGTTATGCTGCACTGTACACTGTAGTGATCATTTAATGCCTTCAATGATATATTCTCATTGAACAAGTGACACTGTGTATCATTACTTTACATTACACTACATTACATTTGGCAGATGCTTTTGTCTAAAGCGACTTACAATATTGAAGTACAAAAGTAATAGAAGTTAAAAGTAAAAACACCTTTAGACAGGGCTTAAAGGAGGTCAAAGTGAAATAATGGGATAGAGGAGTGAAGGAGGGGAAGGAGGAAATGAGGTTAGAAGTAGTTAGTGTGTTAGAGGTGTTAGGAGAGTAAGTGCTCTTTGAAGAGCTCTGTCTTCAGGAGTTTATTAAAGATAGTGAGAGATTCTCCTGATCTGGGAGTGGAAGGTAGTTTGTTCCACCATTGGGGAACTCTGTATGAGAACAGTCTGGATTGCTTTGTGTGAGTGTTTGTTTGGTAAAGCGAGGCGACGTTCATTGGAGGAGCACAGCGGTAGCGTAAGCCTTCAGGAGTGATCAGTGCAGGTAGGAAGGAGCTGTTCTGTCATCACCTTGTAGGCGATTGTAAGAGTTTTGAATTTGATGCGAGCATCAACTGGTAGCCAGTGGAGCTCAATGAGCAGTGGGGTGACATGTGCCCGTTTTGGCTGGTTGAAGACCAGACGTGCTGCTGCATTCTGAAGTATCAAGAAGTATTAAATACCTGCACAACTTAAGAAATGGAACATCCCAACCATTTGCAACCACTATCAGAACCTCACTCCAACCCACTCACTGACACATTTATGTTATGTTAATTGGAGCATTTCTATTGGTCCATTTGTCATGAATTGTTGACGCAGTATTGAGAAAAACAGCCTCAGTCAGATTGGGAATATTTATTTATTACTGAATTCAGAGAAAAATGGTCTAAAAATGATATGTAAGTAAGCACAAGTTATAAATCTAAAATCAAATCTTTGATTTCTTTCTCTCTCTCTCTCTCTCTCTCTCTCTCTCTCTCTTTCTCTGTGCAGTAATGAGCGTGCTCGCTGGATCAGTGCACTGGGACAAAGCAACAATGAGAAGAGGAATTCTGACAGAATAAGTGAGTTTTTAAATCCTGTTTACACCTGGTCAATTCATTTGTCTTAAGTATCAGGATTATACCTAAAAAAAGTTTAAACATATCCAAGACACATTGGTGGCACAGATGCTTAGTGGTTAGCACAGTTACAACCCAGCACTGGGGGCTTGGGTTTAAGTCTCTCTCTGGGTGAAGTTTCTCTTTGTCTTGGGTAAATGTCTTAGTGCTTGGTGCAGTCCTCTAGGTGAACGGTTGTTTCCGGTTGGGAGTATGCTGTGGCTGCTGCTTCTCGCCGGTGCGTGGATGAGTGCTAAGTGTGAATGGGTGTGTGTAAAACGTGTTTGTAAAGTATCTTTGAGTGTCTAGAAAGATGCTATATAAGTGTAACTTTATTTATATTTAAAACAAGGCACTGAGAGCTTTAAAAAGAGTTTTTTTTTGCTTATTGTGATGTGTCTGTGTGCCTATAGCACAGCTGAACCTGTGAGGGCGCTACAGAGACAGAAATTACCACAATTAAAGTGTTTTTTAAAGATCAAGAAAAGGTTTTTAATTTTTTTTAAGCGGGACTGATATGTTTCATCACTTAAAAGAAACACATTTCAGCTATTAATGGAAAAAATATGATTTAGGCTTTAGTGTCTCTTTAAATAGTAATTGATTTCAGTCAACCTGGAACCCTGTCCTGCACATTTTTATTGCATTTCCTCTTAGCACACTTAACACACACCTTATTCAAATAATCAGCAGATTAACAAGTTATTTTAGGATGCAGTTGGTGTGAAAAAGCAGGGAATCTACTAAAATATGCAGGACAGTGTGACCCCAAGGCCAGGGTTGAGTCAGAAGTTTTTTTTTTTTTTTTTTAAGACAAAACTTTTAAAACTCACTTAGAGAATCAGCACCTCCTGCTGGCCATGTGGTGTACTGCAGTTCCTCAATATAAGCACAGTGTAGATAGCTTTTATTGCATTTATATATCTATATATCGTATTAAACCTCTTACCTCACTTATTCACTGCTTTATGTGCCTCACCTTCATTATAGCATTCAGCTTTTGGTTTTACTATTGTTTTTGGTAAACCTGTATTTTTGATTAATATTATAATACAATAATAGTCTTAAAAAAAGAAAGCAGATTTTTGCGTATATGTTTCTTTGTATAAGATTTAACAGGGCTGTGGTTTATTGATGTTTCTGTCTGTCTGTCTGTCTGTCTGTCAGATGCCATGCAGGTGGAAGTGATCCGGACGTATACAGCCCGGCAGCCGGATGAGCTCTCGCTGCAGGTGGCTGATGTGGTGTTGGTGTCTCAGACAGTGGATGACGGTCAGTGTTCCTTTCTATTGTCTTTAGTAGAAAATCTAACACGTCACCCCAAAAGGCTAATGCTCTTTCAATCATTTAATTAATTATTATCATGACTCTATTTAATATTGTAAGAAAAGAAAGAGCTGTAGAATAGCCCATTGATGCATGTTTGGTTGAAAACCTTTGTACTAACCCTTGGCTTAAATAAATGATAAATAAATAATGAATGGATGGATAATGAATGAGAGTTATTAAAGGCACTGAACATAGCCAGCAACAGTAGCCAGCTCTCATCAGGTTCATTTAAAGACGCTGCTTTTATAATTTCATCTGATGATAATCCCTCAGTCCTGCCTTTCAACCCTATAATTAATTCCCTCAGTATTTCATTAAGGTTGTAAACACGCAGTGTGTTGAATCAGTTCTAATCGTAATCTAAATAAAGTATAAATTATTTTTTGTTAAGGGGCCAAATTATATTTTATACATATATTTTCACATTATTAAACAAGCTTTAATATCATACATACATACCCTGAGTAAATTCAAATGATTATTTCATTTATTAAGGCAAAACACAATTAAAACCATCTTGTCTCTATTCGGAAAAATTAATTAGTGCTAATGATTCAATAATAAGAAGGAGACTGGTTGAAAATGGTCACCATGGAAGAGTTTTAAGACAAAAAACACTGCTGAGCAAAGACACGGCCCATCTCACGATTGCCAACATAAACATCTTGATAATCCCCAGGGGCCAGTTGTTCAAAGGTAATCTGATCGGATTTTGGTTATCGGATTGGATCAAATCTGGAAAACGGGTTGTTCAAAAGGGAAAGAAGCATTCTGAAATCGGATCAGATCACGTAATCCAATCCTAGTTTGTAAATGGATCAAACCTTCAGTTTCTGTTGTTCAAAACTTTTCAGTAGGATTTGGATAACTTTGATCCAAAAAAACAGGATTACCCTGATCCCAACAAGGAGTAGGATTTCAAGGGGGATTTCAGGAAGTAAATGTGGTAAAACTTTAAAATCAAAGTTTTAAAGTAAAAAAAATACATTTGTACAATTTAGTGTATATACATTTACTTCTGTTTTGCACTTGACCTGTTTAACCGTTACAGTAATAAAGTAGACATTGGCTACCAATTAAGCCTTTTACTATAGTAACGTAAAAATAAAAACAATCTTGACCCCATTAAATAAACCCCCCAAAAGATTTCAATAACAAACAAAAATAATATATTCATTTTTTCATCTACGTCACTGTCATTCATCACTGTATATTAATGTCAAAGAAACATTTATCAGATATGAAGCTGTCAAAAATTATTTCGAACAATTGCAAAGAACTCCAGAGTTTGTTCTGGTTCTTCAACAGGCTCAGGTGCATCATGAACATCACAGAGAGGGACATTGCGTCTGGTAGCAACATTGGGCAGGACAATACATGCAAGTGTTATGTTGCATGCTCCCTGTGGTTCGACTCGCAAATAGTTAAGTCATGCAAAGCGTCTCTGCAGAACTCCATTTAAACGCTCAATTGCTCGTATTGTTTTTCAATAAGCAGTATCTTGTTGCTGCAAGAAAAGGAGTCATCAACCCCTGTTGGTTCTTCTATCTGTTTTTTACATAGCTGGTAATCCGGATTAGGTAATCCTGAAAACTGTGTTTCTGGATCAGGTTGATCCAATCCAATATTGCTTTGAAAAACTGGCTTAAAAGTAAGACAGATCACCTGATCCTGGATAGCAAAAAATGTGATTACCAAATCTGTAATAATTTTGATCCGGATTACATTTTTTGAACAACTGGCCCCTGGACTTTGTGAACATATTATGTGGGCTGATGAGACAAAAGTTTAACTTTTTGAACAGTCCTGTTATATCTGGTGTAAAAATAACACATCATTTCAATAAAAAAAAAAATCATACTGAATGTAACACATGGTGGTGGTAGTGTGATGGTCTGGAGCTGCTATGCTGCTTTAGGACCTGGACAACTTGCTGTAATTGATGAAACTATAAAATTAGTTTGTCATTCTATCATATTTTGACTTTAAGCTCAGATGTACTTGGGTTCTGCAGCTGGACAATGATCTAAAACACACAAACAAGTCAAACTCTGAATGTCTCAAAAAGCAAACAAAAAAATGGTTTTGGAGTGGCCTTGTCAAAGTCTGATTGTGGTATGATCTTAAACAGGTTGTGAAAGACTTATTGCCAGTTATCACAAACGCTTGATTGCATTTGTTGCTGATAAGGGTGGCACAAACAAGGTATTAGTTTTAGAGTGCAAAGTATTATTATTATTATTATTATTATTATTATTATTATTATTTACATAAAAAAAATAATCTGGATCAAATTGAATTATTAAAGTGCAAATTCTTATTACCTAAAAAACTGTAATGAATCGGAATCGTATGATTCAATTTCAGAATTTTTAGACAATCTAAATCAAAGTGAATTGTGAATAAATCACTAATTTCCTGAAGAATCTGAATCAAACATAATCAAGTGTTTTATCCAGCTGTTATTTATTTTTCCCTCTTTATGAACTCCTCCCTTTTTGCTTGCCCACCATTTATTCCATTCCATTCCCATTATCCAATATCTATATTCCACTAATAAAAAAACCCCTCCAACTTATCTTCCTGGGCTCATCTCACAGATCAGAACATTTACCTGAGAGTCTCTGAGACTCTGAGACTGATGTGGAAACAGCTGCTCTGGCTTTTGTGTGCGTTTGTTGCTTGGGGTTTTATTGATTAGGATAAGGAAAGAAATAATTCAGTAAATAGTTAGAGCTGTATCCGGATGCGAGGGTCCGGACCAAAGGTCTTTTGTTTTTGAATCCTCTGGGTTGAGGGTCAGGCGACAGTCCCCCGTGATTGACGCTCGCTGGCCAGCTTTCATGTTGAAAGGGCACGCTGCCCAGAATAGGCCATCAAAAGCCTGCTGAATCTTTAAATACCCATTAAATATACAGCAGACACTTGAAAGCAGGATCTGCTGGGCTTTTATTTCCAGAACGTTCTTCAGGGAGAAGTACGCTTTTTGTACGGATTTCCCAGAACAGCAGAAACACAGAACTGAAATGCTAGCAGTTGTGAGTGATGTGTTTATTAATGATGCTCAGCTGCACCTGCTTTATTCTCATGCTTTATTTGGAGCTTTCACTGCAGTTGAGGTGGCTGAATTTTAGTAGGGCTGTACCGATAAATCATGCATTATTATTCCAAATGTTTGTGGACACCACTTTCTAATGAAGACATTCAACTACTTTAAGTGGTAGCCACTGCTGAAACTTGTCTAGTTTTTGTAGAGAAGTACTGCCAATAGAATTGGATAAACAATAACCTATTGGCACTATTTCCAGTGATAGATATGGGCAAGAGGGGATCATCAAAAAATCCAGACCTCACTTCAGTAAATCTTTACAGTAATGCTTCAAATTCATGTAGAAAACCTTCCCTGGAAAGTAGAGATAGTTGCTCCAACAAAAGCAGAATAAACACGTTTTAATAACCTTGATTTTCAGTGGTGTCTCAACACTTTTGTCCATACAGTGTATCCTATTGTATTGCATCAAATTGAATTTGCATCTGATTTTTTTAATTAAAGCTCTTCCCTATAATTTTAGCTTATAAAAATGTAAGGCTATTCTAAGTAGCTCTAAGGAAGGAACACACAACACACAGCGTCCTGATACCGCCCTGATACCTTATTTTATTTATGCTCAACTTTAAATACTGGCGTGGGCCGAGCAAACAGTTCAAAATTAAAATGTGCTGTGTTGTAAACATCTGTAGCAGCCTTAGATATTGGGCTGGTTTAAGCTTCTGAAGCGTGGGTTTCAAACAGACTTTTTTCAAACTGATTTTTTTTTTTGCTGAATTTGGCAACCCTGGCTGCAGAGCATGGCAGCTAACTAGCTGTTTGCTTTCTCTCTCTCTCTCTATATATATATATAGAGAGAGAGATATATATCTCTCTTTATATGTGGGATTTTAAACTATGAGCAGATGAAGGAGAATTATTCTGTACACTAAAAAGTGTTAAACAAACCAGAATATGTTTTATACTTGAGATTCTTTTAAGTAGCACATTTATCCTTGAAGGCAGATCTGCACACTCTTGGTTCATTTTAATTTCAGTGTTTTCATGAGGGAGGGTAATTTGAAATAGTTTTCTCAGCGTCTTGAAGAAAGGAGTTGCCAGAGGTGCTGAACAATAGTTGCTGTTTTTCCTTCATCAGGTTTAGATCAGGGGATTAATGTGGAGGAGAAACACTTTTATTTTTTTTATTTTTTTTGTAAGTTTACGACATAAATCTATTTGTGTTCCTTTAATTGTTTCCATGTCTTTAATATTAATCTACACTGTAGAAAATCAATTAAATAAAATAAATAAGGAAAAACAGTGATTTTGACACTTTTATTTATTCATATCATTCAACCACAATATTCCATAGTGTGAATTTAAGTCACCCATATTTGAAATTGTGCACATGTGATTTCTTCTCTTCCAGGCTGGTACGAGGGCATGCGTCTGCGAGACGGAGAGAGGGGCTGGTTTCTGTCTGAGTGCGCCCAGCCAATCACCTGCCAGGCCACCATCGAGAAGAACATGGAGAGGATGGACCGCCTGCAGGGCCTGGAGACCAACGTATGAACATGAGCTCCGTTTCCTTCACATGAACACCTACAGAGAGAGAGAGAGAGAGAGAGAAGAACAGAGCAATGCAGAGCTATAGGGCTCAGCGGGAGTTACTGGTGGATATTGGAAGACTGCATGGATCAGCCAAACTGATCTTCACATGACTGAACAGTTCGTGCTAATCCGTTCCAATCGAACCTCAGAACATGGCTGCCAACAGACCTGGAGACTAAACTCTGCAGAAACTATGGAAGCTCTATATTCTGGCTTGTGTTCAACACAGCGACTAACAACAACAGCCTGTCTGCAGCTTTAATAAAGTGATGGAAGCTCCGCCCAGTCCAGTCCAGTCCAGTACAGTGCTGTACTCACTTTAAGAGAAGCAGAACTCAACAGGAACCTGATGATCCAGACCTGGCTGAACAATTCTCTAGCATGGACCAGCAAAAATATAAATCAAACCCTTTTACGCAGCTCAGGCAGTTTAAAATGAACTGAGAATATGGACAGGACTATAAGGTTGCTAATGATAATAGCTATATTTAATAATAATCACATCTGCAGTTTACTTAATAATACTAATTAAATATCTGTTTAAAATAATGCACAAATCCAATCATCTCTACTGATGTATATACAGCTCTGGAAAAAATGAAAAGACCACTTCAGTTTCTGAATCAGTTTCTCTGATTTTGCTATTTATAGGTTTATGTTTGATTAAAATTAACATTGTTGTTTTATTCTATAAACTACGGTCAACATTTCTCCCCAATAAAAATTGCAAAAAATGAGAAATGGCTGAAAAAACAAAAAAAAATGCAGAGCTTTCAGACCTCAAATAATACAAAGAAAACAAGTTCATATTCATACAGTTTTAAGAGTTCAGAAATCAATATTTGGTGGAATAACCCTGTTTTTTAATCACAGGTTTCATGCATCTTACCATGTTCTCCTCCACCAGTCTTACACACTGCTTTTGCCACTCTTACTTTATTTCACTCCTGGTGTAAAAATTCAAGCAGTTCAGTTTGGTTTGATGGCTTGTGATCATCCATCTTCCTCTTGATTATATTCTAGAGGTTTTCAATTTGGTAAAATCAAAGAAACTCATACTTTTTAAGTGATCTCATTTGTTTTTCAGAGCTGTATATGTATAATATATAAATACAGTACCAGTCAAAAGTTTGTCATTTAACATTATCAGTCAGTTAACATTATCTCAGCACCTCTAGAACTCCCTAACACAGCTGAAGAACCATTTCAGGTTCTACCTCATGAAGCCAACTGGGAAAATCAGCCAAGAGTGGACAAAGCAGAAGGTGCTACTTTAAAGAATCTGAAGTATGAAACATATTTTGGTTTGTTTTAACACTTTTTTGTTTACAGTTGTGCATGCAATCCTTCATTGTAACTAATTACAAAAAAACAATTTATTGAGAAAGAGTGTATCCAAACTTTTGACTGGTAATATAATTTTACATATAATACAATACAATATTACAATGCTGCCATTGTAATTTTTCATCGAATTTCATCAGAATCAACGATTCAAGGAGTAGTTTTCATGTAAGATGTACTAAAATTAGCCATAGGCCCTGTCCCTACAAATCTGGGTATTTAAAAAAATATATATTTACAAAACAATGTTGAAAGCTCAGGTAAACAGAGCTTTATGTAAGCGCTGACATCACAGTGTGTTTATTTCTGCTTGAATATCAAATATGTTCTTACTCCCTGTTTCATCAGAAATCAATAATCCGACATGTCATAATATCAATAATGCACTTTGTGTAAGCAGGTATGGAGTAGAATAAACGATAGCGGGTAGATTTAATCTGCCTCTGGTTGAATATCATAGAAAATAAGAATATATTGTCATATATATCATATATGTGATTTTTCTTTTTACATCAAGCAGCAGTTCATTGATTCACTCATTAATTCAATCACCTATTCATTCATTTATCCACTCATTCATTCATGCAATCATCCACTCATTCATTCATGCAATCATCCACTCATTCATTCATGCAATCATCCACTCATTCATTCATTTATTAACTGATTCATTCATTGCAATACTCTAAGCATTGCTGGATGTTGCACTGCTTTAATTGGACAGGCCAAATGATTTGGCTTTAGCTTTTCTTTAAAGTTGAAGTCGTGCAGCTGAGTAAAACCTAAAACAACACTCACTCCAAGAAATAAACCCAAGTCAAAACCTTTTTTTAACAAGATAAAAATATATCTATAGATTTTTTTTTTCTGGCTGTAAAAATAGTTTGCTTTGCTTTGCTTTGTTGTAAATCCCTGCTTGAGCTTTATGAATGTTTTAATGCGCTTGTGTAAGCTCTTTATTTGTGCAGGATAAAGAAGAGAGTCTGGGCTCAGGAAAAAACACACACACACTACTCCGACTGAACACTTAACCAACTGCAATTTGCATAAATTGTCAGCACCTCCACGGAAAGCAGGACGAGTCGTGTGATATTTAATAACGTCTTGCCTAATGGCTTTTATCTGTCGGTTAAGATCAAAGGCTGCACTTCTAGCTTCTCTTTTATAATATCTGGGGGCGGGGTGGGGGAAGGGGGAGGGGTCTCAGAGAGAGAGAGAAGACTGTTTTGAAGCATAGCGGTCTACCACTGTTCCTGTTATGAAAGGGACAGTGGGGCAAATGTGATTACCATTTCCATAAGGTTAATGTACAGAAATGTTAAAGCAGCCAGAGCTTCTGTTCACACATAATCCAGATTTTTAAAAAATGTTTTTTGACCTTGCGTCCACATGAATATGACACTTCTGGATTCTGAAAACTTCGATTGCTGAGCTTTTTAAAAACTTTTGGTAACACTACAGTAAGGGACATAATTAGCAATACTTACTTACAGTAAATGGTTAACTGTTAAATGGTTAATTAATGTCTTGACTAAATATTAATTGATGCTAAATATTAAGGCTTAATGTTGTAAATAATGAATTGAGACATTAGTTCGAAATGTTGTAACTAGTGTCAGTTAATAGTGTGAATGTAGTTTGCAGTCTTATTACGTTTTTTTCTTCTTATTATTTTTATTCCACCTGTTTTTTTTTGTCTCCTTAATTCAGGCTGCATTTTTCGAGATATTCACTCCATTCCATTTCCAAAATGTGCATTAAGAATGGTAGGCTTGTGTACAGCTTTTTTGATTGGACATATGGTTTTCGTAAAAACGTCGTTAATGTCCAATTGTTGCTCTTTAAGAATGATGAGGAGCCAAACTGAACATCCTGTCATAATTTTTAAGATACTAAGACGAAATTCGGCACGCTTAGAATTCATTACGTACTTTCAGAAAATATGCTATATTTTATATATACTAATTTTCCCCATTGGAATGCATTAGATCCCTCAACCCAGCTGAATCCACGCACAGAACCCCTTTCCCACCTAGCAACCACTTAGCAACACCATAGCTCCACCACGGATACCATACCAACACCTTAGCAACCACCACAGACACCAAACCAACACTTTAGGAACCACCTAGCAACACTTCAGCAACCACCACAGACACCATACCAACACCTTAGGAACCACCACAGACACCATACCGACACTTTAGGAACCACCTAGCAACACTTCAACAACCACCACAGACACCATACCAACACCTTAGCAACCACCACAGACACCAAACCAACACTTTAGGAACCACCTAGCAACACTTCAGCAACCAGCACAGACACCATACCAACACCTTAGGAACCACCACAGATACCATACCGACACTTTAGGAACCACCTAGCAACACTTCAGCAACCACCACAGACACCATACCAACACCTTAGCAACCACCACAGACACCATACCAATACCTTAGCAACCACCACAGACACCAAACCATTAGCTTAGGAACCACCTAGCAACACTTTAGTAACCACCACAGACACCATACCAACACCTTAGGAACCACCACAGACACCATAACTACACCTTAGGAACCACCTAGCAACACCTTGGCCATCACCACAGACACCATACCTACACCTTAGGAACCACCTAGCAACACCTTGGCCATCACCACAGACACCATACCAACACAGTAGGAACTACCTAACAACGCCGTAGCAACCACCACGGATACCGTAAGAACATCTTAGGAACCACCTAGCAACACCTTACCAACCACCACTGACGCCATACCAACACCTTAGGAACCACCTAGCAGCACCTTTACAACCACCACAGACACGACACCAACACCTTAGCAACTACCACAGACACCATAGCAACCACCTAGTTTTGGAGCAAAGGTTTTGGCGCTGCAATCACACTCGCAGTTTCTGCAGGAACTGAAATCTGGTTAGTTGAGACATCCTATTGCAAATATTGTTCATTAATCCACCCTTACTGTGATGTGTTGCCATATATTTTTAACACTGTTTTCAGTGTTTTGTGTGGACGTGGAAAAACAGGATGAAGCTATATGAAAAAAGCTGATGTCATAACGAGAGCATGTTTCTTTCTAAATCTAAAAACACCTCCTTACTCCCTATATAGTGAACTACTTACTTCATTCAACTGCAGCGTCTACACAGATTCTACTCACTACAGTTCAGATTTTAATGTATGAGTAAATGTAAATACTGCACTATAACAAATATATAATGTTCATATACTGTGTAATGCTCTGCTTAGATTTGGAATATATATATATATATAGCTAGCATGCAAAAATAGTTTTGTTTTGTCTGTGTGTGGACTGAAATACTTTAAATATCTGAATTCATGTGGACAGGGCCTGGATTAAATCTATATACATGCCAAGTTTAAAATGAAGGAAAATGTAAAACTGCTCCTTCTTTTTTTTATTCATATTCTCGTTTTTATTTGGGTCTCAGGGAGAACGCTCATGTATCTACAGTGTGAATGCTTGTAAATCTATTGTAAATATGTTCCTAATAACTTCACCATTGGAAAAAAAAACTAATATGCATACTATAGATTTATATTCCATAAAAGTTTTATTGTTTTAACCTTGTGTGCTTGTTTTTATTGCCTGTCTGTGTCCAAAATGGATTTGGGTTGAAGTAAAACATAATAACGATATATATATATATATATAAATGGTAAATGGAGGTGGACTATTTGACAAAAGTTTTCACTGGAGCTCTCCTTTAAATATTGCAAGTAGTTCTTCCAGTCCAGTCGAATCATGTTGAAGCTGGTGGGATGTAGTAGTAAACCTCTGTCTGTGTGTGTGTGTATTTGTTTATTATTGTGTGCACATAGCGAGGCAGGGAGCTGTGAGATGAAGCGTTAATGATAAATTTAATAGTCTGTGACGTTCAGCAGGAGAAATAAAACATAACAAAAAAAAAACAGTAAAAAAAAAAAAAAAAACACAATCAAAAACAACAGAATATTACTATTAATATTAACAATAATATAAAAACAAAAAATAAATCTTATAATTCCAGTCAGTCGTGGCAGCCTCAAATCACTCAATGATTACCTTTACTAGATCATGGAACAGTTTCCCAGACAGGGATTAAACCTAGTCATATATTAGACATCTATTTCTTTTAAATAGATTTTTTTATTCAGAATACTCTGTGGTCCAACACTAGATTTAATCCCTGTCTGGAGAAACTGCTCCTATATGTCCATATGTTTGTGGACACCTGTTCTATTAAAAAGTGAAAATGCATTTAGCTACTTAGCTAAATTGTAAAGTTCTTCACAATTCTGTTCTCAGATGTACAAACACACAGTCTGTCTTGTCCCTGTAGAATTGAATGTACTGCCAATGGAGCAGATAAGCCTGGACAACTGGCCCCATGCCATATACCAGCACTGAGCTGTAAAGCAGTGGATCTACTAGTGCATCTCATAAATTTGAAACTCAGAAAATCTAAATCTATTGTATTGATCTATTGTAAGTGTTTCTTTTTTTATTGTTGATGATTATGGCTCACAGCCAAAAATCAGTGTCTCAGAAAATTAGAATATTATATAAGACCAATTGGTACTTTTGGCAGTGTGCCAAGTCCTGCTGGAAAATGAAATCCACATCTCCATAAAAGTTGTCAGCAGAGAGAAGCAGGAAGTGCTGTAAGATTTTGTGGGAAAACAAACAAGACTTTAGACTTGATAATAATACACAGTGGATCAACACCAGCAGATGACATATCTCTCCAAACCATCACTGATCATCAGTAAATTTTACATTTCATTTGAAAAAATCAAGGGAGCAGAGTCTGGAGGAAGAGCGGAGAGACACACAGTCCAAACTGCTCGAGGTTCAGTGTGAAGTTCCTACAATCAGTGATGGTTTGGAGACAACTTGCTGCCAACTTTTATAGAGAGGCCGATTTCATTTTCCAGCAGGACTTGGCACACTGCCCACACTGGCAAAAGTACCAATTTTATCTTATATATAGTTCTAATTTCTGATTTTTGGGTTTTCACTGGCTGTAAGCCATAATCATCAACAATAAAAGAAAAACACTTAAAAAAGTTCACTCTTTGGGAGATCGCTGGTTCGAATCCCTGTCATGCAGCTTGCCAACAGCTGCCGGAGCCCAGAGAGTGCACACTTGGCCTTGCTCTCTCTGAGTGGGTAAGGTACCCACTTTACCCTCATTACTCCTAGGGTGATGTCAATCAGCAACAGGTGTCTGTGAGCTGATGTATCTGAACAGCAGCAGTTAGAAAAGAGGTGATGGCTTATAATATGAGAGTTTCACATTCTGAACTGAATTACTGAAATGAAGTAAATGTTCAATGACATTCTAATTTTTTGAGATGCACCAGTATGTTTTCTTGAATGGTGGAATAATTTGGGGTAGTTGAGGATGAGGTGAGGTGAGGTGAGGATCATTCAACATCCCAACCAAGCTCTGGTTACTTAATGCACTTAAATCCTCACAGCAATGTTTCAAACTTAAGTAGAAAACAAAACAGGATTAACTTATTTTTAATAGATTGTTTCTGGAAAAAAAAACTATGAATGAACAGGAGCCCAAATACTTTTGTCCATATAGTAAAACAACATTCAATCTGCCTATACTGGACCAGCAACACATCTGCATTCCACCCAGTGTGATTACACTGGTAAAGTTTTACTCACAATCACTCAGCCTGCACTTATACAAAAGATCTGAATGACAAGTCTTAAGAAATTAAATTAATTAAAGGTGCAATAAGCAGCATTTTATTTTATTTTTTATTTATTTATTTATTTATTTTATATTTATTTTACAGGACATACAAAACAAAACAGAGTGAAACAGTCAACCCAGGTTAAACTGATATTGTTTGGTTTAAATGTAGAACAGATAACAAATACAGTATCAGAATATGTTTTATACTTTAGATCCTTCTAAGTAAAACATTTATCTTTGAGGACAGATCTGCACACTCTTGGTATTTTTATCTCAGTGTCTCAATGAGGAAGAGTCACCTGGAATAGTTTTCTCAGCATCTTGAAGCTCCAGCTCCTCCCAAATCATCATCTAAGTTCATCAGGTTTAGATTAGTGGATTGTGGAGGACAATCCCATTTTTATTTAACTGTTTACCATGTAATTCTGTATGTGCCCTAGAAAATTAATTAAATACAGAAATAAAGAAAAAAACATTTTGAGTGGTACTGTACGACTGCAATTAAATCAATTTCCAAACAAAAATAGTTTGTTTTTGTTGCTGTAGAGAATTCTGCTTATTGCACCTTTAATGCACTTTAACAGATGATACAGTGCGTCAGCCCTCGTGCTGATTAATGTGCAGCTCAGCTCTGCAGGATCATTCGTCCCAGTGCTGAGGAATTTTCCTGCTCTGTTCTGGTGAGTACGGTGTTGCAGTGTTCTCCTGGGTGGTGATGAGGTCGACGATGGCTGAAATCACAGCGCAGTCTTTAGAGCTGCGGTCGCTCCAGTCCACCGGGCACGGCTGCTTGATCTTCTCCTCCAGCAGCAGGTCCAGTTCCTTCTTCAGATTCTAAGAGAAATACAGAAAGAAAGGAATCACAAGCTGAACACTGAGGAGGCTTTTACACCGGTCTTGTTTGGTCTGGACTTTAAGAGCGTATTTTTACACTTGTAGTTGTTTCTATGGTTCAGATCAGTTAATGAGTTTGTTTACTAGGAGGGTTTTGGGTTTGGTTTCACACAAGCTAAACGCACCTAAAGAAAGAAAAGAAGAAAAGATGCAAATAAGCCTGATTAATTACAGAATTCTGTTCTAATTAACCAAAGTAATTTTTATATCAATTGACACCACTACGTTTTGTGTAAGAATAAGTTATTGTGTATTAATAAACAACTTGCTGAAATTAACAGCTAAAAATGCTTAAAAGCACTTTTTTTGTAAGCACCATCTGGGAAATTGAGTTATATTACCAAGATATTAATTACAGCTACGGCACGGTTCCTGGGGGTCCTTAAAAAGTCTTAAAATGTCTTAAATGAAAATCTTGATTTTTAAGGTCTTAAATTGTCTTCAGTTTACTGTAAATTTGCTGTAGGTTTTACATTTATAGATGGTGCGTTTAATGCCAGTGGGGAAGCACATACTAACATTAGCGGCAAGTTACTGGGGAGAGAACTAAGGTTAGAGTAGAGCTAGTTAACTTTCTAACGTTAGCAGAGAGTTAGCTACGTTACCAAGGAGAAAACTAGTGTTAGCGGTTATGCTAACCGCTAACATGCTAACATGCTAACATGTTCTGCATCACAATGGAACATAATTGAAAAGAAAACTGATCAATTTGAAACGTTAAGTTTTAATTTTAAATACAATAATTTATTTTCTGCGAAAAAGTTTTTAGGGATATTTATTGAGATCTTAAAAATGTCTTAAAAAGCATCATATTTGACTTTTTTAAATGGAGCAAGAACCCTGTATGAACTAAGAACATCTCTGCTGTTGCTTCATTCTAAACTGTAGAGAAATCACACTAGTCCAAAACACAGGACCTTCTTTTTGTATTTTTTTACTTTTTTGTTCTTTTTTTAGACCAGTCTGACCAATCAGTGCAGAGAAAATTCTCTAATTGCTTGTTGTGATGCATTTCAGTGACCAAACCAAACCAAATCAATAGGAAAATGCTACAAGTTTACATTGTTGATAACAGATTCAGAACATAGTAAATTAACTATAGGCGTAAAGTAATAATTGAATTCCACCTTGACCTTAAGGAAAGACTGCACATTATGACTAAACAAAGAAATGCAGTTTCTCATTCAGTTAATACAGTGAACGTCCAGTAAAACATCCATTAGTGCTCCTCACACTATTACAAAACAAAAACAGACGACCATGTAAAAGACGAGCTTCTATTCTGCTCTAAAAAGCTGTAAAAACTAAATGCAGTACCTTCAACCATCTGCCAAAGTGGCCTCTGTGTCTGTGCAGCCAGCGTGAGGGCAAAGCAGTAAAGTGTGTGGAGAAGTGTGCAGCATTAGTGCTGCTGTGTACTTTATGGCGGTGTTAATGTGGTAATGCACTCTGAGCTCAGTCACTGCTGTAAACAGGTGTCACTGATAGGCTATCTGACGCAGGTCTTACTGATGAGCACTTCACTGCTGCCTAGATTTACAGCTACTGTCACAGACTGCTGCTGCCTTCATGACCTGAAACTGTGGAGAGAACTAAAAAAACAGACATGCTGCATAATACAGCAGCATATACTGGGATTAAGATGATTAATCCATAAGAAATCCCAATACAATTTAAGAAACCCAGTACAAGAAGTTAGCCTACCTCTCTTTCTCATTTCCTGCCATCCTCAATCACTACCTCCCTCACTTAATACCCAACCAACTACTTCATTCATTCCCTTCCTGCCTACCTCACTAAATACTTTACAGTTTTTTTTTGTCAGTCTATAAGGAGCACTTAAAATCCTTACATTTTTCAAAAATCGTCAGTGCGCCCTATAATCCTGTGTACCTTATGTATAAATTCTATCGGCCAGGTTGTAAGGAGCAGTAAAGCCACTCTGCTGAAGTACAGCATTATACAGGAGAGTTGTTTAGTGAAGTTTCTCCAGCACTAAGGCTGGGTGCAGCAGCATTAGCATTAGCTAGCTTTAAGGCCTTTCAGAGGTGAGTATATCGGGCTGTAGTCTGCGTGTTTACCGTGTGAAAACAAGCTATGTAGGACAAACCGCTAGTTAATATCGCCCTGAGTTACCAGACCACTCAGGCTTCCTCTGTCTAGAGCTATCAGGTGGCATTTACGTCCCGCTAGAGCTGTGCTTAGCACCAAATGCTAATGCTGCTGCACCCAGCCTTAGTGCTGGAGAAACTTTACTAAAAACTCACCCTTACACAAAGTATTGGAAATCTAAGCTTACTGTAAATAAACAGAAGTGCTTTACTCACCCAAATAAACTGTTTTCAAGAGAGAAATCTGTGTAGAAAAATTTCCAGCACTCGTTTGACTTTATATTTTTTTAAGGAATTACAGTTTTGTTTACTTAGTCACCTCCCCCAGCTTTACCATTAGAAGGGAACATGGTGACACCCTTGTTCCCTCCAATGTAGGCATCTTTATAATCCGGTGTGCCTTATGTATAAAAAAAAAAGAAAAAAAAAAAGAAAACAGACATTTATTTATATTGCGCCTTTATAATCCAGAAATACCTCACTCACTGCATTCCACCCTCACTACCTGTACCTACCTACCTTCTTTCCTTCTTTCACTGTCTACATCAATAATTTCCAAAAGGGGGTGCTGTTAGCACTCAAGCAGCTTTTGGTGCTTCACATCAATGACACTATGTGCCACTTCTTTAAAAGGTTCCTTTATGCATATAATGTGGACAGTACTAAACAGAAATGAATTCATTCCCTAAAATATAATCAAATGTGAACCGACATCAAAGCATGATCTCATTAAAACATGATTTGAATCACGAACAGCCAAATCCAACCTGAACTTCAAACATTATGTAACAAGTTTAAAAAATACTTTTGTTTTTCTGTTAAAATTCCACCAAATCCTGATTTTTGTGTAAATATCTGTTTTTTTGTTCCATTTATTTCATGTTAGTACTGGGGGATCTTTTATTTTAGAGTATTGGTTTACTGTGTACTGTCCCTTTAAGAGACTCAGCTGTATTTGGCGCCGTCGGCGTACTGATCTCAGTCTGTGTATAACTAACAGAAAGGAGGTACGTAGTTCTGATAGCTGTGCTTAAAACCCATATTTTTCTGTTAAAACAGCGTAAAATGGGCAGTAAGTAGTGTTAAAAGCTAGAAACTGGATTGTAAAGGTGTAAATATGCAGTAGCTTTAAGGTGAACTTTATAAAATGTCGTTTATGTCGAGTTTTAACTGACTCACGTGCTCTGTGGCTACATGCCCCCATTAGCATTTCTGCTAACAGGAGGCTGATGACCTGCGTGTATATGAGAGAGAGCAGCGTGTATGTTCACTGCAGAGCTTTATGAGCTAATCTATCTGTTAATACAGATTAAACCAGCCAAATTAAAGCATCCAAACCAGCAGTAGCCGTGGTCCGAGTCCCTCCTAACCGCATCACAGAACACTACGCAGAGTATCCAGAGGTTAACTGGAGTGTGAATGAACAGTTCTGCCCATCTCACAGTTCAAATGCACACCCGTTACAATTACATGAAAAAAATACTCATAACAGCCACAAAACACAAATAGTTATTAGTGGAAGACGAGCCACGACTTTTAACACTCTGACCTCAGGCTAGTACCCATAATGCATCTCAGAGCAGGTGTTTATGTAACATTAGTTATCCTGCATTCCCTATTACAGCAGGCCCAGGAGACTGATCCTGCATAGCATATTTCCATTTGATATTCAGCTGAAATCTATAGCATTATTATACCTCTGCGTGTTAGAGCGAGCACACCGACTCCAGGTCAAAGATCAAGCTGTTAGAAACACTTAATGACCGAGTGTGTGCAGCTTCCAGCCATGCTCATATAAATAATACATTTCAAACAGAACACCGACACACAGTGATTCTGACCTGTGCCCGGAGGAATCTGTAAATGCTTCCCCTCCACAGTAACATATTTAAATAAAAATCATATTTTATATCTTTCTGTCCAGTATCTCACTGTGTTAATTATTCAGTTCATGTTTAGGATGCTAAATAATACTAAAAATATTTGAGCATGACTTTACTCACACTATATGTCTAAAGGTTTATGGACATACCTTTTAATGAAAGTATTGTGTTACTTTAACTTGCACAGATATGCAAATGCATACACACAGTTTGTCTAGTCCCTGCAGAAAAGTAGCAGTGCAGTAGCCAATAAAATATCTGATGCAGAGAGCATACAAAAAAATGTATTTGCCCCCTTACAGATCTTTTTTTATTATGTAGTTTTATTATGTTTTTGTATTTCTGTAGAATCACAAAATCTCTAAATAGAAGCTGTCTGACAACATGAAGCAGGAAAAAAAAGATCTCAATCAAAAATTAGCAAATTATGCCCTGATCTGAATAAATTCAATAACAGCTATTATTCAAAAATAGAGAAAACATTGAACACTGGCATGACCGCCCTACTGAAATTACTCCAAAAGGGCATGAAAATCTCATCCAGGAGGTCGCAAAAGAACAACATCTAAAATCTCACACCTGCCTTAATGGTTTTAAACAACATTCAACATTTTTGAGATACTGACTTTTGGGTTTTCATTAGCTATAAGCCATAAACATAAATTTCATTATTTCAATAAACAAAATAAACACATGAAATAAATTACTTTGTGTGTATATGGTATATGTAATAAACAAGTTTTTCCTTTTTGAATTTAATTACTGAAAAAAATTATCTTTTTTTAAAGGCAGTCTATTTTTCTGAAGAAAAAAATATAGCAGAGATCATCTTGTTTGGACAAGTTTTACAGAATGAATTTTCACTGGTTTCTATTTGTAATGCTGCAAATGTATTCTCACTCTCTAAAAATAGGAAAAAAAGAGCAGCATGTCAGTTTAGTGAAGGAGACAAAAGAGAAGGAGCAGCAGTTTCGTTTCCTTGCGCCTAGGGGGCAGTATTTAAACTCTCTGGAGTTCTGAAGACTCAAGAAAACAAAACACTGACAAATAGCCAATACCAAATGATAGGATTCCACAAACATAATCCTGCTAACTGGCCTCCTCTAGCGTTCTTTCAATTATTAGACCTGATGGCATATTGGGTCAATTATTCCTTTATTAGATTCATTAAAATGATGATTAACAGTGTAGAATAAATTAGCATTAGAACTTAGAACAGTAGATATCTGGCAACCTTAGGAGTTTCTAATATAAACTGCCCTGCAAAGGTTTTCGGCTCTGGCTTGGATTTAGTCAGATTAAAGCAAACAATGGTGAGACTGCTTTGCTGGTGCAGCTCATTAGAGCAAGTGAGAAGACAGCATAGTGAACCCTGGTGTGCATCACACAAGCTCTTCTTCTAAACAAACTCTAAAGCATTATGTTTGAAGCATAAATGTTCCGATGTTTTATACACCTTAAAACCTTTTTTTTTTTTTAGTTCAGTGAGTGCACTGAAGACCTTCCCACAGATTCCTTTTATTTTACCATATATTTTAGACTATAGGGTGCACTGGATTATAAGGCACACTATCAGTGAACGTCTATTTTCGGACTATAAGGCGCACCAGATTATAAGGCGCATTAATTGACACTAGTAAGAATGCCTACATCAAAGTGAACAAGGGTGTTGCCATGTTTCCGCTCTAATGGGGAAGCTGAGAAAGCACTTAAGTAAACAAAACTGTTATTCTAAAAAATAATAATAATAATAAAAATAATAAAATAATTATTTCAAAGTAAAATGAGCACTGGATGTTGTTCTACACAGATTTTTCTCCTGAAAACTGTTTATTTACAGCAAGTTTACATTTCCAATATTTTGTCTAAGGGTGTCAGAAAAGGTTTTTTTCAGCACTAAGGCTGGGTGCAGCAGCATTAGCATTAGCCATTAACTGCAGCGCTAGTGGGGCGTAAATGCCACCTGATAGCGCTAGACTGAGGAACTCTGAGTGTTCCGGTAACCAAGGACGCTATCAGCTAGCAATTCATCCCACGTAGCTTTTTTTAACACGGTTAATGCAGGCTCCAGTCTAATATACTCGCCTCTAAACTGCGAAAAAGCTAGTGCTGCAGTTAGTGGCTAATGCTAATGCTGCTGCACCCAGCCTTAGTGCTGGAGAAATTTCACTGAAGTTTTTAAAGGAGTGGCTTTACTGCTGCTTAATATCTGACTGGTAGAATTTATACATTAAGTGCACCAGATTATGAGGTGAACTGAAGAGTTTTGGGGAAAATTAAAGAATTTTAAGTGCACCTTAAAATTAAAAAATAGAGTAATGAGTAAAGACAACCTGCCTTAACATCCTGGGACTGATCCAAAAGTCCAAACCAGCCAAAAGTGTTTTCACACTGAAAGCAAACTGATGCTTTATTGTACCTTTTAAAATGAAACTACACACTACAGGCTTACCTTCACCAGGTGAGCGATGCGAGCTGGGGATTGGAAGACAATCCACTCATCAACAGCGATGGTCTCCTGATCCTTATCCCTCTGGATGGAGATGTCACCTCCGAAGAAGAGCAAAGAGAAGGGAGACACCTCTGTGCAATCATACAGGAAGATCTGCAGCACAGGGAAAGAGAGAAAGAGAAGGGGGGGAGAGGGAGAGGGAGAGAGAGAGAGAGAGAGAGGGGGAGAGAGAAATTAAAATTAGAAACACAATTTATAATCCCCATCTCCTCATTTAATTAATTTCAGGCCAGACCAGGGGATCGAACCCCCACTCACCCACTAGGCCATGACTCCCCCAAACTACATTCATACATACATACATACATGCAGAAGAGGCTAAGTTTTCCATTGTTCCTCAGGTGTGTGAGAGAGAGAACGACACAGAAGGCGTTTTGGAGGCGTAATTAATGAGAAAGTGAGAGTGTGAAAAAGTATAAGAAAGCAAGTTAACACATTGTATAGAAAAATAATAGTGAAAAGAAGTGCCAGAGAAAAGAGAAAGCAAGGAGGTAGAGTCAAAACGAAAGAAGACGTAAGAATAAGGAAAAGAAAAAGAGAGAAAGATGAGAGCATGAGAGAAAAAGAATTAAAAATTGAGAGCAAGAGCAAGAAAGATGAAAGAAAAAAAGAGACAAAAGTGAGAAGCAAGAGGGAAAAAGAGAAGGAGAAAGCGATTGACAGCAAAAATAGAAAAAAAACAAGAGCCAGAGAGAAAGAGGAAGGGAAATGAAAAGAGGAGAAAGAAAGAAAATAGGAGAAATAAATCTCAGGAGGATGTAGAGAGTCAGAGTTGGAGGGCAGGGATAGAAAAACAGCATTCCAATTTTTCTTATTCATATTTACTGATTCAAAAACCAGCCAGCAGAATTCTGCCCCCTCTACCAACAGCAGAACCAGCCCAGTCTATATACCATCTTCACTGCATCACACACACACACACACGCGCACACACACGCGCACACACACGCGCACACACACGCGCACACACACACACAAAGAGGTGTGAATGTGTGTGAAACAGGAACAAGAGGACCAGGGGCCAGCAGGTGTATGTCTACTCTCTAGATTCTATCAACTGTGTCTCTCTCTGTGTGTGTGTGTGTGTGTGTGAGTGAGTGAGTGTGTGTGTGTGTCAGGTGTACCGCATGCTGCTTCAGTGTGGATTAGAAGCAGCAGGGTGTTTGATGTGGAGGATTTAACCCATTCAACCAAAAAAAACATTCAGTTACTTAATCTGATGATAGTCTGACCTCTGACCCCTAAAGGACACCAATAAAAACACAGGTTCCATATCCACTGATGTCCCAGAGAGCATAACCGGCCTTGCTTCCTTTGAGCAGGTAGGATTATTTTATGGTTATTATGAAGAAACTGTCAATAAAACACATAAACTAGGGTAATATAGGTGGTGGTTATCATCACTTTAACAATGGAAATACTGTAATATAAATATTTTTTTTTTCTTTGGTTTCTTAGAACGCTTGTGCCTCCACCTTGCCAGTGATTCTCACAGCCATCTGTTTGGAGTGTGCCTCTAAAAATTCTTCGTTTGAAGAGTCATAAAGCCCTAACACTCTACTTCTAGTCGTGGACATGCAAAACAGAGGGGTAGGGCTAAGTGGTAGTGCCAAGGGGTGAAATGGGATTGGGCCCAAACCAGGACCAAACCTCACGTGCACACTTCTGTGCTCAGATTGTGCCACATCTTCAGGCACTGGAAATTATCAGAATTGTCAAAAGATTATCAAAGGCCCTAACCACAGACAGCTGGACATGCCTCTTTATGCCAGTCACACAAGCAGAAAACTGGAGCAGGTACTGGAAGGAGCAGTTAGAGAAACCCAATACCGACTCATGTGAACTTTAGGCGTAGTTAGCTACCCTAGCTTTATGCACCGCTAGCTGCATTAGCCAGAGCAAAGCCCAAGCATTTTATACCTGAAAAACCCTACTGCTCCAAAAACACACACCCCAAAGCTGGAGTTACGACTTCAAAGGCAGATAAAATACACATCTATATTTGAGAAGCCTACGGTTTTATTTTGTTGCAGCCTGGTCTAGATCTTAGTTATGACCTTCCCTCACTGCTGTCAGGCAAAGCCAGTAAAGATTGGGCAGGTGCCACTAGTAGGAGAGGCAGAGAAATGTTCAAACTCACAAAATTTACTTTTGTTTTATTCCTTCTTTGGTCACTGAGCTTTTTTGAGACATGCAAAGGCTTTTTTTAGGCTGTATAGCAGCTGAGTTTTCAGCTGAAGTAGTCTGCTTGCTAGCTTCCATGCTGCAACACCGCTGACTCGCTGTTATGTATTGGTTAGTGTTGGGGAATGAGCAACAGCAGGTGGAGTCAGAGGCCAAAACAAACACAGATACTCGTGACAGACTGCACAGTCCAAATAGGAACGTACTGGCTGAAGTGCTGCTGACAAGAGCTGCCAGTGCTTCAACTCAGCATGTTTCCTTAATGTCCTTAATATAATCTTTAACAGTTCTTAAAATCAAAAAACAAAAAAAAAAAAACAGACAACCAACAATCCGATCCGTGACCCAAAACCTGTGACATGATCCGATCTGTAAGATTTGTGATCTGTTACACTTCCATAAAACATATTGGCACCACTTTAAAATAAGACTACCTTTATAAAAGATTTATAAATGGATTGTAAATTTGACTATTACTTCTTATTGATTAGGTTGTAAATGCCTTAAAAACCATTGATAAGCAGTTAAAACACATCAATTAAATTATTTAAATATCAATAATTATTAATCAATTAATTAAATATCAGTGGCAACTTAGTCATTTAATTTATAGTAAATAGTTAAACATACTTATAAATATATTAATATAGCAGGTTTAATGCTGACTGATGGAAAACAATAAGTAAAATCAGTATCTAGAAATATCTGAGGTTTGACAGTATAAACGAGTGTGGAATCACTACTTTGCTAATTTTCAGCTCACTGTCGCCATTTCTATTTATGTTATATATTAACTGCTTATTAATGGGTTTTAAAGTATTTGCAACCTAATTAATAACCATTAATAAACTCCCTAATAAACCATTTATAAGCCCTTTATAAATGTAGTCTTATTTTAAAGTGTTACCAACATATTAAATAAATTACTCTGATTTAATTTAAAAACCTGTATATCTATTACATGGTCTCTTCATGCTGTTTCAAAGTCAGACTCAGCCCTGATGAAACTTTCAGACTTTTTTTTTTTTTTTGAAGAAGAAGAAGCCTATCTTCACTGTATTCCCCAACTTTTACGAAACAGCTCCACTCCCTGAAGTGCCTCTCCTCCTGCTCTACATTTAATGAAGAGAAAAGCTTTATCTTCCAGAGCTGTTCTGCCTCTCTGCCTGTTCCAGTCTATAGAAACCTGTCTTTCTCTCTCTCTTTCTCTTTCTTTTCGGTTTTTTTTTGTGCTGCACTTCTAATCATCCCCTCCTGATGGGTCTTTCAGCTGTTACTCTCCATCTTTCCCCTCTCCATCCTGCTCTTTCCCTTCTAACTCACTCTTCACTCGTCTGTCCCTGCCTCTCAATCACCTGCCTTCTCTCTCTCTCTCTGTCCCTAATCACTCTTTCTTTCTAAATTGCTCTCGCTCTGCCTCGTTCTTAGATGCCTCTCTCTCTCCCTCCCTCCCTCCCTCCCTCCTTGACCACTTTCTCTCTAAATTACTCTCCTCTTTCTCTCTCGCTCTCCACCATCAGACTGACTCTCTCTTTTTCTCTCTGTATGGTTCCATCTGCAGCTCGTGGACTGATGAACATGCTGCTTCTATTTCACCACTCTCTCACAATCTCTTCCTTTTTTCTTTTTGTCCTGAAGCTCAAATCTGTAACTTTTTTTTAGTTTTTCTTTTTTGGAATCCTTATAAAGTAAGTTCTAGATGACTTTTTAAAAAAGTGAATTTTTCTTTAGCCCATAGCTGCAGTTCAGCAGTAAGGCAAGCTGGGATAATATATTTAAGTCTAGATTTATTATTAGCTAATAACTTTAATTCGTTGTTCTTCTTCTTTACATATATCAACCACAAAAGAGGAGTTATTTATTTTGTGAGCAAAACACAATAAGCTGTAGAGAGCCAACATACTCCAGCCGAAAGAATCCATTTACAATATTGGTTACTGTTGCATTTCATATCAATTTAAATCTACACTCACATATATTAATTTTATGGTACTGATTTGATGTTATAGTGAAAAATATTTATATTGTGCCGCTGTGTTGTGGTGAGAAACCCAATGAGATCTGAGAGGCCCAATAAGGATTGTGGACCAATGAAACTGTGTCTGTCTTAAGACTTATGGAGCTTAATCCAATATATTTGGCATCAGTTAAAGTACTAAAAGTAACCACTAAACATCAGTACCTGACCTCACTCCTGGTCTCGTGTTTAGACAGAAAAACATTGCTGTAGACTTCTGTACAGCTCATTGTACATTAGGGGTGTCACAATTTCGATATTTCATCAAAATCGATCGAAATTATGTCATGGTCTCGAGCCTCGACGTCAAAAAGAGGATCGACAATCCCTCCCTATGCACGCTATGCAAATGGCCCAGCACACTGTAGCCGGCGCTGTGGACATTGTGACTGCTCAAAGAGCAGCCCTTTCTCCAGAGAATGTGGACATTCTCATCTTCTTAAAGAAAAACTTACAAAAATATATAAAAAAACAGTTGTTTTGTCTAGTCTCATATATGTTAATAGTTTTGGTACCTTAAGGAGCATCTTTCTATTAGATAAAGTTAATAATATATCTTTGTTAAAGAAAAAAATTGTCATTCTCAGGGATTGAGTCTTATTTTTCATGTTTAACTGTTATAGTAGGATAGAGTACAGTTTGTTAAGGCTCTAATTTATTATTTATTTTATGTTGCACATTGCTGTTTTAATAGTGCACACTGCTGCTACCAAAAAAGCCACTAGATGGCATTACATATATGTCTTAATTAAATTATTTAAATTTGATCATTAGTGCCTAATGTGGTGTATTACTTTGCATCACTTATATCAAGCCCACCTTTTGAAATAAGATATTGTAAATTTGATTAATCAAATCAATGACTGACCATAGACTAATCTAAAACTGGCAAAGGCCAGCTGTAAAAAAAAAAAAAAAGGAAAAAAGAAAAAAAAATCGAGAATCGAATCGAATCGTGACCCTAAAATCAGAAATAAAATAAAATCGAGGATTTAGAGAATCGTGACACCCCTATTGTACATCAATAAAGATTAATAAGCCCACACAGATAAGCTTGTATGTGTGGGATCACACGCAGATCCTTTTAATCTCTTTAGGAATAATCTCTTTAGCATTTCCATAATCCATAATCAGTCTATAGGCTTGGCTCAGGTCTGGTTTTCCTCTTCACCTTGGTAAAAGTGGTTTTCATCTTCTGTTGAAACCTCTGTACTTTTGTTCAGGAAGACTTCTGTGAACAGTAGATCTTGATACTTTCACTTCTTTGCTCTGGAGGTTGTTGCTGATGTCACAAACAGTTGTTTTATATTTTTTTATGTTCATCAACAACTGCTTTTGTTTTGCTTGGTCTTCCTGTTTATCATCGGTTATTTAGTACACCAGTGACGACTTTCTACTTTCTTCTTCAGGACATTCCAAACAGTTGTTCTGGCTGTGGACAATATTTGTGCTTTAATGGCTCTGATTGTATTTTTTTTTCATCTTCTCTCAGCTTCACAGTTGCTTGTTTTTCTCCTCATAGACAGCTCTCTGGTTTTCATGTGGGTTACTTCTCTAACTATAAATGCACAGTCTGCACAGACAAAGCCTAAATCTGAAACTGAGCGTAGACATCTTTCAGTGCTATTTATTGTTTTAATAATTATTATGTATAAAGGCACACCATGGCAACAAAATATATATGATAGTTACATGTTCTTAGACTTTTGCTCACAAGAAGAATGGGTGGATTTAGACAAAAGGTGCTATATTTTGACCAGTGTATCAGTGTATCAGATCCAGATGTAAATATCTGAATATTTATACTTTAACGTCAAACCCAAATGTTTTCAGTCTACAGCAGAACTAAAAGGATTGGTCCTAATGTTCCAAAACTAAATTCTTACCAGATTAGGCCTGTCACAATAATCGCAATATTGATTTTGTACAATAAATGGACAGGACCTCAATCATTTTTGGTAATCGTGATATTGTCTATTGTGTTTATTTGTATGTTTGTTCACATATATAACAGTTAACAGTGTTTTAGCTAGTCATGCTTTAATAACTGTGACTCCATACGCACAGTATGGTAGGTGAAAAAATAAGTATATAATTCTATAAACTAATTATAATAAAAGATTAAATTTAATTTTGTTGTCTTTTAAAAGTGTGTAATGTTTTTTTATGCTACTCTGTTATCATTATGTTGACTTGTATGACTATATTAAATAGTCCAAAAAATACAAAAATATTGTGTATCGCAATAATTTCTGGGACAAAATTGTATCGTGACAGGCCTAATTCAAATTGATTTTATTAATAATGCAATTTGTGTATCCAATATTGAAGTAAAATACCTATTATTTCTTCTGAAATCAATAATATTAAATATTTTATTCTGATCAATTTTGACACACTGCTGTGTGGATTTGATTGTATTCAGCAACAAAAGCATTATTTAAGCGAGGATGTTGGATGATCACCACCCAACCCTGCCCAGTGCCACCCAGGATAAACGTCTAATCAAACCACGATTAGACATGAAACACTGTTGTGTTTGACATAAGAAGACTTAAGGCACTAGATAGGCACTAGAGAGAGAGAGAGAGAGAGATGGATAGGCAGCAGCACGAGAGCGAGAGATGACTGGATTTGGGCCCTTGATTGAGTAAGTGTCTTTGATCTGAGGCGAGGCAGACAGGTCCTGAATAAAAGATGGAGCTTTTCTTAAAACGGGGCACACATCAATTTCAAAAGACTTGTCAGGACCCTTCCTTCCCGGTAAACTCAAATGGAGTGGCTCAGCAAAGACTGGAGCTAAATAATGAGGCTTATTGTTCAAAATATGAAGAGAAAATGAGAGAGAGAGAGAGAGAGAGAGAGAGAGAGAGAGAATGAGGAGAAGAGAAATATAATAGTGAGCCTGTTAAAAGGATATTTCACTTAGTATCTTAGTTATATTACAACACTGAAATGTGTCCTCAAATTAAATTATTGTGTTTGTGTGTGTGTGGGTTGGTGTATGTGTGTGTTTGTGTGTGTGTGTGTGTGTGTGTGTGTGTACTCACACTGCTGGTTCTCATCTTCAGGTGATAAATGAGCCAGGTATAGTGGAACTGAGACTCCTCAGCGTTGACAGATTTAGGATGGATACAAACCTTCCCATCAGACTTAGTATACACCTTCACTGGCCTGCAAAAAACACACACACACACACACACACGCACGCACGCACGCACACACACACAAACACACATATATATTTCAGCTGGTGACAGGCAACTTGCATCACAGTGACAATTCCAGGAAAACTGGAATAATTCACACTGATACACAATCCTCCAGAGATCTGAACCTGATGCCAGCAGAAGAAAACAGCACTGGTGTATTGGCTGCCTCAGAACAGCTCATATATGCAGGATAGAGATGCACAGTACAGAAAAATATACCTAGACCTGTCAATAATTACGTTATCAGCATACCGTATATTATATATACACATGATCTCAATTTTCAGCTCTGGAAAAAAGTTCCTTTGATTTGACCAAATTGAAAAGAGGAAGATGGATGATCACAAACCATCAAACTAAGCTGAACTGCCTGGATGTTTGCAGCAGGAGTAAAGGCATAAAGTGATCCAAAAGCAGTGTGTAAGACTGGTGGAGGAGAACATGCCAAGATGCATGAAAACTGTGATTAAAAACCAGGATTATTCCACCAAATATTGATTATTCTGAACTCTTAAAACTTTATAGATATGAACTTGTTTTCTTTGCATTATTTGCATTGTTATTTCAGCCATTTCTCGTTTTCTGCAAATAAATGCTCTAAATGACAATATTTCTATCTGGTCTCTTATTTTTTTCCAGAGCTGTATAGTTGGCTGGATGCTAAAATATAAGGATCATAAATTTTACATTAGCTTCTAAAGTTATACAAGGGTGTATATTCTCTCTGCAAGTTAAAAAAAATGTATATGGCTAAGTTCACTGATTGTGGAAACTCAAGCAGCTTGGACTGTGTGTCTCTCCACTCTTTGGTCCCTTGATTTTCAAATAAAATGTAAAATTTAGTGATCAATGATGGTTTGAAGAGACATGTCATCTGCTGGTTTTGATCCACTATGTTATACAGTATCAAGTTCAAAGTCAGTGCAGTGTTGTTTTCCCACAAAATCTTACAGCACTTCATGCTTCCCTCTGCTGACAACTTTTATACAGATGTGGATTTCATTTTCCAGCAGGACTTGGCACACTGCCCATACTACCAAAAGTACCAATTGATCTTATATAATATTATAATTGTTCGAGATACTGATTTTTAGGTTTTCATATATAAATAAAATATAAAATAAATAAATAAATGCTTACAATAGATCACTCTGTGTGATATATATACATCAATATAATATATGAATTACTGGAATAAAGTAACTTTTCAATGATATTCTATTTTTATTTATCTTTTGATAAACTAGCATGTGAAATATAGAATATCTACATCGGCCCAGAACATCCTATCCCTAAAAAATTTATTGTTATACAGCTCTGGAAAAAATTAAGAGACCACTTCAGTTTCTGAATTTATAGGTAGATGTTTGAATAAAATAAACATTGTTGTTTCATTCTATAAACTAGAGATAACATTTCTCCCAAATCCCAAAATAAAAATATTGTCATTTAGAGAAAACAAGTTCATATTCATAAAGTTTTAAGAGTTCAGAAATCAATATTTGGTGGAATAACCCTGGTTTTTAATCAGTTTTTATGCATCTTGGCATCATGTTCTCCTCCACCAGTCTTACACACTGCTTTTGGATAACTTTATGCCTTCACTCCTGGTGCAAAAATTCAAGAAGTTCAGTTTGGTTTGTTGGCTTGTGATCATCCATCTTCCTCTTGATTATATTCCAATTCCAGTTTTAAATTTGGTAAAATCAAAGAAACTTCTTTTTAAGTGGTCTGTTCTTTTGTTCCAGAGCTGTATATTGTGAAAATTTTTTCAAGCATCACAATATGAGTTAAAAAAAAAATAATCACACACCTCTGACTTTTGCACCTTTGTCTGAAATCTGCTTAACAAATAAATAAACGCTCTTAATCACGCGTCTGGCTGAGTCAGACGCTCCTGCAGACTGGGCGGCAGAGCTCTGTGGACTGTGTTATTGATGGCGTTTTGATGAGAGTGTGTAAAAGTTAAGCTGACATGCTGTTTCAGACTCGTCTCCACGGCGAGGATGATGACGGTTCTGTTTTCACACCTGGCTAATAATAGAGACGGGATAAAAAAGTATCGATACGCGGCGGTCTTAAAAAAAAAAAAAATAGAAAAGAAAAAAAAACACACAAATTGAGTTTGTTTTTTTGTCAATAGGATGTTTTCTGTCTCTCTCTTTCTCTCTCTCTCACCTTCCCTCTTGCTCTATCTCTCTTTGCTTCTTTCCTCTCTGAAGTGCAGTCACCTGTCTGACTGTGCCGGCTTTGCTGGAGGACATTACTGTTTTTACTCTCTCCTCTACACTGTCATTTCTTTCACACACACACTCTTACAAACACACACACACACGCACTGCAGCTCCAGGGATTTACAGCTTTCATCTTTCTCATTTTCTATCATCCCTGGCAGTTCTGAAAAAGCTCCCGCCCTTACTGATGCAGGTATCAGAATTCATGCTCCGGCTCCTGGTGATAGAAAATTCACAAGCAAAACACATAACAGCACTGAAACCGCTGGAACAGACACACACTTACATCGGCCTCCTCTTAGTCAGGCTGGGGCGGATCTTGGCCACTTTGGGGTAAAGGCCAGCCACGATGACAGCCTTAAGAAGCTTCTCGTTATCTGTTTAAAAAAAAGAGAGAGAGAGAACAGCATACTCAGTGGACAGACTATAAAATATAAAAGGTTACTTTAGAGTGTTGTTCAAATGTTGACACTTTAAAACCACAAAATTAAATGTATTTTAATGAGATTGATAAAGATTGATGAGTGATAAACCAAATAAAAATCTAAAAAAAAAGTTTGTCGTTCAAAAGTATTCAGTCCCCATTTACTCTAAAAACCCTAAATAAAAGCCATTGCAATCAATTGCCTTCTGAAGTCATTTAATCAGTTTAAACACCTTTTCTGTGAAGGTCTCAGTGGTTTGTTAGAAAACACTAGTGAACAAACAGCATCATGAAGACCGAGGAACTCACCAGACTGGTCAGAGATAAAGTTGTGGAGAAGAAATTTAAAGCAGGGACAGGTTATAAAAACATATCCCAAGCTTTCAGCATTCCAATGAACACTGTTCAATCAATCATCCAAAAATGGAAAAATCAAAAAATGTATTCTACAACTGCAAATATTCCAAGAACATGGCTGTTAATCCAAACTAACAGAACAAGCAAGGAGAGTACTGTTCAGAAAGGCAGCCAGAAAAGAGGCCCACGGTCACTCTGGAGGAGCTGCAGAAATCCACAGCTCAAGTGGGATAATCTGTCTGCAGGACAACTATAAGTTGTGCACTTCATAAATCTAGCCTTTATTGTTGAAAGAAAGTAAACAAGAAGTGCCGATTGCAACAATGCTCATCATGCTAAACACACTATCCATGCACTGTGAAACACGGTGGTGGGATGTTTGTGAACATCACTTCTACAATGAATGCATCAGTTACTTCTGACACCGATGAGCAAATGCACATACACAGCTTGTCTTGTCTCTGTAGTATACCACTAATATAACAGGATTCTCTGGAACAGCTAAACAGGAAGCTATTGGCACCATGCCTAATTCCAGGTGTGGGCTAGAATACAAATCCCTCAGCATTGAGCTGTGGAGCCAGGTAACTGAGCTTTATCCAATACTTTTGGGATGAGATGGGGAGTTAGGGAGAGGTGAGGTGGTGGTGAAAATCCAGCAACAGTCTTGTCCCTGAATAACCCTGGTTTTTAATCACAGTGTTCATGCAGCTTGGCATGTTCTCCTCCACCAGTCTTACACACTGCTTTTGGAAAACTTTATGCTTTACACTCCTGGTGAAAAATTCAAGCAGTTCAGCTTGGTTTAATGGTTTTGATCATCCACCTTCCTCTTGATTATATTCCAGAGTTTTTCAATTTGGTAAAATGAAAGAAACTCATCACTTTAAAGTGGACCTTTTCTTTTTAAATATAAAGTGTATAAAGTGTTTCTTTAGAGGGTTTTACATTTGGCAAAATTACCAAGTTTGCCTGGAAATTTTAATGCCCCACCTGCACAGTAAAAGCAACACTTTTTGTAACCAGAAATGACAAATTCAGTAAGCAAGCTCAGATCAAGCCTAGAAGCTAAAGTTGGATTCTTATTTGAATTTTCTGTTCCACCTTAAATGATGCAGTAGTTAGACACTGGCGAGAGATTGGTGAATAAGATGCCAATAATAATAAATATAATAAGACTCTTGGACTTTTATGGGTGGTGGGTTAATTCAACAACTGCAATCAGCTGCAAACTGTTTGTTTAAGTAACTGGTAAGTAATCATTTACTTTTTCACATAAATTTACTGATTAGAAATATGCTTTATGTATTAAAAACACTGGGCTGGAGCTCAATGATGCTGATCTAGTCAATGGGTAAGCAGCCTCACTTAAAGGTCTCATTATATCATTTTTTCATTCATTTTAAAATGTCTAGACCCCATACTGGGATCTTTAGTATGAATGAATGACCTGTGAGCTGTTTTTGTATAATGCTGCTTTAGTCCGGTGGAGGAGAGGAGGGGAACGATAGGAATTCAGCCTTTGCTCATGAATGTTTATACACGCAAACATATCGCCTCTGATGGGCTAACAGCATTGTGACTCCAGCGAGACTCCAGCGAGACTTTACTTTACCACAAGTGTAATGCCCTGTTAAGTGCAGCTCTGCCACTAACCTAGTCTTAGAGTCTCTGTAAAATACAAAATCCACTGGAGATTATATGTAAACCTTTAGTTACACACAGAGGTGGGAAGTCAGGGTCCAGAAAGTAAAAATCCACCCCAGGGCAGTTGGGACAAAACCCTGGGGTGGATTTTTACTTTTAACTAGTGTAAACAGAACTGTTACAAATCAAATCTCAAATGAATCTCAAACAAATCTCAATTCATCACTGTCCAAGAAAAACACTTATCTCCAAAACAGCAACTTTATAGAAGGGAGAAAAAAAACCTTGTAAACTTTCAATGGAAGTCAAAAGAGTTTATTTCAGTAATTTTTAAGAGTTTCTATTGGTCCGTTCATCAAGAAATTTTGGCACAGTGTAAGGGACAGTTTGTCTGTTCAAATGATGTAGTAAACTAAAAATCAGTTGAGTGTTTTTCATAGGACAGCGACAAATTGTACTTTGCTGGTGGTGTTCCATAGACAAATTAAAATATTTTGTTCATTAGCTATGAATTATACTTACAGTATCTATCTTTTTGAAATACCTATTGTATTTTACAAAGAACAAGAAAAAGTGGATTTTAGCAGAAGGACACCTTTAATGAAAAAGACTATATCTAGTGTGCCTAATAAACATTCATTCAGTAGATGCTTAAATTATATTAATACATTTCTCCAAAAACTAGATTTATACACAGCATATAACCATGTCTTACACCTCTGCCAGTGCAGTCAGTCAGATGACAGAGTGAGTGTGAGAGAGAGAGAGAGAGAGACAGGTGGGAGGAGGGGTGTGAGTGAAAGAGAGAAAGTGTGAGATCATGATGTATCATCACTGAAAATGCCCTATTAGTGTGTCTGTGTGTATGAAAAGAGAGAGAGAGAGAGAGAGAGAGAGAGGGAGGAAGAGGGCGAGCTGTAAATGCGTGGCTGGAGCTGCACAGCGGCAGTAAAATCAAATGAAAGGTGCTATTTTATCTAAGCATATGCTGCTTAGCAACCATCAAAATACATTAATAATTAGCTCGCTCCTTAATATCCTATAACAGGCCCTGGAAGGTCAAACAGCCTTTAAAGCTGCACCTCGTCTCACAAACACCAAGTTTCACAATATTAAACGATACCACAGGCATATGATTTACTGCCCATAAATAAATGATACCGGTACAGTAAGTACACTGTTCAGTGCTATAACATGTGCATTAATAAAGCTTTAATAAATATCAAATCAAATCAGATACAAAAGTGAAAAAGATGACCAGCACTGGAGAAAGGTGCAGCAGCATCATTTTGAAAAAGGTGTAACACTTATGGACTAATGGGACCCTAGAATTTCACAAGGTATGTATACTTATTAAAAAATAAAAAATGCACCACCAAAAAGGAGATGTTGGCATGAAATTAATTAGTATGTGTGGCAATGTAATGATCTATTAAAATGGTTACAATCTTAGAGTGAAAAAGCTGCAGAGCTTTCAGACCTCAAATAATGCAAAGAAAACAAGTTCTTATTCATAAAGTTTTATAAAGAGTTCAGAAATCAATATTTGGTGGAATAACCCTGGTTTTTAAATCACAGTTTTCATGCATCTTGGCATGTTCTCCTCCACCAGTCTTACACACTGCTTTTGGATAACTTTATGCCTTTACTCCTAGTGCAGAAATTCCAGCAGTTCAGCTTGGTTTGATGGTTTGTGATCATCTATCTTCCTCTTGATTATATTCCAGAGGTTTTTATTTTTTCCCCATTTCTTTTTGTCAAATTTAGCTTGACCAATTATCATACTCACTGAGCTGCTACTCAGCTGTATATCCCCTTATCACTGGTGATGCTGTAACAAAAGGAGAGTGAAGACTAGCACATGCCTCCTCTGACAAATATGAAGTCAGGCACCGCCTCTTTTAAAACTTCTGCTGATACATCATTACCGAGTAGCATCACAGCGTGCTCGGAGGAAAGCGCAGCGCCTCGGTTCCGACAAATCAGCTCAACAACAGACGCCTTGTCCCGAATGACATCACCCTAAGAGTAATAAGGGGGGGAAGAGCGCCATCTACCCACCCAGAGAGAGCAAGACCAATTGTGCTCTCTCTGGGCTCTGACAGCTGATTGCAAGCTGCATGACCGGGATTTGAACCAGCGATATCCTGATCATAGTGGCAGCACTTTAGACTGCAGGACCACTCGGCGACCCCAAAGGATAAGTTTAATGGGGGAAAACTGTACAATTTAAAGGAGAATCTATTAAGCTCCATCTACAACTGCGATACAGGATGAGAGTATGTTTGGGCATGGAGGCGTAAAAGTTCTGTATGGCATCCTGCAGCACATGCAGCTGGGCTGACTGAGGTGTTACCCTGCGTTCACAATGACAGGTCACAAGTCGCTTGTGTCGCCCCATCTTTGTATTTTGTGGTTGTGTTCGAGTCTGTTTGAGCTGTTGTGAGTGGATGTGCATCAACTACGTATTGAGCCATCCACTACTTTCTTCCAAGCCTTATTTTTCTCCGAATTATCGCAGTAAAAATGTGATCATCATACCAGCAGTAGGGGCAATGTGTCGCTCATAGCAAAGCCAGGATTGAAGTTCTTACCATGCGGCCTCTATACTAAAACCCAATCATGGTTTCACTCCAAACAAGACCTGGATTCGTTGCAAAACAAGATACGGTTCCAGTATTTTTGTGTGTTTACAACACCGCTACAAACAAAGGTGACAGTAAAGTGGATCATGGTGGCCTAGATGGTGGCCAATTTGTCAAAACGACCACCCTGCTTCTCTCAGTCTAATCATATGCCCCCTTTCAAAGTCTGTCACCTGGGAAAATTGTCTTTCAGTGCTTTGTAGAGGCTTGTCTATGTGTACAATCTCTCACCAAGAGGTAGACAAAAAGGGCCACTCAGGACCTCAAGGAAGTGCTGTAAGGAATTTTTTCATAGTGTTGTGGCAAGACTGTAATCATTTATATATCTAACTGAGACAACAATTCAGAGTAGGTATATATCGATATATATTTTCATACGAGATGTAAGATAAGACAATATTGTTTATATTGATAGCTTCACCTTAGCCCGCCTCTCTCCATCACCAGATTTGTAGAAACTCAAACTGCAATTTTTATGTACTATTTCATAAGCACTTCAGATGCACTTTTTCCCAAAGCACGCTGTATTTTACAGGTGCATCTCAAAAAGTTAGAATATCAGTGAAAAGTTACTTTATTTCAGTAATTCAGTTCAGAATGTGAAACTCGCATATTATATAGATGTATTACACACGGAGTGATCTATTTTAAATGTTTATTATGTTTATTTCCTTTATTGTTGATGATTATGGCTTACAGCCAATGAAACCCCAAATCTCAGAAAATCTGAATTTTAATTTTAACTATTTATATTTTAAGACCAATTGGTACTTTTGGTACTGTGGGCAGTGCGCCAAGTCCTGCTAGAAAATGAAATCCACATCTTCATAACAGTTGTCAGCAGAGAAAAGCATGAAGTGTTGTTTTCTTCAAATGAAAAATGAAACCTTTTATGGAGATGCAGATTTCATTTTCCAGCAGGACTTGGCACACTGCCCACACTGCCAAAAGTACCAATTGGTCTTATAATATTGTAATTTTCTGAGATTACACTGATTTTTGAGTTTTTATTGGCTGCAACCATAATCATTAACTATAAAAGAAATAAACAGTTAAAATAGATCACTCTGTGTGTAAATGAACTAGTGAAATAAAGTAACTTTTCAATGATATCCTAATATTTTGAGATGCACCTGTATGTGTCCCTTGTTTTTAGGCTACTTTTTTGTAATTTATAATTGATTAGTGAATTTGAATTGCTTTTCAGTTGTTGATGATATAAAACACTGCTAGAATGTCTAGGCTACTCTCATAAACAGCATAAGGCACTGGATCATAAAAGAGCCGGTATAAACATCTGGAATATGCAGCTTTGTCTAAAGTTTATTTTTGTTATTACCTTATGCAGCAAAAAAATATCAAGCAAAAACCATATTGATTTATCCACATCACCCAGCCCTAATTCAGAGTGTGCTTTTTTGTCAATAAGTGTATCTTGGTATAATTAAATAATGAGTGTTTAGTGTGAGGCTGTGAAAACTACTCAGATTGCAGATTCACACTGAATTAACCATTTCACACTGATTTACCAGAGTTGATGTTGGATCTGGGATCTTTAGGGTCTTTACTGCTCACAAAACCAGCCGCCAGCAGATGCTCTGCAAACTGTCCTTTCATATTCTGCAGCATCTGTCAGAGAAAGACAGAAAGTAGTGCAGGAAAGAAAGTGTGTTTGTATTGGTTTGTGTGTGTGTGTGTGTGTGTGTGTGTGTGTGTGAGTGTGTGGGATATGGAGAGAGAGAGAGAGAGAGAGAGAGAGAGAGAAATAGAAATAGAGAGAGAGAGAGAGGTGCATGGTTATTATAGTGTATTAAGTTAAATCGGAACTGGAAGTGTTACTGTTCATGTTTCCAAATGAATTGTTATATTACTCTCTTTTATTATACAGCTGCTCTGGGAACACTATAATCAAATGTCACAGCAATGAAGCAGCTGTCTTGCCTGTCACTCCGCCAGCACACTGGGCCTGGGTTCCAGTGCTCTGCTCATGTATTTGATTGAGATAAACCATAGTGATCATTAAATACACAGCCAAAAACCCATATAATACTATACTACACTATACTATACTACAGCGGAGTGCAGGATATAAACCAACGTGAGCTTAAACATAAAAATACATGTAGTTGTGAATTAAGTGTACAACATGCCTTTGATCACATTATGTATATATAGCAAAATATTCACCATTTAAGATAAACAGGACCATTCACAAGTTAAACTGCATCACAGATTAAAAATGATTTAGTAACAAAAACCTTGTCAAACAAACCAGAATATGTTTAATATTTTGTGTAATATTAAGTGCTGAACTTATCAAGTGTTAATTACTTGAATTTCTTGCCTCTTAATGTGTTTGAGAGCATCAGTTGTGAAGTTGTGAAGAGGTTGAGTTGGTACACAGTGAATAGCTCTATATGAGTAATGTTTTAATCCAAATTATGGCAAGAAATACTCAACTAAATAAAGAAAATAAAAACATATAAAAAATGAAGGTCGGTCAGTCCGAAAAATTTCAAGAATTTTAAAAGTATCCTCAAGGGCAGTCACAAAGACCATCAAAAATGTTATGATGAAACTGGCACTTATCAGCACTGCCCTAAAAAAGGAAGAGCAAGAGTTCCTCTGTTGCACAGGACAAGTCCATCAGAGTTATACCAGCCTCAGAGCACCTAAATGCTTGAGAGTATTTTGGTTTGTTTAACACTTTTAAGTTACTACATGATTCTTTTTATGTTCCTTCATAATCTTAATGACTAAATTATCATTTAATGAGAAGGTGAATGCAAACTTTTAAAGAATTAATGCATTGAATGCATTTTAATCAGTAATATGTAATTGATGTACTTCAATTCAACGTAAAACTGAGACACTCCAACAGACCCAGTAGACACTGACCTGCAAAGTGTTGGAGGACAGGAAGTTGTCCCAGCAGTATTCTCGCTCACACCTGTAGCCCCGCCTCTTAGCTTCCTCCCAGCCCTGATACAAAGAATAAATCACAGGTTACACATAGCAGTGGGCTCATTCACACAGGTTTGTGGTACAGGTAAACACACTTCCAGAAAGAAGAGAAAATGAAAGGAGGTTTACCGTGAAGGCGTTGACTATGGTGAGATGATCACTCTTGGAGTTTTTGGACAGGATTTTTCTCCGCTGGTCTGCTATCTTCTCTTTACCCTGAAAGAAGCCATGTGTTTTATTTCATATGTTTAAAATAGAATACTAAACAGAAACAGAGGTCAGTAGTCAGAATGAGATTTACTGAACGTTTGGTTAGAAGGACAATATGACAATAAGAGCACAGTCAATAGGACACAGTCACTAAATTCAGTAAATTTAAGTTTTAAGAGCTTATCTGGATTCTGTGGATTTGCTTAGGTCTAACAGCACCTTGCCTGAGTTAATAGAGTGAAGGAGTAATTATATAAAATAGATTAGGGATGTCCCGATCAGGTTAACTGTCTCTTTACCTGTAAAGCAGAGTTGTTGCATAATAGTTTTATATAGTTTTAGAACATATATTGTGTTTTGATGCTCTACTGTGAAATAGTTTAACACTGCAGTCTAAACTCCAACTAAACTATTTTTATATACTTTTTAAATTTTTTTATTTATAACTTTCTCCCATTTTACTCCCAATTAAGTCAGCCAGTGTCTCTCTTTGAACTGCTGCTGATGCAGCATTACCAATACACCAGCTCACAGACGCCTTGTGCTGATCGACATCACCCTTTGGAGTAATGAGGGGAAAGAACGCCATCTACCCACCCAGAGAGAGGAAGGTTAATTCTGCTCTCTCTGGGCACCGGCAGTTGATGGCAAGTTGCATGACCAGGATTCGAACCAGCGACCTTCCAATTATAGTGGCAGCGTCTTAGCCCGCTAAACCACTTGGCAACCCCAACTAAACTGTTTTAATCTACCTCCTGAGAACTCTCTTCAAAGCTCAAAACAATAATGTTTGGTACAGACACCTTAAGGAAAACAATGAGTGAACTAGGATTAAACTAGCAGAAATAAGACGTTCAGGGTTTACTGCACAAATTTGTCATAAAACGTGAGCTGATCTTCATCCGAGTCAAGATTATTGACAAATATTATGTGTCCAAAAAAATATCACAAAAGTGAACCCTTTCTTTGTATAGCTCAATAGCAATTGAGCTATCATCCAGAAGGTGGATTTTGTTTTTTATAAGCTATAGTGTTTTGGGTCATCCTTCTGTTACATCACCCAACTTTTAGAGAGTGCGCTCTTTTGGTGTCCTGCAATAGACACCCTACATGATTAAGGTTTGTAGATTGTTTGTCTTGCTGTAGACTAGTGAAATTACTTTTAAAAACCTTTTCAGATTTATGTAAATAAATAATTTGTGTTCGTAGATCCTCTGAAAGCACTCTATGGCACGGCATGGCTCATACAGGCGTATCCTTCTTGTGTGGAGCAAACTCAAAAAGAGTGATGAGTGGTTTTTAATCAGTCAAATCCTTTTAATCACTTGACTCTAATTAGCTATTTTGAGGACACTAACAGAAGGGTTTTTTGTGTAATTATTTTAAGAACATTAGTCAACATTCGGATCACATTTTATGACAAAAACATGCAATTCCAAAGGGCTCACATATTCTTTCTTACCACTGTATTCATATCTATTTGTTCAACCACATTCACATGGACATTTACTCATTGATGGGTATGCACATATTTACATTACATATACATATGAATATATACATTACATATATATATATATATATATTTTCATTTAAAATCAATGTAGATTATTTATTGGCTGTTATCTTATATCTATCTACTCTCCTGAATGTTCTGAGTGTATTTATCTTAGCTCTATCTGGATGGGGTTAGTTTCTCAGGGGGACTTGGGGTAGTTTTTTCTTTTATGAGGTATCCTCTGGGATTTTATTCCCGTCCGGAATGACTACATATGTGTTTTTCCTCAGACGTCCTCTGAGAAAATTACAGGCTGAATTATTTACTGTTTTTTACTGAACTCTGTGGCCTTCTGGTAAATTTAGTCCCGTCTGGAGTCACCTCTCTGAGTTTCATCACCTCATGTTTAAAAAAATAGCTGTTTGTCCACTGCCATGCACTGTTATTACACTTTGGGCACGCATTTCCACGGAGATCCATGTAAACACAAGAGTGAGTGGAAATGGAGGAGCTACTGAACACAATGTCATGTGATCAAGAAAGCCAAAAAATTCTGTGGTTCTCCTGTTTTTTCAATTGCAGTCCGGATACAAGACTTTTATCCGTGAGTAGAAGTGTGAAATATTTTTCACAGACGTCCCCCTGAGAAACTAATCCCGTCCAGATAGGGTTTTATTGTTTTTTTGCTACTTAATCCTTAATTTTCTTTAGGATTATTAACATATCGATCAACCTATCTATAGTATAGTACAGTATATATGCAATGTGTGTGTACCAGGGGTATGAAGAAGGGGTCTTTAAAGCTCAGACTGGCTGCGATGGTGAGCACGGGGTCCAGGCAGGTGAGCAGAGCGCCGAACAGAATCATTTTCCCAATGTGAGGCTCCACAGGCAGCCGGGCCAGATGGAAGCCCAACGGAGTCAGCTCCTCATTTTGGTCCAGCGCATTCTGAACACACACACACACACAGAGAAACACACAGTATCATTAGGCTGCTCAGTTTTCATTATGTTCTCAACAGCTGTACTTCATTCTCTCTGCTATCCATCTCCATCATCTGTGGCACCCTGTACTTATCACCAATTTCAGCCCCATCCACCAGCATCACACCACAGCCCACTGATCCACCATCACTCACTCACTTCATCATCTGCTTGGTGTTTTTAACTTTGCATCTAATGCAATTTAGGTGTTTACAAAAAACAAAGGTCATGTTAAAGGAACTAGAATCATGCACCATGACTTTTTGCCATGTTTCATAGAAGCTTAAAAAAAAACACACACAGGACATGCATGTGGGGTCTTCTGCAATAAATGTGGATGTGATTTCTGGCTGTTGTCTTTGTCTTGTGTTTGTATGGACAATTCTAGCCAGATGTTGCCGGTCACAATCATTACCATCCACTGCACTGTCCTAATGTTCACAATGTGGTGGTTATCAATCAATCAATCAATCAATCAACCTATATTTTCACTTGGGAAAAACATTTAGAGTGACCCTCATTTACAATGTGGCCTTTATAACATCAAAGGGATTGAACACATTTACTAATAATTTAGAAATACTAAGAAATAAAATAACAAAAAATAATTAAAACAATAAAAGTACTAAGTTTAAATCAACATTTTATATATATATATATATATATATGTGCAAAACAGAACATTCTAACATATTATAAAAAAAACTAATTTGACACATAAAAAGTAAAATATATAAAATATAAAATAAGTAAATACATATTAGTAAAAATAAAGTAAAATGTTAAAAAATATAAGAAGTGATTAAATGAATAATAAAACTAAGAGCAAGAATAAAAATATAAAACATTAGAATAAACATTAAAGGAATAATAAATAAAAATAAATTACAAATTTAAATAACTAATAAAGAATCTAATAAAACAATTACAGGCTTTCTGATGGTGAAACTAAACTATATCTTTTTAAATCATTACCCTCCTCTGCACTGTCCCAATCTTCACAATGTGGTGGTAATGCATTCTAGGTCTATTATTAGTGCACACAGGACATATAACAATTCTGTGGATTAAGGATTGTTAAATTCCCAGCAAAATTCAGAAATGTTGATGGAAAAGTTGATGCACCCACTATCAGCCCTCATTCAAAACACCAATAATTAATGTCGCCTTGCAATGAGCACGCTGGCAGGTATTCAACCCCACTGACAAGAAAACACCTCACAACATATACAGATATGGACCTTTTCAAGCTGTACCCTGAGGTACTGCGTCATGATCATGATCAACGTTTGTGTCTAAACCACAAGTGTAGTAGCCAAGCACTGAACCAGTCAGTCCAAGGACTTTTGCTTTTTATTGCATACACACAAACAATAAACACACACACCAGGTCCATTAGGTGAGTGATGGCCAGCTCGATGGCTCTGTCTGACGGAGGGTCCAGAGCCTTCTTCAGAAAAGACGCAATAGGGCCCAACTTCAGAATCTGCAGGAAAAAAAAAGAGAATAAACACAGCGAAGTGATCATTCATAAAATTTGCATAAAACACACAGATATACGCTGGCTCAAAGCCAATCACAGGCTCAGTCTGCAATATTGTGTATATCTGGCCACGAGTGGTACTGGTGTGTTATGTGTCTCCAAGGAAAAGACTCAACAGAGACACAAAGAGTGTGCGTGTATGTGTGTGTGTGTGTGTGTGTGTGAAGGGGTGGTAATTGACACCACTGAAAGGCCTCATTAAACAATTACACTGCTCCTGAGAGGAGACGAGTCTGATTAGCACAGCCGTTAATGCATTAGTATGTTTGTGCGGGGCTATTAGTGTCACCAGGGAGCACTCCCCGAACCTCTGCTCTAAACACCCATTACATACTAACCCACAGAGAAACGTGTGTGTGCGTGTGTGTGTTGTGTGTGTGTTGTGTGTGTATACACATGAGATCCAGATTTGTCACCAGTGTGAGAGAGTGAGAGAGAAAGAGAGAGAGAGTGTAATAGCAACAAAAGTAAGGAGGATCAAAAGGAATGAATTAGGCGAATTATTATCATTATTATTACTACGGTATTATAAGGAGAAAATGATGGGAAGGAAACGTGGGAGGAAGTACAAAAAATGGAAGAAAGGAAGGAAGGAAGGAATGATGGAATGAAAGAAGGAAGGAAGCAATAATGTCATAAAAGAATGGATAGGTTGAAGGAAGAAAGGGATGAGGTCATAATGAAATATGAGGACAAAATAAAAAAAGGAAAAATGAGAAAAGATTAAATGAAATAAAGGATGGAATGGAACAGAATGAAATACAATGGAAGGAAGGAAGGAATGAAGGAAGGAAGGAAGCAATGATGTCATAAAAGAATGGATAGGTTGAAGGAAGAAAGGAATGAAGTCATAATAGAATGGAAAGGTTGAAAGAAAGGAATGATGTCATTAGAATGGAAAGGAAAAAAGGAATGACGTCATAATAGAATGGAAAGGTTGAACAGAAGAAAGGAACGATGTCATATTAGAATGGAAAGGATGAAAGGAATGATGTCATAATAGAATGGAAAGGTTGGACAGAAGAAAGGAATGATGTCAATGGACGGATAGACAGAGACAGGAAAGAATGTAATTAAAGTAATTGAATGGGAAGGAAGGAAATGGGGAAAAGGAAAGAAAAATGAAGGAAACACGAAACAGCAACAACAGGGAAAGACAAAAGGAGGAATAAATAAAAAAAAAATAGAAAAATTAACTCGTATCATGGCCACAAAGAAAAGCGCAAACCAACATCAATCATTCCACACACACACACAGAGAGAGAGAGAGAAAGAGAGAGAGAGAGAGAGAGCACTGTGGTACCTTTATCTGCAGGCAGAGCTCCTCCAATGGAGTGCGCTGGATCTCAGGGAGCTGATAGCTGTCCAGCAGACTCACCCTCAGACCATTATACAGGTGATAGCACTTACCTGGAGACACTCTGAATACAAACAGAGAGAGAGAAAGAGAGAGAGAGAGAGAGAGAAAGAGAGAGAGAGAGAAGAAAGAAAGAGATGAAACAACAGTTATTTCACGCATAGCAGTGCACTAATCTCAATGTAGAGACGGTTCAGCAGCTGTTCAGGACTTTTTTTATAGGACTTTACTAAAGTAGGTTTTTTATTTACTGGTCATAAAAACAAAGGGTGTGGCCATATACATGCCCCATCTTATAAGTAGATACCCAATCATTACATATGCATATCTGTATGTGTTAACGTGTCCCCTATAGGGGAGGGTGAAATGGTTTGTTAAAGTTACACTAGTGAACGAACAGCAACATGAAGACCAAGGAACTCACCAGACAGGTCAGAGATAAAGTTGAAAGAGAAGTTTAAAGAAGGTTGGGTTATAAAAACAGAAGTGTTCTATCAATCATCCCAAAATGGAAAAGTATTTTACAACTGCAAACCTACCAAGACATGGCCATCCACCCAAACTGACAAAATGAGTAAGTAGAGCACTGGACAGAAAAGCAGCCAAGAGACCCATGGTCACTCTGGAGGAGCTGCAGAAATCCACAGCTCAGGTGGGAGAATCTGTCCACAAGACAAATATAAGTTGTGCACTCCATAAATCTGGCATTTATGGAAGAGTGGCAAGAAGAAAACCATTGTTGAAAGAAAGATGTAAGAAGTGCTGTTTGCAGTTTGACACTCCCCTGTAGGGGACACAGAAAACTTGTGGAAGGAGGTGCTGTGGTCAGATGAGACCAAAGATGACTTTTTTGATCTAAATACAAAGCGCTTTTTGTGGCAGAAAAATAACACTGCTCATCACCCTGAACACACCATCCTCACTGTAAAACATGGTGGTGGCAGCATCATGCTGTGGGGATGCTTTTCTTAAGCAGGAACAGAGAAGCGGGTCAGAGTTGATGGGAGGATGGATGGAGCTAATCAAAACAGACTTAATTCTGGGAAGGGGATCAGTCCTGTTTTTTTTCAGATATCTCCACAAATCAGGATTTACTGAAACTCACAGACCTTCAGAATAAAGACATACATTATGCAGTAGTTCAGATCAGTAATCCAGCATACTGCATCAGCCAGCAGGCTTTCAGAGAACTCTGATAGCTCCGAGCAATTAACTCAACCACAGAGAATAAGAGAGGGCAAGAGACAGAGATAGAAAGAGAGAGGAGGAAGACAAAATAAAGAGAGAGAGAGTCAGAGATAGAAAGAGAGTAACAGCTACAGCAATGCAGCCTTCCATTTTCTCTCCCTCTGCTATAATCATACAAACATCACAAAAAAAAGATATATATATATATATAGAACAAATAGGAGAGGGGAAAGATAGATATAGAAAGACAGAGAGATATAGTGAGTGAGAGAGAGTAAGTAAGACAGAAAAAGAGAGAAACAGAAAGAGAGATAAAGGAGAGAGGAGAGTGTGTGAGAGGGTGTGTGAGGAGGAGAGAGAGAGAGAGAGAGAGAGAGAGAGAGAGAGAGGTGAAGAGCTATAAGCTGTGAATACTGATTTCAGAAAACACAAATGGGAAAAAGATACAGTCCAAAAAATAAATAAATTAATAAAACCCTCAGGTCTGAGCGGCTCTGTATTTTTCAATGACCAATGCAAAGCTACAGGGTTGCCATGGCAACCACACCACATAACATCACGTAAAAACCTCGCTTACTTTTACAGGAGGAAACCTTTTTTCTTCATTTTCAGTAAAGTCAGAGTAAAAAGATATTACTTAATTTTAAAGCAATTCTATTGGTCCTTTCATCAGGAGATGATAAGCAAGTTTTAGCACAGGATTTACTAATGACAAAACAGATCTCCAAGGACAAATTCTAAACACCCAAATAATTTAGAAAAGGAATTAAAAACTGAATCTCTGGGTGATTGTGTGTGAAAATCCAGATAATGCTTTGCAATAATGCAAGTCTGGAGGTGATGTGCTGCTCTCCAGTATCAACAACACCATAGTGTTCTCCCTACGTCACCATCACATTGCACCATTTCACCAGATTTTTTTACATTTCCAGTGTATACCAAACTCTCATTATTCAACCACACCAACATAGTATAAGACTGTAAGACCCATAAAATTATTGGACATCACATCCACCCAGATATTTCTATATTGTACTTCCCGCCTTGTCCAGAATTGCAGGTGTAAAGAATGTTCCCCCGGGGTGGCTCAAAGCATGAATTACACTTTTCCAGAAATGCCAATTCTCACATGATGCTGCTTTAACTTCTGTAATTATTGTGATTTATTATGCATACTGTCACTTGTCTAGATGGAGGTGCAACATAAAACTGAATCAGCAGTGAACTCAGAGTTAATTACTTTCTTTCCCTCTTGCAGAAAGGGCAATTACAAGAATTACTCAATTTAGTAATCCTCACATGCAGTCAAAGATCATCAAAAACGTTATGATGAAACTGGCACTCATTAGGACTGCTCCAGGAAACAAAAGACCAAGAGTTTCCTCAGTTGCAAAGGGAAAGTTAATTAGATTTACCAGCCTCAAAAACCACAAGTTAACAGCACCGCAGATCCTTATCTAAATGCTTTACAGAGTATTTTGGTTTGTTTAATATTTTAAGTTACTACATGATTACTTATGTGTTCCTTCATAGTCTGGATGACCTCAGTATTCATTTAGAATGTAGGAAAAAAAATAAAACACTGAAGGAGAAGCTGTGTCCAAATTTGACTGATACTCTACATTCTATACAGCAGAAAGCAGTAATCGTGTTATGTGTGTGTATGTGTGTGTGTGTGTGTGTGTGTGTGTGTGTGTGTTTGTGAGTGTGTATGAAAATGCTGATGGGCTTTTCACTGCTGCTTAAAAGCTGAAGGACAGAAAAGTTCAATTCAAATGCAGGAGAGCCGTTCACTACCACACACACACACTTATCTATTCTCCCTCTTGCTCGGTCTGACGAAGCATGAGTCACCACAGCCCAACTAACCCCAAACGCAGAAATGCCAGGAAGAGATGGGCATTATAAAGACCACACACACACACACACACATCCTGGTTTTTATGCTTTTAGTGCGCTAGTTTTTAATTTGGTGAGCAGCAGTGTGGGCGTGATTTGAAATATTCACGAGATCGGTTGGCGGAACGCTTTGCTGGGGCGAGACCTCAGGCTGCGTTACCAAAACAAACTCCGTTTTGTGAAGAATACACAGTTAGCCGGTTAGCCTCCCCGCCGCTAAAGATGAGACACAGCGTGGGCGTCATGTGAATACAACTTTCTCCAGCCAGCACAAATTAGACTAATGCACAGAAAGTGAGATAATAGGGCAGCTTATATAACAATCAGAAATCTCCTAGGTTTTTCCACTGATAGCGTACACCCATCAGCCATAAGATTAAAACCACCAGCCTTATACTGCGTAGATCACACCTTGTGCCACCAAAACAACTCTGATCCATCAAACCATGGACTCCATGTCCCAATCCCATTTCACTATGACGTCACATCAATGTCAAAAGTCGGGGGTGCAAAAATACCAAGCGAAAAAAAATTAACCAGGGTGCTTTAACATTTTGCGTGTGTGAATGAACTTCTCGTGAGCACAAATGTGAAACTAGCGAGCGAAAAAAGGGAATCGTGTGCACTCCTCACGGGTGTTTTTTTCCTCGCGCGCTGTGTGAATTACCTACAGCAGCAGTTTGTGCTTGACTGAGTGTTTTGTGCTCGAGTTTTGAAAGGGTTGGTTTTGACAGTTTGGGGGCGGAGTCAGGGTCACTTCCCTCAGCGAATGCTATTGGCTGATAACTCCAGGGTTCGTGACGGACCGCCTACCCCCACGAGCCGGAAGAGGGCGTGGACAGAAGGACGGCAGGAGAGTTAGCTAACTGGCTATGCTAACATCCAAACTGCCTGCTCTCTGGAGCTGTTCGCCCGGGTTTAGTGCCCGGAGTGACCGACTCGCCCGCTCTGTCTTGCCCGGCATCAGTGCTTAGAGCGGCCGCTGCTGTTCGCACAGAGAGCCAGTTGCTCTAGGCGCTAACCCAGCAGAGACGGTCGCTACAGATGAGAGCCCAGGCAGACAGAGTGGGTAGTTGGGCTGTTTGGATGTTAGCATAGCCAGCTAGCTAACTCTCCTGCCATCCTTCTTTCCTCGCCCTCCTCCAGCTTGTGGAGGTAGACGGTCCGTCACGAACCCTGTAGATATCAGCCAATACCGTTTGCTGAGGAAGGCAACCCTGACTCCGCCCCCAAACTGTCAAAACCACCCCTTTCAAAACTCAAGTGCAGAACACTCAGTTGAGCACAAACTGCTGCAGCAGGTAATTCACACAGAGCGCGAGGAAAAAAAAAGCACCAGAGAAGAGAAAAATGAAGCTTGACAGCAACATTTTCTTTAGCGCGCACACGATTCCCTTTTTTTTGCTCGTTAGTTTTACATTTGAGCTCACGAGAAGTTAATTTGCACACGCAAAATGTTAAAACACGCTGGTTAATTTTTGTCACCTGGTATTTTTGGGCCCCCTACTTTTGACATTGATGTGAAGCCATATTTCATCCTTTGTCCCTATCACTTAGCACTACCTACGAGTGCACACTTTTCAAGTGCACGTCTAAAGGTAGGGTGTTCCGATTCTTGTTAGGGAGGAGGGGGAAGGTGAAGTGTTAGGGGTATATATAAATCCATTGAAACTGTGATTTTTGAGTGTGAGAATCACTCGCAAGATGGCGGCACAAGAGACCAAAGAAACCACAAGTCTAAGTATTTTCCTTGTTAGAAATTACGAAAACTGATATATTACCATGGTTTCATGTGTAGTTTCAATGTTTTATGGCCATTTTCTTCATAACAGGTATTAAAAAAGTTACTAGTAGTTTGTCTCAGTAACTAGCTAGCTAAATCCCAGAGGAATTAAGGAATGGACAATAATAATTCACTGATGCACCATCTGCCCTTTTTTAAAAAGATATACAATGCTCTAACTCTAGCTAGCTGCGAAATAATGACAGAAAACCCTGGGGAATCTGCAGAATTCTGTATGGGATTAGAATATGAGCGTGAGGGGGATAAAAAAAAAGAACTCATACATCAGAACACCCCACCCTGCAGGATAAACTGATAAATCTGATCATTTCGGTGGTTGGTTGTTTTTTTGTTGGGGTTTTATTTCCACTCCAGCACAATTTTGTCTATTTGTGGCGATAATTTTGTTGAAAATTAGTGAAACCTGTAGAGTTTTTTGAGTTTTTGCTGTATGATCTCCTCAGTGAGAATCCCCACCCCATAACCAATCAGTGAGCTCCAACTGCTTATGCTTACCCCTCCTACTGCTCTTTCATTGTGGATGCGCAGAATGTCTTAAATGTCCGTTTTTCAAAGTTCAGGTTTGGCACGTCACGTGGTTAATATACCGTCACTATTTTACAATACCGTCACCATATTTAAATACCGTGGTACACCGAAATACCGTCACACTGCCCAACCCTAGGGTTGCTATTGGACTGCAGGAATATCACAGGAATATTCAAGGTGCATGGGAAGGATTATCACAGGACATCATTAGGAACCTCTCTAACTCAATGCTGGCACTTTTGATATGTTGCGTCCTTGTGTGTGTGCAGCTCAATAAACATCTCCTCTATCAGTCTATATCGGTCATAATTTTAATAGCACTGCAATTCAACACTTCCTTCTGGGTGTAACTATATTTTGATGTGTTTATACATATACTTAGTTCTCCTCAGTCGTCAGTCCTTTTATCCTTTTAAATTCTACTCGTCAGAACAAGTGTACGCACAACCCTTCAGTTTCTTCCTGAAAAAGCTTTGATTCATGACGTAAATGCTTAAAAATAAAATTGCTTGCGACTTTCAATACGTCAGTGACAAAGGAATTTACACACACACACGGGCCATTCCTCCTGATTCAATTCACAAATACATGAACGCACAAGTTCACATTGCCTTGAGAAAATCAATAGGTTTTTCATCCTCAGCGTAAGATATCAAACAATAGATGTTTTCCATTCCGAGAGAGAAAGGCAGAGATCCAATTCAAGGTCACACGGTTGTGACGCCAGAAGGGTTTTAAAACAGACAGAGAAAAACTCAAGACTTCACTCCAGTCTACAGAAAAATAAGCCTCTTTCTCACTTCCCCTCCCTTTCTTCTCAGCAAAGCACAATAAAAAGGATACATTATAAAGCAGGTTTCAGTTATCTGTTCATTTTGACGCCCCATCAGGACAGCAATATATATAATAATATCAAAAGTCATTGTGTCTTACCGTCCAGACAGAATTAAACATTTGACAGACAGACTGACTGATTCAGTTGAAGACTGACAGAGACTGTAACTAAATGAATGGATAAAGACTGACTTTCTGAATGACTACTAGGCAGATCGAGTAACTGGCTTAAGAGATGACAGATTATGAGAATGCCAGACTGTCTAAACGATTCAATGACCAACTGAATGGTTTACTGAACGACTGAAAGACTAAATGACTGACATAAAATGAATGGCTGAACAAATGACTGGCAGAATGACTGACAGTGATTGGCAGAATGACCGACAGGCTGAACAACTAAATGAAAGAAGAAGTGAATTCCAGAATTTCAGCTTAAAGACAGAATGCCTGACAATATGTAACTGAATAGCAGAATGACCAAATTATATGAATGACTGAATCCTGAAAAACGGAGTGGCAGGTTACTATAATTGCAAAATAAATGAACGTTAGAATGACTGAATGCCACATTGACTAAATGCTTAATCGACCGAACGGCTCAACAGTTGAACGCGTCAAGGACTATATGCCTCAAAGACTGAATGCCTCAATGACTGAATGCCTCAATGACTGAATGCCTCAATGACTGAATGCCTCAATGACTGAATGCCTCAATGACTGAATGCCTCAATGACTGAATGCCTCAATGACTGAATGCCTCAATGACTGAATGCCTCAATGACACAATGACTGAATGCCTCAATGACTGAATGCCTCAATGACACAATGACTGAATGCCTCAATGACTGAATGCCAAAATGCCACAATAACTAAATGCCTCAATGACTAAATGCCACAATTACTGAATGTCAGAATGCCAACACTGACTATGCTGAAATGCTTAATCGACTGAACGGCTCAACAATTGAACGCGTCAAGGACTAAATGCCTCAATGACTGAAGACCACAATGACTGAACGCCACAACGACTGAACGCCAGAAGGACAGATTGACTAAATGGCAGAATGCCAACATAGCACGATGGCTGAATGGCAGATAGACTGACTGAGAGAACACCTGACTGACTGAAAGACTGACTGCGAGAGCGACTGAATGGCAGAACATATAAATACCAGCATGGCAGACTGACTGATTAACTGACTGACTGGAAGAACGACTGAATGCTAGAATGAGTAAATACCAGAATTAATAAATACCAGACCAGCAGATTAACTGACTGATAGAATGCTTGACTGGCTTAAAGATTAACTGGCTGAAGAACTGTCTGTCCTCATGATTGAACGATTGAATGACTGACTGGCCAAGTGACAATGTCAGAATGACTGGAAGGCAGATGGACAGACTGACAGAACGAATCTGTCAGAACAGAGGTCCTGACAGCCGGGGCAGTTTAAGCTAAAAGTGTACTGAGAGACTGAGACCTGCAGCTGTGTCTGAAACCGCACACCACTGCTCTAAACAGTGAGTTAAACAGTGCCCCGGTCGGCATTAGCAGCACAGTACATTCAGTACAGAACAGGGTGCCTCTGGATGTGCAGACTGCTTAAATTCTGGAGAATTCATTAAAATGCTACACTGCACATTCCTAGACAGACTGCTTTATGAGTCGTGTGCGCTAGTGTGTGAATAAGACCAACTAAATAATGCAACTGTTCAAAAAAAAAAAAAAAAAAAAAAAAAAAAAAAAAAAAAAAAAAAAAAAGAGAGAACACCATTCACGGTCAAACTCTGACTCACAGAGGAATATAATGGCATGCACTGCAATCAGGAACCTGAGAGAGAAGGGGGCTAGCGGACCTGAGAAGAGGCTTCATCTTTTTGAATTGGAATTGAGCCCTAGAGACCAATCGCTTTTCCCTCGGAGAGGGGATTCATAGAGAGGTGCAGCACAGGCTGGATCACTGCGGCCCTGAAATGAGAGCGGGATCCGATATTAAAAAAACAAATCGGTAAAGAGCGGACAGAGGTCAAACGAAATGGAAAGAATCGAATATTCATGATGTTATTAGAGTAGCTGGAGAGCAATCGCCAAATCCACGTTTTCATTACTCCGTAGCGTCACTCATCAAACCCCTGTGGGATTCGCTAGCATGAAATTGATAATAGGAAATAAGAAAGTGAGGCGCGGAAGTCGAGCGTGGACGGCGGAAAATTAAATGAAACACGTTTACATTCCACTGCAATCCACTCTCAGGTCTGACCCCAGTACATTTCAATTGGGCACAATTATTCTGGAAGAAAAAAAAAAAAAACACAAGCACGCCTCAAACTGAGCGAGAGATTATACACACACACAAGAGAGAAAGAGAAAGAGAAAAAGAGAGAGAGAGAAAGATAGATAGCCATACCTTCCAGCACGTCCCTTCCTCTGCTTGGCATTGGCTAAGCTCACCCACTCGGCAGTCATCGTGCTGATGTTGTTCTGGGTGTCAAAGTGCGTCTCTTTAATCTTCCCCCCATCAATCACGTAGACCACATCATCTATAGTAATACTGACAGCAGAGACACGGGGGCAAGACAAGGGGGAGAGAGAGACGTGGGGACGGATTAAAAAGGAGTAAAAGAAAGGTAAAGAGATGGAGAAAGAAAGAGAGAGAGAGAGAGAGTGAGAAGAAGAAAGGATACAATACACTGCAATCAGCAGCAATATTTAACACTACAATACAGAACACTTTCCATTACTGAGAAACTGCAGGGGTCTGTTCAGACTACAGGCCGGAGCATGAGACCAGATCCACACTCTGTAGAGCTTCACTACACAAAAATAATGGAGCTTTAAAATGACTCTCTGAGTGAAGCAACAGATCAACCACCTTTTGATCTATTAAGAAATATGTTTTAATTGATATTAAAGCATTTTATTACCTTCAGCCTTCATCTCTTTAAATCTTAATGGTCTTTATATAAACTTCTATTTCTGACCCTTCAAATATTCATAGACGACCATGATTTATTACATATGGAAGCAGAATAATGTTTATATTACTTGCTGAATAATTACTAATGGTAACTAACGTATAAGTACTGTATTTTTTGGCACACTTAAAATCCTTTATTTTTCCGCAAAAATTATTGGTGTGCCTTATTATGTATGAATTTAACCAGTCAGGTTGTAGCAAGTAGTATAGCCATTTCGCTGAAGTACAGCGTAATACAGGACTTTCAGTTTAGTTCTCCATCACTGGGGCTGGAGTAGCATTAGCATTGCCCGCTAACCACGCTAACTCTTTCGATGCTCAAAGTTAAGTTTATTGGAGTGTAGACTGCTGCTAACCCTGGCTAGCACTGCTGGAGCAGCATTAGCATTGCCCGCTAACCACGCTAACTCTTTCGCCAAGTCAGAGTTAAGTATATTGGAGTGAAGACTGCTGCTAACCCCGGCTAGCAGCATTAGCATTACCTGCTAGCACTAGCCCTTTCGTCATTCAGAGTTAAGTATATTCGACTGTAGTCTGCATGTTTACTGCTTTAAAACATACTACATTGGACGAACCACTAGCTAAAATTGCTCTGGCTTACCAGGGCATTTAGGGTTCCTTAGGGAAACAGTAGCGCTAGTGTTTAGCTGCTAATGCTAATGCTCCAGACTTGGTGTGCTGGAGAAATTCGGGAATCTAAGCTTACTGTAAATAAGCGGAAGTGCTTTACTCACCCAAATAATCAGATTTCAGGAGATAAATCTGCGTAGTTTAACATCCAGCACTCATTAGACTTATCTTAACTTTACTCAACTTAGTTAGCTACCCCCCTCCACTACCACCCAGCGGTGAGACCTGCTGAATTAGAAGTTCCTTATAGTGTCTCTTAAAATGCGCCTTATAATCCGGTGCACTTTATGTATAAAACTAGACGAGAAAATAGACGTTCATTGACAGTGCGCCTTGTAGTGCGAAGAATATGGTATAAATAAGTGATAATATTTGCTGATTAATGGTGAAATGGTGAAAACTGAATAGTCTATAGCGGATACTAAGAAAATCGATATGGATCTCTCCAACCTTTCTGCATGCATTATTGAATTGATACTTGTGGATTCTTTGTCATTTTTCCAGTAATATTTCCTCCAAGCTTCACTGGAACAGTTAAATATGGAACAAATGTTTCATGGGTTGCATTGAAGACACTGTCACGCAAACATTTGCTCTCCTTTGTTTGAATAAACACATAGCATTCTATGTTTAATTTGCATAAAGTTCTCCTCAGCTCAACTTTGTGTAACACTGCATCACCCGGAATTAATGTGTCGGTCTCATGATGCACCATGCGGCTGCATCTGATGGAACCAATGCTTCCTTTTGAAAATGAATGGGGTACACTGGGTGTGTTAACACAACAGATAAGCATAAGGAGTTAAATTACAGAAACTACATTAGATCTTTCAAAGATTATTCACACATGCATATATCTCGCACATGTATCTTCATGGAATCAAATATGGTTCTTTTACGGTATTAATCAGAGAACCATCTGGGGTTCTGGGACCTATCTCTATATGTGTGTGTGTGTGTGTGTGAGAGAGAGAGAGAGAGAGAGAGAGAGAGAGAGTGTGCACAGTGCTAATAAGCATGTTTTGAGAGTGTCGTAGTTTATTAAAATGGTGAACACTGACAGCAGCAGAGGTAAAAGTGACAGTATGGTAATTAGGTAAAATGCGGAAGACCAGTCACACAAGACTCACATTAAGCTGACAGAACAGCTCAACTCCAAACACTGCAGGAAAGTGCTGCAGCAAGAGGGAACACACACACACACTTACCTTGTTTCTGCGATGTTTGTGGCGATCACAATCTTTCGGACTCCAGGAGGGGGTCTTTTAAAAACCTGATCAAAGAGCATATTGCTATTTAGCAATGAACAGCATTAAGTACTTACATAAAATGAAACATAGGCACTCTAAACTCCTTAAGACTTTCCCCAAATATGATTTACTGAAATTACTGCTTTATTATTTCACATGGTGGCGCTTAAGGCTGGATATCAAAATTCAATATCCAAACAGGCACCAACCGAAATGTCTTAGTACTAGTGAGTACAGAATGATCAACAAACAAATTGGTGCATATTTTGATGAGATCTCGCGAGATTAAAACGTGACGATATTTCTCGTTAAGCTTAAACCTGTCTCGCGGGGAAAAAACTGTTTAGTGTGGACTTTTAAAGATGGATCCGGCAACCCAGTAGCGATAGCGATAGAGTGTGATGGCTGAGCAGTGAGAGCAGCTCACAGCAGAAGAGGAAAATTCAGGCATTTGCATAGAAGATCCTTCTGCTACTTTTAAGTTGTATGTCTGGCTGCATTTTGGCTCCAGTGGAAACAATAAACGGTAACAGAGTGACCAACAAGACTCAAACCATATATAAATACTGTAAGTAAATGCTGATTATGTTTATGCATAGTTAAATTACAAGAGATTTAGGAGAAAAAAAACACAAACCATAGTCTTAATATGACTGGTTATGGTTGGCAATTGTTGTTTGCACTATATAAGACCTAGAAAAGTTTTTTTTTTTTTTTTATTCTTATTAAGTTTGCATTATATGATTTTGTCAAATAAAACTCTAGTTTTCAAGCCATTTTTCATTTTATTTCCTTAAAATAATTTATTTTTAAATCTCGTTTCATCTCGTTCTCGTGAACCCAATATCGTGTCTCGTCTCGTGATATTAGTGTCTCGCCACACCCCTTTTTTTAATACTTTGCATGAATATGTCAAATGCAGAGAACACGCACAGTGAGGTAAAAACAAGCGCAATGGCACCCTGACGCAAAGAAATGCGGATCATTCAAACAGGCTGAAGTTGTGCTGAAAACTTTTGGGCTCTCGCTCATTCGCATCCTCTCGTGTTCATTTACACTGTCTTTTCCTCACTCACGCATCGAAATGCATCCAGCAGTATGCATAGGGAATATATTTGTAGTTTAGGCACAAGTAATGCTGTGATTCTTAACCCTTGTGTGGTGTTCGGGTCTGTGGGACCCGTTTTCATTTTTCATCAAATTATATAAAAAAATAAAATAAATAAATAAAAAAATATTTTTCTAACTCAAACTCATTGGCATTGGCTCATTTTTTGTGAAAAACATATATCAAAACACATTTTCGATAAACACACACTGTACACCCGCCCCAAACATTTAGTATATTTGGCCAAGGGCTAATAAACATTGCTTCATTTGTAAATTTGAAACTAAACAAATTTTCTTCTCATATCTTGAGTTTAATTCATTTTCTTTTACATTTTATTAAAAAACTAATAAAAAAAGAGTAGCACTTTTTGAAAGAAATGTAACATAAGAAAGGTAATGGGCAAATAATAACCATGTAAGCTGTTTATATTGCTTGCAATTTAGGTGAAGCAAGCATGTGTAAAGCATTTTAATGTAGAATTGCTTAATTTTGATGAATTAAATACAAGTAACAAAGTAAACGAGTAACAAAAATATGAACACCACACAAGGGTTAATAAAGTGCCACAAACATGCTCATTGTTTTTTTGTTTCAAGAAGTTCCTAAAAGCTAGTATCCTCTCATGGTGACATTATGAAAATGAGATTAATCATGTCGGCTGTTAAATAAATACATTATTTATAAATATGTGACTTTATATGTGTAATATATATTTTTGGTTACAATTTAGAAAAAAGGAATAAAAAAAAATAGCGTTTGCGTATCGGAATCAAATTTAAAGTCTTGTATCTTTTTCAATATCGAAATTTTTGTAACGATACCCAGCCCTTTTGGTAAACCCTTCACATTCTGTAAAACGGTCACCAATAAATCTGTTTTTTTTGCTTATTTAGGAGTATTTTATTCTCTTTAGTAACACAGATGCTGTGAAGTATCTTAGAGATGTGTCTTGTAATACACAGAGTATCACAGAATATCACAGTATCATCACTATCATAGGCAAGATGTTGTGATGATACCCTGATTTGTGTGGAAGGGTGCTAAGAGAGTCTATCTGTATGTGTATGTGTTGGAAGCAGAAGTGTTTACCTGTGTCTGGCTGACGGTGGGCATCAGAGAGTGCAGTGGAATGATGATGAACTTGTCTAAACGCAAATAAAAACACAGCATTAGTAAGGTCCAGTATGTATACTCCATTCCTGGAGGACTGGTGCCAAGGAAAATTTGGTCTACTATATTTTAATTAGCTCTGCTAGTCAGTCAAAGCACAGTTTCAAGCCAGATGACTTGGAATGTAACTTTCCTTGTGTTTTAGAAAAGTGCAGTATTAGAAGGCCTGTCATGACAATTCTGTTATAAAGTTATCATACACTCTACAGGCATGACCTTAATCCTTTTTGCGGACCTAGACATTACCAGTCGTTTGCTTTAGTGAGGTGAGCCCATGATAATGTCTGTAATTAAGACTGAGTAAGCAGACATTTTATCGTTTTAAATAGAAATTTTTATATATTGTTATAAAAATTAATGTTACATAAATACAGACACATGCTCACATGCCCACACAGCTGATGACACATTTCTGCTTTCCAAGTTGTTGAAGGTGGAATATGGAGCTACACTAGCATGTTCTCCATTAAAACTCTCAGTTAAACTCACAAACTCACTAACTCAACACTAGCACATTACAATATTCTAGTTTAAAAAGCATCAAATCTACCCTGAGAGACAGGTGCGTCTCAAAAAAATGAAATCATTGAAAAGTTACTTTATGTCAGTAATTCAGTTCGAAATGTGAAACTCATGTTATATAGATTTAACACTCACAGAGTGATCTATTTTAAGGGGTTAATTTATTTTATTGTTGATGAATACCCAAAAACCTGTGTATCAGATAATTAGAACAATATATAAGACCAATTGGTACTTTTGGCAGTGTGCCAATTCCTGCTGGACAATGAAATCTGCATCTCTAGATTTTGTGGAAAAACACTGCAATGATTTTGGACTTGAAATAACACAGTGGATCAACACCAGCAGATGTCAAACTAGCACATGTCTCTCCAAACCATCACTGATCATCAGTAAATTTTACATTTCATTTGTAAATCAAGAGACCAGAGTCTGGAGGAATAGTAAAAAGACACACAGCCCAAGATCGGATTAATCTGATATAATATATATATATATATATATATATATATATATATATATATATATATATATATATATATATATATATATATACATATAAAACTATGACACTCTTAAAATAAAGGGGAAATAATATAATTTATATCACTCAGGCCACAATAGAGTATGTGTGCTACCTCAGTCAGTACTATTAATACAGCTGTATTAGACTCAGAGCAGTGGTGAAATAGATGGATGTAGAGATTTACCAGATTTAAACATCTGCTCGGCCATGAGCAGGTCATTCAGGCCGCTGATGTTGTCCCAGCCAGGCAAAAACACCAAGATTGCTCCATCCTGAAACACAACGAACACCAGATGCTTACAGGTTCATGTTTGGTAGAATGAGTGTAAGTAAAGGTCTAGATCAAGGCAAATAACTACATATGAAAATGAAATAATAATAAATTCAATTATGGAAGGAATTTGAAGGATTAACTACTATAAATAGTTAAACAACTAAAATAAGCTACATGGGACGAACCGTTACCCAATATCGCCCTGGCTTACTGGAACACTCAAGGTTCCTCAGTGTAGTGCTGTCTGGCAGCATTTATAAGCGCTAACTGTGGCTAGCAGTTAGCTGCTAACGATGATGCTAATGCTGCTGCACCCAGCCTTAGTGGAAATCTGGAAATAAACAGTTTTGAGGAGAGAAATCTGTGCAGATTAACATCTAGTGCTTGTTTGACTTCAAAAGAAAATGTTTCTTTTATTTTAGAAATTACATTTTTGGGTGCATCAGGGAAAACAATAAAAAACACTGGTCTTCAGTTATTAGTTTATAAGGAATCTTATGTAATGCACTAACTATTTCTACTCCCCTGTATTATTTTTTTTTTCTATTTACTGCTGTAACCACCTTCTTCCCGCAACTTAAAAAACTTAATTCACTACACCTTATGTATGAAAATAGACCAGAAAATTCCTAATTTCATGCATGTTTTTGCCTACATTATCTTATGTTTTTATTGATAATCACAGAGGCAACTTGAACAAATGACTCAATGTGTGCATGCATGCTATTTTAAAGCTAGATATGTTTGTTTTAAAGAAAGATATAGGTCACTGATATCTCAAAATAACCAAATCAATCCAATCTGAACAAAAAAAAAGAACTGATTAATAAATCATCCTTAAATGTCGCAACAACACTTTCCTTTGCCATATCATCCACCACTGTAATGAACTTTGGGGGCTGTGTTACTGGTGCATCTCTAATGAGGTTTTCTTATTTAAGAGCCTGTGTAATTAAATACCGCGGCCGCTTATATCTCCACAGTCATGAAGCCAGCAGAGAGAAGCCGGAGCATGCCTGAGCCTCATTAAACTCTGCAGTTTAAGGCAGTGTGTGGGGAATAAAACAGAAACTGGCCTTGAAGATGGCGGCCCCTTATGTTAGCTACAGCGGAAAATGTGTGTTTAACCTCAAAGATGTAGCGTCTCTCAAAGTGCACCTGTGTGGGATGCGTGTGTGTGTGTGTGTGTGTGTGTGCATAACATCTGAAAGGTTCCTACTTGGCTTAGGTCCTAAATTTAACGGACGAGTGATTTTACATCAAAGGTAGACGCAGCATTTAAATGGAGACATTACTTAGCGGTGTGTATGTGTGTGTGTGAGCTTAAGCTGGACTGTGTGTATGTGTGTGAGAGAATAAAAAAAAAAAAAGAGAGAGTGAAAGCAGTCTGAAAGCAACTGTATGACCCAGATTTGTCCGGCTTGCGAAACCATGCTGACATTAAAAAAGCCCCCCAGTTTCCCTGTTACGCTTAATTAACGATAATTAATCCCACCCTTCCGCTACGGGGACCATGACCGTGACACTGATGACGCAAGTGCTACCTTATCTGACGAGTCCTTCACGCTTTCACGCACTCTTTCTCTTTTTGTTGCAAACACACACATGCACACACTCATGGCATTATTGTAAAGGGTACATAATATAGGACAGTATGACTGTGCAATTTTGTGAGGCACAATAAAAAAAAGAACAATGTCATCTGACCATAACTGCAATCAATCTGCCCTATAATGTAGGCATACCAATATATTACACATATATGGGTGTACCTGTTCCAGTACTGCTCTACCAGCCTGCTCTAGCACTGCTCTATAAGCTTGGTCCACTACTGATCTATCAGTCTGCTACATAACTGCTCTGCCCAAGCACTGCTCCAAATCTTGCTTTACTACTTCTCTACCGACCTGCTCTATTACAGCTCTACCACCCTCCTTCAATACTACTCTACTAACCTACTTCCCTTGTGCTCAACCAGACAGCTCCAGCACTGCTCTATGAGCTTGGTCCACTACTGCTCTTTCAGTCTGCTGCAGAATTGCTCTGCCCAAGCACTGCTCCAAATCTTGCTTTACTTTTTCTCTACTAACCTGCTCTATTACCACTCTACCACCCTTCTTCAATACTGCTCTACTAACCTACTTCACTAGTACTTAACCAGCCTGCTCCAGCACTGATCTATGAGCTTGGCCCACTACTACTCTATCAGTATTCTACAGAACTGCTCTGCCCTAGCACTGCTCCAAATCTTGCCTCACTACTTTTCTAGCAACCTACTCTAATATTACTGCTCTACAACCCTTCTCCAATACTGCTCTATTAACCTACTTCACTAGTGCTCTAACCAGCCTGCTCCAGCACTACTCTATAAGCTTGGTCTACTACTGCTCTATCAGTCTGCTACAGAACTGCTCTGCCCTAGCACTGCTCCAAATCTTGCTTTACTACTTCTCTACTGACCTGCTCTATTACAGCTCTACCACCCTCCTTCAATACTGCTCTATTGACTTACTTCACTAGTGCTCGACCAAATGCTCCAGCACTGCTCTATGAGCTTGATCCACTACTGCTCTTTCAGTCTGCTGCAGAACTGCTCTGCCCAAGCACTGCTCCAAATCTTGCTTTACTACTTCTCTAACGACCTGCTCTATTACAGCTCTACCACCCTCCTTCAATACTGCTCTACTAACCTACTTCACTAGTGCTTAACCAGCCTGCTCTAGCACTGCTCTATGAGCTTGGTCTACTACTGCTCTACTAACCTACTTCTCTAGTGCTCGACCAGTCTGCTACAAAACTGCTCTAGAAGCTTGTTTGACTACTGCTCTACTAACCTGCCCTAGCACTGCTCCAAACCTTGCTTTACTACTTCTCTACTGACCTGCTCTATTACATCTCTACCTCCCTTCTTCAATACTGCTCTACTAACTTATTTCACTAGTGCTCTATCAGCCTGCTCTAGCACTGATCTATGAGCTTGGTCTACTACTGCTCTACTAACCTATGTCTCTAGTGCTCGACCAGTCTGCTACAAAACTGCTCTAGAAGCTTATTTGACTACTGCTCTACTAATCTGCCTAGCACTGCTCCAAACCTTGCTTTACTACTTCCTTGCTTTACTACTCTACCGACCTGCTCTATTACAGCTCTACCACCTTTCTTCAATACTGCTCTACTAACCTATTTCACTAGTGCTTGACCAGCCTGGTCTAGAACTGCTCTTCGAGCTTGATCTTCTACTACTCTATCAGTCTGTACAGAACTGCTCTATGAGCTTGGTCTACTACAGCTATACTAACCTACTTCTCTAGTGCTCTAACACTACTGCTCTACTAACCTGCCCTAGCACTGCTCCAAATATTGCTTTACTACTGCTACATTACACTGGTAACTACTGTATCTGCTGTAACTTTAAATTAACCATTATTCATAAACAGAAATAAAAGGAATTCAAACTGAATTTGGAAAGTCAGGTGTGAAAACACTCTAAATAATACAGCTAGCTAGAAAAGCTGATTCTCTCAGAAAAAAAGGCTTTCTTCTTCTTGATACTGTCAGAGCTGGTGCCTAAATAAATCTAAATAAAAAAGCCAGATCTCAGGAAAGCGCATATCTAGGAGACACGGCTCAGGATCTAAACCTCTGCTGTGATTAACTTTCCTGTGAGTCCCTGAGGAGGCTTCAGTCTGCCAGAGAATGCAGTGAAGGAAGGGCCTGCAGAGCTCTCTATTCAATCAAGAACAAATTATCCAAGATTGAAGCCCCAATTAGAATCTGGTTAAAGATCTCTGACGGTATAATACAGGGACTACTGTGCTGTATGCTACTGATGTATGGGGTTCACTTAGTTACCATGGCTACACCTGATGGGACAGGCATCCAACTGAAATCAAGCATGAAGAATTCCTAATGAATTCCAACAAAGAAAATCACCAACAAACACAAGCACGGCTGAACCAGGTCGATTTCTATTATTGATGAATACATCTCAAACACGGGTGCAAAAAAATGATATCAAATATTGTGATATATTTTTCAATACTATATTGCTTCTCAAAGATAGTGTTCATTTTTGATGAATAGTTTAGCAAGTTTGGCAATTATTTATTAAAAAGATGCTTAAAAAAACAAGTAGTTATATAGTTACAGGATGTAGTCATTGTATCAGTTTCTCTGCATACTTTATTATTAACCTTAATTTCACCCTGTTTGTTCTTCAGTGGTCAGGACTGCACAGGATAGACCACAACAAAGCATCCACAGCGCTGGAAAAAAATAAAAGACCACTTAAAAATGATGTGTTTCTTTGATTTGACCAAATTGAAAACCTCTGGAATATAATCAAGAGGAAGCTGGATGATCACAAGCTGCTTGACTTTTTGCACCAGGAGTAAAATCATAAAGTTATTCAAAAGCAGTGTGTAAGACTGCTGGAGGAGAACATGCCAAGATGCATGAAAACTGTGATTAAAAACCAAGGTTATTCCACCAAATATTGATTTCTGAAAACTTAAAACTTTACGGATATAAACTTTTTTCTTTGCATTATTTGAGGTCTGAAAGCTCTGCATCTTTTTTCATCATTTCAGCAGATTTCTCATTTTTTGCAAATAAATGCTCTAAATGAAAATGTTTGTTTTTGGAATTTGGGAGAAATGTTGTTCGTAGTTTATAAAATAAAACCACAATGTTCATTTTACTTAAACATATACATATAAATAGCAAAAACAGAAAAACTGATTCAGAAATTTAGGTGGTCTCTTTTTTTTCCGGAGCTGTATTATTAGAAAGGTGGGCCATTCACAACACTGCAGTGACAGCACTGACATGGTGATGGTGTTGTAAGTGTGTTTTGTGCTCTCCGTTCTGCCATGCCTCTAAACCCATACATCACCCAGTGCCCCACCCAAACTACCCATCCCATTTTTTTTTTTCTTAGCCTTTTTCAAATTTGAGCTGAGGTTGGAGTCAGCAAAAATCAGGCCATGCAGAGTGTACTTTTCCTGCCGTTATGATAGCAAAAACACACTAACACACACATTGCAGTGGTTAGAAGTCATCCACAGACATTTGGGCATATAGTGATTATTTGATATATAATGTCTGCAATGATTTGACAGGATACGTGTCATTTTTTCATGTCAATCACTTAATTGTATTTGAAATGAAAAAGAAGGAGAGAGAGACAGAGAGAGAGAGAAAGAGAAAGAGAGAGAGATTGTACGGTCAGTAGTGGGCGAGATCTGTCAGGGTCAGTAACGGTCAGTGTCAGGCCGTTTAATCTTCAGCACAGCCGTTAATTAAAGCCTCGTCTGATCCTCTGTGTAATTATATGGCCACGATTCCTAATTAACCAATCAGCTTGCTCCCTTCGCTGACAGATGGACCGCATTATAGTGTGTCAAAACCCTGTCACGGCCAATCAGCTCTCAACTCTTCTCCCTCCCTCTCTGTCCAACTCTCTAACCATAATCTGTCAGTCTGTCTGTCTGTCTGCTGACCTGTCTGTCTGTCCATTGGTCTGTACCTGTTTTCTTTTCAGCCCTTCTCTCCCCTACTGCTACACTTTCCTGTTCTCTTTCTACATATAATCCCCTTCTTTTCCTTTCCTTTCCTTTTCTTCTATTTTTTCACTCTCATTGTCTTACTATGTCATTCTCTGGCCTCTTCTTCTTTCTCTTCTCTCTCTTTTTCTCTCTCTCACTCTCTCTCTCACACACAGGCAGGGGTCATCTGTAATCTTCAGAGAGTATAATTACAGTGTCTGATGGCACAATGTCACAGTGTTGACCCAGAGGTTGCTGAAGCTTCTTAAAGAGAGGGTCTGTAAGAGCCTGCGCTAAATGACTGTAAAGCTCCTCGGGCTGTGTCCTATTGTGCCCCCTGATATCATCAACTAGACACCCTGTCATTAGCAGCCGATAAAAAGTGCTATATGAATACCACTACAATTTTCATCACTATTAAAAGGTGCTGTAGGCAAACGATATCTCTTCATTCCTTCAGTTCACTGCTCATATTCTCCTCTATATTCCAAAGGGCCTTAAATCATGTCTTTCTTTTTTTTTTTGAGATTGTTAAATAGATTCAATAAGCAATAATTGAGCATGTTAACATGAACTTCATAATCTGATTACTAGAGAATATCAGAGATCGTCAGTAAACTAACTAAACTAAACAACACATTTACATGAATTTGGGTAATGTCCAAATTTACACAAGTGACACAATAAACTCAAAGTTAAATTAAGATATAATGTAAACATCATATAAAAGCAAAAGTGTTGGGGACTGTTAATTTTGACAACAAATTTTGATTTATTTTAGTCAGTCTTATGGCGAAAATTAAATTTAGTTTTAGTCATAATTTAGTCATCTGAAATGTTTTCAGTTTTAGTTTAGTTTTAGTCGAATTTTTATAAGAATATAGTCGACTAAAACTACAATCAATTTAGTCGACTAAAATGTAAAAGCTTTTTCATCAGTTCCCTTGAATTATTAACTATACGTTTATTAACCAATTGTGTAACATTACTAATGTTTGAATGTATAATATATTTATATTTATATATAATTTAACGTATATTATTATTGTAGGTATGTGACTGTAAATATTTTAAATTTAAAGAAATCAGATCATAATTTAATGTATGGAAGGTTAAACCCTTAATTAAAGCATTTGAATGGTTTGAACAGAGCATTCTGTAAATGAGGTCAAAAACACACATTTACTACAAAAAAAAAAAAAAAAAATTGGACAATGAAGTATAATGGGATGGAGTGCTACAGAAACTAGTAGCTCTCCAGCCCAGAGGCTTGCAGAACAGTTGAACAATGAATTAAAAGCAGGTAAATCCACGAAGAAAGGAAAAAATAAATAACTAAACACACAGCTCCTCAAGCGGGATCGAACCCGTGTTATCAGGGTCGCAGTCCAATACACTACCGCTGCCCCAGCTAGTGAATTGGGACATGGCCGGGAAAAAACGGCCTTATTAGAAGATAGGGAGCCCAAGACCAGGCAGAAAAAAAACTAGAACGGACAGAAATTAAAGTCACGTCAAGCACCACAGAGAGACAGGGGAGGATGTAAACAAAAGCTCACCAGAGAAGCACTTTATTTTTATTATTTTTTTTATTATCGTTTATTAACGTTATTCAAACAACCTCATGGGCCAGATGTTTCACGCTTGTGGGTTGCCTATTGTCGACCCATGCAGTAGAATATCTTGCCACAGATGCTGTTTTTTTTTTTATAACACAACGGAACAACAGAGGGTTCCTGTAACAGCTCTATTCAAAAATGTGAAGAATTTGACAGCATAGTCTGTGTACTCAACTTATAAAATAAAATAAAATAAGCGTGATTTAAATGGAGTGGGCATGGCAACCTGTCAAAAGACCCCTAGACAGATTACGCAACACTAACAGGTGTCTGTATGCCAGATCTGTTATCTGTATCGCAGCTCTAAGACGAAGCTGCAGCCTGCATTGTGTTCTGGGCTGAACTTCATCAGCACTTTATCCCTTTTTCCCCTAAATTGCCTGAATTGAGACTCCCTGGTCGTTGTTTGCTGCTGATCATTTATTCCACTTAAGCTTTCCACAGCCGAACAGCCGACACTGGCTGAGTAAGTAACATCATTAGGCTCTGGCTGCAGGCATCAGACAGCAGACAGCCTGGGGATTCACTCTGAAGCTCATCACAGGGCATGTGCATACACAGTAAAGAGCTGCTGTGTTCCGCTGCTCTGATGAAGTTTTAAAGTTGCGTTTCATGATGGATGGAGAGGATAACAAGGTAGCTGTTTATCTCCTCCTGCAGACCTATTCTCTAATAAGCTCATCTACCTTGGACTGCAGCTTTCAGTAAGAACATGAATGCAGACTCTCGCTCAGAACTCACATCGTACAACCCGCTGCTACAAGGTTTCTAAACATTAATACATTTTTATTTCTGCATTTTTCTTCAGTGATAAAGAAAAGGAGTAGAGAAAACACAGCAGAGTGTCTGATAATAAAAGTATGATTAACTTAGCAAATGACCTGAAAGCTCAACTACAACTCTACTAAAAGCTACAACATGTAACACAGACAACTGGTCTTTTACAGAGAAATCTGTCAATCACTTCATTCCTAACCTTGTAACCGTGCCTTCTTATGATATAGCACAATAAGATATTTTAAGCTAATTTCTGAAGGGGACTAATTACAGAAAAACATCAACCTTTCAACTGTTAAACTTGGGGGTGGGAGTATCATGGTTTGGGCCTGTATTGCTGCTTCAGATCCAGGCAGTTGGCCATTATATATATACAGTATATATATATATATATATATATATATATATATATATTCTCAGCTCTGGAAAAAATGAAGAGACCATTGCTTTTGCTCTTTATATGTATATGTTTGAGTAAAATGAACATTGTTGTTTTATTCTATAAACGACAGACAACATTTCTACCAAATTCCAAAAATATATATTGTCATTTAAAGCATTTATTTGCATAAAATGAGAAATGGCTGAAATAACAAAAAAGATGCAGAGCTTTCAGACTTAAATAATGCAAAGAAAACAAGTTCATAATTCATTAAGTTTGAAGGGCTCAAAAAACAATATTTGGTGGAATAAATCTGGTTTTAAATCACAGTTTTCATGCATCTTGGCATGTTCTCCTCCACCAGTCTTACACACTGCTTTTGGATAACTTTATGCATGCACTCCTGGTGCAAAAATTCAAGCAGTTCAGCTTGGTTTAATGGCTTGTGATCATCCATCTTACTCTTGACTATATTCCAGAGATTTATAATTTGGTCTCTTTTTTCCCCAGAACGGTATAACTTTATTATTATTATTATAGTAATGAATGAACCTATAAATTCTAAATTGTATCATCAAATAATTTTAGGGATGTTAGGGTATTTGTCTGTAAACTGGAGCTTATAGCATGTTTGAGAAAAAGAAAAAAGTGGCATTATTAGAATGGGGTAAAAAAAAAAAAAAAACGTTGGAATTAGTCATTGCAGATGGAAAGACAGTTTAGAGGAGAAAACAGATGGAAAAGGGCTGCACTGTTCATACATTTTTACAGAGTAGATGGATTAGGCCAAAGCATCTTGGGAAAAATGTTCAACTCAACTGTTAAACTTGGGGGTGGGAGTATCGTGGTTTGAGGAAACATGAGGAAAACAGCAAAACAACTGTAATTTTCCCTTTAATCAGGCATTTAAATGGCTTTTTAAAAAGCAAATAAAAGCATTTTTCTGGTATTAAAAGTATGAATTCCGCTGTAACTGGAAATATCTGTGCAAAACTGTGCTGAACTGAGGTGCACAGTGCGTTTAAAAGCACGTGTCCAACCATGTGGATGGAGGCCATGCGGTCACCTCGTATTTACTCCTGCGCCCCCAGCGCTCCTCATCCCCCTCTCGCTTCTCAGGCAGCAGCAGCCTGTCACTCACAGAGACAGCCCTGTGTATCTACTTCTTGTGTCAAGAATCAAAACACTGTAAAATGACGTGTTGGATTTAATTGCCTTAAGTGAAATTGCACGTCCTGCAATGTGACAACTGCGCATGCGCGATGAAGATACTTGAACTATATATTGTGCAGCCTTAATAACCGCTAGCCGCGGTTAGCAGCACTTAGTGCTAGTAAACACCACCTGACAGCGCTACACTGAGAAACAGTCAACTTCAGGGAAGAAATGTTCACTATGTATCGGTAATAAGCAATTAATAGTCCAAATATGTGCTTAGCCAATCCCGGGAGCCAATTAAATCATATGATTCATATTTCTCTACTAATTTTGGTCATCTCATCATGACATTCTCATACAACATAAAGAACCACAGCAGGAACCAAGATATAAAGCCTTTACATTACAGCAACAACACCCATGCAGAAACATCTAACCCTCAGTATCTGATGAACAGAACCTGTGAAACACCTGAGCATCTTTATTAACACAGATGAGCAGGAGAGCAAAGTGAGCGCTTTCTACTGCATAATGACCATAAAAGAGACAGAATCACTGCATCCTCTCTCCCTCTCACTCTCTATCTCTCCTCTCCCTTTGATCCTGAAGATCACACACTCTCTGACACATCTGTGCAATCATGTGACACACACCAAAATACATCCCACATAAAAGAGCAGCAGCAGCAGCAGCAGAACGACAAGAAATGAAATTCACTCCAAGCCATTCATCACCAGCTAATGCACACAACACAGAGAGAGAGAGAGAGAGAGAGAGAGAGAGAGGGAAGAAGAATAGAAAAAAGAATAGAAAGAAGAAAAAGAAGAAATGGACAGAAAGAAGCAGAGACCAAGCACAAATTTGAGAAGAGAAAAAAGAAAACAAAGAGCAAGAAGGGAGGAGGAGAAAAAGGACAAAGAGAAAAAGGAGTGTATAAGAGAAAGAGGAGAAACATGAAAGATGAGATGAACAGAGAAAAGGGAGAGAAAGGGTAAAACAGGATGAGAAGCAAAAGAGGATAAATAAAAATAAGAGAAAACGTGAAAAAGAAAAGAACAAGTAAAAGAAGAGAAACAGATCAGATGAATAAAAAAGAAGCGAAAGAGGAAGAGAAAAAGAGAAGAGACAGATGACAAAGAGAGAAAAAGAAAGAACAGGAGAGGATAACAGAAAAAGCCTAAGTGCCTAAAATGAAGAGGGGAAAAGAGGAAAGAAAGAGAAAAAGGAGAAAAAGATGAGATGAAGAGAGAAATGTGAGGATAAGAATGAGGAGAAACAGATAAGATGAAGATAGAAAAAGGAGAATGAAAAAAGAAGATAAAAGAAATGAGAAACATGAAAAACTGAAAGTAAAGGAGAGAAAGAGAAAAAGAATAGAAAAGAGACAAAGAAGAAACAAATGAGATAAGAAAAATGAGAGGAAAATGAAAGGGAGTAGAGAAGAGAAAGAGGAGAAACAGATGAGAGAAAAGGAGAGGATGCCAGAAAGAAGAAAAACAGCTGAGATAAGGAATAAAAAGACAAGATGAAATGATGAGATGCAGATGAGAAAAAATAAGACAATAGAATGAGAGAATGAGAGGAAACAGACGATGAAGAAATAAAATAATGAGATGAGAGAAAAAGAAGAGTGAGAAAGAAAGTAAGAAAAAGGAGAAACATGAGAATATGAAAGAAAAGGGGTGAAAAGGAAAAGAGAACACGAGAAAGAGGAGAAACAGATGAGATGAAAAGAGAAAAAGAAGAGAAAGAGAGAAAGATGAGAATCAGATGAGATGAAAGAGGAACGGAGAGAAAAAAGGAATGAGAGAAGAGAAGAGACAGGAGAAACAAATAAGATATACAGAAAAAAAGAGAGAAAAGGAGAGGATGAAAAAGGGAGGGCAGGAACAGATGAGAAAAAGGAGAGAAAGGGAAAAAGAGAGGAGAAACAGATGAGAAGTAGAGAGAAAAGGAGAAAGAGGAAGAGGGTAGGGGGAGCATCTGTTAAGATGGGTGATTAGCACGCTGCTTATGCCAAGTAGTTTCTGCTTTATTACAGCCTAAAATTAAGAGCCATCTGCCTCAACACACACACACACACACACACACTGCATATTTATTTATTTATTCACTCATTTAGTTTTCTGATCTAAGGGTTGGAGCTTCGGTGCTGCTCCACCATCATATCTCATTTCTCACAGCTCCTTCTGAGCGACAAACAACTGTCATTATCTCAGACCATCACTACCTGTAGAACACACCACTGTTCAATTAATGCACTAATTCATCTCCAGTGGCTTCTGCTGTCCAGCAGCCCAGGAGCTGTATGATGACGTGTGTTTGTAATAGTAGCCAGTGAAATTGTAATAGTAACCAGTGAAATATGACCTGATTTCCAAAAGGCAGACTCAAACTGTGGTATGGGTACCCCTGATCCTGGTTCTCCAAGCATCCCAAGGCGGTACACTAGAAGACCTCAGTAAAAAAAATCTGCTTGCATTAAAATATTTAGGACTGTAGGGGTACACAAAATGCTGGATGTTTCAATGCATCTCAATCTGGTACATGGGAGATTTCTAAATTGATTAAAAAATGCCCAAAAAAAGCAGTTCAGACCTGCCAGCATGTAGGCAATTTATGTAACAGGTACGCATTTTCACCTCCTAGTGTGTTTGCAAGATTCCATGTTCTAAAAGCATGCATATACTTTGATCTCGCATTTTCTTCATGTTCTCCCAAATATATATATAATAATTATTACCTTCTTGTTTTTGCTTTCCTTGAAGCTGGTTTTAATATTATCTCAACAAACTCAACATCATTAATCCTAGATTTTTGTATTAATCATTTGAGTAATTGAAATAAAGACACTATCTCTATTTGGTAAAAAAAACTTAAACCCTATTAAATAGAGGTATTTATTATGGATTATTACTTTAAAAGTACCAAGTAGTTACGCAATGAGGAAAAAGAAATCCTGTATAGAAGAAAAAGACGAATAAAGATGCATCGATAATCATTTTATAATCACATCGCAGAACTTCCAAGTGTAATTCCCCCAACATTAAATTTTTTTGTGTTTAGTGCTTCACCAGTTAGAACACTTCAGTTCCTCACTTTCAGAACTACAGTTTAATAATTATTAACATCAGTTTCATTGGTCCTAGAGTTAAACCCAGTGGAACACCACAAGATATGCTATATTAACCAACAGTCACCAACAGCTCACTACAATAAGGTATTAAAGACCGTATTTCACTGCCAGGTAGTCCAAATATGTCTAACACATTCTGAGATGTCCTTCTCAGCAGGAATACTGTATTAACCACAAACAATAATAAATACTAACTTACAGACGGCAAAAGCAGACAAGCTGCACACAACATATAAAAAACAATTAGAGAAAAATATGAGATATGACGACATGTACCGTAGCGGTTATCTGCTAATGCTCCAGCCTTAGTGCTGGAGAAATTCAGGAATCTAAGCTTACTGAGGAGCTTTACTCTTCCAAATAAACAGTTTTCAGGAGAGAAATCTGTGTAGATTAACATCAAGTGCTCGTTTGACTTTGATAGAAATTCTGTTTTATAACAGTTTCGTTAACTTAGCTTAGCTTAACTTAGCTACCCCCCTCCACCACCCAGCGGTAAGACCTGTGGAAGTAGAAATTGTCTCTTAAAATGTGCCTTATAATCCAGTGCACCTTATGTATGAAAATAGACCAGAAAATAGACGTTTATTGATAGTGCCCCTTATAATACAGTGCGCCTTATAGTGCAAAAAATATGGTATACGTGTGGATTATACACCTAACTTACTGTATATAAGCTACAACACACACACACACAAACTCACGTCTTCGTTCAGCACGATGTGGCGGATGAGAGCTACAATCAGGTCCAGATTGATCTTGTCATCCTCGTCCATCATCTCCAGGGCGTTGATGGTACTGTCTGAGAACCTGCCAATCACAGCACAGCAAATCGCTAAAAACCAGAGGCACCATGTCTGCCTGCAGGACTGTAACTGCCACTCCACACCAACTACTCTTATAACACACACATAAAATAATCATCACATCATTTTAAACATTAAAATGACATTTACTCCAGCATCAAACAACAAGCATGTTTCTCATTTTTATTCAAAATGGAAAGAGGAAAAAATAGAAAAATATAAGAAGGAAAAAAGAAATAATAAAAGAGAGAAAACAATAAGAGAATAAGTGAAGTAAGGGAAGGAGGAGAAAGAGGTGATGAGATGAGATTATATAAAGGGAGAGGAAAAGAAATGAGAACATTAGAGAAAGAAAAGGAAAAATAGATGAAAGAAATGGAGAAAAAGAAAAGGAGTAGAAAAAAAATAAGAAACTGAGCTGACAAGATGAGAGAATAAAAGACAGGGTGAGAGAAAGAAGAGAAGATATGATTTAGAGAAGAAAAAGATGAGATAAATGGAGAGAAAGAGAAAGAGGGGAGAATAAGAAAAAGATGAGAAATAGATGAGATATTAAGAGAAAAAGGAGAGAGGTTATGAAAAAGAGATAAAAAGATGAAATATTCAGAGAGAAAGGGAGAGAAAGAGAAATAAGAGAGGATAAGAGAAAGAGGAAAAACAGGTGAGATAAAGAGAGAAAAATAAAATAAAGAAGAAGGAGAGGATAGGCGAAAGAGGAAAAACTGTTAAGAGCATAAAAAGAAGGCCAACTGAAAAGGGTAAAGTTAGAGAAAGAGGAGCAACATAAGAGAATAAATAGAGAAAAAGAAGAGGCTACAAAGAAAAGAAGAAACAGATGATATAAACACAGAAAAAGGAGAGAAAGAGAAAAAGGGGCAGATAAGAGATACAGAATAAGCATACGATATAAAGAGAGAAAGATAGAACGAAGAAGAAGAGGAAAGGAGAAAGAAGAGGAACATATGAGAAAGAGAAAAAGAAGCGAAAGTGAAAAAGGAAAGAATAAGAGAAAGAGGAATAGAATGAGGACAAACATCAGATATAGAGAAAAGGAAGAGAAAAAGACAAGATTTTTTTATTAAACATGGTCAAATTCATAATATCTCTAACTATTTTCTGAGTATGTACATCTAAAATTAAGATATTTGAGAAAACAATGATCTCTTTTGTTATTTAATTATACATTTTAGGTGAATAAAAAGTAAAAAGTATTAAAACATTCTGGAAAATTGCTTTTGAAGTGTTAAATAACTTTTTAACACAGTTTATAAACTGTTTATCGCACTTGTGCTGCATGAAAAAAACTGTAGATGCTTTTTAAATAATTTAAATTGGTATCAAGTATTGAAGAATTTTAGTGGTATTGGTTCTGAATAGCAGATTTCTGCTCTTAGCTTAGACAAACTGCAGTATTTAAAGCTGTATTGTATTCAGCCTCAGGTTGGGTAAATCAATCTGTCAGTAAGTTTAATCAGATGCTGCTGCTGCTGCTGGATCAGACAGATCTATAGTGTGTGTGGAGCTGCACTGTGGAGAAGAGGACAGCTGAAAGTCACAGTGTGTGTGTGAATCACACAGACCTGTCTCTGAGTGTGCGGGCGTAGCAGGGCCAGCTCTCTTTATACTCCGCCTCTTTCTGCTCCTTCTCAGGCCACATGTTGTGACCCTGCATGAAGCCCCTCCGGAACCGGGGCCGGTGGTCCTGCTGATGCGGTGGTCTGAACCTGAGAACCAGAAGAAGTAGTTCAGAATGAATGAAAAATATATTAGCATGGAAACATCAACCAATAAAAAAGGCATGTTTACCCTATTTCAGCCTCATACTTTGGTAAATATTTAATTACATATTTTCGTGGACAACCCCCAGGATATGACACTTTGTGCCAAACTATCCATTTTTCCTCCCTGGAGTCATGTGACACATGGAGTCATGTGATGTGTGTTGCAAGGTTTCAGGCGTGAATGGAGAACAGGCCTGTTAAATTTGGTGTTGTAAGTACAGTTCTCTCATACTGACCTTTAGATATTCAACATGCCACCTCATGGCAAAGAACTCTCTGAGGATGTGAGAAACAGAATTATTGTTCTCCACACAGATGACCTAGGCTATAAGAAGACTGCTAACACCCTAAAACAGCACAATGAGATACAGCATGACGGCCAGGGTTATACAGCAGTTGAAGTTTAGTCGATGTGTTTAGTGTAATATCCAGTTGGCTTTAAAAACTAGAAGCATGAGCGCTGCCAGCATTGCTGCAGAGCTTGAAGAAGTAAATAACTAAGTAAAGCTAAGTAAACAAAACTGTAATAGAAAAAAAAAAAACTTTTTCAAAATCAAACGAGCGGTGGATGCTTATCTACACAGATTTCTCTCCTGAAAACTATGTATCTGGGTGAGTAAAGCACTTCCATTTATTTTCAGTATGCTTAGATTCAGAAATTTCTCCAGCACTAAGGCTGCATTAGCATTAGCAGCTAACCGCTAGCGCGCTAGAGTGCTCAGGAAAGCAAGAGCAATATTAGCTAGCGGGTTCATCCCCTGTAGTTTGTTTTAATAAGGTAAACATGCAGACTACAGTCTGATATACTACCCTCTGAACAAAGAAAGAGCAAGTACAGTCAACGGGTAATGCTAATGCTGCTTCAGCAGTGCTAGTCGGGAAAAATTAAAGGATTTTAGGTGTGCTTTATAGTGTGAAAAATACGGTACTTACTTTTGTTGCCAGGAGTTTAGACATTAATGGCTGTGTGTTGAGTTATTTTAAGGGCACAGCAAATTCATACTGTTATATAAGCTGTACACTGATACTTCATATTGTATTATAAAGTGTCATATCTTTAGTGTTGTCAAATAAAAAGATATAATACAATATTTACTGTATACAGAAACATCAAAGACCTACAAGATCATATTTAATGTGATTATTTTAGCTACATTATATTTGTCAATACTCTTAACTTTGATCTTATCAAATTTATTCAGAAAAACATGAAATTCAAAAGGATTCGCTTGCAGTTGAAGGTAGCCTGAACATTGTTACCAAAGAGAATCTTTTGATGTATGAATGCTGTGCTCACCTGACCATCTCTATAACATCCTCCAGCAGGTACTCTTGGACTGGATAGGTGTAGCCTGGAATGTGGATCATAGGGCAGTTGCCTGGATGAAAGAAATCAAAGAGAAGATTGTGGCTCCATATTAAGATTCATGCTGTTACAGATCACGTCTCTCCTTTCATCTGAAGTGAAGAGCATTATCTGGATCATTACCTTTACATTTAGACCTGTTACTGAACTTCTCTTCATGCAGCATGCCGTGCTGTAATAAACTGATTTCATACCTACTGTTTTTATATTTCTAAAGTTAAACATTCGCTGCTCAGCTGAGAGCCAGAGTCAGTCATTCTGCTCAAATAGCCATATAATTATTCATTAGACAAAAGCCATTCTGCCCGGGAGCTCGGCAGGCCAGGCCAATAGAGTGGAAATACTGTTTACCGCGGCACTGAAATGATAACAGGGTGTTATTGCTCCATAATCCCTTATCGGGACATTCACATTTGCATATCACAGAGCTCACAATTACTTATAATTGCATGACTTTCACACATTTGTGCCAAAAATGACAAAAACCATGACCCAACAGAAGAGTTTAGGTAACACAGTTCATCACTGATTCCAGTTATAGTCCTTAAAAAAAAAAAAAAAACCCACTATATATATATATATATATATATATATATATATATATATATATATATATATATATATATATACGTGAAACATATATATTATATACAGATCTGGAAAATAAATAAGACACGACTTCAGTTTCTGAATCAGTTTCCGTTTCTCTGATTTTGCTATTTATAGGTATATGTTTGAGTAAAATAAACATTGCTGTTTTATTCTATAGACTACGGACAACATTTCTCCCAAATTCCAAATAAAAATATTGTCCTTTAGAGCATTTATTTGCAGAAAATGAAAAATGGCTAAAATAACAAAAATAAAATGCAGAGCTTTCAGACCTCAAATAATGCAAAGAAAACAAGTTCATATTCATAATGTTTTAAGATTTCAAAAATCAATATCTGGTGGAATTACCCTGGTTTTTAATCAGTTTTCATGCATGTTGGCATGTTCTCCACCAGTCTTACACACTGCTTTTGGATAACTTTATGCCTTTACTCCTGGTGCAAAAGTTCAAGCAGTTCAGTTTGGTTTGATGGCTTGTGATCATCTATCTTCCTCTTGATATTATATTCCAGAGGTTTTTAATTTGGTAAAATTAAAGAAACTCATAATTCTTAAGTGGTCTCTTTATTTTTTTGCCAGAGCTGTACATGTATTACACACAGACTGATTTTAAGCGTTTATTTTATCGTTGATGATTATGGCTTACAGCCAATGAAAACCCAAAAATCAGTGTCTCAGAAAATTAGAATATTATAGAGGCATGTCATCTGCTGGTGTTGGTCCACTGTGTTTTATCAAGTCTAAAGTCAGTGCATTGTTGTTTTCCCACAAAATCTTACAGCACTTCATGCTTCCCTCTGCTGACAACTTGTATGGAGATGTGGATTTCATTTTCCAGCAGGACTTGGCACACTGCCCACACTGCCAAAAGTACCAATTGAAAAAAAAAAAATCATCAACAATAAAATAAATTAACGCTTAAAATTGATCTTGCCTCATTCACCACCTTTGGGGTAATTTTACTTAATTTCTACACAACTACAACACGGACTGTAAAAAGCACTCACCAAAGTACTTGCTGAATTTATCAGCGTTGAGAGTGGCGCTCATGAGCACCACCTTCAGGTCATCCCTGGACTTCAGCAGGTCCTTAACAATGACCAGGAGAACATCAGACTGCAGACTCCGCTCATGGATCTCATCCAGAACCAGATGACTGACGCTGGACAAACACCTGAACACAAAGCCACACAGGTGAGGTGAGGGCTGTGTGTGTGGTGCTGTGTGTGGATGTGTGTGTGTGTGTGTGTGTGTGTGTGTGTGTGTGTGTGTGTGTGTGAACATATTGGACCCTATTTTAGCGATCTATAGACAAGCCGTCAAACGAGCAGCTTGATTTAGGGCGTCAGTGTGTCTTTGCTCTCATAATAACAGGAAAAGTATACCTTGGTATTCATACCATGGTATGAATGGTAAAATAAACCATTCAGTGTCATTTGCCATTCCTTTAAAGAGTCAGGTGTGCTCTGACTTTGGCGAATTGCTATTTTAACAGCGCAGCACTTCTGCACATCTCAGCAGAGGAAACTGACCTGCGCATTCACACTGTGAAGGTATGGCAGCAATACAAGAATAGAGCAAATCAGCATATATATATTTACAAACATCTTAGCTATATAAACGAAGCATGCAGAAAAATAAACTGTTGACGGGATGTAAGATAGCAATGAGCATTGTGACATAGCATTGGAGCCCTAATTCTACTAAAGCCCCAAAATGTTTAGGTTTCTTTGTTTTATGTAAGCTTTATAGGACACAACACTTGCATATATCCTATTTAATCTTGGTGGGACTAACTTTTACCTACATTATTTGCACTTTGTTGTTTGCCAAACACTATTTGAGCGTTTTTTAAAAAGATGGAAAGGAATTTTCAAAATATATTGTTAAATTTTTCTGATGCAAAGAACAAAGAATATCTCTGAAAAAATATTAGTTTTGACCAAACTGCACTGCAGTGAAGTATAGGTCTTTTGATATGCATTTTAATATTAATTCAGCCATAAAACTGTATTAAAGGGCTGTTTTTTAGCAAGAATAGTTGGTTGGCCACAATGCTAACAGAATCAACAGTCAGTCTAGGCGATACTAACTGTTGTTCTGAGCTGGATTACTTACTGATTTGAGTTGACTACAGACCAAGGGCAGCATGCCCATTAGATAGGACATGTTTTACTGTTTGTTCTGCTATGGACATCTTGTCTAGAGATCTTGTCTGAGTAATGAAATCTAGAATACTGGCTTATAGTTGCCAAAGGTGTGGGTATTGAGTTATTAAGTAAATAAATGGGTCCCATGGAACAGCTTAATTATTAGTTAGCTTATCATTTTAGCAATTTGAGGTTTGGCGTAAGATAAAATTGATATTATGATATATTGTGTAATTTCCATTAGAGACACATTGTTATACATGGCATAAAATATTGTTTTTTTGTTTTATTGAAACATGGGCACTTTAAACTCCAAGAAATGTTGTTATGGCTTTATTACTCCACATGGTTGCTCTATAATCCAATGAAGAGGGTTAATCTGCGATGAAGAATATTGATTGTCAAAATCTGTAAAACTGACACTAATAACTTCAAATACTCCTAAATATACAAATACCAGGAATTACGATCCTCTTCAGTTACACAGATGTTAAGTATCGTACAGAATTATCTTGCAATATATATATTAAGTTTCGCAGGATCCCAGTATTGTGATATCATCGTTATGATGGGCAATGTATCATGATAAAATTGTATTGTGAGATATCCTGTGATTCCCACCCTTAGTCATGATAATTATCTGGTCCTAATATCGAATCAGTACATCCCTAAGTAGTAGTTATCCTCTGCAGTGTTTTATTAAACTGAAGGGGATTCTGGTCGGTAGAGCAGCAGGAATGAAACAAAGCATAATTTGTTTATAGATCAGTTAAAGAAGATAAAGAAGAGAGGGAGCAGGAGAGATAGAGCAGGTTAGAGTCAAACCTCTAGTGCTCTGGAAAAAACCCACTCTAACCCGGGGAAGCTATCACTGCACACTCCGCGTGTATGTGTGTGGAAGTGTGTACAACACATTTCAGCTGGCTGACAAAAGTAAAGACGGTATGACACGAAGAAGCGCAGAATCCCCTCTTTCTCTGGGGATGAAATGAAAGCGGAGGGGGTGTCGAGACAAACGAGCAGCAGGCAGAGCTGGAGGTATCTCACGTCTGCAGCTCCACCATAAAGACAAAGACTCAGAGGGAACTCCAGCGGCCGTGTGACTGCTTTATTGTTGCCATTGTTTACTGTTATACGTCTGTGTGTTTAACCGTGTGGGTGTGTGTGTGTGTGTGTGTGCGCATTCGTAATCCAATATACAATACACCTGTGGCAGGATGATAAAACAATGCTGCCTTTTCTTTGGGGCAGGAGGAGGACAAAGCAGAGAAAAAGAGAGTGAGAGTAAACGAACAAGACAAAGAACAGATTCATACTGGATTATAATCCCTCCACAATTATTACTTTTAGGCAAGTGCAGTTAGACTGCTACAACAGTTAGACTGCTAAAGCTATACAACCATTCAACAGATTCATACTGGATTAAAATCACTCCAAAATTATTATCCGTGTTCATACTGGATTAAAAAACTGGAATAAAAATTAAATACATTAGTCATATAGATATGTACTAATTACATATTAACAGCCTAATGTGTTTTTGATAGTGGTGTCAATTGATTAAAAACCTTTAATCTGATTATTTACAACAATATTGTTTGATTAACTGCAATTAATTGCATGTATTGTATTTATAATGGATATTTAAATGTAAATAAAAGAATTAATGTAAAATGCAATTGTATTTATATTACTGGTGTCAATTAAAATACTAATTAAAATGCTAGTGCGGGTGTTGGACATGTGAATAGTTTTGTGGCGGCTCGGTGGTGCTCTAGGGACAGTGAGCAGCTGCAGCAGGCAGTCAGTGACTCAGCGCAGCAGGTCCATAAGTGCCAGGTTGACCAGCAGCGTGGGGACGGGGCAGACTATGGTAGAAGTTGGGGTGAAACTTAGTGGTGTAATTCATTTGCTTAAAAAAATAATAATGCTTCACTGATTCCTAGTGCTGTGCGATATGACGATAAATATCGTAGGAGCGATAGAAAATCATTCATGCAAATATATAAAGTAGGCTACGATGAAATGTATTGGCGTGGTCACTTTGCACAAACTGGGTTTATATAAGTGATAATAAAGTAATCTTCATAAAAAAAAAGCTTCATAATGTGGTTTTGTGACGTGACGCTGCTTTACGTTATTTGACGGACAAGCGCAGACACGCCGGTTTGCGTCCTGCTTTACGTTATTAAACTCATGAGAGCTGAACAATGGAGACTGATTGTTCTTTTTTTTTTTAAATAGCTACTAGAGGTGTGCCGTACACGATAATATCGCCAACAATTTTTTATATCGTGAACAATATTATACCCTGAAATACCGTGCCGTATCACCCACCCCTAATTATCACATCAGGGTACTACTTTTGTGGCTGTTTTAAGCAAAAGAAAAATTCACATTGTTCTCATTTCCTACTAAATATCTACTACAGACAGATTATATCTGTTCAGTATCACTTATTTTACTTTAATCCTGGATATATGGAGATATATGGAGTGCATTACTATTAGTAGTATCATGACATTCTGAATCATTGACTTCTGTTACAAATCTGGTAAAATTCTTTTTTTTTATTATCTTAGTATCTTAGTATCAATATCATATTGTATACAATAATAAAATGTAAGTTTTGTTTTGTTGCAGTAGTGTATTTTTTATTTTTTTTCATATCACCAAAGGTATCGTTATCGTGATCATACCATGAAATATCGCGATATTATTTTATGGCCATATCGCCCACCCCTAATAGCTACTGCATCTACCTCATCTGTTTTCATTTAATACATATATATTGCTGCACTAAAATTCTCATTTGTGAAAGTTTGGTTTAATGTCACTTTGAAATAAAGTTGGAAAAAAGTTAGCAATGATATTATTTTGTAATATTCTCTGAAGAATAACTGAAAACATACTTAAATGTGGTATATCATGATATATATCGTTATCGTAATATAAAAAATTCCATATCCTGATATATGATTTTTCCCATATCACCCAGCACTACTGATTCCAAATTAATCATGTGTGTTGACAGCCCTAGTTTTGACATTACAAATAGCTAAACACTGGTACCTTTAATATTGTTAAGGTTTTCATTGTCTCGTATTATATATCGCCATTTCTCTTTAGCATATCAGCATATGCATTTTGTCATATTGCCCAGCCTGAATGAAACAAACACATTAACCTTGGTTTGGATTATTGTACAACTGAAAAAATAAAAGAAAACAGACACAGCTCACAGATTCACACTAGCTTAAACTCCCTAAAACTCCCATAAACTTCACATTTAATGCTGTCAGATGATAAAAGCTACACATGCTGCAGATTCACACTGGACTGTCTCTTAAATGAAAAACTAATCCAGGTCCTTCAGGTCCTACGTTATAAAAATGAAGATTAATATAAGAATGCCGTTTATCCTGATTTAATCCTGCATGTGTTCAACAACCAAAGAGGAGCCCTGCAAACTAATCCACATCAATCCAGCTTACTAATAGACTCCCAGCAGCGAGACTGAACCCACCAGTGCAATCAGCCCTGCTGAGAACCCTAACCTCATTAACAGATTCCTCAACTCACAAATCCAGCCAAATAAGAGAGATAAAAATCTGACATTAAACACACACGCACAGAAAACCCCTCTATTAAAAAAACAGACATCCCAATTAAAATTAAGTACAAACTCTGACAGTGCTATTACACCTAATGAGCTCTATTTACATGTGGTAATGGATCCAATCAATGAGCAAAGTTGCACTAAATGGGACACATCCCACATGGTTCCTGCAGGGCATGATTCTGTACAACGTTCAGAGAAACAACAGAAAGAGGCAGAAACAGACATCATTTCCACTGGTTACCTCTTCAAAAATGCCATTAGTACACTTGTTAGTATACACTAAAAAATACAAAGCTGTCTAAACCAGCACTCCATCTGGGAGCTATTATAAAAAAAATATATATATCTAAAATTTATTAGCGATTCTTTATTATGTTAAAATTTTTGTAGTTCTGATTTTACTGAAACAAGTTATTTCCACAGCAGTTTGAAAAGAGTGGCGTCTGGCTTCACATGTGTCTGAGGAGGCATGTGCTAGTTTTCACCCTCTTGGTGCTGAGGCATTGCTAGTGATGGAGGAGTGGGTGGGGTAATCAGCATAGCTAAATAGGAGAAAAAGCAGGGGAAAAAAATTGTGGTATTTGATGCCACATATCAATGTGTGATGCCACATATCAATACAAGATACAATATATCGTATAAAAATATATATCCTGCCGAAGAACACTCACGGTGGGGTGGGATAACAAACCCCAGTGTGCCAAGTGAAAAGCAGTTTGAACTATAATGAAAGATATAAATAAAAAAAATTAATTAAAATAATAAAAAAATGCTTCTCTGGTGAGCTTTTGTTTACATTCCTCCCCTGTCTCTCTCTCGCATGACTTTATTTTACGACTGTTCTTGTTTCTTCGCAAGTTCTTGGGCTTCCCATCTCCTTAAAAGGGCGTTTTTTCCCGGCCGTGTCTCAATTCACTAGCCGGGGCAGCGTTAGTGTATTGAACCGCGACCCTGCTGACTCGGGTTCAATCCCACGTGAGTAGTGGTGTGTTTATTTATTTATGGGTTTACCAGCTTTGAGATCAACTGTTCTGCAGTTGGGTTCAATAACCCTCCGGGCTGGAGTGCTACTAGTCTGTAGAACTCCATCCCATTACACTTAATTTTCCAAAACAATTTTTTTTTGTGGCCCGCCACTTAATGGTTTGGAAAATATCTGGCCTGCAGACAAACCTAACTGTCGACCCCTGCACAACACTATGTAAATACTAGATTGCAGTTACTGCAGAAACTGCGGGTGTGATTGCAGTACTGATTCGTGGCTGGTTACTATGGTGTTGCTAAGCGGTTGCTGGGTGGTCATTAAGGTTTTGCATATTTGACCCAGTGTCGTGAATGTTAAGAGGGGTTCAGTGGGTTCAAATCCCCGTCATGCTGCTTGCCATCAGCAGCTGAATTACGAGAGAGAACAATTGTGATTGAAAAAAGATTCCCAAAGTGATGTTGGTCAGCACAGGAGTTGGTTTGCTGATGCTGAGTCGCTGCGTTTTCCTCCGAGTGCTGGCTACTCTGCGATGCTGCATCAGTAATAGTTTGATAAAAGGAGGTGGCTAATAATCAGCACAGCTTAAATGGGGAGAAAAGTGAGATTTAAAAGACAAAATAAAAAAATATATAAAAAAAAGAAATCACGACATCAACCAGTATTTTCCTGTTATTTCTGCAAGTAACAAAATGTATAAAAATAATACTGGAATCACAGAACCAAAATGCAGTCCAACTGAAGACAGCCCCACTGGACCATATAAAAACACAGCCAAGCTCACAGTCACTGAACTCGCCCCCGATCTCGAGCAGTAGTTTAAAAAAAAAAATAATAATTTAAAATGTTGTGTTGGTGTATCTCTGTTGGCGTGTTTGTTAATGTGAACAAAACTTTGAAAATAAACTGTTTGCATGGTACAAACACCACTTATTATTTTCAATACTGTTATTAACCACCGGCATTATTCTGATCGCAATTATCACCTGAGTATCAATTGCTTTGGCAACATTGTTTGGAAGCAGTCAATAAAGCGAACATTAGATTTAATTGAGCTGAATGAGAAAGAGAGAGAGAGAGAGAGAGAGAGACAGAGAGAGAGAGTGTGTGTGTGTGTGGTGTGAGAGAAGGAAAAACACTCACGGATCAGAGCGCAGCCACTGAAGAATAATTCCAGTCGTACAATACAACACCGAGCCTTGTTTCCGTGGTAACCGGCTGGATAGCAGAGCCAACAGGAGGGGGAAGCCCGAGGATGTGACGTGAAAAAAAATATATATGCAAGATTTAATTACAATCTTCATTCATTATCACAGAAAAAACACTGTAAGCTAGAAGATGGTCAATCTGTGCTGGAAAGAGAAATACATTTGATAAGTGTTCATAAGGGTACACAATAAAGCACAAAAAATATATACCTACAGAACTGGGAAAGTTTAAAATACTTAGAACTAAGGGTGTAACGATGCACTCTGTTCACGATTCTGGATTCACGATTTGATTTTCCAACAATATTTGTAACTAATTTTAAATGACCAAAATGAGCAGACTTTATCACTTTTTAATTTCTTAAGTGTATAAATAATGAAAAATTCACCTTGTTTAAATGTTCTCTGTAAGTGTCTCAGTGTAAACAAACTACTGTGCTGTTTTACTTCTCAATTAATCACTTGTTTATTTTGGCAATCTATAGAGTTTTTTGGTGACTTTTTACTTAAATTTGGCTGCATTCAAATATCTTACTTTTCTCCCCACTACATTATTAGATATCTGTCGTTCCTTTTTGGTTTTGTGAGCACTGAGTGGAGGATATCTGTCGTCTCTCTCTTGGCCCGTGAGAGTCAAATCCTGGAGAGCCAAAACATGTGCAGCAACCACAGTGAGCACACAAGCATAGTGGGAAAAAAGCTTGTGTGATTGACTTCAGTCAAAAATTGACAGACATATCCTCCGCCCTTTGCTTTCATGCCTCTTGGATCTTCGGCTTGCACCAGCAGGATTGCAACCCTTTTGGTGCGACCTCACATTTCATTAATTGTATGTTCCCATGATGTACATAGTCTAATTTTTTCATAGCAATGCATCGTACAATATTGCTTTGTTACAACCCTACTTAGAACTAGGGGTGGGCAATATTATATCGTATACAATATATCGTGACACAGAAATATCATGATATTAAAAATCCATATCGTGATAATAGAGCTGTTCTGTCTTAAAAGTAGTCTATTATTTACTGTGAAGCTTTAAGTGTATTTATTGTATAATTGTTTTAGTTTGCCGTTTATATGCATGCACTAAATATTCTGCAATATTTTTTGCTGCATTATATTATTTTATGCTATATTATTTATTTTGCCACATTATGATTATACTGTTATACTATTATACTATATTCCTGAAATTAATTAATTATTTTTCTGTTTTCCTATATCGCCAAGTATATCGTCATCGCAAAAATACCCTGAAATAGTGATATTATTTTAGAGCCATATCGCCCACCCCTACTTAGAACCATTCAAGATGTAATCATAAACATAAATACAGTATAAAAAATAATAACAATTAAAAACCAAACATCTGCAGCTGAGCTCCAGCAGTATCAAACCTAGGGAAAAACCTCACTGATTTAAATTTTATAATTCTGGAAATTTCTGCCAAACTACGACTCTGAAACACAGCTAAACAATTTCATCTCAGGCCCACTAATCTCTGCTTGAGTCCTTTTACGTCCTTGCTGAAAACTCAACTCAAAAGCTGCTTTTTGCCTAAGATTGGGATTGTGATGCTGTGCTTTCAAACACAGTGTTTTCAATGGGATGTCCACGTTTAGCGTGAAAACAGCTTAGGATGGAGCAGCAGCAGATACAGAGTTTGTTCATAGCTGTAGTAAATATCCGAGTAATAAATTAGTTAAACTGCACCTAAACCTCAGTTTATCTCAAACCTGAGGAGTATACCGTATTTTTCGCACTTTAAGGCGCACTTAAAATGCTTTAATTTTCCCAAAAATCGTCAGTGCGCCTTTTAAATGAATTTTATCAGTCAGGATGGAAAGAGCAGTAAAGCCACTCCGCTGAAGTACAGAGTTATACAGGAGTTTCAGTTTAACTCTCCAGCAGTATTAGCATCAGCTGCTAATCACTAGCTCTCTGTCTGTCCAGGGGTAAGTATTATCAGCCTGTAGCCTGCTGCTAACCTCAGATAGCACTGCTGGAGAAGTATTAGCATTAGCAGCTAACCGCGCTAAGCACAAGCTCTTTGGCCATCCAGAGGTGTATATTATCGCCCTGTACCCTGCTGCTAACCCTGGCTAGCACTGCTGGAGCAGTATTAGTCTTAGCTGCTAGTCACGCTAAGCGCTAGCCCTTTGGCCATACAGAGGCGAGTAGATCAGACTGTAGTCTGCACGTTTACCATGTTAATACAAGCTATGTGGGACGAACCTGAAGCTAATATCTCTCTGGCTTACCAGAACACTCAGGGTTCCTTAGTGTAGCTCTGTTGTATGGCATTAGCCGCTAACCGCAAGCAGTTTACTGCTAATGCTACAGCTTTAGTGGAAATCTGGAAATCTAAGCTTACTGTAAATAAACAAAGTATTTTATTCACCCAAATAAACCGATTTCAGGAGAAAAATCTGTGGAGATTTACATACAGCACTTGTGTGATTTGTCCAACTCATATGAAATGTTTTTTTTTTGTTTGTTTTTTAAGAATTTGAGTTTTGCTTAGTTAACTTAGGCACCTGAATTAGAACGAAAACTTAGCGACACCCATGTTCTTCCTACTAGTTACTAATATCGAATAAAATGCACCTTAATCATGTGTGCCTTATAGTGTGAAAAATACAGTATAAAAGAGTTGGATCATATCACATTTTCATAACAAACAAACTGAACCAAGGGTGTGAACAAATAGTGCTGGTGTGAAAATTCTGTAAAGCCTAATTTAAGACTTTTAATTATTTGAACTGCAAGTGGAAGTTTTCCCATGAAAACTGAGATTAAGCCTAGTTTTGGACTACAGAAGTCGAGGCTTAATTCCTATCTGTGAAATCAACCTCTATTGTCTGTTTATGTTTAAAAAAATAAATAAATAAAAATGCAAAATATGTTAAATATACTGGCACTGCAGATTTTACAGCTAATGGGAGAATGAGAGAAAGACAGAGAGAGAGAGAGAGAGAGAGAGAGAGAGAAAGAGAGAAAGGGTTAAGCACTTTCCAGCTGTGTCACCATCTCCCTCATCTTCACACTCTCTCTCTCTCGCTCTCACCTCTTCCCATCTTCCTCCTTGCTCCCCCTCATCCCTCTCTCCTGTCTCTTTCTTTCCTTCTCTCTCTCTCTCTGTGTCTCAGCAGCTCTTGAGTCACTCTTCAGAGAGGTCTAGTGCGTGTGACCTGAGCAGTAATGTTAAAAGGGTCTGAAACGGTCAGCGTGCTTGACCCATCTTGTCCTCTCATCTCATCCCTCTTTATTTGTCTCTTGGTCTCTCTCTCACTCGCTCACTCTTTCAGCTGCCCTCATCACTCTTAAACCCACTTTGCTCCCGGGCTTTGCCTGATTGGGTCTATTTTTATACATTCACCAAATAAAAAACGTTTTATTTCGTACAACGAATTTAAAGACATTCATTGTCAGGATCTTCAGATACTTGGAAGTATTTACTGCAATTATGATGTCAATGATATGCTCCAACAAAGCTGTGTTGTGATTCACAATAACAGTATAGCATGGTACGATACGTTGTTGTTATTTTACTCACGTTATTGTTACTTTACTACATCTGTAGCTAAAACTGCCATCACATAACATTACCAGGTAAGGTAAGTGCATAAAGGACCAATCCCATTTTACCCCTTGGCCCTACCACTTAGCCCTACCCCTCTGTTTGTGTGTTTATGATTAGGGCTAGGGTGTCTCAATTCTTGTTAGGCTGGAGGGGTAGGGTTAAGTGTTTGGGCTATATGACCCTCAAACAGAGATTTTTCCGAGGCACGCTCCAAACAGAGAAATTTGAGTATTTTCCTTGTTAAAAATGATGCTAGACCATATATTACCATAGTTTAATGTGTAGTTTCAATGTTTTATGACCATTTTCAAAAAAATGCACAAAAAACTACGAGATCATTTAATTTTTCGAAGCCTGGAGAGTATCATCTGCTAAGGCCTTTAGACGGTTGTCCTAAAAAAAATCAAACAAGACATATTATACCTCTTTTTACACAAGTTAGAATAGATCTATGGGCTTTGCACAAAATCACTCACATAAGATCTCACCAGCCAGTTTCTGTCTCTTTAAGAATGAGCTGTTTAAGGGCTCTGTCACTTTTATGCATATAAACTGTTGCTGGTCACATCATGTTTATGCTAAGCGTTTATTGCACGTTTGTGTTAGCTTGTACTAAATGGCAAAACATAAACAAGCTAGTTTATGCATAACTGCGCTAGAAACACAAAATTCAATATGTGAAAAACTTGTCTGTGGCAAATCTGCTGATTTGGTAGGTACAGATTTCTCCCTCAGACAAAGTCTGCTGGATAATCCTGCTGTGTACTGTCTCTGAGGTTCTCAACCAAAACGAACGATGGCGTTTTATCAACTGATCTAATGGGTCTGGCTCTGGTGGGGGTTGATGGTTAAAGGGTGGTGCCAGGCTAGTTCTATGCATGGTTCCTTACTGTGATTTCACAACAAGGAAGCCATAGAAACATCTCATAGAAGCAAATGATTCCTGACACTAAACATTTTCATGATTCACAGAAAATGGATGAATATATTTTTCATGCTTGGAGTTTTTATAGGGCCAGTTGAGACCCAGGTAGAAAATACAAAAGCAAACAAAAAAAAAGTTTGGAGTTTTGCATAATATGTCTCCTTTAAGCAATCTTGAAGCTCAACAACCACAAATTTAGGCTGAATTGTTGCTGTTGGGATTTAATTAGTGGTCAAAGCATCATTTTAATACAGACTCTTCCTCTATTAGTTACTCCACGCCTCTGGCTCCTCTGGCTCCAAAACCCCAAACACACACTGCGCTTCAGCCCCAGAGAGGGGAGATTAGCTGCTGTGCCCAGAGTTGAAGGATACCGTCCCTGGAGAGGCTGTCAAGAAGCAGATGGTTCGCACTAAAAGCCTGAGCTCCAACTAGTAATTAAAGCATGTCTGCAATTACTGAGAGACTGTAAATGAAGAGAGAACGTGAGAGAGTGCAAGAGAGAGAGTCATGCCCTTAGAGGAAAGAATGAAATAGTATGCAATCCTATGCAAATATTACATCAAACATGAATTTTTCCATTAATATTATTACTATGAATATCGTTTTTTTTTGCAGTATGAGGATTGCATTTAAAATTCATTAATTTTCCCAAAAACCATCAGTGCACCTTGTAATTCCGGTGCACCTCATGTATCAGGAGCAGCGAAGTCACGCTTAGCGCTAGCTCTTTGTCCGTTCAGAGGTGAGTATTATCTGCCTGTAGCCTGGAACTAAGCCTGGCTAGCACTGCTGAAGGAGCATTAGCATTAGCCGCTAATCGAGCTTGGCGCAAGGTATTTCCTTGTTCAGAGGTGAGTATTAGTGACCTGTAGCCTGGGGCTAACCCTGGCTAGCACTGCTGGAGCAGCATTAGCATTAGCCACTAACCGTGCTTAGCGCTAGATCTTTCGCCGTTCAGAGGTAAGTATTAGTGGCCTGTAGCCTGGGGCTAACCCTGGCTAGCACTGCTGAAGGAGCATTAGCATTAGCCACTAACCACGCTTGGCGCTAGCTTTTTCGTCGTTCAGAGGTGAGCATTAGTGGCCGGTAGCCTGGGGCTAAACCTGGCTAGCTCTGCTGGAGCAGTATTAGCATCGGCCACTAACTACGCTTAGCACTAGCACTTTCGCTGTTCAGTGGGGAGTATTTAGTGTCCTTAAGCCTGGGGCTAACCTAGGATAGCAATGCTGGAGCAGTATAAGCATTAGCATTAACCGCTAACCACGCTTAGTGTTAGCTCTTTCACTGTTCAGAGGTGAGTATTATTGGCCTGTAGCCTGCTGCTAACCTAGGATAGCACTGCAGGAGCAGTATTAGCATTAGCATTAGCCACTAACTACACTTAGCACTAGCTCATTCACTGTTCAGAACAGAGTATATTGGACTGTACCCTGTGTAGACTACACTCTGATATACTCGCCTCTGAACAGCAACATTTCAGTATTTTAAAAGGAACATTTTTCATTTGCTGTGACTTCACAGCTTACTGACATCACATCTTGCCAACAATAAACTCCTTGGTGCGTGATGGATGAGAAAAATCTCACTGATAAACTGAAATTATTAAATCAAATATAATCTAGACTTCACAAAATGTTGTCAGCTTGAGAATAAAACGGCAAAATAAAAATAAAAAAAAACAGTTAATGTGCAGCTTCTCTCTCTCTCTTTTCTCCTTTCTTTCTGTCTGGATGAGAAACTGCAGTCTGTACCTGCTGCTGTCCAGAACAGTGTTTTACTGGTCACCCTGCAGTGCAGTGTCTCCCTGAAGACTCAAGCTCACAGTACAGGTCCACACTTTACAGGATAATTGGACACTGTGGGCAGCTCTCAGTGTCACAGAGGGGAATTTAAACCAGCGATGCTCTGGTGATAACTGACCCCTGAGTCACGCCCGTACACTCACCTCTGCAGACGAATCTGATACCCACAGGACTTCCCCTCTCCGACAGCCTCCGCCCTCTCTGCTGCGACCCTCTCCGCCACCTACACACACACAATTACACACACACACACTTTAATACTTTGCACTTTCATTCAAAATCACAGACAGGCTTTCTGCTGTTCATTATAGGCGTGAAGGGACTCCAAGTCTTGGACTACACAGTGTTTTGAATGGAGATTTCCCATTAAAAGGAAAAGAGAGTCTAAGACTGTCTAAAAACCCACCCATAGTGTATATTAAGGCTGCAACTAATGACTATTTTAGTAGTCAACTAATCTGCCGATTATTTTTTCGATTAGCCACAATTATGTTTATTATGCCCTTTATTTGCGTTTCCTATTGGTGAGTCTCCTGATCCAGTGCATGTTTTACTGCATCTTGACCACTAAACTTTGCAGGATTTTGAAAGTTATATAAAAAAATTTGGGCCGTCAACATTAAAGCGTTAAAGCACGCTTTTAATTTGTAATTAGTAATGTGTTACAATTTTTTTAACGCAAGTAAATTAAGACACAAAGTTTGACTCCTACTTCCACCATAATCTTCCCCGCCCAACGCACTCAAAGAGACCCGCACTTCTGCACCGCCCTTCTTCTCATCTCTGATAAGTTCGAATTCAGAAATCCTCACAACCAATTTTACAGTCCAATTTATCATGCATTTTTTTTATTTCAGCACACTACGTTGATTTTATCTCCCCTCAAACATACAAGTATATACTAGTATTTTAATTGGCACCACTAATATAAATATAATTGCATTTTACATTTCTTACATTCATTCTTTTATTTACATTTAAATATTCACTATAATAATTTACTTCTGAAGAAAAACAAATGCGATTAATTGCAGTTAATCACAGAATTTTATTGTGATTAATCAAATTAAATACATCAATCGATTGACACCTCTAACAAAATTAAAAAACATATTATAGGAGACATTCACACATGCAGGATGTTACCATTTAAAAAAAATCTACTTAAATGTCTTAAATTGAGATGTCATTATTAATTTTGTAAATTTTACTTTGAATCTGTCAGTGTTTTGATCTAAAATGCTATCAAATCTCTTCTATTGTGAGGATTTTTGTTAATCAAATTCATTTATTTATTAGTATTTACTTCTTTTAGTATTAATATTTCCTTTTTGTTCTTTTAATGCGCTCTTAAATTGCCTCTGTAACCAGTGTTGCCAGATCAGCAGTTTTCCCGGCAAACTGGGCTTGTTTTATAGTCGCAGGTAAAAAAAAATCTAAGTACAAGGAGTGCAATTTTTGTTTCTATTTTTATAATTATCATGGCCACAAAAAAGCCGTAATTGCTAATTGTTTAAAACAAAAATGTGCTGTGTTGTGAATGTCTTTGTCAACATTAGATACTGGGCTAGTTTAAACTTCTAAAGGGTGGGTTTTAGACTTTTAGCAGAATATTTATTTATTTATTTATTTTTACTGGATCTGGCAACCCTGGCTGCAGCTGACGATAACTTGCTGTCTGCTTTGTCTCTCTATCGCTTCAAAGACAACAGAAGGTACTATAAGTGTCATTTATACTCTGAGAACATGCTTAAATGTATAAGGAGCTGATGTACAGGGAGTATGGGTGTTGTCTTGTCCCTTATCTGGTGTGTTTACATCCTACGGGGTGTAGTCAGCTCCATCACACCTAAATGATGCGTCCACAATGAAATTTCATTGTAGACACATTTTAATAGTCGTCATTGTCGATTATGTTGACTAAGTGTTGCAGTATTTGTGATGTCCATTAAAATTCACTAACATTTTGCACATATAAGGGCATCTTAACAAGGCTATTAAAACAAAATTAAACAAAAAAATATTTGGGCTGGCCAACCACACTCACAGATATGGCACTGATGCGTCTCGGCTGGGTGCAGACCACCCTGCATAGGGAGCCCACTCCGCGCTGAATGTAGTCGTCTAGGATAAACTGTGTGACCTGCGTGGTTTTGCCACAGCCAGTTTCACCACTGACCACGACCACACGGTTCGCCTCTATCAGCTCTACCAGCTCCTGCAGTCACACGAGATAGATAGTAAGTGTTAGTGCATAGTGGTGTACTGAATCTTTACTATATAGTAATACCCTGGCTTACTAGTGCATTTCAAAAAAATTGAATATAATTGAAAAGTTACTTTATTTATTTTTCTCTTATTTTTAATGATTATGGCTTACAGTGAAAACCCAAAAATCAGTGTCTCAGAAAATTTGAATACTATATAAGACCAATTGGTACTTTTGGCAGTGTGGGCAGTGTGCCAAATCTGCATCTTCATAAAAGTTGTCAGCAGAGGGAAGCATGAAGTGCTGTAAGATTTTGTGGGAAAATAAAACTGCACTGACTTCAGACTTGACAAAACACAGTGGATCACCAGCAGATGACATGTCTCTCCAAACCATCACTGATCATCAGTAAATTTTACATTTTTTTGGAAAGCAAGGGAGCAGAGTCTGGAGGAAGAGTGGAGAGACGCACAGTCCAAACTGCTTGAGGTCTAGTGTGAAGTTTCTACAATCAGTGATGGTTTGGAGAGCCTATATCACTAGAATTATAAGGCTGTTGGGAGCATCAAGCGTTGTATTTCAGATTGCTGGGAGTGAATGGAGGTGGGCTATTCAACAAATGTTTGTACTTGCTTTCATGTTTCACTACATCCCAAGTCCATTTCACACCATTTTCTTATTTAAAGTAGCTAAAGACATGCATGAATTCATTCATTCAAGACGTGTCCACAAATATTTGGACATATTTTGTTTTCCTTTGTCAGCCAAACTGTGTTTTAAAAGAATCTAATCTAACCATTTATTGCAGTGTAAAATGATCATGATTAAGAGGTCACGAGCTGAAAAGCTGTTGAAAGTTGTGCACTGTACCTCTCTCATGCTGTTCGAGGGCAGCTTCTCTCTGAATTTCTGGAACACACAACACAACAAATGCTGATATCAAGCAAATACACCACCAACATTCCTCACGAGCTAAAAAAAAACTAACAATATGATAATAAAAGTAATAATAATTAGTCCTTCTCTCACCAGCATATCCAGGTATTTAGAATTCTCTCTTTTATTCTCCAAATCACTCTGCAGCTCAGCGTCCAGCGTGGGCTTCCGGACAACATCTTGAAATAAGTATTCTAGATCTTTGGCTCCTGGTTCCTCTTTCACACGCATCCTCACCTCCTCCTTTGGCTCAATTTTTGGCACTTTGAAGGTCTGCTGCTCCTGCTGTTCTGGAGGATCATCCCCATCAAAGTAACTGCAGGACAAAGAGATAGCCAGAGCCATTATTATCACAATTATGAACAGAGAGATGAAATGAACAGGCATAAAGCCTCACAGGGAGTGAAGAAGAGAAGTGAAAGAAGAAGATTCTAAAGCTAATTTCCTGTCGTAGGGTCTACCAGATTATAAAATGCAATCAATGAACGTTTATTTTCTGGTCTATTTTTATACATAAGGTGCATTTTGAGCGACAATATAAAGAAACAAAGCTGTCATTATGTTTCCCTTCTAATTCCGCTGGTCTCACCGCTTGGGGAACCTAAACAAAACTGTCATTCTTAAAAAAAAAAAAAAAAAGTTTCAAAGTTAAACGAGCGCTGGATGTTAATCTACACAAATTTATCTCCTGAAAACTGTTTATTGGTTGTTATTTGGTTGAGTAAACTGCTTCCGTTTATTTAGAGAAGCTTAGATTTTCAGTATTTTACCCCGGTAAACATCAGAGCTTGCCGCTGTTCACAGCAGCACTTAACGTAAACAAGAGTCACCAGACAGCGCTACATTGAGAAACCCCGAGTGTTCCCATAACCCAGAGCGCCATCAGTTAGCGGTTGTTAGCTTGTTTTAACACTATAAATACGCAGACTACAGTCCGACATACTCTCCTCTGAACAGTAAAAGAGCTAGCGCTGTGCTTAGCAGCTAATGCTAATGCTGCTGCACCTAGCCTTAGTGCTGGAGAAACTTCGCTGACACTCCTGTGTAAAGCTGCAACTCAGCAGAGTGGCTTAAATTCTCCTTATGGGCCTGTTTTTGTAGCCTCTTGGCCAGGACAGATTCCCATCATCAATAGAACAATGAATTCTGAATTACATCAGAAATTCATTTAATTCTAGGACAATATCAGCACATCTGTCTATGAGCTGAATCTCAAAAGAACATAGGTCATGCAGCAAGACAAAGACCCCAAGCACACAAGCCACACTATCAAATAAAGGTGTTAAAGAATAAAAGTATAATGTTTTGGAATGGCCAAATCACAATCCTGAAAAATCCAGTAAAAATGTTGTGGAAGGAGCTAAAGCAGCAGTTCATGGTAACAAACCCACACGCATCCCAAAGCGAAAGTAATTTTGGACCAAGGAATGGGCTAACAACTGTTAATGGTAATATTTAGCTCCTGCACAAGTAGGTCACACCAGATACTGAAAGCAAAGGTTCACATACCTTTTCCACACAAATATATTTAATATTGGATCATCTTCCTCAATAAATACAAATACAAATCTAATATATTTTACCTAATTTGTTTGATCTGGTTCTCCTAGTCTACATCAGGACTTAAAAATCTGTAAACATTCTTTGATCAAAAAGTTTTAGACCAAATTCATGCAGACATCTAAAAAGTCCATAAGGGTTTTAAAATTTTGTTAACCAGTTACAGGCCCTAGCTGTTATTTGAAGACAGAAAGCTGATCAGAAGTTTACCTGTGGCCACTGGGCTCCTCCTTCACTTGCTGAAACTGAGAATTAGAGGGGTGGGCTTCTTGAGGAGGTCCTCTCTGAACTGAATTCAGCAGCTTTGTGATGTGCTGCTCCCTGGACTCATCCATCTGAACTACAGCCCTCTGAAAAAATGAACAAAAAGACCTGTCAGCTAGCAGTGATATTGGTTGAGGGGCCAAATATCAAAGACCTGACACCAAAAGCCTAGAGCCAGCTGGACGGGTTGTGATAAAATTCCATAGCAAGTGGATGTGCATTAGGCTGAATGCAGTCAAACCTCACAATAATGATCCAAAATACAGTATATGGACCAATGTATGGGGACACTGCTTGTAATGAGTGCATTTAGCTATGTTAGTTTCTAACCGTGACCATGGAAGGAATCCGAATTCATAAGGGTCTCCTCTGGTTTAAACACTTATAATTTCTTGAAAAACAATGGCACTGTTCCACCAAATAAGTCTATTCGTCTGCTCAGGTGTGTTAATATAACAATAGTGAGGGTATGAATAATGAAAGCAACTTATATGGCAATAAATGTAGCTGATTTATTTGAGTTGTAGAAGTAGTAGCAGGAGGGTGGCCATGCTCCAAAAATCCCCTGATTTAAACCTGATGAACTGAAATGGTGATTTAAGGTGATTTGGGATGAGCTGGAACTTCACAGCATGAAAGAAAAGCAGCAACTATTGTTCAGAACCTCCAGAAACTACTTCAAGACACAGAGGAAACTATTCCAGGTGACTCTCCCTCATGAAGACACTGAGATTAAAATACCAAGAGTATTCAGATCATGATGTGGCTAATTAAAAGAGTCTAAAGTATAAAACATTCTGGTTTGTTTAACATGTTTTGAGTTTCTGTAAAGCTTTAATTATATGTTAAATGTACACAGTAAAAAAACACTGAATGAGAAGAAGTGAGTCCAAACTGTTGACGGGCTCTGTATATATTAATAATAATATTAATAACTGCTCACCGATTTTCTTTCTGCCTCGCTTCTCTTGATTCCTCCCCATTTGGCATACCACAGTCCTATCTCCCTGCCCTTCAGGTGAGCCGGGTGCTTTCCTCGACCCCCTCCTCCTCTTCCTCCTCCTCCTCCTCCTCCTCCTCCCTCTCGGCTGTGTCCTTCCTCCCGGTCCTCCCAGCTCGAGCTGCCCCGGTTTCCCCCGCGCTCCCATCGCGAGTCTCCATCATCTCCCCTCCACCCTCCTCCTCTTCTTCCTCCTCTTCCTCTACCTCTCCCTCTTCCTCCTCCTCCTCCGCTGTAGTAGCTCATGTCTAAGGCGGTGGAGAGTCTAGTCCAGTAGCGGAATAAAGCTATTCTGTGCCGGTGAGTGAGTCATTAACGCTCGGCTGTAGAGTGAACCGGGAGTCCAGGCTGCCGGCCGCTGCTGTTATTATTATTACCTGACAGTAGCTAACAGTTAGTTAGGTTATCTCGCGGCTCAGGAATGAAGGAGCGCTCTGTAAGGGTTTTACATGGTATTTAAAGGCTTGTGCTGATCTCTCCGCTCATATAAACCCCCCAGCGAATTCCTCCATCTCTCCTAAACCCGACAGGACCCAAGTCTGCCCTTTTCTAAATCAGTAATATTGTAAATATCGCTCAGTAAAGCCGCTAAACTCCGCTCCTCACAGCCGCTTCACCAAGCCAACCGGTCGCAGCAATGCAACGTCACGTGTTTCCACGGCTCTCGGGCGCCGGCTTATGACGCAATCATATGTCATGCGAGACTTTGGGCAGCGAGTCAAACTAGTGAATAAATAAGCATTACAGTCATATAAATGACAAATATATATTATAAATTTGGCAAGCCAAACAGGAAATATATAATGAAAGCTGATATATATTTCTATAATGAACGCTGATATATATTTAATGAAAACAGATATATACATATATATACAGTACAGGCAAAAAGTAAGAAACTAAAATGTAACTGAAAATAAAGAAAACTCATTGAGGAGGAAAATGGAGGGTCACAAACATCATTGAGTTTTTGCACCAGGAGTAAAGGCATAAAGTTATCCAAAAGCAGTGTGTAAGACTGGTGGAGGAGAACATGCCAAGATGCACGAAAACTAAAAACCAGGGTAATTCCACCAAATTTTGATTTCTGAACTCTTAAATCTTTATAAATATGAACCTTTTTTCATTATTTAATGGTCTGATAGCTCTGCATCTTTTTGTCATTTGAGCCATTTCTCATTTTCTGCAAATAGATGCTCTAAATGACAATATTTTTATTTGGAATTTGAAAGAAATGTTGTTGGAGTTAGAATAGGATAAAACAGCATGTTCATTTAACTCAAACATAAACCTATAAACAGCAAAATCAAGAAAACTGATTCGGAGACTGAAGTGGTCTCTTAATTTTTTTTACATATATACAAAGTGGAAATAATGCGTCATGAAGTTACACTTATATAGCACGTTTCTAGAAACCCAAGGGCGCTTTACAGGTAGCAGGTAGAACAGCCAGTGTAGAGAATCCAGTGATGTTCAGGAGGAAAATGTACACAGAATAAAGCATATATATACATATAGGGCTATGAACATATTTATTTACCACAAAATGTGGCGAGTTTTTAAAAAGCCCATACATTTTGCCCATTAAAAAAATTAGTTTAGACACGGAACACCAAATATGGGCATAAAAGGATTAAAGAATGACACCCAACTGCAGTGGTCTATTTGGACATGCAGTATTGTGCACTAAAATGCTGTTGTAATGTAAACATTACATAACTTTTTTGTTCCCTAAAAAGTTCCTAAAACTCCATGTCATTCTCGGTGTCTGGCAGTGTTCAGCTGTTGCATGACTCTAGGGAAGAAGCTGTCCTGAAGTCTGTTTGTCTCTGATGTGATGCACATGAAACATTGACGAGAGGGGCAGCAGATCAGACAGACGATGTCCGAAGTGGGTTTCGTCTTATTTAATAAGTACGTATGTTGGCTGCTTTACTGAGGCAGCAAATTCTGAGAAGGTCCTCCAAAGACGGCTAGGAGCTGCCAGCGATCTTCTGGACAGTATTGATGAGCCTCTGAAGAGCTCCTCTCTCTGCTGCAGAGCATTTGGCACAAAGATGCAGAATATCTCAATGGAAAAAGGGGTAGAAGGACACCAGCAGCTTCTCCTGCAGGTTGTTTTCCTAAGTGTCTTCAGGAAGTAGAGATCCTGCTGTGACTTTATTGACTATGTTGGGGGTTTTGGTGTCTGAGAAGTTCAGCACTACACTAGGCTGCCAGTCATTGGTCTTCATCCGCGTAGACTCATCTTCTCCTGAGATCTCTCTCTCTCTCGCTTTCCCTCTTGTAGACAATCTCTCGCTCCATCTCTCTCTCTTTCTCTCTCACACACTCTCTCTCTCATTCTCTCCATCTCTCTTTCTTTGTTACACACTCTTTCTCGCACTCACTTTTTCCATCTTTCTTTCTGACACACTCTAACTCTCTCCATCCTCTCTCTTTCTCTATCTTACACATTCTGTCTCACTCTGGTCATCTTTTTTTTACACAGTCTTGCTCTTTCACGCTCTCTACTTCTCTCTTACACACTCTTGCTCTCTCACTCTCTCTATTTCTGTCTTACACACTCTTTCCATCACTCTTGCTTTTTCTCTCTCACATCTTTCCATCTTTCTTACACCCTCTCACTCTCAATCTCTCTTTCTTTGTTACACACTCTCTTGTGTTCTCTCTCATCTTTCCATCTTTCTCTCTGACACACTCTCACTCTCGCCATCTCTCTCTTTCTCTCTAACTCACCCTCTCACTCTTTCCATCTTTCGCACTTACACACTCTCTTGCTACCTCTCACGCTCTCTCTTTTTCATACACACTCCTTCTCACTCTCTCCATCTTTTTCTTACACACTCTCTCTTGCACTCTCTCTATTTCTCGCACTCCATCTATCTGTCTTTCTCGTACACTCTTTCCATCTCTCACTCTTTTTCTCTTACACTCTCCCTAACCCTCTCTCACACTCTATCTCTCTTTTACAAATTTTCTCTTGCCCTCTCCATCTCTCTCGTGTTCCCTCTCAAACACACGCTGTCTCTCACTCTCTCCATATCTGTTTTCTCTCTCTTACATTCTATCAGCATCTCTCTTACTCTCTCAATGTATCTTTTGTTTTTCTCTCTCTCTGTTTCTGTTTTACTACACTCTTTTTATTTCCTTTATTCCTCCCTACCTTACTTTCTTCCTTTACCTACATGCCTCATATTACTCTCTTTCTCACATTTCTCTCTTTTTCTTATTCTTTTTGTCTCTCTTTTTGCTATATATTACTCTTCTCTTTTCGAGTATATTCTCTCTTCTTTTTGTTTCTACTTACTCTTGAGTTTCTCCCTCTCTTTTTTATCTCTCTTCTCTCTGGATTCTGTCTCTCTACCTTTACTGTCTCCTTCTGTTATCTTCTCACCATTTCTTTTTTCCCTCCCTTTATCTTCTTTCTTCCTCCTGCTCCATTTTTCCCCTAGGTGCCTACAGCATCATATCATCAGACTGTGTGTGTGTGTGTGTGTGTGTGTGCTGGAGAAAGAGTGTGCATGGCATACAAAAGCAGCTGTGATTCTACAATCCTGTAATGCCTCTAAATGTATGTGTGTGGTGTGGGCGTGCGTGTGTTTGTGTGTGTGTGTGTTTGTGTGTGTGTGTGTGTGTGTGTGTGTGTGTGTGTATGTGTGTGTGGTCATTTGTTCTGATGTCCAGGCTGTAATTGGCCTGTATTCACACTGCCAGTGGCCGCGTGTTGAAGGCCGTGGCAGCGATTAATAGGGCAGTTGAAAACACTAGGCATGTCCTGTGGGGGCCGGGGGGTTCCGGGGGGGCCGGGGGCAGAGGAGAGAGATAATTAGGGGCCGGGGCGAGAAGCTCACTCAGGAGAGACAGTGCAGAACACATCATGAAATATGCAGCGGATATTTACCATAACAGTGGGCTTCAGACTGGACTTTGAAATGTGTAGGCTTCTCTCTCTCTCCCTCTCTCTCCCTCTCTCTCTCTCTCTCTCTCTCTCTCATCGTCTATACCTTTCTTTCTGCCTTTATGGGTTCTATTTCAAGCCACTCTGAAGCTCTCATCAGTTTGGGGATGTATGAAGATGTATAGATAAATATATACATTGATAACCTTGTTACAAAACATTATTTTATTATAGGCCACTGTTTATCACTCTACGTTATATTAATGTTATTAAGTTTGAGCCCTGACAGGCTTTGGTTTTTGATGATGGTTGTGTCCGGACCTTCTCTGCCTTGGTCTTATCCGCAGATCTCATTTTGAACAGTTTGAACACTGTAACCTCTGAAGTATCTCTCATATCGCAAGTATGTCTCATTTGTGTCTAAATCTGCAATTTTGAAGCAACATTTGTGACATTTGTTGATCTCAAAACAAAACCTAAGTATCCTGAGTCATTAAAGATCAACATTTGAGCAGAATAATTTTCCTATAGGTGGGGTTTTGGAACACGCAGCACTCGGTCTGGATGTAAGCCGAACATTTTATGCCAGACTTGGGCCTAGATCCATACCGGAGCAAATTACACGATTCTGGTTAAGAGCTATTCACCTGAATGAGCACCCGTGAGTCTCAGCACCACTAAAAGTGAAATAAAAAAGTTTTCTTAGAAATTAGATTATTAAATAGAATATTAAGTATTAAGTAATCCACTTTCTCTCTTGACACTTTCTTAATTTAGTAAGCTAATACTGTCTGTATATGTTTCAGCTAATTAATGTTACAGAATAAAAGAAGATATGATGAGACAGGTGATACCCCACTCCTGATAGGTCCTGTTTGTGTGTGTGTGTGTGTGTATGTGTATGTATGTTGGTGTGTGGCCAGCCAGTCAGCCATGGATTCTGGGTTGTTTTTCCAAAGTAAAGTTTATTTATAATAAGGTGAAAATAAATGATGGGATTTCCTGAAATGCCCTGAAAAATCTATACTGAGTTTTGAGTAGCTTTCCAATTTTAGCTATTTACATTAGAGCAGAGGATGCAACATGCAGCTGCGGGAGGTGTTTTTGATTAAAAACATTTTTTAAAAAAGATCCTCCAACAATTTTCTATCTTCTTATCTCATAAAAAGATGTTTAACATGAAAGTAGCACACTTGTCTCGTGTACATAATAGTGTGTCTGATTTTAATCTAATTGATTCTATTTCTACTGATAGGAAACACTCACGCCTCCTGTGAACTCTACCCAATTTTCAAGTACAGTTTTTGTTTTTTAGGGGAGGGCAGTTATATGCCCTGTTATACCATCTGAAACCAGCTACCAGCGAAAAGAGCTAAATTAAATCTGTCCGTGTTTGTGCAATTATGTCATACAAAGGCGTCTGTAACTATCAGTGTGTGTGCACAGAATTTAAAGCTAATATTAGATAGGGAGTATATGATATGAGCATGTGTGTATGTGTGTGTTTAGCTGTGGTGCAGCACCAGCCTCTGTAACGATATGACACACTGTGAGGGCTGAGGGAGTGTGTGTGAGCGGTCCATCTCATCCTGCTCTGTTCTCCTCTCTCTCTCTCTCTCTCTCTCTCTCTCTCTCTGTTCTGTTTTCTTTTCTTTCTTCTGTCTCTTTAGGCTCAGGCTCCATGACAGGCTGTGCTGTTTAAGCCATTACCCTCCCTCTCCCCGCAGGTGTGTGTTCACTCTTTTACTGGGTAATTGGCACCTCAGTCACTCACACTCTCTTTTTCTTTCTCTCCACTTTTCACTCACACTCATTTTCCCCATCAGGGCTTTGTACAGCACTCTGGAAATAAATGACTGTTAATTGCACAGAGTAGCATAGAGAGCAGTGCTGTCTATCTGCTCAGCACAGTGTGAAACTACATATATATTCACATATTATAGTCTTTATGTGAATGTACATCTCCATATCAGGAAAAGTTAGGACAAAATGCAAATAATAAAAAATATAAATAAAAAAATATATTTTTTAAATGTTCATTCATTCCTGTATTTCTGGCCTGCAACTCATTCCCAGAATGACACAGTAAAGCATTTATCAGTTTGTAATGTTGCGATTCCTTCTGACAACACTTAAAAGACATTTTAATCATTTGAGAAAGTGCTGCCACTATGATCAGGAGATCGCTGGTTTGAATCCCGGTCATGCAGCTTGCCTTAAAAGAGCACAATTGGCCTTGCTTTCTCTGGGTGGGTAGATGGCATTCATCACTCATCACTCATCACTCTTTGGGTGATGTCGATCAGCACAAGGCGTCTGTGAGCTGATGTATGTGAACCGAGTCGCTGCGCTTTCCTCCAAGTGTGCTGGCTTCTCGTGGCATTAGTCTGGGGGATATACAGCTGAATGAGTGGAACAATTGGGAGAAAAAAGGGAGAAATTTTGGAATAAAATGATTTAAAAAAGACATTTGAGAAAGATAAACTGCAAACACGTATTAAAGTATACAACAGTATAGAAATGCCTTTTTTGTTTGAAAACAAGGTATTTTAATAATTTTCTCCCTCATGTATTGACCAACTGGAGATCTTCTGCACACCTTTGCTCCTCAGAGCATATTTTTGTGGATGCTTTTTTTGTACCAAATTATAATTATATTCAGCTGTTGACATTACCTGATTCCTGTTTGAAATCACATCAATTTACCTAATTACTAGTCCTAAAGTTTTTTGGAATGTGTTACAGACCTGAAATGCTGGAATGGATGTACAGTACTAGTCAAAAGTTTGGACACACACATTTCTTTATTTAATTTATTTTCCACATTGTAGATTAATATTGAAACCTGAACACAATTAAGGGACATATGGAATTATGTACTAAACAGTAATAAAGTCTTTGTTCTCCACAATCCCTGATCTAAACCTGATCAATTGAGACAGTGATTAGGGATGAGATGGAGCTTCACAGCGTAAAGGAAAAGCAGCAACTATTGTCTAACACCTCTAGGAACTCTTTCAAGATGCTGAGAAAACTATTCCAGGTTAGTTCATAACATATTCTGGTTTGTTTAACACTTTTTGTTTAGCTTTAATGTATTTAAAATTAAATTCATAATGGGAAAAAACTGTAAAAAGAAAAAAAAACAGAGTAAATGAGAAGTGGTGTGTTCACACATTTGACTGGTACTGTGTATTAATAAATGAAATTAAGGTGAACAGACAAAACATGAAATATATTGGTCTGCAATCAAATAAAAGTTAATGTAAACATAAGAAACACTGCTTTTTTATTTTCTTTACATTTTTCATACAGTCTCAATCTTTTCTGTGGTTGTATTCACCTTTCCATACCATGAGTTTGCCAAAAATGCAAAAAGAGACTGTTTAAAAATTCAGATTCTGATTGTCTAATGTTACAATAGAGTGATAATAGAGGTATTATAATATCTACAGTATTGGAGTTATAACTTCCAAGAACTTCCAAGACATGTATTTCTAATATGTATAATGATCATACATAGAAAGTGCTGTGTATTCAGTTCCTCTAAAGCTTACTGTGTTCTATGCACAGGACCTTATCTATAGCCATATGGCATTTCACACACTGGTTACTTGTTAATGCAAACATGGTACGCTAACCTATACACCCCCTGTCCTTGAGCATGGTCAGCAAAACGGCGGTGAAGGGGGTATATAAGGAGGCCCTGAGGACGTCCAAAAGCAGCGAGGCGTTCCTGACCAGCACAAACCATGAAGGCTCTCATTCTCCTGGCCCTGTGTGCCGTGGCATACGCCGCTCCCATTGATGGTGATGACGACAAGATTGTCGGTGGCTATGAGTGCCAGAAGAACAGCGTGGCCTACCAGGTCTCCCTGAATGCCGGCTACCACTTCTGTGGCGGCTCCCTCATCAGCAGCCAGTGGGTGGTGTCTGCCGCTCATTGCTACAAGTCTCGCATCCAGGTGCGCCTGGGAGAGCACAACATCAACGTCAACGAGGGCACCGAGCAGTTCCTCAACTCCGCTGTGGTGGTCAAGCACCCTCGCTACAACGGCAACAACCTTGACAACGACATCATGCTGATCAAGCTCAGCCAACCCGCCACCCTCAACAGCTACGTGAAGACCGTTTCCCTGCCCAGCAGCTGCGCCGCCGCCGGCACCCGCTGCCTCATCTCTGGCTGGGGTAACACCAGCAGCAGTGGCAGCAACTACCCCGACCGCCTCAGGTGCCTGGATGCCCCCATCCTGAGTGACAGCTCCTGCAGAAACTCCTACCCCGGCCAGATCACCTCCAACATGTTCTGCGCTGGATTCCTCGAGGGCGGCAAGGACTCTTGCCAGGGCGACTCCGGTGGACCCGTGGTCTGCAACGGACAGCTGCAGGGCGTCGTCTCCTGGGGTTACGGCTGTGCCCAGAGGAACAAGCCCGGCGTCTACTCTAAGGTCTGCAACTACAACTCCTGGATCAGGGACACCATGAAATCCTATTAAATTACTATCACATGTTAAATCCTGATGTACATGAAAAGATCTCTGTAAACTAAACTTGAACACATTCAAAGCCTCTGTGTTTCTTAATCCTGTCTCTTCAGTAATAAAAAAAAGATGCCAACCATCATACTGGCATCCTGGTTTTAATTATCAATATTTTAGTGTCCTACTGAATTAAAAAGAAATTATAGTTTGCAAACATAAGCTTCAAAAATGATAATTTATTTCAGTTCAATATATAAAAATAACATTTAAAAAAATACTGCTAATTTGCCGTTCCACCTTAAATGCTGCTATATACTATGCCACCTTAAATTCTGCTAATTTATCATTACACCTAAATTCTGCTGTTTCATTTCACTTTAAATGCTGCTAATTTGACATTCCACCTTAAATGCTGATACTTTACCACCCCACCTTAACTACTGCTTATTTACAATTCCACCTTAAATTCTGCTAAATTATCTTTTCACCTTCAATGCTGCTAATTTATCATTCCATCTTAAATGCTGCTACTTTACCACCCCACCTTAACTACTGCTTATTTACAATTCCACCTTAAATGCTGCTAAATTATCTTTTCACCTTAAATGCTGCTAATTTATCATTCCACCTTAAATGCAGCTAACTTACCATTCCACCTTACATGCTGCCATTATACAGTGAAGATTTTTTTATACAGTGTTTTTGTTTTCTTCAGCTTTTAAGGTGGAACGAAAAGTTCAAATAAGAACAAATAAGGCTAATTTCATGTGGACTTACTGCGAGCTCTATGTAACACATGTGCTTTGTTAAGGTGGAATGAAAATGTACGTAAAGGTGGAAGAGAAATTGTGAACAATAAGCTAAAAGCTTGGTACTCTTGTGACTGTAGTTATAAGAAAGAAGTTTCTCTTATGAACAGTTCTACAGAATATATGGGGAAAAGCATATCTGTGATGGCTGGGCAGCAAAATCATGCAGTTTCCATTCGCACAAAAATATAGAGCAAAAATATATCAATATATGAATAAAACCATACAGCCTCTTTTGTTGGCTACATATTTTCTAGCTCATAAATGTAGATAACTTTAGTTGTTGCAGTAATTATGTTTAATGTAGTCATTATTTCTAATTACAAAGTTATAAATTAATCGAATAGTTCCAGTCACAGTGCATTAATACAATTTAGCTGTCAGTTTTGCTGGAAGGACAAACTGAGGAGAAAAGGGTAGAATTTACCCTAGAAGTGTAAAAAAAGGAGCAGCTGTTGAACAGGTAAGCTGTATTTTTAAATTATACTTATTAAAAAAGTGAATTTTATAAAGAAACAACACATTTGTAGCTAGCTGCACATTTTTAACACTAAGAAAACGTTAGTTAGCTAACTAAATGTCTGAGCTAACACTTAGCTAGCTAGCGTTAGCACAACAACAGGAGGCAGGGGAAAGCAGAGTGTTTCCCTTTAGTGTTTAAAACAGTTTATTAAATTGTTTATTTATTTGTTTACTCTTATTATTTAACCAATTTAGGTCATTTGTTGACCTTCCAGATATAGTTATGGACTGTATGTTAAAGCCTGTAAAAAATTCTAAAGGCTTAGAATTCTTGTATTTTTTGTTTAAGTTCATATGTTGAAGAGTAACTGTTTATTATACCTTGGGTGTATTGACAAATATCTTTCAGTTATGATTACTTAACTTAGTATCTATAAGTACATAATCATTGTGTGAAACCTTGTATTTTATATGCATTAATCAATACTCACATTGTACTTTATATACATTTATATAGAAGATTAACCAATAACCACAATATATATTCTTTACACATATAGTAAAACATTGTTTGATCAGGCATGTGACTAACACATCTATTATATGACAAATTAACCCACGATACATAAGGCATTTACTAACACATAGGATCTATTATATGGCGGACTAACCACGCGTTACTAACACATTAACATATAACATATGAAATCTATTGTGTGACTTGCGTAGCTCATGCTTGAAGCATTTCGTTCACTGCATGACCCTAACTAACGGTCATCAACTCGACTGGTACACTCGGTACGAGACTACATTTCTAAAGAGGAGGCTTTTAGATCAAAGCGGCCTTCTGTGTGTGGGGGAACCTGCAGCGGCTTCAAAGAGGGGGGTGACGCACACTCACACAGATAGTGCCACGATGTTCCATTCTGGAAGAACACAGTCAAGGCCAAACACTAGTGGTCCGGTCAGACACGTGAAACTTGAGTACTAACACGTGAAATTATGCATATTAACATGAGCTAATCGTTAGCAACGCCTCATCAGCAGGTTTCACGTCATTTGGGGTATAAAACATGGAGTCAGATCAGACGGGGTCAGAACTTTTACTGGGACGGCTGTTAACTGTCTTGTATGTATTGGTTCTCCTGAATTCAGTAATAAATACTTGGTTTGCTTTCAACTTCACTCCACCTGTCTGCGAGTTGTACCCTGGATGAGGGGTGGGTGTGGACCCATCTTTCATTTCTTTTCTACAACAATGTCTAATTCAGAATATGTATGTGAACTGTATTTTGAGTGGTTGTAGGAAGCTAACAAAATCAGCACATGTTAAAATGTAGCCTTCATTAGAGCATGTTTACAAGTAAGGCTACAGGCTACAGGTTTTGGACCATATCTGCTAGAGGTGTGCCAAAAAATCGATTCACATAAGAATCTTGATTCTCATTTACTACGATTCAGAATCGATTTAAAATGTCCCAAAATCGATTCTGAGGGGCGGGTTTTAGACTGATTTTGGGCTGGGTATTTTTGTTGGACCTGGCAACCCTGGGGATAGCGCTTGTCCCTTTGGAGATCTTCCAGACACACACAGAGCGTAGGTGTTTGAGAATCACCGGTAAGATGGCAGAACAAGCACTATATTACCTTAGATTAACGTGTAGTTTCAATGTTTTATGGCAGAATGCTTCATAACAAGCATAAAAAAGATCGCTAGTAGTTAGTTTCAGTAACTGTTAGCTAGCTAACTAGCTAACTTTCCAGTTCCACCTTAAATAACGCTACAGGTGGCAGCGGGCTGCAGCATTTAAGGCGGAACGGAAAAATAACAATAAGCTAATCAGAGCTAATTTCAGCTCCTCATCACAGAGGAATTAAGGAATGGACAATATGAATTAATTTCTCCACCTCCTGCCCCCTTTCTGAAGAAATACAACCACCTTAAATTAACTAGTTAATCAGCAGCTGCTCCTGAACTTTAGCGCTCCACTGCTATCATCACATCAGCCCAGCAGCGTCACCTACACACCACCGCTAGTAGCCTGGTAATAAAGCAGTGTTATTTATTTATGTATTTATTGTTCATTAACGTCATTGTGATATCCCAGTGATTCCTCTGTCACTGAGGACCCACATTCCTGCACATTTTATTGTTTTTGTAACACATTACTTGCTCCAGGACCAGTGTATATTATGGAGGGTTTTTTTTCAATACGATTCATAAGCCAGAAGCAGAAATATTTATTATAATTCAAATCGTTTTGAATCAAAAATCGATTTTGAATCGAATCGTGGCCCCCAAAATCGGAATCGAATCGAATCGTGAGATAGTAATCGATTCCCACCCCTAATATCTGCTTTGTGTTTGAAGATGTTTTGCAGAGAAGGTGAGGTGGAGCTGGGCCAGTGTAGGTCTAGCTGTAGATGAATCTGTGCCACATTTGGACCAGATATAAAAAATAGTCATAGATCTAAAACAAATCTGGGCCAAGTGTAATGAAATTAAATGAAATTAAATTAATTGCAGAGCTGTGCCAGATCTGGCTCACATTCAGTTCAGATGTGCAAAACATATCTGTGCTAGATTGGACAAAGTTTTGGGCCAAATTTGTTTGCCAGATTTGTTACAGATGAGCCAGATTAAGAGTAAATTTACTATCAGGGTGATGTATAAACTTGAAGTTAAAATAAGCTTTTTTTGTAGAATATGATGTGATTGTTATGCCTTTAATGTAACAAGTTTTTGTAAGACTGAGTACTGGTATGTGCCACATTAGCTGAAGTAAAGAATTTATCATTTACATACTGCAGACTTCAGAATAAGCAAACAAAACATTGTAAGGATGGTAAGACTCCAGATCACTGAAGCTCCCGCACTGTGCTGGTTTCCCTTTACACCCTGAAGAAAAACCTGACCTTCCAGCCAGTTATCACAGTATAATTCACACTCTCACATCCTGACCTCAATAATGCTCTTTTTTTCTAAATGCAAAAAAATCCTCACAGCAATCCTTCAGTATTTAGTAGAAAGCCTTCTTGTCTGGTAGCTGGTGTCCCCACACCTTTGTCTGTATAGGGCTACTTTTGAACTAGGCTGCACTGCAATGGAAAAATGTATAAGCAAGTGTCCTTATATATGTTGATTTAATAATATCAAATGCTGGTTGACCTGCTTGGTGATGTTGGCCATGTCACTAAGCTATTAAATCTACAAAATTCCACACAGTGTAAAATAAAAATAAAAACTAAGGCACATTAAAGAGAGAGTGTAGCCCTATTGATCGCCACCCACTACCCACATGTGGGCCTACTTGTAAGGCCTCTTTCAGAATGGGCCAAGTGCTTCAGTGCTTTACTGAGGACTCAAGACAAAATTCATTACAGATTTAAATATCAAAACTCAGTCAGAATCTTGATTAGGTAAATATACACGCTGCTTTCATGATCACATTCATTTAAAATCCCCTTTGGGGAAATTAAACTCTCATACTTGATCTCTGCTGACAGCTGGACATAAATTATTCCACTCGAACACAAGATCAGCATCTCGACATACTGCTTACCTCATTCAGTTTAGTGAAGAGCTCTTAAAGTAACGCATTATATACTGTATTTGGAACCATTTGGAACAGGCTGTTAAAAATAGTCTTTATAGAATCAGATTAGAACAATACAAATTTCACAGCTAATAATACTTAAAGAACATAAAATAAAAGCGATAAACTTATGAAAACATTATAAAACATTCATCAGAGATGTTTCTCCAGTGATTATATCCTTTAATAAAGTTTGCAAAACAGCATGTTAACAATGCCTTTTTGTATCAATGCCATTTATTCCAATTTTCTAGTGTCTACATTATAGCTTAATTTTACGTTCGCTCACTAAACAGTTTCTGAAAGAAATATAAATCAAAAAGTCTAAATTGAGGGGCGCCGAGTGGTCCAGCAGTCTAAAGCGCTGCCACTATGAGCAGGAGGTCGCCGGTTCGAACCCCAGCTCATGCAGCTTTGCCATCAAGCTGCCGGCGTTAGAGGGAGCAAAATTCTGGGTGGGTAGATGGCGCTCTTTCCCCACATCACTCCTATGGTGATGTCTGCAGCACTGCAGCTGATGTACCGGAGCCGAGCCGCTGCGCTTTCCTCCAAGCGCGCTGGCTGCTCGGAAATGCTGCATCGGCAGCAGCTCGAAAAGAAGCGGGGGCTGGCTTCACATGTATCGGAGGAAGCATGTGTTAGTCTTCACCCTCCTGGTGTGTTGAGGTATCACTAGTGATAGGGGTAGTCCTAATGAATGGGTTGGGTAATTGGCCGTGTAAATTGGGGAGAAAATGGGAAAAATTAGAAATAAAAAAAAATAAAAATAAAAAAAAGTCTAAATTGGGTTTGGGCCGGCTGTGCAAAAATTCAGGCCAGATTCGTTCAACAGATTTGTTACAGATGTTGTCGCTGGTGTAATGACCAGAGTAAATTAGGACCAGAGAACATTTAGTATCAGGTGATAAATAAGTTGAAATTAATGTTAAAATTCACTTTTTTGTTGGATATGAATTTAATTTAATTAATTTCAGGGCATGCAAATCTGCTGACACATTTAGATTTTTTTGTGCGATTTTATACCTCTAATGTATCAGGTACAGGTCTAAATTGTGAATGAAACCAACCAACAGCATTTTGTGTGTTTTGCGGGACTGAGCAGTGGTATGTGCCACATTAGCTGCAGTAAAGAATTTATCATTTACATACTGCAGACTTTACAGCAAAACACTGTAAAGATGGTAAGACTCCAGTTCACTGTGGGCATCTTACATTTACATTTATATTTAAGGCATTTAGCAGACACCCTTATCCAGAGCAACTTATAACAGTGCTTCGTTTACTTAAAATATCCACAGCTAGTTTGTAGAGACTAGGATCTAACATCCTGACCTCATTAATGTGCCGTTCAATCAAAATCCTCACAGCAATCCTTCAAGATTTGGTAGAAGAAGCTTTTTCTCTGGTAGAAGAAGTAATAATGGACTTAGAGTGTAGTAAAACATGATAACAAGTACAAACTTTGGACAAATAGCCCACCTCCATTCGCCCCCAGCATTCTGAAATACAGCGCTTTTAGCCGATGCTCCCAACAGGCTTACAATGCTAGTGATAGGGGCATAGCCTTGCCCATGCAAAGGAATCACTATTTTTACCCCATTAACACGCTCAAAGTACAGGGGTTGGACAATGAAACTGAAGCACCTGGTTTTAGAGCACAATAATTTATTGTGGGACGGACAGTTCTGGTGGAAACAGGAGAGTTGAGGTGCACATTGAATTCTGCCGTGATTTGGGCAGTCGTAGTTTTATGTTTTTTTGGTTACAATCCGGGTTAGCACCCGAACATCCCTTTCAGACAGCTTCGTCTTACAGCGTCCACAGTTAATCCTGTTGGATGTGGTTGTTCCTTCTTGGTGGTATGCTGACCTTACCCTGGATACGGTGGCTCTTGATGCATCACAAAGACTTGCTGTCTTGGTCACAGATGCGCCAGCAAGACGTGCACCAACAATTTGTCCTCTTTTGAACTCTGGTATGTCACCCATAATGTTGTGTGCATTGCAATATTCTGAGCAGAACTGTGCTCTTACCCTGCTAATTGAACCTTCACACTCTGCTCTTACTGGTGCAATGTGCAATTAATGAAGATTGGCCACCAGGCTGCTCCAATTTAGCCATGAAACCTCCAATACCAAAATGACAGGTGTTTCAGTTTCATTGTCGAACCCCTGTAGCTCCACACTTCATTGGTAGAATGTATTATTATTAATATTATTATTATTATTATTAGTGGATACTAGAAAATTGGAATAAATGGCATTGATACAAATCAGCATTGTTGACATTTTTTTGCACACTTTATTAAAAGATATAATCACTGGGGAATGTTTTATAACATTTATCGCTTTCATTTTCTGTTAAAAGCAGTGTTGTCCCTTTTGTTTCCTAGTCGTTTTCAATTATTTTTAATAAGACATCAACAATAAGGAATGCTACATTTCTGCAAGCTTTGTTCATTTGTCAATCCATTAAATAAAAAAAACTAAAAACTACATATTAAGAGGGATGATTCTAAAATATAATGGAACTGGACGGAGCCCCCTGGAGCAATGCCCCTGGTCGTCTGGCTTGGTCAGGCTAATGATGCATGTAGACAAGATAAATCCTAAAATCCAAAAACAAAATGCAACATATGCTGGTATGCTAGCCTGAACATCTTGAGCTAGTCAGGCTGTATTTTTCAGCAGGTTAATAATATAAGAAAATAATATAATAAGACACCAACACGGTAGTATTTTCTGCAAATAAATCTTTAATGAGCACATTCAGCTGAAGAGAACATTTTGTCACAGAATGCCTTGGCTATTCCCCTGCTTAAAGTGACACCACTGTTAAATAAAATGTGTTAAAACACACACACACGCACACGCATACATACACACAATACACTCCTTTTCTATGTAAACAGTGGGCACAGAAAGCTAATATGAGCCGATAACCTATGCCTGTTTATCAGTAACAGTAGAGCTTATAACTACAGTATGTGTGCAGCAGTAAACAATTCAGCCTTTTCCTTTTGACATTTCCATGTGTCTATAAACAGTACATATAACAGCATATAGTTTATAAAGGAGCAAAGATGGAATCAAGCATCATATTTCAAACCGACTACCTTTTTAATCCAGTACTTAAATGCATGATATCATTGCTAAAAGCTGTTTAAAAGTCATACTAGTGGACATGAACTAGTGTCTGACCTGTGGGGTATATGTGTTGGGTCTCCTACACTGAAAGTGGATGTGATTTCTTGCGCATGTTTCCAGAGTTGTTTGTCAGTTTGCATGGGCAGTTCTATCCAGAAGCCACTGGTCACGATCATTGCCACCCAATGCACTGTCCACTGTGGATGGTAATGGCTTCTATAATGTATTCCTACTACACAAGTGACACTGTGGATTGAGTAATGTTAAACACAGGCACAACTTTCTGCTTCCACTACTCAAAAGATATTTCACATTACCTTGCCATGAGCACACTGGCCAGTGTTCAGCCTCACTCACAAGAAAACACCTCACAACTTATACAGGCGTGTTAATTCCCGAACCATCTTGCGAAGTAACACATTATGATCAATTTACACTCTATAGTGCTGTCCCATGTCTTTTGGCATGTTAGTTTTGGTATGATCACCATTGAAATGCACTGAAAATAGAATGGCATGGTTGGTCTGTTCTATAATACAGCACCTTCTCATTCAGTTTTTTTTCTTCTTTTTTTCTACATTGTAAATAAATACTGAAGTCATCCAGACTATGAAGAAACACATTCGGAATCATGTATTAAACAAAATCATTGTGAATCATTTAGGTGCTCTTATCTGGGGTGCTGTTAACTTGAGGTTTCTGAGGCTGGTAACTCTGAGAGCCAGTTTCATCATAACACTTTTGATGGTCTTTGTGACTGCACTTGAGGATACTTTCAGAGTTATTGAAATCTTTCGAATTTGATTGACTTTCATTTCTTAACATTTTTTTTTCTTTACTTAGTTAAGTGGGTCTTGCAATAATATGGATTAGAGCATAACTTAAATAGAGTTATTCACTGTATACCTGTAACTCTACCTCTTCACAACTTTACAACTGATGCTCTCAAACACATTAAGAGTTCAAGAAATTCAAGTAATTAACTCTTGACAAGTTCAGCACAGCTGTTAACTGAAAGCCTGAATTCCAGGTGACTCTGAATAATAAAGATCCAGCCAAGATGTGCAAAACTGTCACTGAAGCAAGAGTTGAGAGTTGTCTCCTTTAAAGAACGTAAAATATAAAACATATTCTGGTTTGTTTAACACTTTTTTGTTTGCTAAATAATACCGGTACCACTTTAAAATAAGACTACTTTGTAAAGGGTATTATAAAGGGTTTTCATTAATAATCAGTTATAACACATACATAGAAATGGCAACGATGACCTGTTTTTTTGCCAAACAATGAACCAACAGCCGTCTATATTGTTGACCTTTCTACGTATGTGTTATAACTGATTATTAAAGATTTTTAAGGCATTTACAACCTAATTAGTAACCAGTAATAAACTAATTGTAAACCATTTATAAACCCTTTATAAAGGTAGTCTTATTTTAAAGTGGTACCATAATACCATATATTTTTATTCATAATGTGGATGACTTTAGTATTAATCTACATTACATAACATTTAAAAATAATGAAAAACTCCTGAATTTCAATTATGTTTAAACTCTTGACTGGAACTGTATATAAATTATTGTTACAGAACAATTATAGATTATAGATAAATAAAACCCCCTGGCACCCCCTGAAGATGGAGTTGACCATTTAGGTTCGAAGTATAAATTGTCCTTAATAAACTTGATAAATTACATGATTACACTGTGCTGCAAAGTCCATGTGCTTTTTAATTTGAAAAAAATCTCTCCGCCAGAATCTTGGTTTCTTGACACTATTTCTCTTTTTCCTGCTTGTGTTGGACAGTTGTGCCCTTCAAAATACTCCAAACATTGTCTGCATTTCTCAGCTGTAAATGAAGGATATTTCTCTTTGGATCAGCCTTCAAACACTTAGCCCATCTAGAATGTTGCCTAGACTTCGGAACGCAGATTTTGGTTGCAAATCAGTTTAAAACATAGTGGCATTTGATAATTTTGGCTTCATATCTGTAGAATAGTTGGATATTAAACCACATCATCCATGTTTTGGAGGAAATCCCCATGCATTTAAGGACTAAAGGTAACTAGAGGCCTTCCATAGATTCATCTGCATTATAATACTGCAAAACAGAGGAGCATCTGCGCCAACATTAAATGTAACTGAGTTGCCTGGATTACATTTCTGCTGCATTTCAAATGCGCTGGGGTGCAAAGTGTCTCCAAAGTGGCTCTAAAATGAACATTCATTTGCACTTTCATCAACAATTAAAATATGCAGCGCTCCCTCTTGAGCAAATTGCCTCGCTGGAACGTTAATGTGGCAGAAAACAATCTCTCCCTGCCATTCTCCCTCTCTCTCTTGTACAGTGGATCTGGCATGAGGGCAAAGATGTGCACTGTGGAACATCCTGTTTGGCACGCTAATGGGCACCATTTGCCGTCGGAGTGAGGATTTGCATGTGTATGTGTGTGAGAGAGAGAGAGAGAGAGAGAGAGAGAGAGATGGCTAGGGAAAGAAACACTGATCTACAAAACACGTAAAGCAGCTAGCGTACGTACAAGCAATCAACAGCAACGAACTGATACACACAGAGACCTACGTATAGACACACACACACACACGTTAGATGACTCAGAAAATTTGTCGCGAACGGTGAGTCATTTGGGATTCTCGCGCAGCAGCGTGATATTTCTCATCAGGGAAAATCTCATCAGCCTGATTGATGCCCGCAGTCATTTTTTTTTAGCATTCCAGGTCCCCATATGGCCCGTGCCTGAGCTTGAATACTAAAAAGTATTTATAGTAATCTCTTTTTCTGCTCGCTCTCTCTCGCTCGCACTCTCGCTCACACTTCCACACGCATAAATACACACAGACACAGTCTTGTTTGTCCCTATGGCAAGCTACTCCATTTTAGTTCCTTTCCAGGACTTTACACAGCAGCCTCAGATGTTGTTTTTTTTTTCTGGGACTCCGCGACTGTCACTGTTTCTGCCTATTCACAGGCTCAAGGACAGCCGACTGCCAGAAAACGAAAATGGAAGGAAGATTAAAGGGGAGACCTTTGCATTTCTCAGCCCTGTACACTTTTTAAGAACTCGCTTTTGACAATGCTCTGTTTTTTTCACTTCCATTGAACACAGGGTCAAACATGTGCGCTTGTCTTCTTCTTTGACCCTGTGTGAAAGAAAAAAAAAAAGCTTTCCCTTTCAGTTAACCGTGAAAAAAATACTCTAATCTTCGCTCTGATTTTCTCCAATCACTTGCCATAATCTGGTAAGACCTCCATCGGTTGATCAAGTAACCAATTAACCTTTGACATGCCTCTGACAGAGTGTATCATAACATGCCGTTCTTATTCTGGTATCACTAATGACCCATAACCACATTCCTTCCACACTTTTCAAGGAGCCCTGTAGCTCCCAATTATTCCATAACCTCTTTTTGGCCTAATCCCATTTCTCATTTGTTCCACTAACCCTTGTTTTGAGTGTACAGTGGATGGAACTATTTTCCAACCCTAATAACCTCTTTGATAAGTAGCTGACAGGTTGCAGAATGTAACTGCTGTACCAATTAATGTGGAACGGAAAATAAAGTGGGCTAGCTCCTAGCATCATTATGCATTGAAACAACAATTGAAGCAAATAAACTACAAAATACTGCAATTGTTATTGTATTTTTTAACAAAGAAAAATACATCGTTTCTTTGTAGCTGTTAGGAGTGTGCCTCTAAAAGTTCTACCTAACACTTTACCCTGCCTTTCTATTTTAACAAGAATTGGGATACCTATCCCTTGGTATCAACATGCAAAACGAAGGAGTATGGCTAAGCAGTAGGTGCAAGGGATAAAATGGGATTAAGCCTTTGGAAGTCTTGGAAAGTTTATTAAAGTTTGTCAAAATAAAAGCACCTTTCCTGTCATACTCCTCCCTACCAGCTGATACTGACCAATCACTTGCATTTTCCTCTTCAAGACATCAATAGCATAATTGGGTAAGACCTTCATTGGTTGATCCAATGATCCATAACCTCTGACACAAACTTTATGGTAAAACACTGTTCGTATTCTGGTGCCATTAGTGACCCTTGACCACATTCCCTCATCACGTTTCCAAGCAGCTCCCTACAGCACCACCAGAGTATTGCTTAACCCTCTTTGTCTGGGACAGTTTAGAAAAGCCCCTTTCTCTTTTATTTGCCCCTGAAAGCATGTTTCCTTCCCCCTGATAACCACTGATCACTTGCATTGATTTCCTTCTCAATAACCTTATGTTATTACCTCAGTAACAATTGAGTTAGACATCCATTGTTTGGTCCAATGACCCATTAACCTCTGGCAAACCTCTGACACAAACTGTAAGGTAAAACATTGTTCTTATTCTGGTGCCACTAGTGACCCTTGACCACATTCCTTTTTGAATGTTTGCAATCCCCAACCCTCTTTGTCTTGGACAATTTAGCAATTTGTTAAACTAAAAGCACCTACTCCCTCATTTTGCCCTGACCTTCCCTCTGATTTCCACCAATCATGTAAGACCGCCATTGGTTTGGTAGGTCCAATAATCTGTTAACCTCTGCCATGACTCTGGCATAATGTCTTATGGTAAAACACTTCTGTTTATTATGGTAGCCACTGATCACTTTCCATTTCCATCTCAGAAACAATTGAGTTAGACATCCACTGGTTGATCCAGTGACCCACTAACCTCTGCCAAACCTCTATAGTAAAACACTGTTCTTGTTCTGGTACCACCAGTGACTCTTGACCTCAGTGCATTTTCAAGTAACCACCACCACCTGAGTATCCCATAACTCCCTTTGTCTTGAAAAAAATAAGCAAATTGTTGACCCTTATCTTTTGCCTTTGATCACGTGCCAGTTCCCTCCTCAAGACAGAGTTTACAATACTGGGTAAGACCTCCATTGGTTGATCCAATAACCAATTAACCTCTGCCATGACTTCATGACTCTACAGTGAAATGATTCTTGTTTCTGAGCCAATAGTGACCCCTGACCACATTCATTCCTTATGTTTGCAAGTAACCCCCTAGCTTCTGTAGCAACTGTAAAGAAAAAACAGCTTCCCTCCTGGAAACACTCTTCTTTTTTTCTGATTTCCTCCAATTATGTAATTAGTTAAGATCTCCACTGGTCGATCCAGTAACCAAATAACTTCTGCCAAAACTGTATGGTAATAAACTGAGCTCCTATCTCCTTTTTTTTGCTGGATGTTTCTTTCCTCCTAGATCCCCTATTCTCATTTGCCCTGCTGGCATTCTGCCACTATTATTCATTATTATTCATTCACTGAGGGTCTCTGTCCTGCCCAGACCTCACTGAGGACCTAAATCATGTCCCCGAACTCAAACAAGTCTTATCCGAACCCCCACCTCTCTCCAGTTTGAATCTAGGCCTCATCTTGGCCCCCAAATGATTACATCTTACATCTGGGTCAAGTGATGCATGTACCAATACCTTGGTTGCTGATTCTAAAACACCAACACCCCGGTTGCCGAGAATAATATGGGAATGAGCCCAAGCCACTTTTGCCAATTCTTTTGTTGCAGAGTATAAACCAATTGATCAATTGATCTACATACTGTGGCCAACTGTATCTAACATGTCCAACAATTCAGTTTTCTTTCTCTTTTTACCTAGCTGTTTCTTTCTCATTTTCCTTGTCCAGATCAAACCTTGACTGCATACCCTTTTTTCCTCTAAATCCTGCTGCCTTTTAACATTTTCAAAGCATGTACCAACACAAATCACAGGTTTCTTTCGAAAATCTAATTCAGAGCACCTTCCAAGTCCGTCTCAGTTCAGACTAGAGTCTTAGAAGTTGGCAGGCTGGAACCTCAGTCACCCAGGTCACCACCCTGCCTCCTATAGACTTCATTCAGAAGTTGGATCTCCTCCCGGTAGCCACCAGCATCCTGGCGCTGGCGCCGGCTATTCTGCCTGTGCGCCTCCACCGTGTCCGGGATGTGGATGTTGATGCTGTCGGCATCTGGGTTGGTCGGGATCAGCAGTGAATAAGATGCTGTCTCGCCCAAGTCACATGACACGAAACGGTTCTCGCGGCGTGAGTAGCGCAGCGATGGGGAGCGGGCGTGAGTCGATGACTGGCTGATGTTGGAGACAATGGATACGCTATCCATTGCTTCCTCATTGTCACAGATCTCCAGGACCTCCAGGTGGATCTTTACATTGGTATCAGCTACACCTCCAGGCACCGGAGGACCTCCTCCTCCACTGCTGCCACCTGAGTTGGGCTCTTCAGCACTGGGCTCATGGCCCACGGACTTGGAGCGGTACACTTCCACCTTCTTGGCATTGTTGGGGGAGATTTTGAGGCCATCACTGCTGACTTCGTAGGTGGAAAGGGACAGTGTCTTGCCTGTGGGTGCGTGGAGGGACACGGTGCCTTGGAATGCACACAGAGGGATGGCCAATCCACCTGCACCCGCTGATCTCTGTGGAGAAACACAATAGAAAACAATACTAAATGAGACAAAGCAAATGGACACTGGATTACTAGCATCATCTACCATACCCTTTGACCCAGAAATCTGACAATGTTGTGCTGTGTGCTGATTTGTCAGTCATTTGTTCTACATATGAACCATATGGATCATCATAATTATTCACTTAATGTGTTCCATTCAGTCCCATTGCCACACGTTTATAAAATCAATTACTCCACCATATGTGAGTGGTATTATAAGATGAAATCATTTAGGAACAACAGCAATTCAATAACTGCAGAGCTCCACACCTACAGTAAGAGCTGCAACAGAGACCAGCTCATATAGATGTCCCAATTCTAGTGATATAACATACCATGGCTAATCTGTTATCTACTCCTTGTGGTTTGGTTTGCACAAGAGCCAAAGAGCAATTATCATAAACCCAAATTTCTCTTTAATATTTTGTATATACACCTCCGGGAAAAAATACTTTCACTTACTTAATTATCACATTCTTATCAGATTTATAGGTTTATGTTTGAGTAAAATTAACATTGTTGTTTTATTCTACAAGCTACCGGCAACATTTCTCCCAAATTCAAAATAAAAATATTTTCACGTAAAAGCATTTATTTTAAGAAAATGAGAAATGATCAAAATAACAAAAAAGATGCAGTCCTCTTAGACCTCAAATAATGGAAAGGAAACAAGTTCACATTTATTTAGAAATAACAAAACTAATGAGTTGAGAAATCAATATTTGGTGGAATAAACCTGATTTTTAATCACAGCTTTCATGCATCTTGATATGCTCTCCACCAGTCTTTCACACTGCTGTTGGGTGACCTTATGTGTCTTCTGGCAAAAATTCGACCAAGTGTTGGGCAAAGCTGAAAATTGGACTCATCAGAGAAGATGATCTCACTTCAGTCCTATATGATTGAAACTTTATGGTCTTTTGCAAACTTTAGCCTGGCTCTTCTTTGCTTCTCACTAATGAAGAGCTTTATTTTAGCTTTACATTACTTGCCTTGCCTGTAGAAGCCTGTTTTTACTTGTTATTTCCATTATTTCCATGCACTTCATCCCAGCTTCCATTTGCCATTCTGTTTGTAGGTCATTTGATGTCAACCTGCAGTTGCTGAATGACATTCAAATAAGTTGTTGGTTGCTTTTAAAATACTTTAGGAATATATCTACGCCAGTGGGCATGGTGGTCTGGAGATGAGGTGTGTTCAGGTAAATTTCTGGCGTGTTCTTGGCGGCGGGAAATTTAGGTGTACCACTTTCTAATTAAAACCATGACAACAGTCAGCTGCCTAGTCCTAACTTAGACATGCAGGAGTGCTGAGTTGTTGTAATATATATATATATATATATATATATATATATATATATATATATATATATATATATATATAAATGTATTTAAGGCATCTCTGGCAATGGAAAGCTATATGACTGTCTGGTGCTACAGACACACCTTGAAGACCAAGGGAGCACAGGAATGCAATGTAAGCCTGCTTTGAAAAACACATAGTTGCTGTTTTGTAAAAACTATTGGTTGTTTTCACATTTTAGAACACCAAAAGTCCTTTTTTTACATTTCCAACAAAGAGAGTGGAGAGACCTTATCTGACTATCATTCTTTAACTGAGTCGGTCTATCTCAGGCTGCCTAAACAGACGGACCGGTGTGCTGGCTCCACAGTAAAACACTATGAATAATGAATCTGATTTATGCATTACAAGCTGCCTCTGGTAGCTGAGAACATTGCTTGAAGAGAAATAAGGCAGTTTCTAATTGCGGACGCATGACGTATATTCATTCCTTAGCGAGGCAGACAGCACTCTGTCGTAGTTCTCAGTCTAATACAATAGAACACTCTTTTACAACAATCTATTGTAAATCATGTCCAATGATTAAAAAGACACGTCGCAAAGGACTCTGCGTTCTTTGACAAGGACACAGAACGAATGTGAAAAAGAACCCTCTCCAATCTCATGGGAGAGGAAAGCTGAAAGGCGCTCAATTAATTACAAAATGGCAGCGCCATTTAAAAAAGCAGGTTGATGAATTTCTCACTGTTTCACTCGACACTCGTCTGAAGATAATGAGACCAGCCCGGTGTAAGAGATCCGTGAACAGCGGAGCTCTGATCAGAGCATGACAAGGAGTCTGGGCGTCCATTCTTTAGACTACCTTCAGTATTTACACACTTTACACACTTTAGAGACTCTACGAATGTTTCTGACTTTTGTATTGGGGCTCTAATGAGAAATTCAGGTTGAGCAGTTTGGGGGTCCCTTCTGTTAAAAATGTGGGGGCAAAATAAAGTTTCCTTCTCCACGATTCTCATTATAGAAAGCTTTAGCCACTCAGTGTGGCAGAACTGGCCGCTAAGCAGCCTTCTCTGAGTGCGTTGACTCATCGGAGGAAGCTTTGTGTCAGACGTTTGATGGGATTGAAGCAATGTTCAAAATTCAAGGTGGGCAAAATTTGGAGCTAAAACCGAATGGTTTATACTGATTTTGTTGGAGTAACTGTCTCTAATGTCAAGGAAAGTCTTTCTACTATCCTGTAGTCCTAGCATTGCTATAAATGTTTAATTGCATTTAGTGACAAGAGCATTTGTAAGGTCAGGATGTTAGATGATCACATTTTATAAATATGTCTATTATAATATATATCACAACAGATGTTTCTACAATTCGATTTAAACAATAAGAGTATTTCGGCTTGCTTACAGTACAGCAGTATATAATATTGTAACCCCTGTATCACAGTCCTATTACAGTCTATTGCTAGACAAGCTCTGTGTTTGTGTTTATTTACACATCTCTGTCAGGAATGGATGCAGCTTATAGTAGCTGAATAAATTCATTTGCTGTGGAGTCCACATACGTGTGAACAGGTTGTGTAGTCTTGTAAAAAAAAAAAAGGAAAAGCATGCAAAAGTAAATAGTAAGACAAGATAATTTGCCTAGAACTGAACTCACTGACATGCCACATAGAGTATCTTATCCCATGACTTTTGCCATTTCCCATAGAAGCTCAAGAATGCCGCACTAAACTGTGGGATATATGTCAAGCTTCCTTCATTGAATGTGGATGTCATTTCTGTGAGTTTTAGACCAAAAACACTGGTCACAATCATTACCACCCACTGCACTGTCCACTGTGGGTGGTAATACCTTCTCATTACTCATATTACATATTCCTAGTACACAAAAAAATCAACATACAGCTCTGGGAAAAAGAGACCACTCAAAAATTATGAGCTTCTTTGATTTTACCAAATTGAAATAAGACTGGTGGAGGAGAACATGCCAAGATGCATGAAAACTATGATTTAAAAAACAGGGTTATTCCACCAAATATTTTTTTCTGAATATTTCTGAACTCTTAAAACTTTATGAATATAAACTTTTTTTTTTTGTATTATTTGAGGTCTGAAACCTCTGCATCTTTTTTTTTGTTATTTCAGCCATTTTTTCATTTTCTGCAAATAAATGCTTTCAATTACAATATTCTTTTTGGCATTTGAGAGAAATGTTGTTTCAGAAACTGAAGTGGTCTTTTATTTATTTTATTTTTTTCAAAGCTATATCTGCTATCCCATGACTTTATGTCAGTGTATTCACTGAAACTAAACGCAAATACTTTTGTTTTTGGTAGATAAACAATGAATTAGCAAAACTATATCAGCCCTGCTTCTGACTGGATTAAACTACATGCAGTGTTCACTGAAGCTGAAGAGATGCGACTGGGAATAGGCTACAGATGGAGGCGTGATGGAAAACATCACCTGGGGACCGAGTCCAGAGATGGAATTTAGAGATGCAATCAGCACCTGATTTGCAACATAAATACATTAGCATTTTATACAGATGCGGTTCTGGTGGGGAGCAAAATATCAGCTATTTTTTCACCGAGCTTTGCTATCAGTACAAAAAGCCCAGCTGAGCTGAGTGGCATTTGTAAAGGAGTGTAAAAGCAACACCAGGAGAAACGTAGAGGAACTGGAGCGGCAAAAGATAATAAACACATCATCTGGATCAGGCAGACAGAGCGAGAAGAAGAAGAATTCCAAACCTGACACGTCCCTGTCCCAGACTGCCTGTGATTTACTTTATAATGAAAAGTGTGCAGCGTACTTTCCACCGAGTACCGAGTGTGGGGGTGGACTCTGCATGTGTCAGGAATGCATGATGGAGGCTTGGAAGGTCCCCTCAGCATCATCAAACTGCAGCTTCCCTTCACACCTAGTAATGCATTCAAATTCTCAGCAAAAGCACATGCACTCCAGGTGGGCTTAAAGATAAAAACTAGCAAACGTAATGCGAAAACCTAATTCAGATTAGGTGATATGCATTTTATTACATCATATTTTAGACATGCTAATGTAATATTAAGAATGTCACACAGAGACTTTAAGGCTACGTTCACCCAGCAGGTAAAGTGGGTCAAATACGATTTTTTGTTTGGGATAAACCATCACTGATCATCAGTAACTTTTACATTTCATTTGTAAATCAGAGTCTGGAGGAAGAGTGGAGAGACACATAGTCCAAATTGCTTGAGGTCTAGTGTGAAGTACTTATATATAAAATGAATGTCTTGTTTTTTTTTAATCAAGTAAATCATAATTTTTCATGGGTAAAAATTGTAATGAATATTGATTAAATTAATATTTAATCAATAGTATATAACAATAGTAATGGAAAAGTATGCAAAAAAAGGCTGATTTGACCCAGGAACATTATTGCTGTTTATTACAGTCATATATAGAATACAAAGCAAGCATATATTAAAGACAGTCCTAATACAGTACATGTTTAAAACTGTTGTGAAAGAACACAAAATTGAATGCTCATTATTCTGGGAGATGGGACTGGGAGTTCTACACTACGCAAATATTATATACTAGGACAGATAACATCTTAAAACACTGGTTCTGCATTTTATTTGTAGAATCTTCTTTCCAAATTGTTTAAGACAGATTTTTTTTTTGCTCTTTAAGAGAGAGTATTTTTGTTTTTTGTATTTTGTTTTCTTGCTCAGAAAAGCAGTCAGCTCTCTCTAATACAGCAGTTCATGCACTAAGCAGACTCACATTTGCAAGCCTGACCGGCAGCGAGGTCAGACATGACCCCTGCCTCTACCAGACGTTTGTTAGAGCGCTCCAGGGGTGCTTCTATGAATGCACCAAGGAACTGGAACCTAAGACCCCCAGCTGAGTCCAGACCTCTCCTCCCACTAGGAGGCCCATCCGTGGGGCGGGTCGTGGTCCGCATGCCATTTCCATCAGCAGAAGCGGAGCTGACGATCGAAGCCGAGCTGAGTCTACTCCTCCAGCTCTGAGGAACTCATGAGGGAGAGTTTCGTAACTCCACCGCTCACCCGCTCACTTGCTCGCTCTCACCACAGTTTGCTGAGGATATGCTGAGCCCCACAACGTCTGTTACTCACAGCTTCCAATTAAGCTTGGTTTTCAAAGCAGCGGCCAGGCAAGAGCATCTGCCTTTGTTGTCTGAAACTCAACGAAACTCACGGCTAAAGGGGCAGATCATTTAGCGTTGAACAAAAGCAGAGAGGAAAGAAAACATTCCACTGTTTTTTTGGATGATCACTGCTAGAACAACACATCTTCACAGCACTATTTTCCAAGTTTATACCTATATCAGCGCTTCCACTGTCGGAAAATAGGCCAGGCAGCACGTGAGCCTGGCACGTGAGTCTTTATGGACGAGATGCAGATGACGATACGGATGTGTAGCGGCTCAGTGGTTTAATACCTGGTGCTAATTGAGATGTTGAAATATTTTTTTAATTGGGCGCCAGTTATTAAATTAATTTAATTAGATTAATTAATTAATTAATTAATCAAATTAATTAATAACACAAGACATCTCAGGGTGTGGTTTCTACAGGTAACAGAAATTTTCATAACCAAGTTATCCAGAAAAACACACTGAAATGACAGGTTTTGTAAAATAAAAGTATTTATTAAATCACACAGATATGAGTAAATAATTCATTAAAAAGTCATAATGTAGCCATTATATATCAAATCATAGTGTAGAATAATAAATGAGAAATAAAAGAACAAACACGTTATAATGCTGACATGAAAGGAATAGAGATTAATAGAACTATTAAGTGAATATTTCTAAATAAGGATCTAAATGTAATGAGGTCAAACTAATCAAATGAGAACACTAAAATAAGTAGATAAGTAAGATATTTTACGGCCTACAAAGATCATCCCTTTCGCCAAATAACTAAAAATTAATCTATACTAAGAAGAGAGTTAAGAACAATAACCAAACTAGACTTGACCAACCAAAACACCAATTACTGAGAGAAATACCCAAACTGCCTTACTCTGAGACGTCTACAAAGGGGGGTCCCCATCGGTTCGGTCCGCTGTTTAAACCTCTTGTTCGGCTGACATCCTGCACCCCTAGAAGGTCCGGTGTGGACCCATCCGCAGGGTAAAGATGGTGCTCGTGTGGGCCAGCGGCGCACCTGGACGACACCCGCTTCTAGTCCCTGCACAGGGAAGGCCTTCCCTGGAGCTGGATCGGCTGGCGTACTCTCTCGGTGATCCGTCGGTTGGTCTAGTTGGTTTACTGAACTATATTAACTATCTTGGCAAGCAGGAGAACTCCGTAGATCATAAAATAGCCTAGTTATTTAACCTAGGATAGCTAATATTAATATACTTGAAGATTAAATGCACTAGTCTAAGAAAACTAACTTAAGATGACTACACTAACAGTCTATCCTTTTTCCATCTCAACTACATCTTCTTCTCCTCTCCTCAACTCCAAACTGAACTGAACTGCAAACTCCTCCAACTGAACTGGCAACTCTAAAACTGGCAACTGAACTGTGTCTGCCCAGTTTAACTATCAGTCTCTGTGGCCTGTTTGGCCCTTGAGCTCCGATTGGCTCTGTGGCCCAAGTGTCTGTGTTTTGATTGGTCTAGGAGCAATTTCAAACTTTGGTGGGGATTCACAAAGGGCCATAAAACCCCCCCTTGCTCACATGGTCAGCATGCTTCAGAATTTTTCTAATAGATCAAACCAAAAGAAAACTCAATTAAACAGTGGATCAAAATACATTTTTCAGCATATCAGTTTGTGATGATAAATTCAGGAAACACAATCTTACAATTGAATCACAATAAATGTAATATATATATATTGCCCACAAACAGTTTTGTAATACTCAAGATAATCTTAGAAATACAATGATGGATGGTACTCTGTCAGAAAGAGATCAAGAGTCATGATATTATTTAAACCCAATTAAATCACTTAAAAGAAAATACATGATTAAACCACTGATAACCAAATAAAGCTATATTATCAAATGCTAATTAAACCTTGTTGATTCAGACTTGAATGTGTAGGAGAATTCAATCAGGACACATCCAAACACATATACCATATACCAGACACATATACCATTATTTAGTAAACATTCTATAAAACACCTTTTTTATATAGTCAATATATATGTATTTTAAGCAAAATCTTCTTAGTGAGAAATTCCTCCCCTCTGCTGTGTTTAGATAAGCGGCTGTCGTCGGAATTTACGACCGTGGGGGAAGTTGGTGAAGTTGGTGTTGGGAATGTAATTTCCAAGCTAAGAGCATTCATTTTAACTTCATGAATCTTATTTCTAAGTGGTTGCAGAAAGCACAAACCCCTAAATTGGTATAATATATTTGGTGAATTAACAATTTCCAAGGCATTAATTAAGTTTTGACACTCTCTTAAGTCCGCAGTCCCGTCCTAGTGATGCAAATGTTGCAAATGTGTTGCAAATGTTCCAAATGTTTACATTAACTCCGAGGTTTATGACTTGGAGGAATGTAAACAGAATTTTACCCTAAACTCGCATTTAGGGCTCTCGGGCGAGGCTGAGTGAAGAAATAGTCAGTAAATGTCATTTTGAAATTTAAGGTTGTTTGAAAAAAAAGATTACTCCAAGGTTTTTTAGAGTGTTCTGGGTTCGAAGTTTCCTTATAGGCCGTAAAGTGGGGGTAGTGTGTGTTTGTGTCCAAGCAATGAAGAAATCCTCTGGTTAATCCACTACATTCCCCCCCCATCGATCGATGGGCCACTGGACGTTGGGTCATCGGTCGATGTCAACGTGGATTTCTGTAGACAGAGCACGTTAGGGTACATCTTTCATGCAATTGGTGTCCTGTTGGTCATGCTTTCTTAAGACAATCTACTACAAGGTCGCTGACAGAGTTTTTGGTCTAATGGATATACAATTTCTCTGATGATCAGTTTTTTTTTTTTGTTGTAGCTATTGGCTTTTGGTTCTGAATAAAATAGTTAATTTAATGTGATAGTGTGGCAACAAGCATAGGAAAGGGTCACAAATAGTTTGCTAGCTATTTGTTCCTTTATAACTTTATCAAGACAACCTACCCATAAGGTATGCTTCAATAATTAGCCACTACTTAGTCAACAATTGAGAACAATATAGCGGAGCAAACGTAGTCAGAAGGGAAACAAAATATGTTTTGGGCACCTGAAGAGAGGAGAAAGAAAGAAAAAAAAAAAAATTGGCACCCCCCCTTCTCCACGTATTTATTATACTGCTATGCTAATGGTTTGAAATGGTGATTCAAACTCTAGGTTTAACAAAATATCCAATTTGTTGTGGGTTATGCTACTCGGATAGGTGAGTTCCAGACAATGAATGTGTGGTACGTTCTCAATTTAACAATTGCGTCAGGCCAGAAAATGGTGGACAATGAACACTCAGTGTGTCTAAGTATTTGGCCCAGTATTATGATTTAACCTAGGGCATTATTGGTCCCGACTTGTCCCATGGGGCTTTTGCATAGTTTAATTGGGTTACAGTGAACTTGTTTGAGAATCAGTTTAATAAAACACTGACGATGCGGGATCTGGTTCCAGATGCGAGGCAGTTTGTCTGCCTCTGCATGAGGACCAAACCAATGAGACCTGAGCTCGCGAATTGTTTTGCCAGTGCTGTGCTGGGACCTCACCAGTAGCTTGTCAGCAGTGTAGCACAATGGTTGGTATCCAAGCGTGCTTTTTCCCAGTTTTGGGTGTTTCCGCAGTTCACCGCTAGAACGGTGAGATATACCAACACCTGAGAAAGTGTGGTTCAGCGAAAAAGTTGTGGCCTGAGCCATTTCAATAGGGTCTGGGGGACGTCCCCCCCATCTGGCAAATGCACCTGCCACAGTGATGAGATGTTTGTTCCTTCGGACAAATTTCATGAGTCTTTCGACCCAATCCATTTGTGGAATTGGCCATATACCACACAGATCTTCTGAAGATTGGGGCTGAAAACACACTAGCCTTTTTCCAACAAGTGGCAGATATGTCAATTGTGGGAATGCTTGGTGTGTTTCCCCCATCATTTTGTGGTCCACCCATAGGTGATCGAGGGCCTGGGCCAGGCTCTCCCCCCCATGGCGCTGAGGCACCACGAATGAAGATGAAGCGTGTGTATCAGGGGCATAAACAAACAGGCCCTTGAGCATCCTGAAAGACGCACAGTAAGTGGCAAGTGGATCAAGGTGAAATGCCAGTGTTCTGAAAGAAGTGTTGTCACATGCACCAATTGTCATGTTAACTTTCCATTTGATTTGAGCATTCCGAAAAGCACATCCATCTGTGTAGATGGTGGGAATGTTTTTACATTCATAAGAATCCAAGGGACTGTGTTTGTCTGTAACCACTGGTGCAAGAACACGAAGAGAACAATCCTTTTGGTGCACGAACAGAGGATCACAGTTAGTCCGTGGCAAGGAACCTGCAGGTGGTCTGTGAACAGCTGACTTGTCAGCCCATGGAACAAAGATTTCACCGTTGACCGTTGTGTTAAGAGTGAATGACTTTCCAGCTTTTGGGTTGTACTCATCTACAGCCGTAGAGGGAGTCAATGCCCATGAACAGGTGTTTTGTTTTAGAATCATGGTAGGGGATTCTGAGGATGGTGGTTTCAGAACCCTGACAGTGAGCTTCTCATTGATTCCCGTGGAATTTGAAGGTTCAATGAGCTTGTGTGGCTCAATGTTGCTAGCAACATGATAGCATTGAACTCTATCCTGTGCCTTAGGACAGGGCAGGGGTTCGCAAACCTGTGCCCAGATTCTACGATGCTGAAAGTCAATCAATGGTTTGAACCGGTCAAGGAGGTCTTTGCCAAAGAGCAATGGGACGTTCTCCAATGGAGAAATGTGAATTGGATGGGTGAGGCTCATTGGACCGATGGCAACGTGCACCAGGGCTGCAGAATGCAGAGTGATACCAGTGTGCGAATATGGTTGAAGGTGAAGAGCACACTTTTTCAGAGGTATCTCTTTGTTGTTTCGGCGGGCTGTCGCCCTCACCTGGTCAAAAAGTGAATTTGACATTAAAGAAATGTCTGACCCCGTGTCCAAAAGAGCATCATACCCGAACACATCTTCCAGCCAGGTGGCTAGGTAGAATTTTGGTGTTGAACCTTTCTTGGTTAAGAAACCCAAGAATTGTTTAGGTGGTGGATCCTCCAGGCTGAGGGAAGGAGCTTCCTCAGTGTGGTTGTCTTCAGCGTCTGGCTGTACAACCAAGGCTGCATTGGAGTGGATGGATTTCGCACCCCCCCAAGCAGGTTGATCTGGAGCATGGACAATTGGCAAGAATTCAGATTCAGCGTTGTCCTGCTTGCGTATTTCGTTACGAAATTGTCTGAGCAGACTGCCGTCTTTAGTGCTCAGGTTAGTTGGATATGTCTCATCCTTGTGCCCTTTAGGTGGACACCAACGTTTGTGGTGCTTTGGGCTCTTTCTCCTGAGCGGAGATTGAAGTTTGCTGGAGCTCTGTGCTCGAGCATGGTGCTGTGAGTGTTTGCCATTCCAACTGCGTTTTATCCTACCTTTCCTTCGATAGGAGGGCTTTTGGTCACTTTGCTTGGCCCAATGTAGGGACGAGCGACGCCAAGAGTGGAACACTCTCTGGTTTTTGTGGTTTAACTGGGTCTTAGGTGGCATTGGAGCCTTGTGTGCCCCTTTTTGCTTGACGTGGGAGGACTGCTCATTAATTATCAGGATGTCATTTGACTCTGATTTTTTATTAATGTTTTGTTGGAACTTAGCAAATCCTCTAAGAGCCAAATCACGCAGCTGCCGGCTTGTTAGCGTACGAGGGCAGGCTGCGACTCCAAAAGAGCGACTGGTGGAGGGATGGAGGTTTCTCACGAACAATGTTTTGAAAACTTCCTCTTCCTCCATTCCAGGCTCATTTCTATAGCCGAAATAAGCTAGCCTGAGGCGGTGATAGTACTGTAGGGGTGTTTCCTGGCGTCTCTGCTTAATTGCAAGAGCTGCAGCAAGGCCGGTTTGAACAAGGTGGTTGGAGAACTCATTCTCCAAAGCCTTGCAAAGAGCAGGATAATCTCTCTTAACCTGGGGTGGTTGGCGCTCAATGAAACGTCCAACTTCCCGACTAGAGGACACCTTAATGAGGTAGATTTTATCATTTACCGTGGCCTTGGGGAAACGGCGTAAGAAGAAGTCAATGTCGCGAAGATACTGGTGGACATCATTAGAACCGTCCGGTTCTGGTTCAAAGCGTGGGATGTTACGCGCAATTTTGTCCAAATCTCTATCAGAGGGTGCTTGAGGTTGCACAGAGGTCCCATGTGGCTGGGAACGCTGAGTGAACCTTGGTTCTACTGGTGCTTCAGCACCTTTAAGGGAGGCTAGAGGGAATGTATTTGTGGATGGTTGTTGCTTAGGATCCGGAACCCCAGGGGTTCCTGATTTACCAGCTGGATTGATGGGGGAGTCTCCCTCCATCATCAGCTCAAATGTTAACTCTGTTTGGTCTCGAGTTAATTTGACTGCATTGTTAGCATGTGCTAATTCAGTTTGTAGCTCAACCTGTTTTGCAATAGCATGTTTTAGTTTTTCCTGTGACTGAGCTGCAAGTTGGGTAGCTATGTTGGCTTCCTTTTGAAGCAGCTGCACTTCGGTTTTGAGGTCTCTTTGGTTCATTTCAGACTGTACAGTTTTGTTCTCTAGGTCTGCAACTCTATCATTTAAAGTCACAATCTCTGCTTGGAGATTTTGAATGGTTTTGGAGGAAGCAGCAAGTTGATCCTGTGACAACAGCAGTTGTTTCCACAGTATTAGGGAAATCGGATCCACTTGTTGCTTGCCCTCAAGGATTTTAGATACACACTCATTGAGGCTTTTGGCAATTAGTGCATGGAGACCCCCACTGTCCATTTGTTGGACTGGGATGGTAAGTCCTGGGGGTAGACCAGCTGTAAGCTCTAAAAGAGCTTTTTCGGTGACACACATTTTGATTTACGTAAAGCACGTGGAATCAAACAATTTTGATGACAAACAAGTTTATTTTATGTTCGAGTCAATTAGCATTGTGCCTTTTCTAAGAAGAAAATCTGTTAAAAGTGGGCGACCTAAGGTTACAATTAGTAGATTAATTTTAAAAGAATAGTTAGATTTGTTGTCAGTGGTGCTAGTGAACAGTTTAATAACTGTAGGCCACTATATGCAGCAGGTCTAAATATGGGTATAGTTATTAACTATGTACAGGATGGGAGAATTTAACTATGTATTAAGCACAGGTGTGCTGGGTATATGGTTGAGTAACTGATAACTGGATAGGTTTTTTTTTTTTTTTTTTTTTTTTTTTTTTTTTTTTTTTTTAATGGTTAATTAATTAATTAATTTCAATCAGTTATTAATAATTGATCTTAATCGATCAATAATTAATCTTAATTTATTTGAAGATGGTTGAATTAAATTGAAAATAATTAATTAACAAAAATTTAATTAACTTTACTTAATCAAATTGATTAAAATGACCAGTTAATTAATTTATGTTGTGATTAGTTACCCAATGGAGATAGCTATTTAGCTTGGTTCAATGTAACATAAAGAGTAATGTTTGAGAGAGCAGACCTGAAACTTAAATTTAACTATTTAATATTAACCGATTAAATGAATGCAGTTATTTGTTTACTTATTCACATACCATTTAACCCAACCACAATGCAAATTCCCTTTATTAACTTAACAAAAAGTTTGTTTGAAATTGGCACCCTCTGGCGACAGAAACACTAAATGTACTCTACAGGATGATAGCAATTACACAAGTACAACACCAGGTGGCGACACAGCTATGTGGCTAAGTGGCTCCCTCTGGTGGTCAAACAAATGAGATGCACCTTTCTGCACTGTATGCAGTTACCCAAATCAAACACCAGATGGCGATGTGGCAGTGTACCCCCCCTAGTGGTGAGGGGTAGTAAAACACCCTTTGATTTTGAGTGTAAATAGTCAGGCTGTCCACCAGATGGTGGCAGAGGCCGACTGGTGGGAGTGGTCACGCCCACTGATGATGCCACGTTAAGGACCGCCCCTTGGGTCTGGGACCTGGTCAGCAGATTTGACTGACTCAGTCGACTGTGAATAGCAGAGGAGAAGGGCACGGCTGTCCTAAAGTTTAACACAGCAGCAACACACTTCACAAGATGAGCAAAGAGGATTTACATCCTGGCGTGGTTAGTTTAATCACGCACACAATAGACTTCCTGCCACTCAGGGTGGTGTTACGTAAAAGTTAGCTACTCTTTTACGCACGTGGAAGTGTCCAGTACTGCAGGATTTTACGGATTTCGCGCAAAAACCGGCAGTTTTAACTGGAGCGCGGAGTCGATGAGCCGGAGATCCGCGACTCAAAGCTGCGCGAAGGCCTTATCAGATCAACACTGGCAAAATATGTCTATTTTACCGGAAACAGTTCGAACTTTATGTAAGTACACACGTATATACACGTATATACACCCGGGTTTAAGGTTACCCACACACGGCGGTGTGTCAACCAAGCTTATTTTACAAATAAGCGTAATGTTTTCAAGAGCGCTCGCATACCACACACACACACAGGGGACTGTGGGCGTGACACAGACAGGGGACTGGCCAGTCCTGAATTGTAAACAAAAACACGTGTAGAACATGTGCGTGTGTTTCTAACACGCTGGGTTTATGCAGTTAACTCCAGCTAGGCCAGCTAGCCAGCAGCTAACGCATTTAGCAATAAAAACAAAAATACACTTTATTCTGCAACTTACAGCGCTATTTTCTGGAACTGGTTATGAAATGTGTATATTCTGGTCTCGCGGCGGAGCCAATAATAATCCTGCCCCACGTTGGCGAGCCAATTATGTAGCGGCTCAGTGGTTTAATACCTGGTGCTAATTGAGATGTTGAAATATTTTTTTAATTGGGCGCCAGTTATTAAATTAATTTAATTAGATTAATTAATTAATTAATTAATCAAATTAATTAATAACACAAGACATCTCAGGGTGTGGTTTCTACAGGTAACAGAAATTTTCATAACCAAGTTATCCAGAAAAACACACTGAAATGACAGGTTTTGTAAAATAAAAGTATTTATTAAATCACACAGATATGAGTAAATAATTCATTAAAAAGTCATAATGTAGCCATTATATATCAAATCATAGTGTAGAATAATAAATGAGAAATAAAAGAACAAACACGTTATAATGCTGACATGAAAGGAATAGAGATTAATAGAACTATTAAGTGAATATTTCTAAATAAGGATCTAAATGTAATGAGGTCAAACTAATCAAATGAGAACACTAAAATAAGTAGATAAGTAAGATATTTTACGGCCTACAAAGATCATCCCTTTCGCCAAATAACTAAAAATTAATCTATACTAAGAAGAGAGTTAAGAACAATAACCAAACTAGACTTGACCAACCAAAACACCAATTACTGAGAGAAATACCCAAACTGCCTTACTCTGAGACGTCTACAAAGGGGGGTCCCCATCGGTTCGGTCCGCTGTTTAAACCTCTTGTTCGGCTGACATCCTGCACCCCTAGAAGGTCCGGTGTGGACCCATCCGCAGGGTAAAGATGGTGCTCGTGTGGGCCAGCGGCGCACCTGGACGACACCCGCTTCTAGTCCCTGCACAGGGAAGGCCTTCCCTGGAGCTGGATCGGCTGGCGTACTCTCTCGGTGATCCGTCGGTTGGTCTAGTTGGTTTACTGAACTATATTAACTATCTTGGCAAGCAGGAGAACTCCGTAGATCATAAAATAGCCTAGTTATTTAACCTAGGATAGCTAATATTAATATACTTGAAGATTAAATGCACTAGTCTAAGAAAACTAACTTAAGATGACTACACTAACAGTCTATCCTTTTTCCATCTCAACTACATCTTCTTCTCCTCTCCTCAACTCCAAACTGAACTGAACTGCAAACTCCTCCAACTGAACTGGCAACTCTAAAACTGGCAACTGAACTGTGTCTGCCCAGTTTAACTATCAGTCTCTGTGGCCTGTTTGGCCCTTGAGCTCCGATTGGCTCTGTGGCCCAAGTGTCTGTGTTTTGATTGGTCTAGGAGCAATTTCAAACTTTGGTGGGGATTCACAAAGGGCCATAAAACCCCCCCTTGCTCACATGGTCAGCATGCTTCAGAATTTTTCTAATAGATCAAACCAAAAGAAAACTCAATTAAACAGTGGATCAAAATACATTTTTCAGCATATCAGTTTGTGATGATAAATTCAGGAAACACAATCTTACAATTGAATCACAATAAATGTAATATATATATATTGCCCACAAACAGTTTTGTAATACTCAAGATAATCTTAGAAATACAATGATGGATGGTACTCTGTCAGAAAGAGATCAAGAGTCATGATATTATTTAAACCCAATTAAATCACTTAAAAGAAAATACATGATTAAACCACTGATAACCAAATAAAGCTATATTATCAAATGCTAATTAAACCTTGTTGATTCAGACTTGAATGTGTAGGAGAATTCAATCAGGACACATCCAAACACATATACCATATACCAGACACATATACCATTATTTAGTAAACATTCTATAAAACACCTTTTTTATATAGTCAATATATATGTATTTTAAGCAAAATCTTCTTAGTGAGAAATTCCTCCCCTCTGCTGTGTTTAGATAAGCGGCTGTCGTCGGAATTTACGACCGTGGGGGAAGTTGGTGAAGTTGGTGTTGGGAATGTAATTTCCAAGCTAAGAGCATTCATTTTAACTTCATGAATCTTATTTCTAAGTGGTTGCAGAAAGCACAAACCCCTAAATTGGTATAATATATTTGGTGAATTAACAATTTCCAAGGCATTAATTAAGTTTTGACACTCTCTTAAGTCCGCAGTCCCGTCCTAGTGATGCAAATGTTGCAAATGTGTTGCAAATGTTCCAAATGTTTACATTAACTCCGAGGTTTATGACTTGGAGGAATGTAAACAGAATTTTACCCTAAACTCGCATTTAGGGCTCTCGGGCGAGGCTGAGTGAAGAAATAGTCAGTAAATGTCATTTTGAAATTTAAGGTTGTTTGAAAAAAAAGATTACTCCAAGGTTTTTTAGAGTGTTCTGGGTTCGAAGTTTCCTTATAGGCCGTAAAGTGGGGGTAGTGTGTGTTTGTGTCCAAGCAATGAAGAAATCCTCTGGTTAATCCACTACAGATGATAGTCCTCTAACTGGCAGGCTAGCATTTGCTTCCCAGTGTTTCATTTCTCCAGGGTATTTTTTTCTTTTTGTGAAAAATCTATTTTATGCTGTAGAAATTCACTACGTTTAGATACCAGTATTGAGTCTGATCATTCCTGCTGTACTATGATTATAGGAGTTGGGCATCTTAATCGCAATAATACCCCAAAATATATGATGATATTATTTTCAGGCCATATGGTGTATATACAGTTGTGGTCAAAAGTTTACATACACTTGTAAAAAAACATAATGTTATGGCTGTCTTGAGTTTTCAATAAGTTCTACAACTCTTATTTTTCTGTGATAGAGTGATCGGAACACATACATGTTTGTCACAAAAAACAGTCATAAAATTTGGTTCTTTCATAAATTTATTATGGGTCTGCTGAAAATGTCACCAAATCTGCTGGGTCAAAAATATACATACAGCAACAAAATTTGTCAATTTTGGTGATGTAGCGAGTTGTGTCAATCAAATTAGCTTCATGTCATGGCCTCTTCACTTCTTGTAAGTGATTCTGATTGACTACAGCTGTTGACTTCTCATGAGCCCATTTAAATAGGGCTCATTTGACCCAGTGATTAGACTCAGCTACAAAAGCTACAATGGGAAAGTCAAAGGAACTCAGTGTGGATCTGAAAAAGCGAATTATTGACTTGAACAAGTCAGGGAAGTCACTTGGAGCCATTTCAAAGCAGCTACAGGTCCCAAGAGCAACTGTGCAGACAATTATACGCAAGTATAAAGTGCATGGAACAGTTGTGTCACTGCCACGATCAGGAAGAAAACGCAAGCTATCACATGCTGCCGAGAGGAGATTGGTCAGGATGGTCAAGAGTCAACCAAGAATCACCAAGAAGCAGGTCTGCAAGGATTTGGAAGCTGATGGAACACAGGTGTCAGTCTCCACAGTCAAGCGTGTTTTACATCGCCATGGACTGAGAGGCTGCCGTGCAAGAAAGAAGCCCTTGCTCCAGAAAAGGCACCTTAAGACTCGGCTGAAGTTTGCTGCTGATCACATGGACAAAGATAAAACCTTCTGGAGGAAAGTTCTCTGGTCAGACGAAACAAAAATTGAGCTGTTTGGCCACAACACCCAGCAATATGTTTGGAGGAGAAAAGGTGAGGCCTTTAATCCCAGGAACACCATGCCTACTGTCAAGCATGGTGGTGGTAGTATTATGCTCTGGGGATGTTTTGCTGCCAGTGGAACTGGTTCTTTGCAGAAAGTAAATGGGATAATGAAGAAGGAGGATTACCTCCAAATTCTGCAGGAAAACTTAAAACCATCAGCCCGAAGGTTGGGTCTTGGGCGCAGTTGGGTGTTCCAACAAGACAATGACCCAAAACACACATCAAAAGTGGTAAAGGAATGGCTAAACCAGGCTAGAATTAAGGTTTTAGAATGGCCTTCCCAAAGTCCTGACTTAAACCCCATTGAGAACATGTGGACAGTGCTAAAGAAATGGGTTCATGCAAGAAAACCATCACATTTAGCTGAACTGCACCAATTCTGTCAAGAAGAGTGGTCAAACATTCGACCTGAAGCTTGCCAGGAGCTTGTGGATGGCTACCAAAAGCGCCTAGTTGCCGTGAAAATGGCCAAGGGACATGTAACCAAATACTAATGTTGCTGTATGTATATTTTTGACCCAGCAGATTTGGTGACATTTTCAGCAGACCCATAATAAATTTATGAAAGAACCAAATTTTATGACTGTTTTTTGTGACAAACATGTATGTGTTCCGATCACTCTATCACAGAAAAATAAGAGTTGTAGAACTTATTGAAAACTCAAGACAGCCATAACATTATGTTTTTTTACAAGTGTATGTAAACTTTTGACCACAACTGTATATATATATATATATATATGTATATACATATATATATATATATATAAATATATATCAGAGTACAACTGTTCTCATTTCCTATTTCATAACATATCTACTAGAGACAGATTATATATATCTGCCTAGTATAATTGATCTTAATTCAATCCTAGAAATATGGAGTGTATTTTTAGAATTATGATATGTTGGATCATTGACTTCTGTTGCAATCTGATGAACATCTCAATTAATAATATTACCAAATAAACTTTTATATCATTTTGACAAAGTAGGGTATTCTTAAAATATATATATTTTTAAATTCAAGGTTTTGTCATATTGCTAAGAAATTTAATTATTGCAAAAATACCCTGAAATATTATGATTATAGTATATATTATATAGTATTTTAGGGCCATATCGCCCACTCCTAGTCTTGAGGTTTTGACAGATTTCTGTTAAGATTTGTTAAAATCAAGCAGCCAAGTAGTGTAATACAAATAATAATGTATTATTGGATTTAAAAAGAAAGTAAAATGTTCTTATAATTAATTTTAACAAATTTTACCAGGATAAGCATAAACCCTCTCATTCAAAATAAAGAAGGGTCTATGCTGTAGGACCATTCTCTCTTTAATTGGGCTTTGACACAAGTACCTGTTTTTCTCCTTATTTTTTAAAAAGGTAAAATGCACAAAATATCGTATTTTAGTCATTCATATTTTGACAGATTTTGTAAATATAATTACCAGCTGACAAAAAATAAAGCAAAATACCCCTCCCCCACTTTCACTCAGTAACAGACGGCCATGCTTTAGGTCAAAAATCCAATTTGTTGGCCTTGAGGTGAGACGGCCTTTGTTGTCCTTGACTAATAGCAGCAGTGACATGTGATACTGGGAACGGCTATGGCTGGGAAATGAAAGATGAGAAGAAGCTGAATTTTAAGTGGATGGGGAGCGAGCGGTCAGAAGTCACTGCTCTCTGTATTAAACAAACCTTTTTTTTGTGTGTATGGGTGTAACGTGCTGATGATTAAAAATGAAATATATTAATAAATAAATAAATAAATAAATACATAAATATGATCTGATATAGCAGTATGAGAAAGCAGTGTGTTGCCAAGGTGTGTTGGCATTGAAACAAGAACATACTGTTTTGAAGGGAGTAGTGTAAATTACTAATGATTTATTTGTATTATTTTGCTAAAATAACAAGATTTTAAATTATGAGTTTAACAGATTTTGTACAGACGTTATCCGCTTTCACTCAAAATCAGCGCGTCGGCCTTGATGTAAGACAGCCTCTGTTGTCCTTGACTAATGACGCTATCAAGCGGTGTTGGGAACGGCTCTGACCGAGAAATGGAAGATGAGAGGAAGTTGCATTTTAAATGGGTGAGGAGCGAGCAGGCGGCATCAATCTTGCACTCCGAAGACTGAAAGAGTCACTGCACTTCACTGAGATGTGTGAATTATTCAAATGCTTGCACTTGATTACCTCTGGCTATTCCTTCCTATATAAAGAGAGCGCTCCCCTCAGGTCACCTTGGCTTCAAGGCCAAAACCCAAAGTAAAGTAATATAACAAAGCAATGTAATGTAATAAAGAGCTGTGCTAATTCTAAAAGCTCCTGCCATTAGTGGAGATATCCCCTTGCCATCCTAAACACTGTATGGTGGGATTGATTACAGACTCAGTGCTGTAGTTCTCTACTGAGAGCAGCACACTTTTTACTGCCCTGTGAAAGACCTTTACTGTTAGGACATAAAGCTCTGTACAAAGAGTAGTGTTTTAATAATTGTTTCCACTAGAGTACGTCTCTAAAAATGACTACTGGCTGATTAATTACAAAAAAGTAATTTGATAAAAAATGCATGCTAATTAATCACCTTAATGTGATGAATGTAACTATGATGTGATGAAAGCAAACAAAATTATGGGAATGTAAGGTTATTATTTTATGCACCATCTTAATAGTGTGTTTTTTTTTTCTCCTACAGGTAACATAGTCCCTACTTTACCAATTTTTATTCAAGCCGTCAACCACAAACTGCATATTTGCTTTTGCAACAATGAGAAATTACTCCTTGTATGAAACGTATGTACTACATCTCTTAATTAATAATTAAAGTACAATAAAAGTTTTATTATTTCGTTTTTTTTTTAGTATTTAGGTCGTTTTCCCCTCAAAAAAGAGAGAATGCTGCTTGTTTGCTAAAATATAAGCAGTTTCTTATTGACATAAAGTTACCTTTTTTTATCATGTAAAAGATTTAGAGTTGCGAATCTCTAATAAATAATAATGCATTGAGGATTAGAAGTAATAAAAAACAGACCAATTTTTGGTAAATAGCACAAAAGAAAAATGTTGTGATGGAAAATAACCCATATTTTTCACAGATTTGATTTCAAGTGTGTTTTATAATGAACTGCAGAAATCAAAACCAGTATAAGATCTAGTTTCATTGTTAGCCATAAACCTTACGAAACTAGTATGTGAGTGTGAAGTGTTTGAATAGTTTGTTTTTTCTAACAATATGTTGCCTGATTTTGGTTTGGCATATTGAGAAGTAGATTTGAAGTGGAAGAGGCTGTTAATAAATTGTTTCATTTCATTCGTAAGGTAACGTAATGCAAGCTAATTTAAGTGGCAGTCCCTATTATGGAGAATTATTTTTAGAGTGGAGAAGGGCTAAAATATTGTGTTTAATGGTACCAGTGTGGTAGAACGACCATCCCTGCTAAACCTAATATATTAATTCTATGGCCACGTCACACGTCTTTACACACTTACGTCACATGTACAGCCTCTAAAAGAGGATCCGGCTCAGTTTTACTGAACGCGAGCGGCTGGTGGAGCATTGGAGACTTCAGAAGAGGAAACTTAGAGCTCAGTAGCTCATTCATTTACACTGACAAAACTTAGCAGTTTTAGACTGAGCGCTCTCTCTCTCTCTCTCTGACTAAACATAACCTGGAATTGGATTCATCCACTCTAAGAGGAGTACGCATCACACCCGCCCAGTTTAAAATGATTCTTCCGCATGCTTGGTGCAATTACTAATTTCTAGTTGAATCATTAGAGATTGGATTCAGATACTAAAAACTATATTTTCCATGTAGTCTCCTCACTTTTAATTAAGTCTCAGATCTAGCCTACATCTTTACTTTCCATTTTTATTCTAGACAGTGACAGGACCATGATCACAAATCAGGGAACAGCTGGTGAGAGAAGTTCACTGTAATGAAATTTCTGCTGTCAGTCCGTCTTTCGAGTTCCTCCAAAGCTTGGCTCTCGTGTATCGCCGCTCTGAGTAACAGGCTGGGGTTTTGTTTTGTGATTTATTTAATCTGCTCTCAGTTTGTATTCCACATGGCCCAGATCTCTGTCTTTCCAAAATACGACAAAAAATGAACACAAGCAGATTAACTGGTGCTCAAAACTACATGGCTAAAATAAGCTACTATTTCATACTCTGCCCATACAAGCCTGTTTCAGTGAATTTCATGTAGTGCACATTGTGCGAAATTTGAAATGATCGTTCATTTAACTGCAGCCAGGCCTTGCTCATTTTTAGGAATTAATGTTTATGTTTATGATGCACTTAAAAAAAACAAAAACTTCAAGGCCAAAAATCTTTTTGTTTTCTCTGATTAGAATTTTTGCTTACTTAGCATTGCAAGTGTAAGATTTTTTTTTTTTCATTTTCCCCCAATATAATGGCCAATTAACCAACCCACTCATTAGGACTCACTCAGAGTGGTACTCTCCAAGAAACCCTACATTAGCAAGAAAATGACACAATGCATCAGGCTTGTTTGGATGTTTCTTTAAACAGTGCATTGAAAAACATCCATTGGCAAAAACTAGCCAAAATATATGCCATTTGAGACGTATACACTTATATTAAGCAAAAAAAAAATGCCAATGAGCTATGCAAATTCTTTTGTCAAAGTAAGATTTCTTAAAATAAGCAATATTATCTTTTTTAAGCCATATTTTTTGTTTTTGTGGCTTGAGTCTAGATAGAACTAGATAGGTAACTTTTTATGCTTATTTTGAGTTCAAATTACTTAAAATAAGTAAGCTGCTGCTGATGCAGCATTGGCGAGTAGCATCACAGCGCACTCAGAGGAATGTATCGATACATCAGCTCACAGGTGCCTTGTGTTGCAGACATCACCCTTTGAAGTGATGAGGGGAGAGAGCGCCATCTACCCACCCAGAGAGAGCAAGGCCATTTGTGCTCTCTCAGGGTTCCCTCAACTGATGGCAAACTACATGAACAGGATTCTCCTCATCATAGTGGCAGTGCTTAGCTCGTAAGTGTAAGATTATTTTAAGAATGACGAGGGTTAAGAAGAACGAGGGTAGTGAAAAAAATCACCTTGTTTTAAGTAATTTAAACTCAGTTCTATCTAGACTTAAGCCAAAAAAAATGGCTTAAAAAAGATAATATTGCTAATTTTAAGAAATATTACTTTGACAAAAGAATTGGCATATTTTTTTTGCTTAATATAAGAGTATACGTCTCAAATGACAAATATTTTGGCTAGTTTTTGCCAATGGATGTTTTTCAATGCACTGTTTAAAGGAACATCCAAACAAGCCTGATGCATTATGTCATTATCTTGCTAATGTAGGGTTTCTTGGTTTCTTGGAGAGTACCTCTCTTCTTTTGGTTACTTGTTTGTAGCCATTGTCACCCTGTAATATTTTCAGTGTATTTGTAAGGAGGACGAAAATGCAGACCGAGTCTTTCATTTAGTTCACGTTCTCAAAGCCTAAATGCATGTTTAGCCTCATAAGTGTCCTGTCCTGTCATTTATGTCATCAGGATGGAGTATTTGTGTGGTGGGAGAAACCACAGACAGATTAATCAAGCCCTCCATCATCAAGCAATTCTTTAGAGAGCTTTAAAATGTCCATCTCTGAGTTCATTTATAGCACAGCGCTGGTCAGTTCCCTGCAGCTCCTTCACTTACTCATCTCCTATATCTGGGAGTTTGGGGACACAGGGAGCAGGCTTTAATCAAATCATAATTTAGTGAGAGGAGACAGGAGCCTGCAGTAGGTTTGATTAGGGGTATTAATCAGCGGCTGGACGGAAATAGATCAGGGTAAGTGGGGCTGCGGTGGAGCGCCGAGGCCGGATTGCCGCAGGGAGAGAAGGGCAAGGTGTGGATGTGGCACTTAGCAGCCTCCTCCCACCCTCCACCTTCATCCCTCCATCTCCCCTCTTCTCCACTTCCCCCCCTCATCTCTTCATCCCCCCTCTTCCCTCTATCCCCCCTTCCTCCGTTCCTCCAGCACTCTTGTTTAGTGATGAAGGAAGGGGGATGATGATCCCCGGAGGCTGCAGCTTCGAGGTGTGAAGCTTCTGCCATTCTCCCATGATGCCACGGTGCCACACAGAAACTCACACAGAATCACACTCTCGCGCAGTGGGAGAGAGAGTGCACTGAAGCGGACCTGATCTGCCTATGACTAATGTTCCCTTGCATGTGTGTGTACATACACAGTAAATCAATGTGTACTGGTGTTGGCATGTAAGGGAGCACATGTTGGTGTGAGTGGGTGGAGGTATGGTGGGGGTGGGGATGGTTGTGTGTGGAGCCATAGAGAAGGATACAGTATGTAAGGTAATCCACAGCGTTTTGATCTTGGTGTTGACAGAACTGGCTGGACTAATGTATGACTACATACTCCACCTACACCTGATACATTACTTAACTTAAAATTGAATAAAAAGATCAATACAGCTTAAAACGAGACTTAGTCAAGGTTGATTTTTAATTGGTGCAAGACCACGGCCCTGTACCCCTACCCATTCTTTTCGAGTGTAAAATCCCCATAAGACACCCAATACAGATATTTAGCAGCGCAGTGCTAAAGTTCAGCAACCTAGCTGCTGAATAACTTGTTAACTTTAGAGCATTGTATGTCTTTACAATGGGGGCAGGTGGTGCAGCAATTAATTAATATGGTCAACTCCTTAATTCCACCGTGATGGGATACTACAATAATCTTTTATTAACTTTTATTTACCTTTAATGATGCAGCCTCTGCCATCTGTTGCACCATTAAATGCTCCACTAGGTAGGATTGAGATTTTGTGCTAGTGGGCTACCCCTACAGTTGTAGAGTGTAATAAATGTTTCAGGCGGATTAGTTTCCCTTTCTCGTTTTCTGGCTTTTACAGACATATTCATATTCAGTCTCTTTCCAGCTTCTGCCAGAGTGTCTGTATGTTAGTTTGTAAAGAATGAACCAGTAGTTCTTGTAGAACTGTTAAATCCGTGTATCATTCGTTCATTTGATATTCAATTGAGAATCAAAATCGGAAAATTGAAAAACCAATTCGTTTTTTCGTTTTTTCGTTTTTGAATATAATACCAAAAAACGAATAACGGCTTGTATTTTGTATTTTTATTTGGTTATCCAAACAAAAATTGGAAATTTAAAAAACGGACCAGGAGCCGAATTTGATTTATTGCTGTAGGCAGCATAACGTATATAAAAAAGTATGTAGGCGGCAATTCACAGAATAACATTAACTAAATATGACATTTAGCTACGGAACGTTAGACAAACACCTGAAAGATCCTGCCGATTTTTTCTGTTGTCATATCGTCTTCTTTCACTGCAACGCGTTTAGTTCCTCTGAACAAGATAAAACTCTCCATCCTCAACTCCATCCAAAGCCTACAGCAATACAGACTGTGTAGATAACACTGCAGTGAACTCCCGCGCAACAGAAACCCACCAAGAATAAACAAATCAGTAACTTCCAGGGCACACAAATGGGTCAAGTTCAAAATCAAAATCAAATTCGGCTCCTGGTCCGTTTTTTAAATTTCCAATTTTTGTTTGGATAACCAAATAAAAATACAAAATACAAGCCGTTATTCGTTTTTTGGTATTATATTCAAAAACGAAAAAACGAAAAAACGAATTGGTTTTTCAATTTTCCGATTTTGATTCTCAATTGAATATCAAATGAACGAATGATACACGGATTCTGTTAGAACTAAAGGTCGGAAAGCAGGTTGCAGTTCTCGCGAGTGTTGGTCACGGCTGCCTCGGAAAACTTACAGAGTCTGGTTTGAGCTCAGAGGAGCTCCGGCACAGACACGAGAGCACCGCTATTCCTCCTATTACACCTCAATGCAGTGCTGCAGTGAGTTTCAAGCTGTAATTTTACTTCTTTAAAAAGATCAATCAAAAAATCAAGGAAATCCTACCTAGTGCTGCTTTAAGGTGAAATGGAAAAATTAGCTTTGAAGTGTATGTTATAAAAATGGCCATAAAACATTCAAACTACACATTAAACTATGGTAATATAGTAGTTATGATCATTTTAACAGGAAAAATACTAAAATTTATGTGTTTGTTTGGTCGCTTGTATCTTGCCAGTGATTCTCAGCTCTCTGTTTGGAAAAATCTCAGTTTGTAGCATCATCATTTACCCTTAAAACACTTCCCCCGGCAGCCCAACAAGAATCATGACACCCTACCCCTTGACGTGCTCTCGCAAAACAGAGGGACAGGCCTAAGTGGTAGGGCCAAGGGGTGAAATAGGATTGGGCCCAAATCAAGGTAGATTACAACTAAAAGTGATACCAAGTCAAGACTTGGTACACATGGTCACGTACAGATTAGAGAGATTAAATTAGATTGAGTCCCATAGAGCTTTACGTCTAGACTGAATCAAGGTAGTACAAATGACTCTGAGTCTGAGATTAGATTAGGGCATCAAGACCAGTTCATGGCAGAGTCCAAAAAAGACCCTGTTCACAACTGGAATTAACATGATATGTGTCCTGGGCAATCTGATCATATGTATCCATCACAATGTTGAGGTGTGAACAGGATACAATGCATCAGCACACAGTGTAATCCGGTGATCACATTATTGTACTATTATTGTGTGAATGCCAACACTTCTTGATGTGTCTGCGAAAGCAAACTATATTAACCATGTCACTGCCAACACACATGGAATTATTGCGAAACTACATTGCCTCAATAACAAGCTAATGAGCAAAGGTGATATTCATGGCTTTACACACAAGCAAACTAGCTTCCTTTCTTACTTTGGGCAGCAAAGAAAACTGGAAGAATCTTATAGTAACTGCTCATTCTCCAGCCAAAAATCAGGTGAGGAATCTGATCTTAATTGCTTACAGGACACGCATTTAAAACACCAGGTGTGAATGGCTATTCACTTGAACAAAACTTTGGGATCAAATCAACCAGGGCACATATTAATGCCAAAGGTGAACTGGGCCTAAAAACAAGACCAGGATTTAAGGCTGAGTGCAGATATGATCAAGACAAGTGTGCATGTTAGAGAAAGAATGAGGCAAGGAACTAATCGAAAGAGCATTAAGACTGGAAAAGAAAAAAGTTAAAAGTAATTCTAGACGGCGTCAAGACCAAGTCAAGACAAAGTGCCATTTAGAGTGAGAATGAGTCTAATCTAATTCGAAAGGGCATCAAGACCAATTTAGAGCAGTGTAAAGATTAGAGCGAGACCAAGTCAGGACCAAGTCTAAATGTGTCAAGATCAAGTCAGGGCCAAATACAGATTAGAGTAAGACTAAGCCTAGGCCAATTCTAAAAGTAGTCAAGTTCAAGAAAATTTGCAGATTGGATGAAGTCTGACACAGAGCAGAGGCTAATGGTTACTTCCAACAATGAACCTGAACTTTCCTATGACCTATTTCCTGGAATTCCAGTAATTCAGTTCCTGATTTCTTGATTTAGAAGTGCTGATGGTTTAGACAGAGCAAAGCTGTGGATCTCTCCTCTGAGGATCCCCTCAGACTGGATTAGGAACTATCGCCCTACAGTTGAAAAATCTTTTAAATAAAAAATCTATTTTCACGGCCCTCACTACAGTTGGTGCATCAAAATATATTTCTTACCTACAAATAAACATTTCAAAAGGCTAGATAGCGAGTAATGCAACAGCATAATCTGAAACATGCTTGAGTATGTACCTGTCTGGGGGTCCTCTCCGATTTGCTCCTGCACCACTCCCAGTCCGTCAGCTCGATCTTGCGGCACTCCTCATGAGACAGCCTTCTTTCTGGGCCATCAAACACTGAAGAAGAGTCTAGATTGAGGTCTTCCCCATCACAGGCGGAGACTGGAGGCGAGACACTCCCAAAACCGTCCCGTTCCCCCGAGCTGAGCTGGGGCAGGCCTTCCCCTCTGCCCTCACTGGACACGGCTTCCAGGAGCAGTTCACTGTGGAGGGAGATGTCCTCCGCTTCCTCCGGACTCCCCAAGTGACGAACAGACAGGCTGGCGATCTGACCGCTGTCCAGCACCGCGATCCGGCTTTCTGAGAAGTCACAGTTGTAGAGGCTGTTGTAGGAAGGCTTCTCTACAGAGGGTGAAGTGACATGAGGTATCTTGTAGACGGCGTAGCCTTGCTGGAAGGAGAGGTTGAATTCGAACCTCCTTTTGTTGGCTGCAAAACAGACAGAGAGAATGGTTTTACATTTGATCATTACGATGGGCACTGATCAATCATTGGACAGATTTTAACTTAACTGAAACCGCAAAAGTGCAGGGTAAAGGATACAGACATTTCCATTCACAAAGGGGGTTTGTGTCTGTCTGTGTCTACCAAGATAAACTAAATGACGAAATGACAGCTTTCAAGATAAAACAACAGTACATATAGGCCCTGTTTACGCTTGGTCATTTCATGCATCTTTACTATCAGGATAATGCCTGGATCAGATTAAGCTTTTTAAAACTTTATTGGTTTGTTTTCAGACACAAGAACTCAATCCATTGCAGTGAGAGCAGGTTTGCTAAAGTTTTGGCCAAGTTTTGAATTTTTGAAACGAGTGGAAAAAAGGCCCTAAATGCACACAAAACACATTTATACAAATTTAATTGCCCAAGCATCTTCAGGGGGTGGTCGTCATGGGCATCATTAAACTTGCTACATGAGTTGAGTATTTATGGTCACGCAAACAAGTGGTTGAGACCTTAATTCTCTGGACCTTATAAAATAGTCTTGGGTTCAATTTTAACAGACTCTGGTGCAGTGCACTCCAGGCATGGAGGCTAACAGTTTCAACTTGAAAGAGGGTACTGTAAAACGTTATAGCCAAAAGTACTTGCTTGTCTGTCTTCGCACCCATATGAACTTGAGTGACATCCTATTCTTCATCCATCAAGCTTAATATGATGCAGGGACACGCTGCAGCTTTAACAGCTTCAACTCTTGCTTTCCAAAAGGTTAAGGAATGTGTTTATGGGAACTTTTGGCCATTTTTTTTAAGCGCATTTGTGAGGTCAGACTTTTGTAAGGCTCGGCCATTGAAGCAGTCCAAAAAGCAGTCTGAATGTCTGGGGCTTGGTTTTATACACCTGTGGCCATGGTAGTGAGTGGAACTTTTGAATTCAGTGATTTGAATAGATGAGTTAACACTTTTAGCAATGTAGTGTAAGCTTAGACTTGTTTAGTGAGAGCGTGCAGTGACAACATGGTAATAAACACAAATTACAGTATAATCAGAAAATAACCAGATACTAGTGTATGAAGTGACCAAGTGTAAACAGGGTAGTAGGGTCAGCAACAGAAAATTCTATGTTCTTATAAAACATTCTTTCTGAAGGTCAAGAAGATCTTGAGGGTTCCCCTTTGTATTCAGCATAGTCTACAACCAGATCTGCAATATTTTCCTATGAACTGGCAGCTGATATAAAACGGCACGGTAAGTGCCCTGACATTCTGGCCCATATATCATAAAGGCACTCATGCGTTTGCCAGAGTTCCACAAGCTTGTCCTCCATCCCTCTGGTTCACTGCACACACAATGCTTATATAACGTTTTCTCCTGGCTCTACTACGGGCTGTCCCTTATATCAGTCCTATAATTACATTACTGACTAATTATCTCTCCAAGACTCATTTAAAGTCACAAAAAAAAACACGAAAAGCCTCAGATCAGATCTACACATTTAGGATGGCATCATATGGCCATCTATAGACCTATTTAGACCTTGAGAGGTGAGATAAAGTAATTATGAGTTTTACAGTGAATTTAGAATTTTAAATTACTTACAAATGCACAACAGCAGTTGCATGTTGTGCATTTGTCTGCACTGTGTTTTTCCACATCGGTAATGATTTTAGAGCCTTTTACTTTTACCCTATAAAACAAGCCTTAAAATTTGGGCTCTACAAGCTTCATTATAAATTGCTCGGATCGGATCCCATCTCTGTTAATTATGCTGAGATTTCTTGCCTGTGTGAACCAGTCATATAGTTTACAGACATCATGCAGTAAAAATACATGACTCCACCTCTCCAGGTAAAACTAATCCCATCTGAATAGAGCTTTTTTAATGATCTGAGTTCTGTCCAATTGTGCAGACTTTGAGCCATACAAATAACCTCAGGTTATATCAATCCCATATAAATGAATTTGTCGGTAAGTATTCCCTCATATACTTTCGAAAAAGAGTTCTTGCAGCAAACCACAGTCCACTTAAACTGAGTAGACAAGCTAATAGACTCCTCATTGGTGGAAATAGTTTTGGGCAAGTGATTTTATAGCTTAGCCTAAAGCATACATGCATACATGTTATGAACATGTAACTACTAATTTAAATTAAACTAAAATTTAATCGTTTAAAAATGCCACCATCTTTAAAATTAAGTCAGGGTAAGTCGAGTGACGAGCACATAGATAGATAGAATAAAATAGGGGAACAGACTGCAAAATGAATTGTTTCTAAAAATATCTCTGTAATGTTAATGCATATTCGTTCATGCTCATCAGTGACTTAATTTCAAGATGGCGGTGCCCAGAGAATTACCCTAAGGTGCTGTTTTTTAACTACCTGTGCACTTTCAAAGTTCTCAGTGCCTCATTGTAAATGTCAGGGCCCTTTTAAATGTATTTTGAAATGCTAGGGGTGAACGGAGGTGAGCTATTCAACAAAAGTTTGTACTTGTTATGTTTCACTACACCCTATTTTACACCAGATTTAACCTTTAAAAAGCTCCATCAGAGTGAGATTTTTATTCTTTTTTTGCTACAGTTATTACACTGAAATTAAATTCTTTGTATCATTTCTATTATTTTTAGAAAATGAAACCAGCCATTAGGTTTTTTTTTATATGCTCCAATCTAACCCCCTTTAAAAAAAAACGTCTGGACACGCCTGGCTTATACCTACAACTCATTCCGATCAAGCTCCCATCCAGAAAATTCACATTCTGTACATGAGCAGGAATCAAATTGGGCTAAAAATCGAGTGCGGTGAGCCTTAAAGAATCCATGAGCATGCTCACTAGTGGAAGAGATGGAGGTGGAGCCCCGGCGGCAGTTGATGAAGCAGCCGCAGGGAAGGTGAATCCAGCGCTCCGACAGCACGAACACCGGGGTGACCGCAGCTGAGAGCAAGGTCAGGAAAAAACAAAGAGTCTCCAGAGACGAGCTGTGCATCTGGATAGCGTGGCTGACGAGGATCTGGGCCTACAAGGGGAACCACAAAGATGAGAGAGGGAGAAAGGTTACAGCTGCTCATCTGGCAACCTTATGATAAATAGACAATAGCCTCTGTATCTCAGTGATGCTATTCCTGCACATACACTCTCACACTCTTCTTTGAAGACCCTTTCTATGAGTAGTGCTTCTGAGAAACCAAAGTAGTAGACGTTTTAGTTATTTTATACTGGTCCCACTCCTGATGGTCCTACACTAGTTCAGATAATCCCGGTATTGAAGCCAGCCCAGATAACATGTCTATGTGAGAGCTGTATGAGTAGCACAGTTGTGACCCAGATAGTTTTATCAATATGTTCCATCTTGGCCCCACATATGAATGTTGGTGATGGGACCAGGAGGGGTTTACCATGGGCCCCATCTGATTTGTACTCTGCACACAGGGCCTAGATGCCACCTTTGTGAGATTAAGGTGGGCTGTAGAGATGGGATCCAATTGGAAAAAGCCCAACTAGGTTCCAGTGACAACACAACAACATGTACACACACACACTTGGAACTGATCCAGCCCACATCAGCTATTTGAAACATTAAACATCTTATAAAATTGAAACAGTTTTGTGATTTCTAGAAACTTGCAAAAGATAGTGTACACAGTCAGATCAGATGAGATAAATCTATACAATACATAGGCATTAATTAATGTGTCTATATGTGCTGTTTTAAGGACAGGTTTGTTTTTATGTTACAGTCAAATACGTGGAGCTATGTTTTATAGCTTAGTTTTAGGAGTTGATCCACGCCCTCACTCTTCCCACTTCCTTCCCTATTTAAACCGTCACTTCCTCTCTACCTGTTCATTGAACAAATCTCGCACCCACCTCCTCCCCATCTTCCTCCTTCTTTAATTTTATTCTTTTCCTCATGTTTCTCTTCGTGTGAAGGCGGGCTTCGGCTTCACGCTTTAAAGCGAAGCTGCCCCGAACTCCACCCCAAATACTCTGAGTTCGCTCCCCCTCTTTTCTTCTTCTCTGCCCAGTGAAGAGCGTGGGTCAATACTAGCGAAAGGTCAGTTACATTTATGAATGAGAATTGCTGAGTTGCTGAATTAAAAGTGCAACACATTATTGGTGCAATTTAAAACCATTTTAGACACTTTAAATTCAGTGTTTTTGTTCATTTTATAAAGATGTTCTGCACTTTAGAATAATACTTAAGTCATCCAAACTATAAACAATTTAAGATTCTTCAAAGTAAGCACCTCTTCCTTAGATGACAGTTTTTAGAATTTCTGCATTTTCTCAGTCAACTTTATGAGGTAGAGTCACCAGGAATGGTTTTTAGTAACAGCTGTGTTTCTGTAAATTTCTTGTTTCTTAATGTGTTTGAGAGCATCTGTTGTGTTGGGAAGAGGTAGAGTTGGTATACAGTAAAAATCCATGTTTTAAAAAAATGAAGGTCCGTCAATACGAAACATTTCAAGAACTTTGAAAGTATCCTTAAGTGCAGTCACAAAGACCAACAAAAATGGTGTGATGAAACTGGCATCACATCAGCACCACTCCAAGAAAGGAAGACCAAGAGTTAGCTCTGTTGTACAGGATAAGTTTTTCAGAGTTACCAGCCTCAGAAACCGCAAACTGCTTCACAGAGTATTTTAGTTTGTTTAACACTTTTGAGTTACTACATGTTTCATTATGAGTCTGGATGACAGTATTATTTTACAATGCAGGAAAAAAAAAATCTTGCCTACTCTTTCATAAGCTGCATATAGGTCCAAATGTTTGTGGACACCCCTTCTAATGAATGCCTTAAGCTACCTAAAGTTGCACACATTGTTGATATAGATATGCAAATGAACACACATCTTGTGTAGTCCCTGTTGAATCCAATTTCCACAGACACTCTGAAGCAGATAAACATGAGCCTATTGGCTTCATGCCTAATGCCATATGTGGGCTATAGGAGTGTAAAGTCCCTCAGCATTGAGATAAGGAGCAGTGGAACCGTGTTCTCTGTAATGATGGAGCTCCATTCAATACTTTAGGGATGAGTTGGGGGGTTGATTAACCAACATATAATGCTTTTGTTTGCAATCAAATCCTCACATCATTCTTCAAAATATACTTTTACTGGACACATATTTCAATAAAAGAAAGGGATTTTGGGAAAAATAATGACTTGGTGTTTTAAATATTTAGCCCATCTACTGTAAATAGGAATGGCTATTACTCTAGCTGTTTTGGTTTGTCATGATCTTAATCTAAAACCACAGTATTCTAACAAGTACAGCGCTTACAGTAGAACAATATATGGATGATGGATATTTATCGGACGTTCCAGATTTTTTTAATTTGAGCAGTGCCAAATAAATACTGCCCACCACCTGAACATAAGGGGGCGTATTACCATGACAACATTTTTATGCAGCAATCTGCCTTTGATCATCTCCTGCTGCTGTTTACACCAACTCTGCACTGCCTTTTTCCACAGGCAACATGTAAACCACCTTCTAGAAAGTTCTTTATAAGCTCCACTGATCATATAGGGGAAATTTGTAGTTCTATAATTACTGTAGTATGTGCTTCTGTTTCTCTGCATACTGTATTTTCCTCCTTTTAGCCTATTTGCTCTTCAATGGTCAGGGCCACCATAGAGCAGCTATTATTTGGATGGTGGATGTGATTGTCATGATGGTGATTGGTGTGTTAGTGTGTGTTGTTCTGGTGTGAGTGGATCAGGCACAGCAGTGCTGCTGGAGTTTTTAACTGTGTGGGCACCAACCTGTGCTCACTGATGGAGGACTGACTAGAGTATGGCTAAAGTGGTTTTCACATCGCCAACAGTATGTCGCTTTACACTCTGCTGGATGCTGGCCAATTGTGTTTGCGTTGTACAGCTGCTGACGCCAAGGGTCTGATAAGGGTTTTCTAAAACAAGTCAAGTCTGTGACTAATGTTTTGGTGTGTGGTGTAGCTACAGCATCTGTACACATGTATCTGTCTCAATGTCAAAAACCAGCTTTGATTCTAGTCTTCCTCCTGTTATCTCTATGAGTTTAGGGAAGTGTTGTACAGCTCAGGGGTTTCACTAATACTTAATATTAAGCCCTATCTATACGGGATTAGTTTCTCAGGGGTCCTGGGTCCTCTGTGATTTTATTCCCATCCAGAACAACCATGTATGTGTTTTCTTAGACACTCTCTGAAAAAATTACAGGCTGAATTATCTACTGTTTTTCGCTGAACTCCAGTAATTTTAGTCCTGTCCGCACGCACATCTCTGAGTTTCACCACCTCGCGTTTAATAGAATAGTTTTTTTTCACTGCCATGCACCAAAATTATACTTTAGGCTCTGTGTTTTCCATGTAGATCCAAATAAACACAACAGTGAGTGGAAATGGAGGAGCTACTGATTGCGATGTCATGACCAAGAAAGCCAAAAAAATCACTGGTCCTCCTGTTTTTTCAATTGCAGTCCAGGTGCAAGAGTTTTATCACTGAGTAGAAGTGTTGGGTTGACCACTACAATGACCAAGTTTGTCAACCAGCATAACCTTTACGACCTGAAGCTGGTTATCCACAATTTCTAAAATCAAATGTAACATATACTGTACTGGTCAAGAGCTAGTATAGCAGGTGTTTTACCACTGTAGGGTATGCATATGATTTTTTCTTGGATGACCATCTTTTCAACCACCTTGATGATCAAAGACCAGCTACCAGCAGAAACTTGTTAAGAGCAGGTTTGTATCCATAAAGCATGACTTTAGCCATAAATGGACAGGATTAGTTTCTCAGGGGGATGTCTGTGAAAAATATTTCACAGTTCTACTCAGTAATAAAACTCTTGCATATGGACTGCAATTGAAAAAATAAGGAGAACCAGTGAGTTTTTTGGCTTTCTCGGTGACTACATCGCAGTGTCATGATCGTTTCAGACGGGAATAAAATCACAGAGGACCACCATAAAAGAGAAAATTACCCCAGGATCCCCTGAGAATCACACCCAGATAGGCTTTGGCTGACAATCCATCTCACCATCATTGGCATCCACAGGACAATCCGCACCATGGCGAGAATCATGGAGAAGCGTTTCTGCGCGAAGACCACAGGACAGTGCCGGACCCCCTGACTGACAGAGCAGGGGCACGCCTCCGCCCCGCATTCGGACCAACCCACCGTGCCGGAGCCCAGCTCGCCGTAGCTCCTGTCTAGGCTCTCGCGGGACACGGACTGGACCACGCAGAGGGGCGCCGCCGCCCCCTCGCCCTCTGCGCTCGGGGCTCCGCCGCCTGCTCCCTCCCACCGGCGGAGCGCGTCCGCCGAGCACAGCAGCTGGTGCGTGAGCGGCGCGGAGCAGGCGGCCATAACGCATGCGCACAGCGCGTACAGCGCCACGAGCAGAGGCACATAGAAGCCGTCGCGCGCCGGCAGGCAACCCAGAGAGGCGCGCGAGAAGCGACCCCATCCTCCGAGCGGGAGCGCGCTCACGACCAGGCTGGCAGCCCATACGGCGGCGAGCGCGCACGGCACGCCTCCTCCTCCTCCTGATTCTCCAGCTGCTCGCGCTCCTCTCCTTCGTTTGCTCGCGTGCAGCGTGTAGGCGGCGATCAGGCACGCTTTCATGTTGCTCGCGAGTCCGTGGAAGACGTACAGCAGTCCGGCCCACGTGCACACCGCCGCATCCCCGTCCTCGCCCTCGCCGTGCGCCCCCGCGCGCATCCTCCACTGCAGCACCGCGGCGAGCGCGAGCGTCACCACTCCGACCAGGTCGTCCACGGACAGGCACGCGACGATAAGGCACAGCGGCGAGCGCGTGCGGGTGCGCATGCGCGGCACGGACGCCAGCGAGTAGAGGCCGCCCGCGCACACCACGGCGCCCAGCGCGAGCGACGCGCCGAACAGCAGGAGCGCGCGCCAGCCTGCCTCGGCACCG